>NC_049203.1:44186987-44853237 GCF_013347855.1 Anguilla anguilla | reverse complement strand
GTTAGAGATTTAAATGGGAGGGCCTGTGGTGTTCTAGGTCTAATAGCACATCAGAGTAATTGTACCCACCCTGTCAACTGTCAGAATACTGAGAAATTCTAATTAATATGACACCAAGACTTGCCAAAATGGAATCATTTTCCAAGGCAATTTGAGTTTCCAAGATGGTGATAGAAAATTAGACCAGGGAAAGATTAAAACCAAGCAGTGACATAATGAACAGCCAAATAATCCAGTATGGATACATTTTAAATTACTACTAATCTATGATCTCTGTAAATTCATACAACAAAAGCAAGTACCTTACACAGCTGAAATATGAATTTACCAGTATGTGGATGCATAGTTCACACAGTTCCAATAAATCTTTAAAGAGGGTCATTAACTCTGTAATGAATAACATGTTTGTGAGTTGCTCTTTCCAAAAACATAAAAATAAACACAAACATTCGCCGACACTTCAGGGAAAGTTGATGCTTCCCCTGTGAAAACTGTTAGTCTGCTGTAACAGTACTGCAGGAGCTTTCAGAACAATAAAAAAAGCATGGAAAATGCATCCTGCAATCAAAGTCTATATACAGTTTAGTGATTTCAAAACTAATTTTTCAGTGTCCACAGCCCACACACAACCAAATGCTCACGGTTAATTCAACACCGAGGTTCCGAGTCTCATATGGATAAGAGTAGTGTTCTCTGACAGTTGACTGAAAATTCTATTGTTTATGAATTCCCAGAATGAAATCATAAAAGTGAAAAGGGAAACAAATACCCACGGAGCAATAACATAAAACTGTACACTGTGAATTATTTTCAGACATTCCCCCACACCCACTGGGCTGTGATGCACTACTCACAGTGTCAGTCACTCTTTAAATCTTTCTGTTCTGTTGGTGCAATTGCATCTCCTAAGGGGGACTGAGACAGCCAAACAGCCAGACAATAAATTGATTTGTCACCACCAATACCACAACCGTGGCCTGATATGTCCATACCAGAATCAGAAAAAAGATTCTCCATTTCTCATTCTTCTTTTATCCTTTCTATTCCATGGGCCTTTGCATTTTCAGCTATTGTGGTTTACGGTACCTGTATATAGTACAGTGTATTTGGTTTACGGTAACATCATACTGTATATAGTACAGTATGTACAGTATGATGTTTATTTCCCATTTCATGGTGCCATAATGTTATAATGTTTGTAACAAATGGCTTCACAGCATTTCTGATTAGACAAATGAGTTCAATTGCTTCATTACTACTAGGATAAGACAGATTTCAGTATCTTGTCTTGATTCTAGCTTAGAGCAGAACTCACACTCGACAGTCCAAAATGATTTTGGGTTGAAAATCAACATTTGTGGTTAAAAACTACTGTGACCTGTGGAACACAGTCTCTGTTAAAACCGACATGCATTTCACATGTTTAAGGACTGAATCGTTTGTCAATTACATGAATAAGAATTTTGAAATACACATAATTAGACCCACATTATGCTGTGACCCTGCAATCTATCCCAGGGGGTTAATTTAATGTGTCTCCTAAGACTCCTTATGAGGTTTTTGCCAATATGTAAAAAGTTCACATGGGGCCTCATTAGAGGGAGAGGCAAACTTTTAACCCAATTGTGTAATGCCATTAATATAGGTCAAAGAAAAGTACATTTTCTGGGAAAGGGCAGAGAATTCCCCCAGCCTTTAAAATGTTCTGATTCTCCTAACAATATAAAATTTTTATTCTACAACCTACTTGGGAAACCAACCTGTTAGAAAAACTGAAACAATAATAACTGATAACAGAAAAAAAAATCCAGATGAGAAATACAAGCATTCTATCTGTTGCAATGAATTATTTTCAGTGCATGCTACTTATTATAAAATTAGTTGCTTGAAATATTAATATATTTATTAATATATGTATTTTTGTAAGTCACAAGTTTAAAGATACCCAATTATTCAATTTAGAGCAATTTTATACTATTTCACAAGGTCTACCAAAAAAAATGTTGAGAAGGTGTTTGTAAAAAAAAAAAAAATTAATTACAGAACATATTTTTTCACCTGCTTTGTCATGATTGGTTATCAGACTGTAAATGACAGGAGCACCCCTCCTTTCTCCTGTTCACACAACTCCTACTCTAAAAATGAATATGGAATCTGAAAGCACTAAGGTTGCCACCTTAAATACAGAAAAATAAGGAAGGCCCCACGTTATGCCCCGCCCCCCACCAATCCGAAAATTTGGACAGATATGTTCGAAAATGTATTGCATACTGATAGACGACAAAGGATGACAACATTTGCACCTCTGCCACACACACACACACACACATAGCGGAGCAGAGCTTGTGGTGTTGCCTGCTACAGTACCACTCTGATTCTACGTCTCTCAATTATTTTCTGGTATAATTGATCCAATGAGGAATTTAACATTTTATTCTTCAATACAGGATCATTTCATATTATAAGGGACAGGTGGCAACCCCACCATACACATTTGAGCCACAGTCTGATCCCAAAGTCGAATGATGGAGGAGAAACAGGAGCCGGTTCAAAAACCAGGGGCCCTGCAGGAAGTGTTCAAATCATAACCTTTTTATATCTAATCGGAAAAACTATAGGTTACCTATTATAGCATACCAGGCTACTTAGCTAGAGAGCTGAAAAGCACATTGAGAGCTTACGTCCAAGCTGTTAATACTGTAGCTGATTATAATTGTAGCTGAAAAGATTAAAAATGCCCCATCAAAGTAATTATGTGACTGATTGAATTGCCTGTAAATCTCAACAGGTGAACCTTTGGCGATTGTTCAAGCCCACCAAACAGGAAAATATATGTTGTAGGGAGTGTTTATGCAAATACTAGGTCAAGATGAGTGGCTGCCTTGACTGAAATAGAATATACATAAGATCTGCAGCTAAATATAACTGGCTTGTTTTGTTCAGTGACGTTTTTCTGGGAGGAAATGTGGCGAAATGTCATATTTTACAGATTTCACATTTTACGAGCTTAATCAGAAAATGTTAGTGAGACAATGCAGGCAACGGAGTATTTGATAAAAATTGAAATACGCGGGGGCTTGAGTTTAACATGATCAGGAGATGAGCTATATTTTTCTGATGTTTCTGGTTACTTGTAGCCATGTTTAATTATGTTCATTTTGGCAAATGTGTCATGTTTTTATTGGTTATTCTAATGAATTGATTTTGATGTTTCAATACAGGAGAGTCAGAAGTCAATTAAAGTAAACTGTCCTCAGTCTGACTCTCTAATCGTTCATTTCATTATTCTGTTCAGCCATAATACACAGTAAATGATTTAAACAGAGTGTATGTTTTGTCACATCCCAGCAACCACGATGCAACGTAGCAACAGGCTGAATTACAGTGTTGATGAAAATAAAATGTTTCAGATTTCTCTCAACAACTTAAATACACTTTGTGGCCCTTCAATTATAGTACACTACCTACCTCAAGGGGACCAGAGGCAAATACATGAAAGGCCAGATAAACAGGTAAAAAATTTAAATAAGCATGTGATCTGACAAAATTTAAAAATGTGAAAATACAACTGAATTAATTCAACAAACCATATTGTTCCAATTTTTCTTATCTCCACAGCAGGGTGGACATCAGTCAATCACACATCTCAGGAGAGTAGTCTTTTCTTGTACCAAGAGCATAAATGTACTGCAATGTACAACACTTGAGTACAAATTGCAACTTCACCAAGCTGTCTGGAATTAGAACTTATTATTATTATTATTAATTACATTTATATAGCACTTTTCCAAATGCTCAAAGTGCTTTACAGTGAAGGGGAACTCACCTCACCCACCACCAATGTGTAGCACCCACCTGGGTGATGCACGGCAGCCAATTTGCGCCAGAACGCTCACCACACATTAGCGAAGGTTGAGAGGGAGAGAACATTTATTTAGCCAATTAAGTCTGGGGATGATTTTAGTGGCAAGTTTGCGAGAGCCAGATCTGGGATTTGGCCAGGACACCGGGGAACCCCCTACTCTTAGCGATAAGTGTCATGGGATCTTTAATGACCACAGAGAGTCAGGACCTCGGTTTAACGTCTCATCCGAAAGACGGCATCTCCTACAGCACAGTGCCCCCGTCACTGCACTGGGGCATTGGGACTTATTTGTACCCGAGGGAAGATTGCCCCCTGCTGGCCCACCCAACACCACTTCCAGCAGCAACTCAGTATTCCCTGGTGGGGAATACTGAGTACTAACCAAGCCCACACCTGCTTAGCTTCAGCCATTTGGCAGGAGCAGAGTGGATGGAGGTATGGCTGCTGGCTAATACCTCTTTAGACATTTACATTTAAATGTAGAGTTAACACAGATGTAATGTCACCTTATGCATAGAAATAATAACAATAACAATAACAATAAGGAGTTCCGCCAATCATGAAGTTTGATGGTGACAACCATTAGAAGAACTCCAATATTGATTGGTAGATACTGTCTGGCTATACTTTCTGGCTATGTGTGGGTAGTTTTAGTATGCACTGTCATTGTTCTATTGATTGATGCCATCTAACTCCAAGAGGGTTGGACCTCCTTTGCTTTCTACCTGACTGTCTTGTCTTTACCTTATAATCCCACCCAGGAGCCCCTCAAAGAATATGCTGATGTTGGTAAAAAATCAAAAAATAAAAATGACACTGCCATGTTTCGTGAAAGTTTTGGTATATTGTTAACTTTGTTATTGCTGAAATGACTACTATTTTTTGACCAAAGGGTATATGCACTGTACACAAGTACAACCTCCAAAATGTGGGCAGAGCAATAATCTGTTACAGTGAATTTATCCTTCAGTTCTGTGAAGGAACTTAATTTTGAGCAGCATGAGACTTACTTTACCATTTTTATCATTTGATTTTGCATCTATTTTTACCCCTCTTTATTTTGCTGCTTGTCTGCTTATATAAATGGTTTTCTGCAAATATGGTGTATTATAATCATCATCATCATTATAATATCAAGATGGTATCGGCATGAACCCGGTCTGGCCTACTCCTGAGCCCTGTATGCACGCTGAATCCTCAGCATTATCTCAAGCTGCTGTGGAACTCCAAGCCCACGGACACGTCTCTACCTGCACGGTGAAAACAGAGAAGGCAGTGTGCTGCTGGATGGACACTGCTAGGTTTATGCTCCCCTGTGACACCACAGCCCCAGGACTCCTGAAAAATTGCACATTAAAAAAGAACCAGCCTCACCTTGCTCGCACCTCCAAGCCCTTCTCCAAAATGCACTTTGGGGCTCTGCAAATTGATTAAATGGCACTGAGAAGTTAACGGCGCAATCGCTGAATTGCGCCACTGGAATTCCAATGAGCTTGGGTGCGAGGCCCGGGTCCACAGTATTCTTCTCTCGCGAGCCTGTTCAGAGCTGCAGTGCTCCAGCACCTATCTGACTGAGCAAGATGGCTCTCCAATGCACAGACTAAAGGACTGCTCAAAGTCTGGCCAAAACAGTTTTGTTTTATGGCATGCATTGAATAGTAATCATGTTCAGGGTCATAGTTGTTTTTATAGGCTCCTGTATTTACACCAGCCTATAATTACAAAAGCAAAAAAACTGAAGAGCTCATGTTGCTTACTCTTGAGGTTGTCTTGTAAAGACTAATAGCAATAAAGACTTTTACGCTTGAAAGGAGTTAAAGGCCGTTTGGTGAGTGGCTTTGTCACTGGTATATTGTATAATATGAGGGAAGTTATTGAATTAAATGATTCACTGCAAATTGAAGAGAGGACATCAAGTCAAAACATGCTTTAAACTAACAAGCCTTAAACAGAATATGCTGACATGGCATTAATACTTCCCACCTCCTCCATTAACCAGTGCTTCCAACCACCCACACATGCCGTCTCTGAAACCTGTGTACTGCTGAAAACTCCTCCATTAACTGTGTACTGCTGACAGAATAATAGTATATTCCAGAAAGATGAAGTAGGAAAGACCAGAGACCTATAATTAGCCTTGATTAATTGGACCAATAACATAAAGGAGTAGAGGGTGGTGAGGGTATGGAGGGCCCAATGTCATGACCCCTGCATGATCTTTCTGACTTCTTCCTGGGTTTTTATTCCACACCCAGTCTTGTTACTGGTTATGTCTATTCATTACCCGGCCCTTTAGTATGATCCAGACCTGGGTCAAATACGTATTTGTTTTGGATTCAAATACTTTCCTACGCTTTACTGATCTTGTCTGCTGCATTGGAACCAATTAAATACTCTCAAAAAGTGCAAACCCTGCCTTCTGGCCATATTGGCAGACTCAATTACACCAGGCAAGATCAATAGAGCACAGAAATGTATTTGAATCCAAAACAAATACGTATTTGACCCAGGTCTGGTATAATCTATTACACTTTCTATCATCACCAAACCTATACTATATACCCCTTCACTAAAAACCACTCTAGAGCAGGTTATGTCCAACAGCCAACTCATAGGCAGTAGAGCCAGATGTACCATTGTGGGTTTGGCTTGCAGACCCATCCATCCACCCCCACCATCATCTTCCTGAGACCTAGCAGGAAAAAGTTATTTTAATTTATTATTATTAAATGTCCCTTGAAGTGTAGGTTTCAGCACAGTAGAATATATGGTTCTTATGTTATTATTTGACTGAAATGCTGTTACGTCTTCGGTTTTTACTAGAAATGTAATTTAATCAAAATTCTTGCACTGCAGGGCCAGGCCATATTAATTATGCATCTCAACCAGCTCAAGCTCATTCTCTCTAGGTTTCATAAAGAGATTAGAGCTTAAAATAAAATTCATAAAGTGAGGCACGTACTGTATGACCTTAAAATACTTGTTAAATATTACTTATTTTTCAACTTTGCTTTATGTCCTAAGGGACACATATCAGTGTCTTATCATTATCAACTTTTGAATAGGATGGAGAACAAAGATGTAGGGAGATTAGATTGGGAGGGTCCAGTAATTATATAATGCCATCAGCAAAATTCACTTCTCTGAAGGGTTTTTTCTATGACCTATAGCTACCTAGAGGATATCATAGAAAGGTAGTGCACAATTATGTATTCAGAAAGTTAGTATGAATTTGTGGCTCTTGGAAATTTTGTGCAATGGCTGCAAATTGTAAACTGGCCTAAATGACTACAGTCATGTACTATATTAACAAAGAAATGTATGTGAGGGTTCTGTAATTTGACTACCAAACACGTGGATTTTTTAAGAAATAAAAAATTATTACAGGTTTGTCACTGTGCATGATACACTCATGACCCATGATCCTGTTATGGAATGTCATTAGCAGCCAGTGAGTATGAGGCAGAGGATGTAGGGTGAGATAAACTTCTGCTGTAGACTATGGTTACTGGATGTGACAAAGCAGACCATTAATTTGCATACCACAGAGATTTTGGTATATCAAACTAGATGTATTTATTAAATTAAAATGCAAAGGAAAAACAGGTTTCTCACAAACACTCCTGGTTTTGACACATGTTTAATTCAATTACAGCCAGGAGTGTGTTTGTTTTCATTTAGTTCACCTTGTGACACATACACAGTAAAGGCGTACAGACAAAACAATTTGGAAACAACGCGGTTTCTTGGGTCTGAATAGGTTACTCATTTCAAGGTGAGAACAGAAACCTCCAGACCAGGGTTACAGACATTCATAAAAATAAAATATGCATCCTGGGAAAGATGAGGCCCGCACCTGCCTCTGCACGCCTGCCTCGCCCCCATCTTCCCCCGATGCCACAAAACTCATCCTGCCAAACCAATGCGTGATACATCTAATGCGCCTCTTTATGTGCCTTATGACAACCCTATTCTCCTGACAAGACGCTCTGGCCCAGGAAACTCATACTTCTCAATGAGGTGCTTGACACTTCTATGCTCCCAGAAGGCATTAGTCTCCTTGACATTTACGCCCCCTGGTAGTTGATTTTCTCCACCCCCATCCATCTGCAAACGGCTAAAGTTCATGAGATTTGCCGGTAGTTACTGTAAGCCCATAGATAAAAATGAGTCGGTTAGAGGACAATTTTATTTGATTTATTTGAATTTTTCCTCAGTGACTGTGCTGTGTAAACGCTTGGGGTGAAGATAAAGGTGGCAGTCCTGATGGAGAAGGCATGCATGACTGCTGTCAATGCTTCACAGTATCCTTTAGGGGAATACCTGAATCATAAGTAAATCAGTTTGGGTCATCCTTATGCAACAAAAAAATATTGGCATATATTGAAAATATAATGTAATATATTCAATGGTACATTTTAATATATGAGTCACCTGAAATATATTTTTAATACAGGCAACTAGATGGTCATCTGTGCTTGAAAAAAAATCAGTTCGTTGTATTCATAAGTGTATACATTATTTCTGCTTATTTACAGAAATCACTTACAAAAGTCACTTTTTCACATAGTGTAAGCCATCGTTATGTACTGATATCACTACTATGAATCATTTAATGTTGATACCGGAACAACTTTCCAGTGTCAAAAAATCCCAAAACATGAATGCTGATGTATTAGATCTCTGTATAGAGGGGAAAATATTTTTTTGTTGTGTTTGGGACATATGCCTGTCTTTTCAGCAGTCAGTCATGGCATGCAATAGGGCAACCTTTTCTGGTGAAAGGGCTATATATATGATATAGATATATGCTGCAGATTATTGAAACAGCGGGCTTCTTACCTCCACATATAAAATTGGAAAAATCCCGATTTTATCTCCCAGCATGCCCTCTGCCCAGTTGTCATCCACTCTTCGGATCACAGTCAGAATTTCATCCTGCAGGCCAGAAAATACCCAAAGAGGAGTGTGAGCTTTTTAACAGCTTTTTTATACAGCAGTCACAGTGAGGGATGTGTATACAAAATGCTCCGTCACTCTCACTCTCAGGACACTGCTGAAGCTAAGGCTTCCACAAACACACACACACACACATACACACATGCGCATGCACGCACACATGCACACACACATACACACATACACACATGCACGCACACATGCACACACACACGCACACACACACACACACACACACACATGCACGCACACACACACACACACACAAACACACGCACCATGCACAATAATACCGCACACACACGTGCATACAGTACAATCATTGACAAGCACACACACACACATACACATGCGGGCACACATACATGCACTCAGGCACACACAAACACACACACACACAGACACACAGCAAAGGGAGGTACTGTTATAGTATTGATTTAGAATGCTCCGGAGGGCACTGCACTTTCAGAAGCTCGGTTGTTCTATAATTCATGATGAAATATGGTTCAAAGGTAGTGAGACCCGCACTATTTATATTGAATTGCCATAACAGCAGGACACTGGCATTAAACACACTACCTACTGGCTAAACCCTCCCCTGTCAAAGTTCTCTCCATAACCCTGGACAGTTACAAACTGCTCCTCCTCCACCAAGAAACTTGGTACTCCATTTGACAAAAAGCTCTCCCTTACAAAGAAAGTCACATAACTTACTTGGTCCTGCTCCTTCTTACACAGTAGTATCACAATAACCTGTTCCCTTCTCATCATCTTCTCATGCCAGCATAACCACAGCAGCATAACTCAATGTTTTGCACACATGCCCTTATTCATTTTGTTTTTTTGTTTTTGTTTCTGTCATGCAGTGAATGCAACTTGCAGTAATGACCTGGTAATTCACGGTGGATTCACTATGTGTTTTCCAAATGAAACAGATAAATCACTGAACATAGTGCATGTGCTGTAAACAAGTCTACATAGCACAAGACCTGACGTCCATGAGGGTGTCCTTAAATAAATGCATTGCACATATAGAATTGTTTATGTATGTACATTCTAATAAATATGAAAACCAAATATGTAAACCGTTTTGAAAATATTAGGCTAATTATAGTTCTCAATGTAGGCTATATTACAATGTATATATATATATGTTGCCATATCTGATTGCCGCAATTTTTTTGCACATGTTCATATATTTTGAGGTGTTTTAATCTCTTTTCTGTACCTGATAATATACTTTATTCCAACATACAGCAGTATTTTCCATTTCTGTAAGGGTGGTGGTGGCTGGCACAATGCACAAGCTGTTTTTGGGCGGTGTATAATGGCATCGCAGTTACAATCCAGGAGGAGGGAGGTAAGAGCTTCCAGAAGCATGTGTCCCCCGACCTTCTCTCCAGTCAGATGGAGCTTGTTGCTAATTAAGAGCTCTGGGAGAGCTGGGAATGCGGTGGCTGAGCCAACAGCAGCATTAGGGACACTGTCTCCTCACTGGTGTGGGTGAAGGACTGGCGGACGGCCGGTTCCCTGGTAGATTTATTGCACACAGCGAGCGCCAGACCAACATGGGAGAGAAAGGCGGGCTTTCTCTCCCCTCTCCTCGCTCTGAAAAAAGAACAATCAAAAAAGGCAACAAAAGCAGCATCCTTTATCAAAGGCCCTGTGCACCAGGGCTTCTGGCAGGCGAGACACAATCAGAGCTCATTTTTCATAAATCATCTCTCTCTTTCTCCTCCCTCCCGATCCTATGGCCCAGGAATAATGATAATGAAGATCATCCCCCGTCTTTCCCCAAGGCCCACAGCCACGGAGCAGAGGCAATTGGCCTGGCCCTCCCCTGACAAGAGGATCTCCAACGGATCGATTCCTCCTTGTCGGCAGCAGAATGGAACTGCGGCACGTTCAGGTCGGTTGGCTGGGCTCCATTCAGTTTCAGCCAAATGTGAGGAGCACCATTGGGTTGCTTTGATTACCCAATAATACACCTTGTAGGCTGGATAAAAATGTCGACTGAGATGTGCACAGTTTAGTGTTAATGAATGTGCATGAACCCCCTCCTAAGATGGAAGCTATACAAGTCAGTGTCTGTTGATTGCTCGTCACTGCACTGCTTCTGCTTGCTTGAGCATTATCAATGTGACTTTCCAATTAAATTTGTTTATACTTCTGAACAAAAATGTGTGTCTACAGTGAATAAAATTACATTTGTCTACAATGAGTAAAATGAATATGACAAACCAGGGAGTGAGGCTTATATTATGCCTTTTTCCACTCAAATAATATGACATTAGTAAATTTCTAAACAAACTGCAATGCATATTTTCCATCAGATATGAACATATTTAATAAATATGTATGGAGCTACTGAAGAACGGCCACCTTTCTCACTGTCAATTCACTGAGTTTGACACTCAGTGAATAAAAATCCAATAAAAATCCAATTTTATGCAGTGAAAATGGCATAAGATTCATTTTAATAAATTGTAAAAATATCACAATCCAGACAGACTTAAAATACAATAGAAAAGAAAATAGAAAACAGAGCTTGGTAATTTTCTTTTCTTTAGATTTCAGAAATGGGACAGATTCAGTTAGCAGTCTCTCCGACTCCGACTTCACAGTGCAAACATCTTCCCTCTTTCCTTCGGTGCGTTCTGCCTCTCTCTCTCCTCCAGAGCTTCCTCTGGGGAGCCGATGGGAGAACGGGGAAAGGACAGAGAGAGTACGGGATCACAGGCGCCCTACCAATCACATGCAAGTGCCAGCGAATTCGCCTGCTGACAATGCAACCGCGCACGAGCAAATTACTGCACTAAGGATTTGAAACGGACCAGTGGGGGAATACAAATGAGGGGGAGGGGGGGAGGCATGATAGATTCAGAACCTGAATGATCAAACCAATGCTTTTTCCTCCCCCATTGGTCATGCATTGCACGTGGAAGAGCCAGGCAGAAAGAATGATAGATCTGACTCCGTGGAAAATGATCTCTCTATCCCGAGCTTCGCACCGACATAATTACACACATTATATAGAGATTTGGGTACCTGGAAATTGACTCGCTGAATGCGTACTGAACTCTTACTGTCACTGCCTGATGTGGGCACTTTTGAGAGAAGATAAGATGTTGCATTATCTCTTTGTCCACAAGACCGCAGTCTATAATTTACATTTCATCACTGGAATTGACCTCACTCTCGCTGGGAAAAGGTCTGAAAAAATGACAATCAGCTCCAATGACATGCTCAATATCAGCCAGGCAAGTCAAATTAATAGAATTTTCTGCGAACTATAAAAAATCATTTTCCACAGAATTAAATGAAATAGTGCGAACAGTTGACACAAGGCCCCACACAGTAAAAGTAAGCCTAAAAAAGCATTAAAATGGGTTTGCTTGTATGAAAAAGTATGAACCCAACAGGGAACAGTGCAGTCTAAAAAAAAATCCATAAATCCTTGGAATGGCGTAGTAGATGTTGCCCAAAATAATTGCAGCATCCTTAAAAAACATCACGCAATATCACCATTGATGTGCTATGTGAAGGAGAGAATTAGAGGTCAGACTGGGAGGAGTTTATACAGGGGCATGGACTCTGACACAGACACAGATGTTTGGGTTTAATCCAGTGAAAGGACACAGTGTTGCACAGGGAGGCTCCCTAAAGAAGTTAGCAGTTAAATGTACTTCCGTGGTCTGGGTCATAGGAGGCCCAAGGGGTAAGATTTTATTTGGAAATGACTGATGAGGCCATCAGATGCAGAGCGGTAATAAACTGTGTTATTCATAGACCGTCTCTCCAGCGTTTAAATTCAACAAGCCAATCAGTCCATCCCTAACATTAATAATCACTGTTCATAAAAGAGCTGCCTTTCTTTTCCTTTCTCTGATATTAATAAAGGAAGAACTTGGCACACTGAGTATATTGAAAATCTAGTTTAATTAGCTGAGCTTTCGGTCAAATTTCTCTGATATGAAATACATAGGGGTCACTTTGTATGAAGAGCAACTTCTTAAGACCTTCACAAAGCATACACATGCTGTCATTAGCATGATATAACCTACCTATACAGTGGTTGCAGGCTAATTACAGGAGTAACTGTTTTAACAATCTTTATTTAAATGTGTACCTGAAGAACTATAGCATTCAAACCATGTCCAGTATTTGTTTGTGACCGCTTCTGAAGGCCTTCATGTAGCATACACAGTTATTTAATAACAATTATGTAATTACTACTTTATAGAGCAGATACAAAATAATTATGGGCAGAAAAACTATCATAGTTTACATATGATTAATTTATATGGCTGGAAATTTTACTGAAGTACCTTGCTGAAGAGTAGAGCAATAGTATCTCACCCTATAAAACACAATGTCTCTGCCGGTACTTTTACCAGCAACCTCTGACATACTCAGTTTCCTTACCATTATACTATACTGCTGCCGAACATAGCACATTGTGTACAAAAACCACTAATGAATGAGCTGTGTCATGATCATGGAGGTGCCAAAAATTATTTGTGAAGGCCTTATGAAGACACACTTCACAAATAAATACACGACAACCATTAGACGATGGATCACTGTAGTGTTCACTACAACCATTAGTCGTGGATCACTAGTGTTATTCAGTAAGATCAAAAACTGCCCTGGATAATTTCAAAAATATACTACTGAGAAACAAACACTTTCCAGATTCTCATGCAACGGGGAAATTCTTAAATGCGCCTTTAAGGTTAAATGTCAAATTTAAATGTTTGTTGGACTAAAACACATTTGAAGCATCAGTTTAGGCTGAAAAGCTCCTCGATAGAAGAAACCTTGTGTAATTAAACTGGCTGCTCCCTTAATGAAGCTGTAATGACAGCTGGACTCGAGGTGAATGCACTCGACAGAAAACTGGGTTGGAACAGAGCGAGAGAGACAGAAAGCATGGAAAAGAACGCGTGTGTCAGCGTGAAAGAACCAGCCTCCCTCTATAAATCACACAGTAGTGAGAGACCAGCAAGGAGATGAGAAGCAACAACTGAGGAGACTGTGATTGGAAACAGACATCCCTCCTGCTTACCTGTGATAAAATACAGACTAGAAGGGGAACTCCTGCCAAACATCATCAGTTGGTATGTTTTGTCTTCCCCTGAGAATAACTGATGTTACTTGTATTTCACATATCAAAAAACAAACCTTTCACCTGCATCTTTCAAGTTTTTGAAAACAAGCATTCTTTGTCTTCTTTCAGAATTTCCCCTTAAACATATTTTTTTCTCTCATAAATTATTCTTACTGTAGAGAACAACATACTAGATAATGATTTTTGCCTGGAGTTCCCTTTTAACAACTACATAAAAAGAAATTACCTTGGTGAAAGTCAAACAGTCCTTGTCCTGGTCCTTGTCCTTAACCTCAAAGTCGTAGAGTGCCTTGCCCTGGGGCGGGGTCTGGGACAGGGGCTTGATGCACTGGATGTAGCTTGCCGGCAGGAAACCATGGCTACCGTTTAGCTCCCCGTGGTACCAGTTCTCATCCACCTTGCGTCGCAGAATGATGATGTCTCCCTTGTTGAACTTGAGGTCGCCCGGCTCTTTACCCTCGTAGCTGTAGAGAGCTTTCCCACAGGGCAGCTGAGGAACATTCTGGAAAGAGGCAGCATTGAGACAGTCAATTACAGATACAGGTATGGCAGCGAACAGAACAAGCAGTCTCACAATCCCCTTCAAAGAGTGGTCAAAAATTACCAAGTTTTCCCTAAATTCCCTTTTCGGAGTTGTTTTTTTTTTTTTTTTTGAGCTACTTCACATAATTATTCTGATGTAAATATATAGCCATGCCAATGGGCCATGGTACACTTGGTACAATCTGTTCAGTTAAAAAAATCGACTTCTTGTAAGACACTAAATAGACCCTGGGGAGGGTGGTTAAATAGAAAAGGCAATCCTAATTAAACACAACACATAGCTATTAATTAGGCTTAATTAATGAAATTATTTTCTTGAAAGAGATCAGCCACATAGAATACAGCGACATATGATGCAAGATTTGAGCAGGCGCCACTGTACTGTACTAACTCACAGACCATGCATTCGTACTTGAACCAGATACGCACAGGTGGGCACGCGCACGCTATTTTCACACGCACACGCTATTTTCACATTACACCTCATTTGGAATAAAAGAAATTCTTAAGTGAGGTCCAGCCAGCCTGTGGAATGAATGAGAAAAAGATTTTGCTTTTTCTCACTTCAGTCCGAGGGCACTGTAAATAAGCCTGGGGCCGCAGGCTGTTTGTATCTCATGAAATATGAAAAGCCACCTTTCTTCTTCAACAGAAAAAGATGAAATGGAGAAAATTACTCTTCATTACCTTTTCATGACTGTAGTGCTTGGGAGAGAAGAGGACTAAAAGAGTACTAAAATAGCTGGGGGGGAAGGATAGAGGGAGGAAGAAAAAAGCAAAAGGAAAGAGGAAGAAAAGGATAGACAGAGTGAGAAAAGAGGGGGAAAGAGTGCGAAGAAAAGGATGAAGGATCGCGAGTGCGGGGAAACTATCGCACAACCATCCGTCGCCTCATTAGACACACATCATTATAAGATAATGCGCAACACATTTGTTTGGGATTCCATTAGCACTGCTTGAAGGGAGAACACCGGGGACAGCTGGCAAAGCTGTGCCGCAGGGATAGCATGAGTATGTATGCCTACAGGTAGGGCAATGCCAAGTTAGGGCCACAGTCACCCTCGGGTGGACTCAGTGAAAAACAAGAGCATAATGTTGCTGTTTTGACTATTACTGATATGACACTGCAGGTAAAGGCTTCATGAGAAAACCCGTGTATCCATCTCTGCATTTCATGCCAGCATCATTCAAATCTGTCCTCATCCCTCCCAGCATCAACCAACCTCACGTCACTCCACCTGCAGCTATACCTGCAGTGACCGGTACTACAGAACAGAGGTGGTGAGCAACAGAAGTATGCACTTCAGCGGTAGGTTTCGATCGCCAATCTGAAACAAATGAAACATGAATCACTCGGTCCTCACTCGGGTTCTATTTCAGAGTACTCGAAATACCGACAGCAATTCTCCCGCCGCGCTGGAAGCGGCAGCGTTCGCTCGGCGGGCAAACTCTCAAAAGTCGCGGACTGAAACTGTCATTACCATTTCTTTACGGTTGCTTCCCAATGGGCTCTGCTTTAACGGCCAGCAGAGCGTAATGACACGTGAAGGTCAGAGAGTTGGTGAGGCACGGATGTGCCTGGCAGGGTCAGGGAGACAGGTTACGTTCCCGGCAGGGCGTTTCAGTTACCTAATGAATGTGATGCTTCAGAAATCCCTACACCCTTTTACAGGTCGCTGAATAGACTTTCACATGGCAAGGCCACTGTAAATGTCAGTATCAGTATCATTAGAGAGAAAAATGTGGAGAGGATATCACCAGAATTCAGAGGACATCATTTACAACGGCATTCTCAGTCAAATTAGAGCCATTTAGTCTGAAATAATGCGCCTCTAACATTATTATTGAACTATTACTTTGCTTGGGAGGCACCTGTTTCCAAGGTGACAGAAAGCACACAATTTCATGTTTAATATAGACTGTGGATGAAGCCAATCGCATTTACTGAAGCAAATCAGGTTAGGTACCTCCTTCAAGGGGATACTGACCCACTGACTTTACCGAGCAATATTTCGATTAAAACCCTGCACAATGTTGAAAGCTCAAGCCACAGATCATAGCAGTGTCACCTAAAAAATCAACCTGACTTAAAGAGGGGTAGGGGGATGTCACAGACCCATGGGGCAAACAAGTTCACAGGCCCAAATAAAGGAAGTACGAACAAAGGTACTTGTGTCAGTGTTGGAAAACTGGACAGTACAGTGCACTAGGATGACTGGGGTGTTGTAAAAACGTTGGGTTGTAAAACATTCTGATTTTGCCATAGTCAGATCATATATATATACATCTTCCCAGCTCATTCAGACAAGAAGGCTACACAGTGCTTCTTTCAGACAAAACTAAAAAAATACAAACACCCTTTTGATACCCTGTTCAAGGGCCAGAATAAGATGTGGAATCATGTAAAACATCTGGCTTTGAGCCCGACTTCACACGCAGTGACCCAGAAAACCTGCTTTGTCTCGGCAACCACAACCAACACTGAAAATACCTCTCCCCTATTTTGCAATAGAACACAATAACTCACAGCTGAGAGAAAAAAAGTGTGCACACAAAAGAACAGGACTTTTAATAAAAAGTTATATCCCTTCTCCAATCGTCAATGTGTTTGTCTCCTTGGCGAGCCAGAGAGATCCAATAAATGGCCTGTATCAGAATGCATCATCACCGCCCTCTTCTCCCCTTCGCCCCGAAAGCAATAAACACAGTGCCTGCCAGCAACAGTGCAGATGTTTTATGTGTGCGGCTGATCTCAATTACTCTGTGAAGATCTTTAAATATTAATAGAGAAGTCCCCTGGAACGATCTCTCCTGTGTTCACAGCACCACGCTGAACCGCATAACCCAGAAGGCGTCACTCCAAGAGGTTTCATCACCTCCTCCAGGGGGGTGAGTGGAGGGCACAGAAAGGGAGGCGTGTACGAGAACTGAGAGAAAGAATAGGGGAGCATGGGGAGAGAATGAAAGAAGTCCTTTACAACCACTTTTTAGATGTCTAAGTGTTTGTGTGTGTGCAAGAGAGGGTGTGTGCATGTGTGCGCGTGTGCATGTATGTATGTGTACATGTGTGAGAGGGTTTGTGTATGTGTGTGTGTGCATCAGTAAGAGTGTGTGCACATGTGCGTGTGTGTGAGGGAGGAAGGGATAGGGAGAGAGTGAGAGAAAAAAGATAAGGAGAGCAAGAAGGATAAGGAGAGAGATAGAAGGATATGGAGAGAGATGGAGGGATAGAAAGAGGGTCTGGCAGGTCAGGTCAGGTCAGACAGAGTGTGAGACAGGAACAGCTGTGCGAGGGACTCAGAGAGCAATGTGAGTGCTGATGGATGGTTCCATTTAGCTTAATCTCGTTCTTACCTGAGTGGCTCATATTTGTAAGATACACTCTTTTGCATTCTGTGGGTTGAGATTTATCGCTGGCTTTCACACACTGTGGCAGGGAGTGATTATCCTGACTGCCTCAGTGCCCCAGCCCTAGCCGCTGCTCTCAGTGGAATAAAAACAGCTTGGCCTCTACTGTGAACCCATTACCTTGTGTACAAGGTGATGACATGCAAGACGTAATCTGATAATGAGACAGGTACATTTTACACGTGTGCTTTAGGGCTTTCACCTTACATGGTTCTGATAAAAGTTGCAAAAATGGATATACAGACACAGACGTACATAAACACGCACTCACACACATCTGGAAAGATGACGTGAGACCTTCACTGATGGAGGTATTAAAAATAGAACTTAATTCCTCATAATTTGGCCTGTTAACTACAAGGAAATGGTTTCCAGGCTTTTGACAGCACGGCATAAAGGGTTTGGCTTTGCACCTGTGCTCATAATGAAAGGAAACACCGGTTGCTATGTTACACTTTATGATCAAAGAGCACTGGTTGTTGCTAAACCTCAAGAACATGAATATTGATTTAAAGCAGAAAGATATGGACCATTTTGATGTTAGTATGTATTGATGATTTATTTTGTAGGCAGAGCAAACTGGAGGCAGAAAGCACTGTCTCTTGACAGTTTGTCTGATTTAGTGGTGGTAGCAAAAAAAAAAAGATCTGAGTGCTAAACTTTAAAAGTTTAATAGTTAATAGTTAGCTAGCTAAGTCAAAGAAACAACAGTATGGATCCTCAGGACACCAAATTATTTTAAAGGTTTGTCAGTGCAACATAAATTGAGCTACACTAATAAGAATCCATCGATTGCTTTCCCTGTAAGAGATCATTGTTCACTACATTATACAAAGGTATGTAGCTACACTAATACGAATCCATCGATTGCTTTCCCTGTAAGAGATCATTGTTCACTACATTATACAAAGGTATGTAGCTATCTTGTCAGCTAACAGTTAACTTAGCTACGGCTTAGGTAAAACTGAACTGCTCATTTTGAAATAGAATAACTTTTCATCTGCTAATGTCACCTGAGGCCGTACTTGACAGCATGTGTTGTCTTGGGCAGGGCTGAGGTTGTCGGTGGGGCAGAGCTACTTTCCCTGTTAATTTTATGAGGTTTGGGGGAATGAGGGATAAAGGATAGTATGTTTGCATACTTACAGCATGCTGGGAAGGGAGGATAATTTATGTTATATAGCGCAGGCACAAGTCCTCACAATGCTTCCTTTATATTAGGAGAAAAGCCTCTTTGATATGTGTAGGCTACAACAGTTATTGAAGCCTGTTAGCACTGAAAGATAGAAACCATCCAGACTGCCAGAGTTGTTCTTATCTCTGTATCACCCATAATCAGTACATAACCAACTTCTGTAATGCTCTAAGAAGTTAGCCTCTCATAAAGGAACTAATAGTCAAATTGCCCTATACTCTTCTCACATCAAACAATTCAAACAAAATTGGGTTGGGCTTGGTTCACACTTGGATGGGAGACCTGAGAAAACAAACTTACGGCTGGAAGTCCTGCAGTTTTGCCAGTAGGGATGCGCTCTTCCCTCTTGACAAACAGACATATCCAGTGTCCCTGAATGGTGATGGGTGCATGTACTGTAGAAGCAGTCACTAGGCTGAAACTAAGGTCCTGGCTCACTGTGGTTATTAGAATAGTCACAGTTAAGGCTAACATTAAATGGAGACTATGGGCTATATTTTAACAATCTAAGCGCACGGTCTAAAGCACATGGCGCAAGTGCATTTAGGGCATGTCCAAATCCACTTTTGCTAGTTTAATGGCGGATAATTTAAGCGCAAAGTAAAGCACATGGTTCAAAGGGGTTGTACTTAGTCTCTTAATTAATCATAGGTGTGTTTTGGGCGTAACATGAAATAAACCAATCAGAGTGTCATCTCCCATTCCCTTTAAAAGCCAGTTATGCTTGCACCTTGGCGGATTGCTATTATAATGGCGGAATTGCAAAGTAATTTTGATAAATATTATGACTAACCATTATGTCATGTATTTTTTTAAATATCACGCGTTGTGCACCCGCCTATGTAGGCGCATATTACTATCTTAATAATGCGCCCTTAAAATAACAGTAAAATATTGCGCCATTGACTTAAGACCAGGTTTTTGTCGGTCAATCGCGCAATCGCTTTCCGCTGCCACAAGATAGCAATGCGCCAACAATGTGCCTGACCACACCTCATTTTAAGACCAACACGCCCATGGGCGCTCAGATGGGCGCAAGTACATGCTATTTAAACAACGTGGGCGCTGGATGGGAAAATGACAACTGTGTCGGTCTGAAACTAGCAAAGACACTTGCGTTGCGCTTGGCGCCGCTTTGCGCCAGGTGTAAGATAGAGCCCTATGTCTTTGAGTGGCCAAAACCATATACTTTTAATCTACAATTCACAGGTACCCCTTACACTTTTACAGTGCAGGCAAAAACAAAAATCATAGCCAGGCAGCATCTGAGAAAGAAGTCCACTCATTCTTAGTCAGACACACACATTTGCCTCTCTCTAAATAAGGCTGACAGTCAGACAGCCCATGCTGTACACTGGCTGTTCCTGAGTGATCACTGGTTAACATTTTAAAAGCCAAGGGACTAGATATCAATGCTTCTTCCGGGTAGGAGGAAGGAAAACTGGTACTCTGCCCAGTCCTCCTCTCAGGGATCTCCACTATACCTAGAAGTCTTGTGTGAGTACGACACCAGCATGTGCAATGGACAGTAATTACATTCACTGGAAGCATTTCAAGCAGCAGCAGCAGGCTGGCTTGCCTTCTTGCTGCTATAGGAAATGTTTGCGAAGATTAGAGCCAGGAAGGTAGAAACAAATCCCCAGGCAATGACCTAAAACTGCCCGAATGCATTTGATTTTTCTCCACGAGTATAACGATCACACACATCACCAGTTTCTTCTTCAGCCGTTTCTTAAATCCTCCTTCTCTTTCCCCTTCTCAGTCTCTTCTGGAGTTTTCTGTCCTGATGTATAAGGAGGTTGGGGTGTCAGAAACAGCCAGAAGCAACTCTCTCTTTGAGTTCCGAGAGTAAGACATTATCCACTGATATATTGCAATATTTTCATAGCTTAGAAATACAAGGTACATACATGCAGCATTCTGTCAAAAATTAATTATTAGCATGGGGAACCTCTTTGTTGTGCTATATTTATTGCTCTATATTTGTATAATGAACACCTGAAAATGCCTTTTTAAACATGCTGAAGCTGTAATTCAATTTAAAAAATCTAATGCTAAGGGACCTGAAAATTCAAAAGCTCAAAATTTCAAATCTACACCAGCAAAACTAAATCCTATAACTCCAAGTAAATTCCATCAATGCACCTCCTTTGTAAAACATTTCTTCAGACTTAACCGCTAAATACCAGGTATTATTTTCAATTGTGTAGGGAATGCATTTTTAATGGAATGTAATGTAAATGGAGTGTAAAGCCAAGGTTATGCAGACAGAAACTGTTTTCCACCATTGCGATTTAAGAGCCTGCATCGTCAAAACATCAAAATAGATTCAGTCACTATGTGGTTCTGTTAGTTCCTTTATTAGTGTGGTTGAAACTAAAGCAGCAGATCAGCATCTTGTCTTACAAACATGAGAACATCTTGGGTACACCAACAATGTTCCAGTATAACATGGCATGAACGCTGGCTATGATCAGTGGGCAACCTGGAGGGTGAAATATGATGCTCTAGGGGACTGAATGCACGATTGCATGGATCAGCAATATACAACATCTTCCCATCTTTTGTAAGTCTTTTAGATTTTTTGAGTTCCTGTGTAATGAGTGACTGGGGGATAGGTAGCCTTTAATTTTCTGCCATTTATTTCCCTGAGCGCTGATAATCGGAACGAGTGGTGTTGTTGTCCAGAAAGAAGTTTGTTGCAAGCGTTGACCTCGAATTTGCAGCGTCTTTGTGGCCCAGTTTTTAATAAACTGTGGATCTTTGCTTTATTACTATTCTGTGGGCACCAGCGCCCATACCACTAGAAGGCAGGAGGGAAAACCTACCAAAAGGTTTAAATGAATGTTAATTCCTGTTCAGCCATGTAGAATATAAAGTATAATCTGGCCATTGGTCTGGCCAGCATCCACATGTAAAAAAAACTTTTTCAACTGGGAGGGTGTTTCAGATGATGTTTATTCTCCAGACCCTGCAGCCAGCTTGTGCCCAGTGTTTCTTCACTTGTCAACCATGTTCACATCATCGTGGGAAAAAAAATAAAGCACCTCTTCACAGAGTGAATCAGTTTGAGAGCATCTGTGACATCTTCCCTTGCTCAGGCTGTTCCATTTCTTCAATATGCCTTTTACTACATACAGACACTTCCAGCAAGTGACAACTCCGTCCAAATTCTTCTAAAGGTTCATTCGCATTTCAAAGCCAAAGTAGTGCTGCGATGATCCATATGCAAGACGGTTCCAGTTTCATAACGGTCGATCTATAGAGTACATCACACGTAGCTAAAGCTGCTCCTCAGGCCTGACTTTGGAAAGATGCTGCTGGGGATTGAGGACAGCACGCTGTGCAAATTCTGTTCAGATTCACTGACCTTTAAATCATGTGGATGACTCATCCCCATTTCACTGCATTCATGTATCCAGCCAATCTACGTACAATAAGGATCAGATAATCTGCCCAGCTCCATGCCCTAAAATGGAAGCACTGATTTTCTTTTTTTTTTTTTTAAATATGTACATGTTGGAACTGTCAATCACTGCTTACGTCAATAAGGATGACTCACGTTCACAAACCACAAACTCTCCAGCCTCCCTCGTGTTTACCTCCATCTCAGGAGAGAAAGAGAAAATCTGTTCGCCCTCCCACTTCATCTTCTCTTCACATCTCACAGCAGATCCTCTCACCCCGACACTTGTCTGAGAGATGGCCTCTTGCTCAGAACCTCCGCATATGGATGCTTCATACCCATGACCCTCTCAGAGGATGAGACTCTTTACATTGTTTTTTCACCAGGTTTCCTCATTTTTCTTTTGAACGATGTCAACTTACAGTTTTTCAATTGACTTTTTTAAAGGGAAGTAAACTCTGACCATCTCTGACCAGGCACAGTGCAACAGATGGGATTTCATGCACAGGATAATCGTACTCTTGTCACCATAAAAAGGTTTAATTTATTCTTTGTTGAACACAAGGCATTGGTGGCCATGATACAAACACAAGGGGACCAAGAAATAGGGTCAGTATTGCATTATAAGGGTGTCATACATCAGTGTGACACCCCTGGGAGGAAGATGTGGCAGTTCCAGGTGTGCACCGTTGGTGGAGAAAGAGAATGCACCCACATCAATATGAAAACAAATAAACAAACACCTTCACCCTTCCGCCTCACAAGTTCCAGACTAAAACAATAAATTTAATCAACAAACTAAAATAACAAAGACAAAAGAAAGCGAAACCCAACAACAGCTTTTCAGCTCACCGCTGGTCATAGCTGGCCAACTTTTCAGTTGCCAGTATCTTTCGTCTTTTTGCTTGAACAGCCAAAACTCAAACAGACTTGTTCTCTCGGTGTGTGTGCTCCCAGTCTCGGCACAAAACTGTGGAGAGAAACACACCTTTAAGCAATTGGGCTAATTAGTTAACGCAACGCAGGTGCATGTGCTCTCTCCTTAGTCGGTGTTGCTGAGACGAATCCACTTCCCCGGCAGACCAAATGCGACAGAAGGATATTTTTCATCACCTTCAAACTGACATAAATATAAGCCTGCTTTAGCACAACAGTATTCACTTTCACAGAATTTCACAATGGCTACAGCAAACCATTTTTCAGGCCATCCAAAATCAAGAGACATTTCCTGACAAAAAAAGAGATGATACGTTTCCACAAAAACAATGGATACTTGATGATGAGTTTGACCTTACCACATGAATGGCATTTACATTTTTTTTTTCATACTGAAGACAAAAACTACAAACATCAGGTTCTGGGCTGCTTTCCAACAAAAAAGCACAAAAAAAGAAAAAAGAAAAGAAAATCAAAGTGGCCAGCTCTGCTGAGAAAATGTAATCAGGGTTTTATCAAGATTACCCTTCAGCATTTTCAACATAATGATTGCTGCAATCATGTCCCATTATGTGCATGCTGTGTACTTAGCCCTGCACCGAAAGGTCAGAAGTATCACGGATAAATCTCTGATACTGAAGTATGGTGTGTCCTGGTCCTTTCCCTTTGTGGCTATTCTTTCATTAGCATCTGCACTTTTATGGAGCCTCGCCACAAAGCGGGAACAGAAACTGGGAAGAGCACAGAGCGAAAAGGGAGGTAATCTACAAGAGGATTTGCAGAGCGTGACCGAACCTCTATCAGAGACACCACTGTGCTTGCCTTGAGAGTGAGCGGGAGGAAATGTGACCAGGGAAAGACCTGTGAGAAAATGAAACTCTAAAATAGAGCAGAGCATCTGAGGTATGGACCTCAGATTTAAGGACGGACTGGTCATGGGAATAGGTCTGAAGCTGGAGGCAGCATACACAATTACATGTCCTAATCAAGCTCGTAATTTTCACTGATGTACAGTATAAGCGTAATGTTGAAAATGGTTGCATTTTCCATTTATTTAAAAGGGAAATACAATAATGCAAATAATTCAATGGGATTGGGGGGGGGGGGAGAGTGTTTGACAAATAGAAGGGCCACAACAAACAATTTGCAAAAAAATAATATCAATAGGAATGACAACATAGACACAATAATGTTCTATTGAGATGGTTTGATTATTGAGTAATTTTAACTAAAGGACTTTACACACCAATAGTGTAAACTCAGGTCTTGATGGCATCTTGTACATCAAATTGGACATTATTATTTTTTTTTTTTTTGAATCGCCTTGGAAAAGATGATTATAGCTAAATGCTAAAAATGAGAGTAGCTTATTTGAAAATAAGGCTACATTAATGTAATAGTTAATGCACATTCCTAGCACATTTAATCAAATATGACATGCCAAAAAGATAAATTACCCTCCCCATTGACTGTCAGATATCTCTTTAAAAGATATTTTAAAAGAAGCATTGCACTGAAATGACTCCAGCTCTGCATATCCCCTGAGTCATGCATGCAGCATATAGAACTGTGGCCTTCAAACCCAGGTCACAGGGACCTGGCCAGGCTAGAGCGTGTGAAATGAAGCTCTGCTGAATGCTCCAACTAATGAGGAGCTGTTTCAGCTGTTTTAATCCTGACCTCTTAAGCCCCATGTTCCTACATCATCACTTCTCTTCTAGAAATTCCCTCAAGATGTGTAACACACACAGATACGGACACACACAAACACGCAGCGGTGCACAATTCCATTCCTGAAGGGCTGCAGTGTACTTCGGTTTTTAGATTTTTAGAGTGTGTCAGCACTCAATTGCTTAATTTCAGACACTGATTCGCTAGGTGGAACCTTGCACCTTGTTTCTAAGACTGAAATTGGCTACTAATTATAAGGAAATAGCAAGACACTTTGGACAGGAGCTATACAACTCTGCAACAGTACACAGATCCATTCTGAACACACAGCAGTGTTAATGTTTTTTGGCTGAACCGCAACAGCGAGGCCAGCCCTACAAACGTGAATGTCTGCGAGTGACTGACTGATTGACTGACTGACAGACTGAAGTTACACCATTGGTCAGCCGAGTTATGAAGTTACACCATTGGTCAGCCAGATCACGTGTGTTAGGTCCAGCCACATAGTAGGTTTTAACCTGGTCTTGTTTTTTTTTTGTTTTTTTTTGCAGGATGGGGTGGCCTGTGATAACTCTGCAAGCCCATGGTTTGGCTGATTGTCGTAGTAAACAGGAGGGAAATAAGTAAGCAAGGCCTCATAGAACAGATACACTTCCCCAAGCCCTGTGGGCACTGCATCCCTGGCAATGCAGTGACTGTGTTCAGTCCAAACCTGATAGTAGCCACCCATTAAAAATGAAAAACATACCAGTCAAATCATCCTCCAATCTAATCAACATAAATAAAATATACTGCAATATACTGAAATGAAAATGTATTATCAAGACCTGTAAAGTTATTGCAACACTTCACGATCCAGGCAAAATGTACATATTTCACATAATGAAATATATTAGTAAAATACATTGCTGTGAAAATATTCTTTTTTCCATAAAGTCCAAGTATATACAACATTTTGCAATATATTCCACCTCCATAATGGATGGAAAGTCTTTGTAATGGTAGGAGTTTCTCAGTAAATATGTTTCTGAGTGAGTGGGTGGAGTCTGTGATTGAGGGATATATTTCTAAGGTTGCTCCCTCTAGATGCTGTCAGGAACCATCCGTGGCATAATGTAAAAAGACAAGCCACAATGAACAATCTAGAGAGGGAGGGGATGACATCATTCACAGCTGCAACAGAGCTATATGCACATCAACAACACATCCCACCCCAGGATCTGTCACCCCAGGAACTATTTTCAGACACACACAGTTTGAACAATTATAATTGAGTGGAAGCAAAAATACACAAAAGAAATTATATTACGTGTCACCTACTGCTGACATCTGTCTGCACAGCTCTGAGTGACAGGAGAAGAACTACTGCTTGAAAAAAGCCATTAACAATTTCTTTAAAAAATCCTATTCCTATATCCCAACACAATATGAACACAGATTTTTTACCCAGATAATCTAGACAAAAGCCTTGGAACACAAAATAGCGGTTGGCCTTCATCTGTGGGACGTCCCGTCAGAGCTGCAATCAGTGTGACGTTTGTTTGGAATCAACGTCCCCGGGGGTTCTCCTCACCCCTCCTGGGTATTTATCAACTATTAAACGATGTGTCACAATTAGTCTCAGCGGTGGGCTAACCGCGGCACTGCACAAAGCCCTGTGGCCTGCCGCTAACTACCGGGGAGACATCCCCGGTCTCACAGGCCACTCCCCCTGCCTGCCTCCAGCCTGTCTGTAGCCAGTGCCCTTACTTCATAGCCACCCACACCCAGCCCCTGTTGTTGGGGGGGGGGCTTTGCTCTTCATGTTGCCTGGTCTTTATACGAGCAGAAATTTAACTGAGCAAAAAAAGAAGATAACAAAACAACAAACGCTCTCCAATGTGAAAGCTATGAAGTGTGGCTTATGCTGTGTTCACATGGAACATAATAGACTGTAGACAGCAAACCCCATGTCATTATAATGAATGAGAACACAACATAAAATCGGGTTAGGATGGCAAAGAATGCCGTTGATGGCAATTTCCGTTGAAGTTATGAACGATTTAACTTTCTGCCGTTATATTCAACGAAATTCCAAACTGGATGTGGCGCGACACAACACAAAACAAAACATGGACATTTAAAACGAGAAACTAATGTTTCCAAACATAGATAAAGGGCTACACCAAGCTTAATCATTCTTTTCCATGTTGGAAATGTCCTGTATTATAGGACAATCGCCGAGGAACTTCACCATAGCAACGTATATTTTATTTGCCATTGTGTTGTCCTGTCTTTTTTTTTCCCCGTAGCGTCACTAAAGTTTCGTTCTGCTGTCTATTGTCTATCATCATCCATGCGAACGCAGCATGATAAAACAGGCCCGTCACGCCCGGAGAGAAAAATAGCTGAGGCTCATGCTGTTGCATCTGAGTCTCAAATCACCGTATCGCTGGGATCCATCTCCATTACACTCCACAGATCAGCCTGAAAGATAACGACTGAAGCTTCGCCATGGTTATGCATCAAAGTGTCAGAATGCCATTTTATCAGATCTACGTAGCGAGACACAGGCCCATTTATCTTTCTGTCAACTGAGCAAGATGCTAATTCATTATAACATGGTGTGATATACCCCGTAACGTCAGCCAATGAAGTGTGTTCCCAAATGACAGTCCTCTAATGGCAACACTGAGATAAATATGACATTGAACTGAAATGTTCTTCCTTCTCAACTCTGGAAAACAAATTTAAGAAAGAAACATTTGTTGCAATAAAAACAACAAGTTAGCAGACACAAATGTGTTAGAGAAAATATGAATAAAATGTGCTTAATTTGTCACTCAAAGTTAAGGAAATGGAAGGCATTGTGGTCAAATTGAATGATAGTCTCTCCAGTGATGTGCTTTGGCTTGTCAAGTGCAATATGAGAGACTTTTTACACACTGATTTCACATAGTACATCTGTCATTTACTAATCACCAGTTTACCTCAGGTTAAGGTAGTCAGCACAGCACCTCAAGCTGAGAGTCTCCCTGCACAGTACACTGAACTAACGCCTAACACAGCTTGACAAAGCGACTCTGTCACCTAGACCAGGCTTTTTTATAATTACTGCAAAACAACACAAGAGAAACATACTGTATGATACAAGATTCTTCTACCTTTCTGAGGTGTGTCCCTTGGTGCAGAAATGCAAAACCTGAAGAAGCACAGAATTCCTCAAAACCTTCCTTTGCCTAAGAATCAATAATGTAGCAGTGCTCCTGGAATTATTGATGGGGTGGGGGGGAGGAGGGGCTTATGTGTATTGCCTTTTTGGATACAATTTAATCCTGAGTATAGAACAAATGAATTATATTTACATCAAAAAGCACAAAACACCAAAAGTGCTAAATACAGGATGTTCCAGCTAAAATGGGACAGTTGGCGACCTTACCAGAAAATGTGTAAAATGTGTCCATTCCATCTGATTTTTAATTTTAACACATACTGATAATCCTCTTAGCTTTAGTACTTTTCACACAAAGGCTGCATTCGTTCTCTCATTTTGCATACGTGGAGGCTGAAGACATCACTTAACTGGAATAAACACACTTCTGTAAGACATTCTCAGGCATCCATAACTTAACTGGGAACAACTTGACCCACAGTTCACAACAGTTTGGACTCATTCAACATTTGGCCTTTACTTTGATCTACCACTAAATAAATGTTACTTTTTTCACAAAAAAGTAACAGTTGCACATATGTGAGAAGATAGAATACCATTAAAAAAGACCATATGGACAGCTACAGTATATGATGAGGAATTCATTAAATGTTTAGATGGAGTAACACAATCTGGTCCTGGTGATTTCTGTGCCTCCCAATCATCCAAACATAATAAAATTAGCTCTTTTTTGCTAAGCATGTCTGCTAAATGAAAAATGGTGACTAGGCAGGAGCAAGCAGAGCATTATTTTATTTTTTTATTGTCTATCGCAGCTTTAGTTTAAGTTTCCATATCACAGCAGCAATCTCCTCCACACCAGAGGGGAAATCAGGTCAAATGACAGTCCGCAGTCCTAGCAGTGTTGTTAATCCAAGTCAGCACTGTAGACACACATCGTCTCATATCCTCCATTTTAATAAGGCTTTTCACCAGCCTCTACACACACCTGCTCCCTGACTCACCCAGCTCACAGTTCCCTGAATCAATCAGGAAAGATGTCCCTGTGAATGAATGTTTAAACTCAACCTGGATGAATGTTTAAAATCAACCTAGAAAGATGTGTTTAAGCATAAAGTGTTTAAATTCAACCTGTAAATATGTCTTTAAGAAGGAATGTTAAAATTCAACACGGAAATACGTCTCGAAGGCTGCATGTTTAAATCAACCTAGACATACGTCTTTAAGAAGGAACATTTAAATGCAACCTGGGAACATAATTTTAAGGAAGCATGTTTAAATTCAAGGGGGAAAGATGCCTTCAAGGCAGCATGTTTAAATCAACCTGTGATAATATCTTTGAAGACTCGTGTTCAAATTCAGCCTGGAATACTGATGTGGACTCAATTAACCACTGTCCTTACAATGCCTTTAAATACAATGTTACATTAATATTCATTCTTTTTAAGAATTAAGTTTTAATTTAAAAGTCAAAAGGTTGGTCTAATCTTGGCAACTGTCTTTAAAGAGCATGTTCATATAAAGCCTTATTTAAATTCAAAATGATATTTCAAGGTGCATTTTTTTCTTAATTCCCCCTGAAATCCTCAGAGATGAACAAATCTGTGGTAAAGACACCAAGGACTACCAAACTGTTATGCATCAAAGCCAAGAAGGACTACCAGTAAATTATCTTGGCTCTGGTTAAACAGGGTCAATACAAGTCATACAATACAATTGCAAGTCATTTCTATTTGGTGACCCTCCGTTACTTCACCCTTGAGTAAAAGAGCTGAGAGTTCCAGACTGCATGCACCCATTACTATTTTTGAGGGCAGAATCGTTTCTGAAATTTGAAACTATTGTTAGCTCCGGCATGTCAACAGTAGTCCATGCCTACAGAACGACCATCGCTCTTGGTGTAGCCTACAAAATGACTATTGTTAGCATAAACCATAAGTTAATTTGGTAGCCAGAGCCTGTCCTATCAAGTTATTGATCAGGCTGTCTAGTTTTTTACACTGATGACTTTGCTTTTGGCGCTTACCTGAAAAAATGTTCCAATTTACTATTCCTTATTTTTCTGTTTATGGGTTTGTTTTGCATCTGTTCCACAATTCTTGCTCATGCAAAATAGCTTGCAAGTTTCATGTAGGCTACAGCCTGTGCAAACATGAACCTGACATTGCGATTCATAGTGAAACACAAATGAATATGTATATCAGCCACATAGCTCAAAGTAAACATCTCACAGTAGGTCCTACACAAACACAACAATTTATTTTAATCCCAGAAACCCAATCCGTCTAAGCATAGCCTACTGCACAAATTCACCTCATATATTGTAGCTATACTTTTAATAATAAAAAAAACCTTGCATGCAGTTACCTATAGGAGCCTGCGGAGTTCTAGAAAAAGGTATTGTGGTTGACTTGTATCAGAGTGATGGCAAGAGCCAACAGTGGAGGCCAAGAGCACCTGCCAAAGATCCAAAGCATCCCCCCTCATCTGTAAAAAATGTGGGTGGGGTGTTATGGTTTGAGAATGTATGGCTGCTACAGGTACTGGCTCACTTGTCTTCATTGATTAATTCTTGCTTGCTTGAGAAAGCAGGATTAACAAGGATTACATTTGCTTTAGATGTTTTACAGGCAGTGATCACTAAAAATGTGCACAGAAATTGTTAAATTGTTGGTCTCAAGATTATTCCTTTGACTCAAATATTTTAAAGGCCCACATCCCCCCTCAGATAGGATGGGAACCACTGGCATATTTACATGGACTAGAATTTGAACAATCACCCCTTATCTGAGAGGTAACACATTAATTGTTTCAATACCATTATGGTAAATAATTTTCCATGAGGAAAATTATTTACCAAATTATTTACAAATTATTAATTATTTACCCTTATTTTCTTTCACCATTTTGGCTGTTTTTGGCTTTGCAGTGGAACCTGGCGCATAGCTGCCCATGCAACAATATTTAGGTCTAACTTTGCTACAAAGTCACATCCAGTGCTTTTAAACCATAGCCGTTTTACAATAATGCATTTCCCGTGATGCTTTTGTTATGTCACAGTAGGTCATGGTTTCTTTTACTGGTTACATTTCGACACAATTCACTTTGCACAGAAGAGTTCTCCTCTTTTCAATGTGTGGCCCTACTAAACGCTTTTCTTGAGAGCCAATGGGAGTCCCCAAAGCTCTGAAAGCAGCATACAGCAATCCAAATAACCATTGTCTAGAGACTGCTCCACAGCCCGGCCCCCTTTACACAGAATCAAATGTCAAAAGGGTGTAATGGAGAATATAAAAAATATTAAAGTTGAATTAAGGATATGAATAAAAGTTATCTTGGAAAAAAGGCATCTGTACAAACCGTGGAGAGAAAAGCAGCAAAGGACATTTATGAGCCAGAATTAAATCAGTTCTCAGAGGCCCCCTCTTTCCCCAATACAAAAACCAAACAGGATTAAAAGTTGAAATGGTTCCAGAATCAGCATAATTAATCCCGTGGAATAATTAACAACCACAGCCGATTCTATCCAATATTTTAATTTTTTTCCTCATTTTTAATCTTGCTCCATAATTGAATCCATTTAAACAGTACCCTGTTTTTTTAAAGATTTTTCTTCAGTCTTCCCTTATTTCTGTAGAATGGTCATACCTTTGTTTTTGTTTTGTTTTTTCTTTCTGGAGGCTCCAAATATGGTATTTAACTGAACCAAAACCGCAATCAATAAAATATGATATCCATGGACATGCTGAGAGCAACATGATTGAACAGAAACAGTGTTGTCTTTATGAGAAGGTGAATAAATATGTTTAAGTACACAATAAAGACCCATCAGTTTTCAATTTTAATCAAGTTTAATTTATAATACCAATCACGTTTTCAATTAGACATACCACAATTCATCACAACTCTTAGTGCCTAGACTTTCTAATAAAATTGCAGGATCAACAGATAGGGCAAGGGAGTAATTTAAGTGTGTGACAGGGAGCTTGAGAAAGAGCAGAAGAGAAGAGATAAAATAGAAGGGGGGCATAGCATGAACTTGTGAAAATTAGACTTTGTGTTTTTCAGTGCTCAGAAAATTGTGCTCAGAGTTTATCAGTAGAAGCTACCCAGCACAGTTACACAGCAGACATATTATAATCTATGCAACAGAAGAAGGAAAAATAAACAATAACCCAGATGTTTATAAACGCAAAAAACAGACTAGAGGAAACACATTTAAATCTGGAATTGTCAGAGAGGAGCATTGGTTTGCCTGAAGCAGATTGCAGTGTGGCTTCTACTCTCATCCGGGTATTATTCATTTCTGAAACATTCAAGTGCATCACTGCGTAACCTTGTTAGCAACCTTAAGACTGGCCACTATTAATAAACTCCACCCTGGATGGATCTAATTGGAAAATTCAGGGTGTTGTTTCAGCATGTGTCTCCAAACAATTCCACAGAGAGACAGTAAGAAACAGATTACAAGCTCCCTCTCTGTTGGTCTCTCATCTACAGCATCACCTGTGCATCAATACTGTGCCACTGTTACCCTACAGAGAACACAACAGTAATGATTGCCTACAGTGAGCCCTATGAACCCTCTTCAACACGTCAAACACCTGCCTGCTCATGAATGCCACCAGCGTCATTGCAGGCTCAGGCCTCAATGTGAGGGAGGCACAATAAGAACAGTGTGTGCTTGGGCAGGATACATCGAACCCTAAACTAAACGCGTAGAGAAATCCATCTGTTGATGGACTGCATTTATATAGCGCTTTTATCCAAAGCGCTTTACAATTGATGCCTCTCATTCGCCAGAGCAGTTAGGGGTTAGGTGTCTTGCTCAAGGACACTTCGACACACCCAGGGCGGGGTTTGAACCGGCAACCCTCCGACTGCCAGACAATCGGTCTTACCTCCTGAGCTATGTCGCCCCTATGTCTGTTCTCTCAATGATTGCTATTCTTTAGCTCAAACATTTACACCCGTGATTAAACTAATCTGGAAAAAAGTCTTCGTTAACTATGCAAGCCTTGTGCTATCACTATTACAGTGAAATCAAAATGTGGTGCTAGGAGATCTAAGGTGTTTCAAGAGTCATGAGAGGAAAGAGCATTTGGCTATACCCAGGTGGCATCATCTTTTAGGGTGGGGCTCTGTAAAGTTTCTTTGCTATGAAGTGTTGTAAGACCAAGATCCCTACAAGATATAAAATGATTTTCAGTTCTTCTTTAAGATAGAATAGACAACAAATAGAAGGACAGCTCACAAAACAGGCAGCCAAATTACTAAATAAGCAGTTGCTTGGCAAAGTTTCTCTCAGAACAGATATACATGAGACTCGATCACATGCTGCTTCAAAGACTACTTATGGACAACCAAAATATCTTCACTCCCCTGAAACACTGCTCAGGTCTAACAGAATAACTGCATTATGATCATAATAATCATTATGAATAATAAAAAATGTTCATATTAGCGAGACCATTCGTCACTTGCCTATTCTAAATCAGTCAAGGAAATAATACAATAATTGTAGCAGGGTTTCATCTTCAAAAGTCTGTTGTGCTCCCTCGTGTATATATTGTAGATTGGGAGATATCTGCCAGTCAGATGAAGATATAGCAGAATTCATAATAACAGCATGTTTGCTTGGGTTTCCTAGAGTTTGATAAATCTCTCATTCTCACCCATGCGCTTACAGGCTTGTGGAACATCAAGGGGCCTTGCTTCTTCCATGTCTCAGAACAAAAAAAAAAGTCAAACCTACTATATATGCTGTACAAGCTCCATCAAAGCCAACCCCTATTCCCTGATTGGTCTCTGGTGACTACATAACGTATACCTCAGTACAACCTCTGGTTTCAGAGGTTGCTTCCCAATACTCAATGTATCCTCCTTTCCTCCACTACCACCTCCTTCGCTCTGTGCCCCGGAAACCGATGTTCGTGTCCTCCTTCCCTCCAGTGTCCCAGTATTGGAGGACACGAGCAAAGCGACTTCAGACTCGCCTCCACGCCTCCTCCAGCGAAGGATACATGGAAGTCTTTTCAAATTTTTAGGTGACATCATCACGCTCACGCCGACAGGGATTGAAAGACCATCCCACAGAATCTGACACAATCCAAACTTTAGAAAGTGGTAATGACAAAGGAATTTTGCCCAATAATGCAAAATATTTAGAAAAAATGTGTGTGTGGTTCAGTAGGTTCACATACAAAGCTAGACTGTCTACAACGGATAACAAATTGCCAGTTCTGTGGCTCATATCCAACAATTAAACACAGCAATTTAAGACGGGGAAGCAGATTTATTTATTATTTATTTACTTGATACATGAATGTTGCTTAAACAAACATGACTCTAAACATAATATATAAACTGTAAATATAAATAAGCATGACAGCTTCCAACATTTCAGTATGTGAATATGCATGAATTAATTTATTCAATCAACCGTTTCTTACCAACAAATTTGATTTCAGATGTCACAGAAATAATTGTTTTTCAATGTGAACACTGAACATTGGGAAACAATAACTCAGATAATAGAATGTGACATATCTGTTTCACTAATCTGGGGAAATGTTTCTCAATTAGCCTATGTGAAATTCAATGAACTAGCAATAGAATGTAAGCTGTTACAGTATAGCTACAATACACAAGGTGAATTAGTGCGGTAGGCTATGTTCAGACAGATCGGGATTCTGAGATTAAAATAAATTGTTGTGTTTGTGTAGGACCTAATGTGAGATGTTTACTTTGAGCTAATTTTGCTGATATACATATTAATTTGTGTTTCGTCATGAATCGCAATGTCAGGTTCATGTTTGTACAGGCTGTAGCCTACACAAAACTTGCAAGCTATTTTGCGACTTTAAATAGGCTGGCCCCATGTACGATCTGTGATCGGTTACAGGACTATTTGTGGGCGAAATCAAACGATTATGATAGGGCTATTTCATCGATAGTCCACGTCGACTTTGATGATGGAGAAGCATATAAGCTGTCCCACTTTTCCCTCATTCTCTCCTTTCTCCACTCCTCTCCTCCCCTCCTTTCCTCTACATACTTCTGAGTAGGAGACAAGTGGTAGTGGGGGAGTGCAGGAAAGGAGAAGAGGAGTAAAAAGTCACACACTCAGAGGCATAATCATACTATCCCCTACTATGTGGACAAAACTGAAAAATTCAATTGTTGCATCAGCACTCTGTTGCCTGGTTCAGAGAGGGAGTCGCCATGTAGTTGTACAAGCCACCTACTGAAAACCTTTACAGCCAACTGCTTAGGTGAGTTCTAGTGAACCAGTGAACTGATAATTTCTGTGGTCTACCACTGCAATGGAAGATGAGGATATACTCATCAGCTTCCTCTTCTCCAAAGAGGAAGTTGATGTTCTAGGGATGTCAGTAGGGATGTCACTTTTTCCAAAAACTGAGTTTTGTTGAATCTCATAAATAAGATTCATTCAAATATGTTCGCATTTTCTACTGTCGAAATCTCAATAAAATGTTGCTTAAATAGGCCAGTTTTAATTTTCCATGAAACCTAATAACCTTAAAAGTGCTGGACTATAACTAAGAAATAATGACAACAGTATCTTGAAGTTTTATTGAACAAAATAAAACCAGTCAAGATCATAACAATGCCAAAGATGCCATTCACAGCAATAAAATAACTTGGTAGATCAACTGTCGCTCAAACAACAGAAAAAACTGTAACGCATGAGTCACAATGGCATAGCTTACTTATTAGACTGAACTGACTGATCTCCTTGGGAGAGGAAGGGTCAGCCTTTGGAGGGTCAGTAGGGCAGCTGCAGCTTGCATATGTTGCAGACCACTTTCTCCTTGGATACTATTTTCACTCCAATGGCACAGAACCCATAAAATTTTCTAATGGCACTCCTAATGTGTGGAGTAACAATTTTTCAATGGATTGGAATGTACTGCCTACAGGCTATGTAGACAGCATGACACATGCATGAACTTTATTTTTAGGCTACCTAACGGTATGCCCCCCAGGCAAAACAATAACACGGTTTGCTGTTTATCAGTCTGTGATACTGAGTGCTACCATGAACGCAACAAGGATGAGCACAGAGCAGAGCTGGGAGCCTTATTTCACCTGGGCGACAGGATTACAAGTTCATACTTCTAATTACATATTTGAAATTATACATTTTCTAGAGATTCGAAACAAGTTTCATTACCGAACAAAGAAGTGACAGCCTTAGTACAGAGTTTCCATGGAAAATGTTATTAGAAGTATTATAATTTAAATTACATCATTTTGGTGACTTTTGAGCTCGTCAAATTGCACTGGTAAAGATAAAAATGCACATTTGCATTTAATGCAAGTTTAAGTTAAGGACAAAAGTTTACTGAATTTAGGCTAATGTGTTCATCCATTTCTGGCCGCACGTAAATGTAAACTGACATAAACCTGACTCTTTAAAGACTCTTTAAAGACAATTCTCCAGGCTGAAGACAATTAAAGACAATGACCAGGATTCAATAAACATTTGTAAAATATTATTTGCACTTTGTTTCAGTGAAAACCCATTTCTGAAAACAAACCAAAAAAGGAACCTATAGGCCTATGTTTCTTTCTGTGCCGTAAACCTTCTGCCAGTTTTCTTTTGTTTTTCTGAAAGCCTGTGGACTGCGTGATCCCAACTAAGCCAAACATCTTGGCCAAACATCACTAAATGCATCCATCACAAAATGTGTCTCAGTGTGTTCCTTTCTCTGAAAAGAATCAGACTCCAATAGCAATGAGCTGTTTAATGGAGTCTGTGAAAAGTTGTACTACGAGAATTTTTTTTATCCTAAATTTGCCTATAATCAATGGCAGACACACATTAGAAGGTTGTCTGAGGACAGCAGGGAAGCTGAAACTGTAAGGAAAACATTTTTATACCATTAGAAAAAATCACACTGAAAGCAGACGTTTCCTTATAGGGTTTTCTGCCAACTGAACTTCGATACTAATTTAATAAAAGTAGCATTAAGTGAATATATTTCCATGAAATGTTGGCTTCTGTATATATTTTAACAAAACGTTTGTGACATTCTTCAAACTGACTGCATGAAAACACGTACCCATAAATATGTGTTGCCTATTCCAAATACTCTTGCAGTTGTACTGTTTTTGTGAGCAGACAAATAAATAAATAAATAAATAAATAAAAAATAATAATTTTCTAAAATAGTCAGAAAAATAGCAAGGTAGTTAATTTGCAAGTACCTCTTTAATCACACCACGCAAACAAATATAAGTGTAATTAAATTAGCAGCGCAGGAATCCTGTTGAATATATGGTAACAACAATTAATTTATAATATTTGATTGCCAATGAATGTACAAGACTGCAGGCACTCCTGAACATGTGTAAGGCATTGGACTAAGCCTACATTCCTTAACACCAGCACAAATAACTACAATTAACCTCCTGAGGAACTGCACTCAAAAACCATCTGCAGCAAAGCAAATCCAACGGCCAGCAATCTGTGGAAAGTACAAACGTTTGGCACAAACTCCCCACCGCCAGCGTTGACAAACCAAGTTTGTGCCATGAACAGATACCTTCTGGGCACGAGCTCTGTACTTGTAATTTCTGCACACCAGAAAGAAAAATAACTAAAAGCTGAAGTGAACCCACCTGCCGTGTTTCACTGGAACACTGTTGAACCTTTAGGATTACTCACCATTATCCTGAAACTAGCACTGGCATACACATGTAGTGTTTTATTTCCAGTCATTATTTATTCAGACTCACATAGTAAAGACACATAAGGGAACAAACACAGACTAAATTATAATGATACACTGCTTCTGTAACTCAACAGAAGTCGAAAGTCCCAACAAACATGGCGTAGCAGGAGAGCTGACAACTATAAATCTCCTTATGCTGTAGGGCAGGAGTTCTCAGCCTCTGCCCTGGGGTCCCCTTGCAATTAAAATGTTTACCAATTAAGTTTGGTGAAAACATGTGGTTCAGTTCTTTAATCATTTTTACTGAAACTTACTTGAGCACAATTCGGGTTAGTCTCATCGCCATTAGATTTTTTCCTTTGAATTCTTCATTTTCCACAATGTTCCTTCATGTTCCAGTGAACACCCTTCATTCCACTCTAAGCAGGTAGGCCCTAATAGACTGTCAGTTCATAATTGCATAAATTAAAATGTATGGCTTCTTTCAAAAGAAATTGTTTGCAAAATAGCACATTTTCGGAAGTGTACTAGTTGACCGTACTGATTGAAGTCCTGGGATGAGGGTGGGCTCTACACGCTCCTGCTCCCATATGACCATCTCTTGTGAGAAAAGTACTAGGTCTACACGAGACGCTTGATATGCAATGTGTCACCCTCAGTGTGAGTCACCTCATCATGCTTCAGAGCCTGGTCTCAGACCTGTCATTCATATTGTGTGAATGAAGTACTTTTAGCCATGGCAGACAACCAACTTAAGAAAACCATTCCATATTTCAGCATTACAGCATGTTTTTGCCATTTTGCATAATTAATAACAGATACACAATAACTGTAAACTTATAAACAATGAACATGTCATAAATAGGGATGAATCACAATATTTAAATATTAGAATAACTGCGAGTGATTTTGATTAGTTCATCAGTATTCTGTAGTATGCAGGCACTGTGAATCATTGACACTCTAGTAAATAAGATCTAAGCAGTGTCCACATACAAAAATCTAAACTATTTTGCATAAACTACTAGATAATAATTTTTATCCTGCAATGCACATCCCTCATTGAAAACCATTAAAACTGCAGAAAATTTCAAATAAGGAAGCCTTCATGTCATGTTTAAAAAAGAAAATGGTTGCCCAACACAGGGCTGTAAATATCCAATTCCCACCCAAATTTGGAATATCCAGTTGTCTCCCCAACAGAGTCATGGAGCAACCCCACTGAACAGGACACACGGGTATCAGACCTCAGTAGCCTTCATGTAATGTCTGGACCATACACAAATGGCAATGACATCACTTCCTCTGTGTGCTGATCCTTCCTGTACAGCTTGCTCATCCATCTCACTCTGGTTGTCACATCCCCATTGCCTTTCTTGTTCAATTGGATTATGAACTGTTCAGCTTCTCTATTGATGTCATTCTTTCCAGTGTCCCCACTCATTTCATTTTCTACTTATCTCCACTGATGGAATGGTGCACGCCTCTTGTCACTGCAGAGTCGTTCATCACTGTCTGATGCCAGTGGTTAAAATCCTTCTTGACAGCCTACAAGCAACTGTGTGGACTAAGCTTTCAACAGAATAGAGCTAATGAAATCAAACGGAGGGATATTCCAGTCACTTTTAATTCTGCCATCTACATTCGTTCACAAGCTATTTTTAGTGCTGTAACAGAGTATACCGTAACTCTAAAACTGGTAAATTACAGACTAAAAACAATACACCTTCAATGGTACAGTATGCTAGGGTTCCCACACTAGTAGACTGATATATGGGTATTTAAAGGAAGAAGGAGCCCTCTATTAACATTAATGCAAACCTACACAAAAAATTAAATATTCACAGTTAAGCCCCTCCATGGTATGTATTATCAGAAAGTGTGTGTGCAAACTTTTGTTTTTATGCCTGTACAGGTGTGTCTCTGCATGCCTGTACACATGTGTACTGGATGTAGCAGCTTTCACACACAGGACATGAAACGTTGGCGTGTTATCTTTTCTGACAGCGCTAGTGGCTTTCTTTGCTCACACAAGCAATGGCCATTTGTTACAATAACGGTTTGATACCATTATCACATGACAATGCCAGTAATTACTGTTTTAACAAGTGGCTCTCATGTACTCAAAAAGAGCTAAGAATGGGATGGAAGTCGGTTGAGAGTATAACCAAGACATATTCAGTCTCAGTGAGTCCCTGTGATTTTGCTAACTTTGACATACTAGCCAGAGAAGTTAGCTAACGTTAATTAGCTATCTAATGAAGGAAAGTGAATCACAAAAGCTAATATCCTGCCACATTTTAATAAACATGTACACTGATGGGAACTTTAGTTACTTTTAGTAACTATATGGGTATAAATTTGAGGATGACAGCGTGTACTGTGTAGCCAATTAGGGTATTATTAATTAGCATTTTCATTTTTTGCAGTTGTAAGAGACAACATAGCTGGATGGATGCCTTCGCAGAAGGAGTCAAATTCTGAGTGCTTGTTCAATTAATTATATGGCTTTGTTCTCACTAATGTTAAAAGATGACATTTCCGTAAAAGTAACTACTAGGTCTTGGGCCGGTAAATTACTGGAGCAACTTTTCCAGAATGCCGACTCTGGCTCTCATTCATATTTGACCACCAAACTGCAGTTTCGTGACAGTTGGGTTAAGGCTGCTTATGTGAAAAGAGTTTGTGTGTGTGCCTGTACACGTTTTTATGTTTTTATGAGTGTGTGCATGTGGTGTGAGTACTCATACATGAGATATGTGTACGTATTCCGTACACGTGTACAGTGTATGTGTTTATTGATCATTGTAATCTGTCCTCTAAAGGATAATATAGTAGTTGGTCTACTTAAAGCCAGAATAAACCAGCTCATTGCACACAGTGGCTCTGTTCCCTCTCAGGCACAATACTGGCTGCAGGTGCCTCAAATTCCAGCCTCTATGTACTGAAACAGACCCGTAATCTACAGCACAAACCATCTCTACCTTCACCACTGTGGGAAAGCTGCTCCCTGACTAATGCCTTCTCCCTATTGGACTGTCCGTGACAGATCAGCAAGATGCTAATTAGCAGCCGCCCAGAGTGCCATTGAGCAAAGAGCGGCTGCAACAGAGTCGACCGTGTGCAAACCTTGCCAGTCAGGAGCATGGAAAACTGCCGAAAAATGATACATGAACATATTCATTTCTGTCCCTTTGACTCCCTCACCCTGGTGTGGAGAAACATCTGAGCACTGTGCAGGATATCCATTTTAATTGATTGGCTTGGCTTGTTTCGTTAAGTTTTGTTCAAGCATTTCACAGTTCACATTCCTGTTACAAAGGGCTGATTGGTATTACTGTGGAGTTAATGAGTGTGAGAGCACAGTCACACTTCTCATTTGGGGAAGAATGTAAGCTGAATTAATGAAGTGCTCAATGCTGCTCAATTTATAGTTGGATTTGACACACAAAGAAAAATGGAACATTGCAGATGATCATTTCTAAAATATTTGCTTAAAAAGGACAGAGTCCAAATTGAAATTAATTTTGGAATAATCCCTGGCTCCTTTGCATTCCCCCCACCCCACAAACCCCACCCACCCAAGATGTTCTCTTGCCCAAATGCATAATAACCTCAACAATATCACCCTCATTGAAGTCTTTCTCTATTTAGAATATCCTATTCACCCAATATCAAAAATGGAAAATGACTACAACATAGGCTGAACTACAATGCTGTATCTAATTTAGGGAGATTTTACGAGCACCATATCTCAATTTGAGTCCATAAAACAACAGAAATTAGTACTACAAGAATAAATATGGCTTAGACGCAATCTACTTTTTTCTCTTATATTAGCAAAAGAATACAAGCGTAACTTTTTACAAGGTAATTATGGTGACTGCTAAGCTCAACAAATTCTCTCCGAAAGGAAAAAAAGTTGCATTTGCATTTAATTGTGAGCTAAGGACAAATGTTGATTGTATTTGTTTCCAATTCAATTTGTTATTTCCATCTCAATTTGCTGAAGCTGGGCTGAGATGATAGCTCTTGAGATGCAGCACCGTGCTTGGCAGCCATTTAATTGCACACATCTATTTTTAAATTGCTTTTGGTGATTGTTGAGACTGCCATTACTTTGCGAGAACGAAACTCTCTTACCTGATAATTGCAGCAAAGTTGCCAGAGAGCAATAGGACCCGGGGAGAGAAGAAGAGGGAAACATAATTAATATAACAACTCCTTCCCAAAAACAGGTTATTATTAAGAGCAGTTCTTTAGAAAACCCGTCCATTAATATGGTTCAGTCTTTCAACAAAAATATCTAGTTAATATGAGCAATCTTTATAATGAGCAATTATGACAAGAACAGATCATTAATACAAGCATTCTGAATAAAAATATATATTTTTTAATTACTTCAGGCAATACTTTCATTTCTATGATATTCATTACTACAATATTATTACAAGAGGTTATTTATATGAACAATGTTACTAAAACAGGTTGGAAACATCTTAAAATAGGTGTTTCATATGAGTGATCTACATGAAACAGATTGTTAATATGAACTCTCGCAATAAGGCAAGTCTTTAATCTGTTTGCTTGCATGTGATTTGGGGAGGGGGTTCATAAAGACAGGAGTAAGGTAATTTAAAGGCATACTATGCAGGATTTTTTACTTGGAAATATTGTAAAATAAATATGTTAAGGCACATCTATGATGCACTGGCAATCTCAGTCTTTACGTGCTTTCGCCAAAATTGTGCATTCGTGAATTTGTTTTTCTAAAATGTTTTTGGGACCGTTCTGGGCATGTGGGGAGGAGTGGCCGTGGCTGCAGAGTCAGCGGTTTGGACAATCCGACAGGGCTCGTTCAAAAACTAGAGCCAACATTGGAATTGCTTTTGCTCAGTGGCGTCATAAAGGGGATGAAAAGCGATGTGAAGTTGGCCTGTTTTCTGTTGGACCTGCAAGTGACATCACTTTTAGCTAGCTAGTTATGTTAGGCAGTTAGATGCCCGAGGTTGGGGAGCTTTTGATTCAATAAACACCTTATTAACTCTTAACACAGCGATTGTTCATAGAACTTCAGAAAATAGCTAACCACCACTCACATTCTCTCACCTCCTCCAAAAGCATCTCCATTAACTTTTATTTAATCGATATGCATTACAAAGGCTTCAGATTGTTTTGTGTAATATAAATTATCACAAAAAAACTACTTCACAGTCTCAAATTTATTTATTTCTCAAATTTAAATTCACTCCTCCCCTGCAGTTTTTATGCAAAACATTGATTGGGACTGTTGCTTCTGACAGCTGAGATCATTGAAACCTGCTTCCAAAACAGACAGAGGCTTGCGATAATGATATGACATCATTCTCCAAGACAGAACACATCTTCCAGCAGCCACACTCCACCCTGGAGTCATGTTTCGGGTTTTTTTCTCCTCCCTGAACAAAATTCATCATAAAAATGTTTCTGACTGATGCAGCAGCCAGTAACATTCCTGATTACTGTCTGTTGGCTGTCACCTGGCCAGGGAATACTGTAGGTGATTGTCTGCTGCAGTGATTGGCTAATTAAGCTCAGCTGGCACAGAGGCGCATGCAAAAATTCTGATGCTCTGACATTTGGAAGTGAATAATTTGTCAGACAAAAACAAGCGAGGAGCAAGGCTGAGTCTAAGGTTATAGGGATTACACAGTTGTGGGAGACTTGCTAATGTGGCACACTGTTGCCCTTGAGAAAACAGAAAATTGATATATTATCAAGACCAGAAAATGTATTGAAACACTTCACAATATATGTGCAAATATTTCAAAATATAAAAGTATATTTTTAAAGACATTGCAGTGAAATACATGTACCACTATATTTTACAAAAGGCCCACATATTTAAAGTGTATTACATTTTTTTTAAGAAGCGGATCTGCACTGTGCAGGAAAAGTAAGTTACAGTAGCATAAGATATTTCTAAAGTCAAACTTACTTATTAATTACAATGGCAGTGTTTGGTTTCATATAATAGAGAGTAAGTGATATTCTCTTGCCCATGAGATGAGGATTACTCTACCACTACCTTAATATTAATTCACATGGTGGTTGGTGCTGAGGTTAAGTCTGAAGCAACCCACTGAATACATCTTTACCTGTCTGTGACCATGTATAGAACAAGTTGACAGAACAATATTCTTCCTGATCAATTGGACACACTGAACAATTTCTCCTATGAATCATCCCTGAAGATCCATACTATTAATTGAAGTTGATATTGACTGTACGCACTTTTTCAAAATGGTAGAAACTTTTTTTCATATGTACCCCAAGGGGTTCAGTTGAGGGGAAGCAACAAAGTTATCTGTTCACATACTTTCCCACCTCCGCATCCTTCTTTTACTACATCAGCAGTGGGAAGTGAGGTCATTAAGCTAAACGGAACACTCACTCTAGACAGGTAATAATTTACTTTTTATGTACATGTGGCAATCCATAATAGCCCTGTACATAGATCATTTGTGTGCAGCATCTCTTTGCTCATATCTGCCACAGGGCAGGTACTGCTTTTTCTTTAAATACAGAGTTCCTGCTTTCACATGAAAATAAACAGCCGCTGTATTAAGTATACTTGCACCATGACTTTTAGCAAATTCCAACCATATCGATGCACAATTTATATCACTGCAAAAATGCCAAAAAAACTGCTCACGAACGCAGCAGATTTATCAGCCCCTCCAGGGCCCCCAGGGCCGAGTGTACATCAGGTTCCTGAGGGGGTACAGATATACGGCTCTGCCTGCTGGCACCCCCAATCTTAATTAAATGCAAATTCCTTCAAGCAACAAGCAGCAAACACTGAGAACATCACTTCCTGGCATTCGATGCACAAGAAGCCCTCACAAGATTTACAAGCAATCTGAGGGGAGATAGGCACCGTGACTGATCTGCATAATGTTATGAATCATGATGGCTATCAGTGGCGAGGCGTTACAGAGATGCCAATTATCAGAGCGAGGAGGGGAGGCTAAGACAGAGCAGACGACAGCATGGGGGAGTTAGAAATCTCAGCACGTCTGCCAGACACCCTGAGGTGGGTGACCTGAAATATTTGAGTACCTGCAGGGAAGGGAAGAACAAAGTCATGACAGGAAAAGAAATGTTACACTTTGTAAACAGGTCAGTGGTAAGATTTTAATAGTAGAGAAGGGAGCATTTAATCACAGCCTGGGATACGAACTGCTGAACCTGACCCATGTTAAGAACCGTACTGGAGATGCCTTGGTGATTGCAAATTACTGCATACAGTATTATGCACGGGTTCCATGCTGCTCCATTCCCCATGTGTGGGTGGTAGGGAGACAAACTGAATTAGTTTTGCAATCAGGAGGTTGCGGGTTTGAATCCTGGTAGCATAAACGGACAACATAAAATGGACATTGGCTTCTGCTGGGCAGGCAAATGATGCATTGTACAATACCGGAACGGAAAACTATTTTCATTACTTTCCTGGGTTCGTGAAAACGTCAGAATAATGGGCAGGCTTTGGTCTGCTCAGTGAGGTCTGCTTTGTCCCCTGAGTCTATCCATCTATGCGGTGCTCATTATGAGCCTGTCTGTTCTACAGCATCAGGAACCCAAACAGCAAAGGGCGTCTGAGTGGTCGGGAGTCTCAGACAGCACCGCAAAGAGCACACGTGGCTCCAGTCTCCACAGGCAGCTCATATGCTTTCAGACATCAAGGAGTCAATTATGAGTTAATGATTATGAATCTGTTTGGCAACCCTCCATTCAAATCACCTTAATAAGGGAGACATGACACTTCCCAGCTCGGATCCACAGTCTATAAATTAAAGGGAATGCCCCTCCCCGTGGTTGATATTTAGTTTGGAGCAAGTACCTTTTGCACGGTGCCCCAGTGGGTTGCCCATAACCTCTTTTCTGCTCAAGGGGACAATATTAGTGTCTATAAATCCTTCCCACAAATTTCCCAGGACCTCAGGCTTCGCAATGATAAAGCTACCTTTCGGTGTCCTGTTAAAAGGGATGTCTCTGACACACTGACACACACTCAAAGGCCTGAAGGCCCATTCAGTGAACGGTCCACAAGTGCCTTTGTCAGTCTCACATTCTATTGACTACATCATTACTGCGGGATGGTCTTGCTCAAGCAGAGTCATCTTTTATCTCCCTCTGGTCTATAAGGACACTAACAGATCACATGTAAACCTTGTGCCAATGAATGTCAATCACTACTTCATAACTTCAATGCTGCCGAAGCTGTTCACATGCATTCTTAAATATTCCGACTACAGTTTATGACTGAGAATACTGGAATGCATATTTCTAGTATGCATATAATACATACATAACATTTGAAAACATTAAAAATAATTGTTATTGTAAATTGTTATTATTGTTCATTTTTAGCATGCTGATAAAAACTCAGGTGCAATATAACCCCACTCAACCTACCCTTTTCAGAATTGATAGTCAAGCCCATGCTATTTGTTTTCTACTTTCCTTCTAAATTTAAGGTTATTCCAAAACATCTAGGTTTAAATAAGGACCGGTGCCTACGACTACGGTGAATTAGCAGAAATCGCAGATATGGGAATTCTGAGGCAGAAAGCTAACTTTTCTGGCAACCAATTACAGAAATAGCTGTACAGAAATACAAGTTGTACCTGTGGGTACAATCTGGTTGGTTCCAGTACAGAAAACATCTCTTGTTTTTTTATATCATGAAGATACTACAGGGCCACAGAAGATCAGGAAGATAAAAGAACATGATTAAAAGAGAAAAACTTTAAGAGCAAAAGTAAATGGTAAATGGACTGCATTTATATAGCGCTTTTATCCAAAGCGCTTTACAATTGATGCCTCTCATTCGCCAGAGCAGTTAGGGGTTAGGTGTCTTGCTCAAGGACACTTCGACACGCCCAGGGCGGGGTTTGAACCAGGGGTTTGAACCAGCAACCCTCCGACTGCCAGACAATCGGTCTTACCTCCTGAGCTATGTCGCCCCAAAAGAAGAGCACAAGAATACAAAATGACAAGAAAGGACCATTCATCCCATCAAGGGTCATCATTTACCAACTAACATGAGAGTATGCAGCAGAAGCCAAGAGCTGCACACAACCCTCCAAGTGTGGTCTAAGAAAGACAGTGTATCAGATGAATATAACCTCTTTTGATTTGTACTCTTTGTCTCGGGTCCATAGTTTTGCTATAGATCGCTGTCTCCTGTTGACCTTTACTGCTGCTAAAGCACAATGCCTAGATGCTTACAGATTTTGATCTACTACTCCCAAGTCTTTTTTTAAAATTGAACAGATTCTGATTTTGTTCCTCCAATAAGAAAATAAAGACTTGGAAATTTATCATTTTCAAAGGAAACAAATGTGAACAACAGTGTGAAGGAAAGTCAGTGAGTATTCAGTTTATGTAATTTCCCAGTACTGAGTTTTATTTTCAGATATGCAAATTATTTAACAATGTAAGTTAAACAGTGAATATCCCACAAGCTGAAGCAAATGTGAATTTGTCTTCCAATATCACACAACCATCTTATGTCCTGAGTTTGCACTTAGTGCACAGTATTAAATGATTAATCTAAGAAAATGAAATGCAGGAAAAATGTTTCATTGGATGCACCAAATTGTAGAAATGTTTGTGAGGGGACTTGGCACATAAATGTGACTCATTCAAAAACATAGTTCCAGTACTTAGTCTTGCAGCGTAGCCTCTTTAGTTATGTTTGTGAAGTCTTCTACAGACAGTACTCGCTGACATATATACACCTGCCTCCTGAAGAGTGTTTCTGATCTGTCGGACAGGTGTTTGGGGGTTTTCTTCATTATGTTGAGAATTCTTCGCTCATTAACTTACAGAGGTCCTCCTTAGCCTACCAGGCCCTTTGTGATTGCTGGGCTCAGCAGTGCTCTCTTTCTTCTTAACAACATTCCAAACTGTTGATTGTGGTAAACCTAAGGTTTGACAAATGTCTCTGACAGTTTTTCCTTATTTCACAGCCTCATAATGGCTTCCTTGACTTTCACTGGCAAAACTCTGCTCCTCGTGTAGACAAATGCCAGTAACAGACTGAAAAAGCAATCAAAAGCCTAGAATCACAACTAGATACACTAGATGCATTAAGGAAGCGATTGAACACACCTAAGTAATCAGAAACACCTGTGAAGGCATTTGTCCCAAAGATTACAGTGCCCTGAAATGTATAAAAACATGCCACCAAAATCTAGGGAAAATGTCCTTTAATAAGGCTGAATTGTTTAATTAAAAATCTAAAATTGTGGAAGACAGAGCCAAATCATGAAAATATATGTCTTCCCAAACATTATGGAGCTCATTGTATCTGTTTATTCAAAACAGGATGGTTTTTATTTTTTTATTTTTTATAATTGCACGGAACAGTCTAAAGAGCCCTTAAAAAAACCTTGTTATGGTAAATGGACTGCATTTATATAGCGCTTTACAGTTGATGCCTCTCATTCACCCATTGACACAAACGGTGAAAGGCTGCCATGCAAGGTACCAATCAGCTCGTTGGGAGCAATTAGGGGTTAGGTGTCTTGCTCAGGGACACTTTGACACGCCCAGGGCGGGGGATCGAACCGGCAACCTTCCAACTGCCAGACAACTGCTCTTACCTCCTGAGCTATGACGCCCTGGCTCTGTCGTCCACAATTTTAGATGTTATGTTTGTACTTAAGTCAGAAAGCATCTTCAGTTGTGTCTGTACTCAGTGCGTGGTATTTTAACAACAGTTAACAACAGTTAACAAGCTACGGAAACTGCCAATGAAGCACCATCCCTCTTCAGACTCCCACACAAAACCCACGGTCAATTTGCTTCATCTCCATACACGGATCTTAATTCTCACATTCGGTGTAAAGCCGTCCAAGCCGTCGGCGAGGACGGGATAACATCACAGATTATCCATGATGGCTCTTTCATTGCAGCCCCTGAGGTACACAGGACTGCAGGAAACAATGGCCTATTCTCACTGTTTTTTATTTATCACAAGCCATGTAAAGGACAGGAAAGTCACACAGGACAGCACAGCTTCTTGATTCACTTGATCCATGGAGTTATTAATCAAATTATAACTGCTAATGCACTTACATTCAAAAATGTCCTAACCCTTAATTGTAAGTGTGTTTCAACGCTCTCTCTCTTCTTCATGGTTTTTTCTCAAAAATAATAAACTCGTGATTATGTACTCCCGAATAACAAGCAGCATTTTCACTCTGTACATCTCTAATCAATTTTTTTTTACACAACTAGAACAGTACTGAGAGGCAGCTAAGCTCTCATCCTACGCAAACATATTTACTCCGTAGCAACGATTCAAACCAGCTGTGTCATTAATATAGACGGGATGCCCAGCTCTCATCTTACTTGAAACTGCGCAGAATTCACTTACGATTGTGCAATCAATCACTGCAATGTTAATTTTGACACCTTTAAGTTGCATTGTAAGTGTTATTTACTCATTTACTCTGTAACCACAGAAGGTAGTGTGTCTGGAGACTACACATGACGCAGAACACAATTAATTGCAGCACAAAATAAATGAAATACTCCCACAAACAAGATGCTCAAGGGGGAAAAAAAGAGTATAATTTTCTGAATTGGACAACTAATGCAAATGTGTACATGTTGACATGAGTGGTGCAGATGTCATGATTAATAATAACATGTTCTACATTTTTAATTATTTTCAGTGCAGTCCTTCTGGGAGATACCTGGCAATTACTGCACTTCTACATACAGTTTTTGTCCAATATTGAGCGAAACTCATGTTTATTCAAGAGCCTATGTATATTTAGACCAGAGATGCATTCATTAAACACCTCATTATGACTTGTTAAAATACCCAGCTTAGTGGATCTGTGAACTGATCCAGCCAAGATAATATATTACACATAGATGTGTTCCTCCATAGCCTCATTTTTAACTTGATAAGTTTGTTTCTTTTGCTGAAAATATCACACTCATATTCAGTACTGCTTCAGCTACTTATTCTCTAAAATCCACCGCAAATTTTAAAGGCTGAAATATGATTTGTGACATATGTACTGTCAATCCAGAAGAGTCAATCAAGTTTGATTTTATTGAATGACAGCATGTAGGCTGGTTTTCAAATATAGGAAGAGTGCTCTCCAAAATTTTTCAAACCTTTGTTAAAGATGAGCAAAGAATGCTGTATAAAATAAAAGATCAAAGATCCACCATTATATTCAACCACAAGAATGATGTCCTTTACAAGCGACCTTATTCTGATGTCAAATCCATCATTTGGCGTACGTGACCAAACACCTCAATGTTGGTCTCATATAACTGCAACACATTGTGTCAATCATGTTGTATAAACTTAAGTTTGTTGATAGCCATTTCTGGAAACTCTTTCAAAAAACCGATTGGCATGGAGGTGGCATCTGATGGTAGATTTGGAGACCTTGAGGAACCAAGATGAAACTAACTTTTGTATATATCCAACTGTGGCCCTCCACCTTACTGAAAAAAAAAATGTTGAACACTATATTCCCTGAGCAGCTGTACTGTTAAAAAAATATGTATTTTTCTCATTTCTGAGAATACAATTCAGCCCATTTGTTGCATTGTGTATTTCATACAGCTAACTTTGCTTCATAAAGGGTATGAATCATTTTTAAGGCATTAAATGCAGGATTTTTCCTTGAAAATATTATGAACTAACCATTTTCAGTCATATCTATGATGCACTGGCAATCTCTGTCTTTGCCCACATTTTCCAAATCCATGTCCCTCCGCCTGTATCTCTTCTTTTAAGATGTGTTTGGGACGTTTGTGGGTGTGTCGTTATTTTCGGTGTGGGGAGTGACTGCAGGGCCTGTGAGATGGGATCAAGTTTCAGAAGAGCATTTGTGGCTAGCTCGCTCCTGCAAAGGCGAAGGTGAAGAAGCACAGCGAAGCGAAATGACAAGCTGACAGGGCTTGTTCAAAAACCAATCAACCCTGGAATTGCTTTTCCTCAACGGCGACAGCTATCGAAAAACATAAACACAAAAATAAAAATGGTATAAAAATCAATATTAAATATAAAAACGTAGATGAGTGAGGAGGGAGAGGAGGAGACTTCAGTGTTAACACAGGACCATGGCGAGGCTAAAAATCCAGCACAGTATGCCTTTAAATAGCACTGTAATTGGGGGTCCCTACTTCCTGCTAATAACTCCAGCCAGAAAGTATAATCCAATCACAGTTGCCATTATATTAGTTAATTCCAGCGTACTCCATGGAACACCTCTGCTTTATTTTAAAAAATAAATCTGTCATGCAACCTGGGGCTGAGATTTTCAATTCTCTCCTATTTGGAATAGCCAATCATCAGAAACCACAGTCACATTCATGCTCCAAACCCCACTGCCTATTCAGGAGAGTGTAGACCTCCACGGATCACCTCCAAAACACGTAGTATCACCAGATACTTCTTTTCATACCACAGACACATCTGTCTGATCTTCTAATTATGTGCAAGGTACGTGCCCATACACTGAGTGCAGTGTCAAATGGGATCGCCAAGAATACAGTGACAGAGGAAAGGGGGTCAGTCATGAGCAGATGGCTGGCCCAACCGGGCAAGTTCCTGATCAATCAGCTGTCTCGTTCCAGTCCCATTGTGCCATCCTTACTGTCGAGTCCTTACCAGTAAAGTGATGTCATGAGTGTTTTCTCCATTTTATTTTTCATAGTGGATACAAAGCTATCAAGTAGATTTCTGTTGCAACCCAGTTAACACAAAATGTTCTTATAACGGTACTGGAATGTTTTGTCAATGTCAAAACATTGCCAGTTTAGCAACATGTGAGAAAATTTTGTGTTAGCTGGGAAGTAGCCATTCCTTGCAGTAATTTAGGATTTAGCAAGCTTAATACCTCAAGTGCCCAAAACTATGAGAAACCCAAAATGGTTTAGTGTCCTGTGTGCTAATACATGCTATGATACGCAGGCCTTCACCTGTTCCAGGTATACTGGGATGCTTATTATTATTTGGTGTCCAAGGTGCTGAAGTTTGCTTGAGGTTATTAATCTGTCCATCACCTCTAGTGCATGAGTTGCCTGTTCTCTTGTAACATTTACTGTTTGTTTTATTATATACATAATGTTTGAAGACATATTTTTTCTTGATTTGGCTCTGTACTCCTCAATTTTAGATTTGTAATCAAACAATCTATGTGTAGTTAAAGTGCAATATCCTTAAATATGTATAAAAAATATGCTTAAATAAAATGATATTTTTATACACTTTGGTTTCATTATATAAAAATGAAAAAACCACTCTTTACACATTGTCCCTCATTTCAGGGCACCATAATGTTTGGGACAGATGAATGTCTGTCACATATCCTTTGCATGGAATGACTACTTGAAGTCTGTGACCGATAGACATCACCAGGTGCTGAGTATCCTGTCTGGTGATGCTCTGCCAGGCCTGTACTCCAGCCATAGATCCTGCTTGTTTTGTGGGCTAGTTGCCTTAAGTTATCTTTTCAGCATGTTCAAACTTGATTCAGATTGGGTGAATGACTTGGCCAGTCAAGCATATTTCTGTTTTTTCTCATTTTTATAGAAGTATGTTGAAGATCATTGTCTTGCTGTAGGATGAATCACTGTTCAATGAGTTTGAAGGAATTTGCTTGAAATTGAGCAGATAAGATGCTTCAAAATTCATAATTAATTCTGTGCCTGCTATCAGCAGTTACATCACCAATGAAGACAAGTGAGCCAGTACCCATGGCAACCATATATGCACAAACCATAACACCTCTACCACGTTTTACAGCACGGTGGTGCCTTGAATCTTGGGCAGTTTCTTCACTTTGCTTTTGCCATCACTTGGATAAAAGTGAGTGGCCTCATCTGTCCACAAGACTTTTTCTAGAACTCTGCAGCCTCTTTTAGGCACTTCTTAGCAATCTGTAACCTGGCCGTCCTGTTTCTGCGGCTAATTAGTGGTTTGCATCTTGCCGTGTAGCCTCTGTAGTTCTGCTTGTGAAGACTTCTGCAGACAGTAGTTACTGACCCATCCGTGCCTGCCTCCTGAAGAGTGGTTCTGATCTGTGGGACAAGTGCTCAGGGTTTTTTCTTAATTATGTGAGAACATTGAGAATTCTTGTCCTCAACTGTAGAAGTCTTCCTGGGCCTACCAGGCCCTTTGCAATTACTGAGCAGACCGGGGCTCTCTTTATTAATGATGTTCCAAACTGTTGATTTTGGTATGCCTAAGGTTTGGCCAATGTCTCTTATTGTTTTTTGTTCTTATTTCTCAATCTCAAAATGGCTTCCTTTGCTTCATTCAGCACAACTCTTGACATATTCATATTGACAAAAGGCAATAACAGACTCTTAAAGGAGTACCATGGTGATTTTCACACTTTCTCGGTTTTATGTGCTATTTGCACAAGAGGCATTGAAGAAACACAATGAGTAAAGTATTAAATATGTCCGTTCTGTATTTTTGGAGAAATATGCGTTTTAAATTTATCGTCCTATTTTCAACCGGTTGAGAAAGTTGTCAACTTGGTGCATCACGAACACAGTAACCACTCCCCTTTCCACGCCCCGTAAACCCATGGATAACTCGAGACCCATAGTTTGCGCCGCTGGCTTACAGGCAAGACAATGCAAATATTTGACTAACGTTAGGTTCGCTTAAATTAGAGTGCCTTTTAAGGACTATTAGATTATTTCTGTTTATATTCATTTAGCTAGCTAGCTAACGTTAGCTAGCTAGGTAGTTTGCTTTCATAAGGCAATGTTATCGATAACATTAGCTAGCTAGTTTGCTTTTATGAGGACGTTATAGTTGTGATTTTATCTTAACTTGGCTAGCTAGATAGCAAAAATTATAATTGGATATAAGTCAACGTCCTTACCTTAGCTATCTATCGATACTTGATATACTACTAAGCTAGCTAGCTTGTGAAAAGTCTCCCAAAAAGAGCGCGTATCATGGGGGTAGTTATGGTAACGGGGCACGGTCTGTCAATCATAGCTAACTGACAGTTCTCATTACCACGCCCAGACGGTTTGGGTGAACAATTATAGTGGGAAATTTAGGCTTAGAAAAATACGTTTTAAAGTACATTGAAATGACTGAATAATAAAAAAATTATGCACATTTGTTTTGTTGTTGCCTAAAGACAACTGGGAAGTGTCACGTTCAACCACCATGGTACTCCTTTAAATAAAAGCTGAGAAAACACACTTTATCCACAAGTGAATTGAAAAAAGTGGAGCTGATTATATATAGTGTGAATCTGTATGTGTGTGTGTGTGTGTGTGTGTGTGTTGTGGGCATGTGTGTGGGAGGATCTATATTCCACAAGAGACTTGCATGACAGCTAAGGCAAGTTTCCCTACCTGTAAAATTCCCCTCAGATACCCTATGTATTTTGTGAAAGGTATGTCTTTATCATTGGAATGCTCAGAAATTGGATTAGCCATCTGTCTCAAGGTGGCCTAGTTTATGCAAATTCAAACATCATTGAAATTCAAAACATGCTTACCGTGCATACACATTTGGACAGATCTACCCCACACCTTTTCAAGGTGGAAATAAAAGCTTTGACATTTCAGCTCATCAGTTTCCATCTTTGGTGTGTGACAGTTACAAAATGATTACATCTACCTTTTCATCCACTACCTAAATTATTGCTGAAAATGGAAAATTTTACTGCAGAGAGACTTAAACAGGAAGCGACTAATTCCCCTTAGTATTTGAAAAGCCATTAACACATCCCTGAAAACAGTCTACTTCTATATCCCAGCAGCCACTCAAATGTTAAACACAATCCTAAAGCAGACATGAGAGAAGAAAAATACAACCAACATCCTAGAGCTGCATTAAGTGAGCATCCCCCTGGTCTTCCTTATGATCCATCCATACTCCCAAGGGCTTCAGTGTTGGTTTCAGGCATGAAAGTAAGATCTCAATCTGTGATTCCGAATACTCAGCCCACATCAGATTCACTTACACATTCATGTGGGCTGGCTTTTGCGTTTTGCGTCTTGATCTTAATTCCATCTCCGTGGAAAAGAATCAGAGAAACTGTATCCTGGAGAAATAAACTAGTGAGATCTTTTTTTCTTGCACACGCACTGAGAAAGGTACATCTGAGCTAAGAATAGAGAATGGCCTTTCCTGTTCTTCTTAATGCCGCTTAGTTGGATCTGGCTAAGCATGACTGATCGAAAGAATAGTGGCTGTCTGTTCATGTGTGTTCCAGCCAGGCTCTCAGCCCCGCACGGAACTTCTCTAAATCTTTTCAGCAAATCAATGAGCTATCTCCATCATTTATCAGCCAGCAGGAGGCAAAATGGGCTAACTAAGCAATTAAGGTTGAAACTACCAGTCAAGTAATTTAGAGCTCAGCTTGAACAGATGCGAGCATGACTCCATAGGTCTCTTGGACAAGAAATGACTATTACTACACACAGAAATGGCCAAGTGCGTAATTACCAGCCTATAAAATGTGGAAAGATAATGTATTTCACAGTTATATTCATAGCTGATTGTGCACACTGACTGATTACTGCACTTCTGTGGAAGAAATTAAAAATCATAAATTTACAGAAAAGACAACACGAGCTCCAAAAAAGACTAAAAAGGGTTTTTGTTTTATTTTATTTACAATTTATTTATTTTTTTGTTGTGCAATTCAGTTTGAAATGGTAAGCTACTCAGCCTTGGTCTTGAATGCAACTGCCATATTGAATGTTCACCATTAAACTTCTTAAAAGAGTCACGCTATTCTGTACACAGTTGAAAATGACATAAAACCATTTTGAAAACAACTTCCCTCGAAATAGATTTTTTTATATAACTGCTTCTGTATATGAAATCTTAAGTGCTCTTGGGGAGTTTATAATACTATTGCATTATACAAAAACAATATGCTTCACTGATACATCTAAAACTTGAAGAGGGTATAGACAATGCTAGTTTGTTTTTTTCAAGTGGGTGATTCACTCCCTAAAATTTAATCAGTCATCTATTCATTCTGCTTTCATTGAAATGGCTTTCACTGTCAGCAGGTGGTTTCCTGAAGCATCCTCATAGCTTCATCCTGGTTTACCGTGAGAATTCTGTATTTAATTGCAGGGGAAGGCACAACCTGTCTTACAGTGCTTTTAGATGCTGGTGTTTGCAGACTGCCAGGGGCACTCGCAGATGTCTTTGCATGCAAGAGACCGGACCATCTTGGCCGTGTAGCGCACCTTCTGGCTTACTCAGTCTGCGGAAATCATCCGTATCAACTGGTGGTCACATTCTGTCACTCATGCGTGCTCCCACTAGAAAACCAGTGGCGTATCCACTCTATTTCACAATAGACACTTCAACGCCATATCCTATTGCTGTGTTCAATCTATTCTCTCACCCTGCCTTCCCCATGGTATTCTCCAGGCCAGTTCGCGCTGTCAATGTCCTTTTAATTCCACAAGGCCAATGATTTATTTGCAGACTGACCCACACAAAACTGAACAAAATGAAGGCGACGTTGATAGAATCCAGATGATATGCTCACCTCCTCACTGTGTTCTGAGAGCAGGCAGTGGGACCACGCTGATGTAACAGACAGGACCATCTCCAAAACCACCTCCCCACCCCTCCATCGCGCCCTGATGCCCGTCCCTTCCACAAGGTATGTAACGCCAATGCCACAACTCACCACAAGAGTGGGCCCATCCTCTCCATGGTTTCGAGTGCCTTCACAGACTGATCGTAAATCAGGGGGTGTGCAATTCAATTGAATCCAACTAATTATTACGGGCATGATTTTTAGAACAACTGTCTTTTATCTGACTTTTGATAAAGTTATGACTGCAGAAGGTCAGATAATATGAATGACTAGGCTAATTAAATCTGTAAGAGCAGGAGCTGGAACGAAATCCTGAAATGGATCGGCCCATGTTGTGTACCCTTGCCTTAAAAAAAAAAAAGAAAATATATATATATATATATATATATATATATATTCAACAGGAAGGCAGCTTCAGAGGACATGCAGTACAGTGACCCTGGGAGGAGACAGGCCGCAACAGACATTTAATCGCATGGAACGGTGACAAATCAAGACATCTGTCTGTGTCGAATCTGATGCGTCGCATCTTGCATGCAGATCTCAGGTGAATAGCTTTCCTTTTTTTTCTGTGGTCCGTGTGAGGCCTACAGAACGGTCTCTTCAATCAGACGAATCCCCTCGGCTTCACAGTGCACCTGCTGCCTGCATGCAGCCTCACCGGCTCAACCCAGCGGAGCTGGAGAGATTATGGAAGAGTGTAAAAGAGAGCAGGCTTTGCCTGCTGCCAGGCCTTCAAAGACACCGTCTTAGGCCTCGAGGATTGCGTAGGAGGGGCCTGATCTGACAGGTACTGCTTTAACCGAGGCCTGGCAGGCATTCGGTTTGAAGACAGCTGGCACGTCTTGAAAAAGTCAATCTTAAAACAGATGCATGTTACAGGATCACATTGGCTGACAATGGCTCTTGTAAAATTGGGAAGAAATAGAAGGTTTAGCAGAAGTGTATTTATTTTAGCAATCACTTCAAAAGTGCATCAGTATATAAAACAAAACTGTCCCCGGCATTGCAAAGCTCACTGAAAGCCTGGCAGGTCTAAGCCAACACAGAGAATTGTACTTAAACATAACCATGTAGCAAACTGTGTGAGTCCAGCTAAATTAACTTTTGTTCCTCAGAGTCTTTTCAACTTTTTTTTGATGCTAGCAATGTTGCAGACAACAAATAAGTGTAACTCATTCTGGGTTGGGCATCATAACATGCATTAGGCATTCATCCCACGGAAACTTGCTTTTGGAGCAAGTGAATTTCCTTACTTGAGATGACAGCCAAAACAAATCAGATTATTCCACGCCATCAATTTATGTCCACAGGGGAAATGGGCTGTGTGCGAGGTGACTGACGGCCGGCTGAAGAATAACACAACCTGAAGAGAAAGACAGAACGAGTGTCGCTCTGTCAGGCACGCACTACTAAGGGGCTGAGTGCATAACCCTTTAAAGGTCAGTTCCATTCCTGGGAATTCTGATCTCTCCATTGTCTTTCCAGGGATGGGCGAAACTTTCTAAAATGTACTTTGTTACAAAATACTTCCCAAAAAGGTATCTGTAAACCACGATCAAAACAGTGGACGTTTACGTTGCTTCGAGACATAAAACATACAACAAAAAGCAACTTGAACTACACATGAAATGCACATGCAAATACAAACTTCCAATTCATGAAACACAGCCCACCCTGAATCTGATTGATGGCATACAGCTTAAGGGAAATGGATCAAATACTCTAGAAGAAACAGTTCTATCAGCAGTTTTAAATGGTGGGACCTCAAAAGGGTTTTATGAGGTTATTACTGGTACTTTTCTTGGCCCTTTCCAATAGTATTGGGCAATTCAACAGCAGTTCCAATGCTCACACCAACTGGACACCAGACCACACACCAGCAATGAAAGAGACGTGTACATTTATTTACATTAAAGGGCCGTGTATTCTATTCTGAGCACTCTAGAGCGAGAACAAGATTACACCCCATGCTCACTGTTCCTATTAAACCTGCCCGATATTTTCAAATAAATATCCATTTCCGTTTCCATCTCTGCATTGTGTCCTGTGACACAAAAAAGCCTGAGCCTTTCCAGACAATGTCCAGACAGAACAAAAATCAATATACTAATTTAATAATTCAACATACTGTTTAAACAGGAAGCTGCAAGAGAGGTGTCAGATAGATTCAAGCCAGAGCAGACAGGACTTCAGGCAGCAAGACGGTCGGCTAGGGAAAGCTGCCCATGCCTGCCATCACGCTGCTGTGCAAGCAGGTGTAGTCTGGAGTCACATCTCCAGGCTCTGCAAACACAATTTCAGCCAGCCATCAAAAACAGACAGCATCCAATTACAGAGCAGGAGGGTGTGACCGTTTCAGATTCTGTGTGAGGTAGACACATAAGAAGAAATGTAAAATGTTGTTGTTAGCGTGTATTGGTCCATGGCAAACAACCGTAAACGCCACTAAAACGTCATATGAAACTAGGTCTATATATTGACAAATACCGCTCATGCATGCTGTAGGCACACGCTGACACTAAAGCATTACCCCTTTTTAAACCAAATTTGGAGAGAAGATCATTTGCCTTCCCTGTCATTATTATATGGTGATATATCTATAGTGTGAATGGATGAAACTACAACCACAACTTATTTATTTTCCTGTTATATTGTCAATTTGTGTGAAAGGGCTAATTAGCCACCATTTGAGTCATTCATTTTCCTTTACACAGGCAGGCTCAGTGTGGACAGGACTTGTGGGCTTAACACCCGACCACTCTTGTGTACCCTAAAGTACCATGCAGTGGTAATTGGTCATCAGAAGGGAAAGTCAATATACATGAAAAATGGAAAAAGACAAGACCTAATAAGACCAAATAGATCTAAATAGTCTGTTTCCTCAGTGCCATCAATGGGCAGAAAACCACAAGGGAGCCAACTCAGCTCAACCATGCTTTTTTGCAAGTATGATTAAGTGATAAGCCTACACAACTACCAAAGACCACATTCCGCCTCAGGGTAATGGTGCTGACCCCACAGTGACCGCATGTCTGAAGTATCCTTCACACTGCAAACCTGATCATATTTGCCGTCAGAATTCCATTCCCTTGATAGATAGGAAGGCTAGGTGAGACATGAGGCACAGTCCATAGGATGGCTGACTCCATAGCTGTATAAGAGCCCCCTTTTTCTATACCTACCCTCTCAGCCACCTAACTGTCTGAATAAAAAGCAATAAATATGACTAAACTACAAGTTAACGTACAAACGTTTCCCAGGTCAGGAAAACCTCACGGCGCGAATCGTAAGACCACTGCCTCATTCCCCAGCTGCCCAATACTACAAGCTCCTCCAGCTGTAAGATTCAGTGAGCCTGCCAATACATTAAGCCAAAAGAACAAATGCCATTGTTCAACAAAGGTGTTGTGCAATGAATCTTATTCAGCCGTTGCCATTGCTCCCGGCATGAGTGTGTGAGCAAGCGTGGTTGCTTTTATTTTCAGTTCATAAAACTTCATGAAATTCATTCAGTTAGTCGAATCAACTAAACTTACTGTAACTTAAAAGCAACTCATTGGCATTCTTCAGCCAACTCATAAGACTCAAAATAAATACAAGATGTATTATACAGTAGCAGAATGGAGGACATATTTAAGCTGTTTATTTCCAAGCAGAAAACCATTTTTCGTAATTGTTTTTGTGAATCATGGTGAATGGGGCTTTCAGTTCTACAATGTACCTCCTGTTTGTCAACTCAAGTGCTTGCTGGAAAATAGACAGCACTTCTATATAAATAACTGGCAATGAAACACCGTTCTGTCAGGCAGGTAGTATTGTATAATCCTCTTCATTCTTCTTCTTTCAGCGCCATTAAACGCACACAAACCTGCTCTTTTAATAAAGATATGTTCTTTTTGGACATAAGAAATGGATCAGCGAGCACAGTGTCCTTGATGGGAACTGACAATCCGTGGAATGAAAAATTCTGCGAGCTCGACAGAGATGGGATTCTCTCTGCGAAGGCAATAATTTGCTTGAAGGGGATTGAGCCTTTTTTTCTTTTGTTCGACAACGTGAGTAGAAAGGATCCTCTCTTTGTTTGCATCGGGCCTACTTCTACACACAAGAGAAAGACAGTGCAAACAAGCGCCTTGTCAAGTGGCTGATTACGAACTGCTTTCCAGAAAGCGTGGTGCATTATGCAGGGAGAAAGGATTTGTTGGTGAGATGAGCCTCACAGCATCCAGTTTCCAGGATGTCCCCACAATGCACATCTAAAACAGTTCAGCTGTGCATGATTTATGCGGTTTACCAGACCCCTGTCGACCTACATGTATTTCAGCGCCTAATGAGCAGATTATATTGGAGCTTGGAAAATGTCACTTTCCCGTGCTACCGACTGCTTCCCTGGCATGCATGCAAAAACAAACCAGTCATTAAACACTCAGACTCAGTTGTGTGGGTGCTTATTTAGATTTAGGGTTTTGCATTGATTACAAATCAAAGTCACCATTATTTGTTATTTTATTTTATTACTCCCACCACATTGTATTGCAGTACATCACAGCATGTGTTAGAACGGTAGGCCACCTTGAATTAGTCACCATTAACTGCCTCCAAACATTACCATGATAATGGAAATATGCTAATTCCAGATAATCTCTAGACACCGAAGGTTTCATCAAAGGACAGAACTTGACATTTTCATTTCATACAGCGAAATTACAAATGCTCACGGTGAAAATTCAATCTTCTTGGGTGAAGACATTTATTTAAAAAGATTTTAAAAACTGAAGCATTTTTTTTTGTTTGTTTCTTTAGTTGGCCAGAACACTTGGCCTCAAAATGACGTGCGGCTTTTTGTTTTCTGAGCTACTTTGAGAACGTGCCCATGCTGAGATGAATTAGGTTTATTTTAGGACTGCAGGTTGGCTCTATGTTCACTCCTGTCTGGGACTGAAGGAATGTACCAGTGCAGGTGTAGCTACTCCATTAAAAACTGAGAGCTCAAATTGAGCCCCAGCCTTGTTTTCTCAAAACACACTTACATGAAGCAATCGCACACAATCTTAATTAACTAATGGAGAGTAATGAGGAGATTACCCATGCATTATTAAGGCCCCTGAACTAGAAACATCTTCAGATACAGAAATAAATACAGGATGTTCTCATTTCCTAACCCAATGTGTGGGAGTTGGTTTGATTTATTTGATTGACTGATTTTATTTGATAATATAAAATACAACACAAGATGATTAAATAATAGCGATATGTACAATTTAGCAAAATAACAAGATCGGAAAGCAAAAAATATCAATGACAAACAATATAACAGCAAAGGTACAGAAGTACAATCAAACAGAAATGCAACCCATCACAGTTACAGTAGCCAAGCCATTGGCAGAAGAAGTGCTTGAGGGGACACATCCCAAAAATCTCTGAAGACATAACCTACATAATTATTCAGATATTCCCTGTGTCTCACCTGATTCCAACAGTCAGGAAGAAGGTAGGCTAGTACTTTCAACATGACAAACATTACATATTAATGCACATTAACAGGGAAAATCTCTCAAGACCTTGTAGCATGTCAAGTGCCCCACTATTTTACAAACTGGCTTTCTTCCTCACTGAAAGCCGCTGCAGAACGTACTGCCTCACTTTGTCAGCCATGTGTCAGTCCTGCTTATTTTAGCCAGTCGTGCATGTGCCTGGTGACCACCGTGTGTTTGACTGAGCTAAGTACGTGTGAACCACAGGGAGGAGCACTGTCAAAGATGGTGGGGGAAAGAACAAGATGTACATTCTGGCCGTAATGCAGGTCACAAAATGGAAGGCACTGGACAAGAGTGTCCACAAGTTGTCCACAATAATATGCCAGGTCATGAAGTAGAGGTAGCCACCCTATATACCAGGTCATGAAGTAGAGGTAGCGACCCTATATGTCAGGTCATGAAGTAGAGGTAGTGACCCTATATACCAGGTCATGAAGTAGAGGTAGCGACCCTATATACCAGGTCATGAAGTAGAGGTAGCGACCCTATATACCAGGTCATGAAGTAGAGGTAGCGACCCTATATACCAGGTCATGAAGTAGAGGTAGCGACCCTATAGGTCAGGTCATGAAGTAGAGGTAGTGACCCTATATACCAGGTCATGAAGTAGAGGTAGCGACCCTATATACCAGGTCATGAAGTAGAGGTAGCGACCCTATTTACCAGGTCATGAAGTAGAGGTAGCGACCCTATATGCCAGGTCATGTAGTAGAGGTAGCGGCCCTATATGCCAGGTCATGAAGTAGAGGTAGCTACTTTTCATGCTATCTGAGTTCATGGCAGCCCTGTCACCGAGATATGTTTTCAGACCCGACACAGCACAAGTTTGGGAAGCCTGGATCTACGGAATGTGGAGACTGCCTGTGAGAGAGAAGTCAGCTCGTCGTTAAAAAGTGTCTCAGCAAGCTCTCAAATTCCAGAGCGGTGTCCAAGCAGCTGTCTCCTGATTGCTTTCACTCAATCATAACCAGCAAGTCATCTCACGAGAGTGTAACTTTAAAATGAAATACAACTTCCCCTTAAGACTCTGCACTTCTCTTTCTCTCCAAAATATTTATGTACAGTTGCAAAAGCATTGGGACAGTGAAAACATATTTGTGGTTTTGGTCTGTACTCCAGCATATTGGATTTTAAATAAAACAATAAATATGAGGTTAAAGAGCAGACTGTCAGCTCTAATTTGAAGGAATTTACATCTGTTATTGTAGGAATTACAGCCTTTTTATGCATTGGCCCCCAATTTTAGGGGAGCAAAAGTAATTGTAGAAATTAACAAAAAATAAATAAATAAAAGTCATCATATTTAGTACTTGGTTGCAAATCCTTTGCATGCAATGACTGCCTGAAATCTGCGACTCATAGACGCTTTGTGTCGCTCCATGTGTGGCTCCATGTGTGCCCTTTCATATCAGTTTGTTTCAGGGGCATTTTGCCTTCAGTCTTGTCTTCAGCAAGTAATATGCATGTTCAAGTGAATTCAGGTCAGGTGACTGACTTGGCCAGTCAAGAATATTCGCTTTTTGGCCCTGAAAAACTCCTCAGTAGCTTTAACAACATGTTTGGGGTCATTTTCCTGTTGCAAGGTGAAGCACCATCCAGTGAGTTTTGAGGCATTTGTTTGGATCTGAACAGGAAAGATGTTTTTGTACACTTCAAAATTCATGCTGCTGCTGTCAGCAGTCACATCATCAATGAAGACAAGTGAGCCAGTTCCAGTGGCAGCCGTACATGCCCAAGCCATAACGCTGCCTCCACCATGTTTCACAGATGAGTGGGGGTGCTTTGGATCATCAGCAGTTCCTTTCTTCCTCCACACATTCTTCTTTCAATCACTTTGGCACAGACCCATTTCATCTGTCCATAAGACTTTACAAACTCTACAGTCTCTTAAATGTAGTTTTTAGCAAACTCCAACCTGCCCATTCTGGTCTTGAGGTTTACCAGTGGTTTGCATTTTGCAGTGCACCTTCCGAGGTTATGCTCATACAGAATCAGACTTCCATCTCCTCGTCTGTCCTGAAGTGAGGGTTTTGTGGTTACGGCAACATTTTGCTATAGTAAACTAGCTGGTTGACTTCAACACCCAAGACACCTTGCAAATATGTATTGTACATGCATAGTTATAAAAGTGTTTTAAATGGAATAAGGTGTTTTCATGCTCTTAATTTTTAGTATTATTAGAGGGGTATGCAACCAAAATCTTATTTGAATTGCACATATTCAGAATAAGGTGTTTCCAGGCTGTATTGTAACCGGAATACATACAAACATGGTTAGTGAGTCTACACTATGAATCATGTGGAAAAACAGCATTGAATTTCCCACAAGGTTAAAAAAAATCAATGAAGGTCTGACATTTTGAAGGCCCTCTATCCCGATTATCACAGTCGACTTAATATCTTTCTAATAATCACAAATGAGAATCGTTTGTTGCTTAACCATAATTCCATATGTTACAGCGTTCTGCAGCTTTAAAGACATGCGACAAAGGAAACATTACAAGAGTACAACTTTCATTTCCATTGTGTTAGAGTCAAATACCTAATTTTGTACATAGAATATTGTGACCTGTAAGGATTAGCTAACAATTACATTTTTGTTCAGTGGAATATATTACTTTGTGGACTTATCAGTGGTAATTATGTCACTTTGTTGAGCTGTCCCACAAAGGGTTAAATTAAACATAGGGCTTCAATCAGTAGTTTTGCTACACATCAGTTTGGACACTGGCTGAAGACACTGACACAAAAAGTTTTTCAATAATTTCATACCTTTAATATGCTTTGTATCATTTCAGCATAGATCCACAGTTTCACATCAAACAAAACTGGTTTTGTATTTGTCTTTTTGATTCATTGTTCATCATTCTACCAGTTAGACTGCAAAGACATGTTTCATTAATCAATAGGCTATGAACTGAAAGCAAAAAAATATACCTTTGCATCAAATGGAAAAGCGTTGGATTCCTGTACTCCCTGTCTGAGTCAAGGTAATATTCTTGCTAGATTCGATTTCTACTTTCAAAAATGTGTGATTAACTGGTGCAGTAGAGTCCTTTTTGGATGAAGAATACCCAGATTCATGGCCTGAGCCCGCTGTCTGCAGCTGTGTACTCTCTCTCCTGTGGTCTAGGTAAGCCTTGCCAGGGGAGCGGGGTGCCTTGGCAGATGGTAACGAGTGATAAAAATGCAGATGTTGCATTCTCGATTGCCTGTAGATTCACATTAACATTCCGCGCGCGAGGCGGCCAATCCAGGCGCCAGATCCAAAGCCTGAGTGTCATCATGAAGCACGCTCCAGACTCCACAATCCCAACGCTTGGACGGCGTCCATTTTTATGAAGTTCGCTCCCAAAAATGCTCCAATGGATGGCCAAGCGTGTGATGTACAGATGTCTCCGCTTTCTTACACACACACACACACACACGCAGTCGGCGGTAATGGAGCAGGAAGCAGATGAAAAAGAGAAGTATCGGGCTGGCATAATAAAAATGAAATGAGCCCCATCATAGTTTCCCAAATTAAAATTCCTAACAATTTATTTGATATAAAGATGTTCTCCAATTGTTTAGCTGAAATGTGGGCCTTACTCAGGGCTGTAGTGGAGAGTGAATGCAAGCAGATAACATTTATCCACCTTTTTAAAATGAGGTGGACCATACACTCACCTATTTTCCATTTAAGAGTGTTGATTAGCCATTAGCATTATTGCAGTTTTCCACAAAGTCACACTATGCAAATGCTTTATTCAAAGTTTTCTACATCACTTAACATTATTGTATGAGAGAGATATGTCATTATGCCCTGCCTCTCAACAAAACAGTATATGTCACTCGTGTGCAGCAGACTAGGCTACACGCAATGAAACGACGAACAGAGAATCCCCCAGAAAAAGACACCCCTCTGCACGATATTCAGAGCATGCTGTTGTCGAGTGCACCCCCCACCCCTCCCCTCTCCTTCTGCATATGGTAAAGTAATAGCCTATTATTTCAGATTGGTATTATTTAATTGAGAAAATTGATATTGAAAAGAGATTGAATTAAGGAATTGGTTACGAGAGAGGACAGAATTGAGGGAACAGTTATGGACAGAATTTATTGGAGTGAATTGATAATAAAGATTTAATGGGAAACAAATTACACGAAATTATCCCGCCGAGCGTCTGAATTGATGCCAGCCCCGAGGTGAGCAGCAATTAAACTGTCAATCTTAAAATAGGGTCGGCTCCTTTCTGCGCCACGGTGTAAGCCGGCCGCGCGAAGACGTGCTCAACCGACGATGCACCAGCCGCGTACGCCAGGGCGCAAAACTTTACCCACACAGAGCCCAGAGTTTACTGACATTTTTTACCACTAGGCCTTACCGCTTCCCAATTTATCAAGAGCACAGCCAAGAAAACGCCGCAAATCCATTTGTCTGGAAAATGTTCAGTCAGGTGCTGTGGGGACGAAAGGAATGCGCGGTTATGAGGCTCTTATTCATTTATGGCCCCAGCGCACGTCCAGAGACAGATGGACTGCTTATTGCGCGTCGCGTACGAGTCAGCATTCGTCAATGCTTCGCTCACTGCGGGGAAAAAAAGTACATTTGATTTAGCTTAAGCGAGTCCCCCCCTCCCCCTCCCCGGCATCGACTGGGACACCTTCGGTTGCCGCGCTCCGACTGGAAGGAGCAATCTGATGCGATACGCAGCCGGGTCCTCGCGGGGTTATCGCCCCGCTCCGGGATGCCCAGCACGGTGCAGGCCGAGGGGACCGCGATCGCTTAAACAGACCGTCTGGCGGCATGAATCATGAGAGGCCAGTAAGCGGCCGTGATTTAATTAAGTCGGAAACCCGGCGGGTAATCCACTGCATCCTGATCGTCTGCTAAGTCCGCGAGTCACGGAACTCCTCTCCCAGCGGAAGACGAGCGCGATGGAGCGAGCGGGCGATGCATACCTGCTGAATTAATCAGCGTCCCCTTCGATAAGGAGGACCGGCACACAAACACCGTCGACAACTCGCCACGCTTCGACCTAGAAGTCCGACTCCGCTGAGTTAGAAAGCTACGAAAGCGTATTGTTCAGAAAAAAGTGGGTAATAATACAATGAATTTCTTCTGAAAAAGTGATAGGCGGACAAACGAGTAAGTTATTACCACAGGTGTGTTTGGTGAACCCATCCAAATGAGCTCTTCCAGAAGCCTTTTTTTTTTTTTAAACCGCAGACCACTCCAAATTAATTTCCTGCTCCAATTAGACATGCATGCTAAATGATCATTTATATGGCATACGTCTACGCACTCTGGCTCCTCAGTATTATCAGGAGCCCCGAGGCTTCCCTGCTCTGGCTGCCTGGGCTGGGGAAGCACGGTTGTGTTGCGAGACCCTCGCGGAGCAGCAACATGGGCGGTGAATACTGAGCAGTAACGGAGCCATGAATACTGGGCAGCTTAGTCCAGTAAACACAGACAGGTCTTTCACACAGCATTAAGGAGTAAAGCAATGTCTTTCAGGGCTCATCAGAATGGGAAAGTCACAGGTCTGAATTCCAAACAGGGTCATTTTTTTACTGCCCTTGAACTGAACCTGAGTTGCTTCCGTTACTATGTCCAACTATATAAATGGTCTCTGGAACCTGGGTTTTCAATAGGGGGTCATGAACATAGATCCCAGGGGGGGACAGAGGGGGTGCCACCCCACAATACTATCATGTTCTATTAGGTGGTACAGTTAGTGCCTACCTCCTGCCCCCCCCCCCCCCCAGAACTGACTCATCGCTTGAGAGAGAGTGTTTATAGTGTGGGTAAGGGCACGGACAGCCCCTGAACCACTGTACACTTAGTAATTTCAAAGTTTTAAATGACTGTCCTTCTCATTAATGGCCTGCATAAACTGGCCTTCCTGGCCTACTGGACACAAAGCAATAATGATGCACTGTTTAAATACACAGTAGCATTTTACCTTGTGTGAAAACTATGGTTTTTATAAAAAACTATTAATTCATTCAACGATTCATTCATTTTTAATCAGAGTCTATCGGGACTATGTATTACTAAGAAGCACTTTGCACTGAACAGGTCTGTCTTACTGTGATTCCTTGGAGTCCTGATCGATGTGGTCACTTCTGGCACTACGATCCTTACTTCACTCTAGTGTTTCTTTTGCGCCTCTACATCTTGAAACCTATGCACTTGTTGTACGTCGCTCTGGATAAGAGCGTCTGCTAAATGCCTATAATGTAATGTAATGATTCCTTTCGAACTCAGTTAAGCCTGGAAATGTTAAATGTTTAATGTCTCAAACATGAGGTATGTTATATTCATTGGTTCTAGTTTACGTGATCTTGAGTCCCTTTTAATGTATAACAAATTCCTGGAAAGGTAATAAAGATAATCAATTCCATTAAATTCACACTGCCCAACCATTACAATGGGAATAGCGGGAAAGGAAAATAAATTATCGCGAAGAGGTTGTAGGTTCAAATCCCAAGCGGGCTTGAACCGTTCAAGAGCACCTAGCATGTGCAAATCTCTGCGGATGAGGGTGCCTGCCAGGTGAGAATAATGTTGAAAAAGTAATGCTTCAAGCATTTCTTCTCCTAATAAATTCACTTTTTCCTTCATTCTGTTGGAGAACAGGGTGTCAAGATGGACATAAACCATACGCCATAATGCAATCCTGGTCTCGGTCTGGGTGTTATCCAGAAGGCCTGGTTTCTGTTTCAGGCTTAGTCCTTATTTGGGCATGACGGCAAAACTGTACCACAAAGGTCATGACGGATGATGAAGTCAAATTAAGGGTATTGTTTTCTGCTTCCTTTTATTTGATTTGTGAGCAGTGCCCCTTTCCCCCTCCATGAACCATGTGCAGTATCGTAGCACAATGGCAAATAGCCCTCTGTGAATTTGGGTGTCACACTGGCAGATTAAAAGCCATTTCAAACTTAAACTTCAAACTAAAAAGTTTGAAGTTCATTCAAGAAATAGGTGCATTTCAGCACAATACGCCACAGACGATACCTGTTAATTTAGCCATTGTGCAGCAATGCGGAAAGCCGCTGTATAGCAGTTTAGCACCCTTGGGTAGCTCCACAAAAAAACCTGCATCCCAGACAAAGAGGACTTTGCCTACACTGTGCTTTGGGGAATCTCTGGGGAAACGCTTGCACAGCTGGCATCATGGGACAGATGAGACGGCTGTGCTATCCAGCTCATACTCTCTGTCTGGAGATTTGGCCCTGATTGGAGGAGCAGACTGGCATACTGTACGTTGTTTTTTTGGAGCGACACAATGAGCAATTTACAATGAGCAGGCCATTATAAGCCACCATTTACACTCACCCAGATCAAAGACGAATGCTGCTCTCCAGTTTTCTTTTTCCCTGAAATGATCCCTTCTTCGCCTTTGCGATGGCCACCAGACAATGTGTCCCAGGCTTCAAAGGAAGCGAGTCCTCCCTCTTCGCAAATGCTGCCCTGCTCCTTTGATCGTCCAATTTATTGCTTTCATTTACAGTCAATCAGTTGACTAGAGGTATAGGTAGTGGACTGGCCGCAGAGAAGCATACAATTTCTTTTAAAAAGCATAGCAATTTTTTCCCACTCTGTATTTTGGTGTATTTTAAACAGGGTCTCCATTTTAATTTGCACAAGTAATGCATTTTCAACAGACCAGGCACAGGTCAAAAAAGCCAAAGAACACACCCCTTCTGCATTTAAAAGCATCTATTTATATTTTAATATTTAATAATTTTAGAACATGTTGGGAATTCACACAATAGACAAATTTTACCGTTGAATAATGTGTATTTAAATGAATCCCAGGGAATGCGTTAAATTGAATTTACCCAGAACATGACAAATGTCTCTTGCAGGTTGATTTTACATAATTTTCCTCCCATTCAACCACACACAGAGCTGTCAGAACTTTATATTGTATCCAATGCTGACATACTGCAAAGAAGTGTAAGAGAATGTGTGTGCACGTGTGTGTGTGTGTGTTGTGTACTAGGCTTATCTGTATGCGTGTGTGTGTGTGTGGGTTGGATAGTCAGGGGTCCGATCAACTCTACTCCATATGTTCAGATACTGTATATTTTAATGTTATACAATATATTGGGAAAAAGTCAGAATATCATAGGCTAAATGGCATATCTTCCCTAACCCAGTAGGTATTGCTCTGAATGCATGAATAATAAAGCAATATGGAACAAGAACCCGTGGTTTGACTCATGAATATTGGCATGGCTAGGGGGTGTTGTTCGGCATAACACAAAGCAGAGCCATATCGCTTTTATAAAAGGGCGTCACCATATATCTCACAACAATTCACCAAAGAAACACAGCAACTTTAAAAGTAATGTTTTTTAGTTTGCATGGAGTGTCCTTCCGCTGAATTAATTTGCTAAGCAACAATAATTTTTGTTTAGGCCTACTTTAACCAGCTACATAGAAACTAGCTAACATCAGCTCTTTAATTAACTGAATGATGGCTAGCTTGGTGAAATAATAATAGGACCGGGATTGATAAACTACGGGCTAATGGATCCGTTAACATTACAAAATATTGAAAATAGTCAAAATCGCATATTATTAAAATGATGCGTACACATTCTATGTAGCCTTGCTTTATCAGGGATTATAGAATGGCTGGAACGTTGTACTGACCAATGAGCATCCAGTACCGGAACTATCTGTTTTATAATTATTATTTTTTTGTTCTATAATGAACACTTTTCAGTCCAAAGTGTATTACAGTAAGAGACAAATAAAGCTTAAAACACAAGAAAACATACAGTAGACAGTTACTGTACAGCTAAATGACTGTCAGCGGTTTTCTCACAGTACACAAGCAGGCCAGCATCGGGAGGAGTGTGAGCGTTACTCGGGGCGAGAGCTTGGCCGGGTCAGGAACCAAATTATGCGCACTGTTAGTGTAGTAACAGCCGTCACAATTTTCCCCTTACGCCAAGTCTGACCATAATTACTACTTTCCCCACCAGAGTTTCTATTGCAAATGCAAGCGAGAAACCTCACATTTACAGCATGATGGGGCGCGAATGGGCCAGCTTAGTCTTGGCCTTCCCTTCCACGGCTGTTTCAGAGAGCACTGCTTGATTAAACTTCCTATTTGACCCGTGTTCCCGTAAAATATCCCTAATTGCCCATAAATACGCAGAATGTACTTTTACTCACTGGTCGTTAAAATGCCTATAATTTTTTTTTTTTTTGCACACTGGTTGGGAATATACAGCTAGCAGACACTGTTAATTAGATCTCCAGTAAATCATATATGATGCACTACAGTCTATAAACTCAATTGTTCATGTATTGTGACTATAACAATGACTATAACAATTGATGTGTTTTCAGCCCATGAATTTTTGGACAACTGGCTGCATTTGCAAGTTAAGTTTACAACTGTATCTCAAAATAATTGTGAATGCAATTCTGTTATGACAGAATCCATAACTGTTCCAACTAGCAGATGCTTGATTTGAAACAGCAACAGACTATTGCATGTTTGTTCATGACGTTCAGTATACCTTCAATGTCACACATTATTGTAGATGGGCATATCCTCGCTGCTTTAATTATGTTTGTCCAGATCCATATCAGTATGTCAAATCAAATCACAAAAGCAAAATGCACACAAAAGGAGGGAATGGAATTTGTCATCGTTCCCACCCATCACATTTTCATACTGCTTTCCTGAGCCTGCTAACTTTCCTCCGACTGGATCGAGTCATTTGTCTTGCCTGGAGCTCTTCGCCTGTAAGTGCTGCTGTGCCTTGGCAGTCTGGGTGCTGGAAACATCCACTTCAGCTGTAAGAGAGATCACAGCCTTCTCTCTCTCCTCTCTCATTACTTGAACAAAGATCGCAAAGGAGAGCTTTGGTGTCCGATGACAAAAACGTCTCAGCCTGCCAAAATGGTGGTGTGTGCGAGGGCAGCAAACTCTTTGACTGCTGTACAAATGACACTGCTCACAGTTAAAAAGCTATGGCTGAATGGTATTATGAATATTAATGGTATGAATAGGAGGGAATCAGTGAGTTCGCTAAGGTGTGCGTGTGCTTCATTGCTTTGGCCTTTTCCTCTCACATGATGTGCTCCATAATCTGTGTGACTGGCTCCAGACAGTGGCACGGTTATTGGGCAGTGTCTCCAGGCCCACACACAAGAGCTTTTTGAGATGACCCCCTATGAAACAAAGGCATAAATGTAGTACTGTGGCAAGGCCACAGTATGGCTATGACAGGCTTACAGCCACAGACATCGTGCTACACTTATTTAGGAGAATATCTGTTCAGTTAACACTGAAAACTGTCTCAAATCAAGATGGTGAGAACCACTGAGGAAATTGCAAGGCAAGACACTGGGCATTTTGCTATTACAGACACAGAAAGATGCTGTTTGTTCTCAACTTAGCCTTAGTTCTGCCACAGGTCTTTTGAGTAGTTTCTGGATGCTGTCATTTTTCATTGGGTCCAAGACAAGCCAAGACCAAAAGCAGAACCTCAATCGCCAGAACTATTAACCACCAGCTGCTCTTAGCAGTAGAGGGACCAGACAGAATGCAGGAATGTTGCATTCCTCCAGGCAAACTCAGCTCCAGCTGTGTGACATCATTCAGAGGGGACAGCTGAGCGCCCCCACGGGGCTGATCAGGTTATCTCTCCCAAAACTTTCACAGTAAGAGCCACTCCTGCACCTGCTCTCCTACCCCAACACCCTCCCCCACCCCACACTCCTGCAGCCTTTGAGGTTTGAGGACTCACTATAGGGCATTCACCCTCAGGGCTGGATTCAACTGAATAGCATTGCAGTAGTTAGCCAAAAATCTGGAACAAATTCCAAGCCAAGTCCTCCCATATAGCAGTTTTCAATCACATATTACCAGCTACACTGTTTAGTCACATTGCTTTGTGTTTATAAACTGAATTCACACCCAATATAAGCCTTGTTTTAAGCAAGAATATCAGCTATGTTTAATTTTTTGTACTAAATGCTGAATGCAAAATGTTCAACGTGGAAAGATATACCATATATGCTTAAATGAAAAATGTCATATTTACATCACATTAGATTACAGGTATTGCTCAGGTTTACACTGAATTGTTATTTTAAAGATGCAATAATATTTTCAAGCAGCGTGCTATAAAACAACAAATGTATGAGAGCAGAGGGAGAGTGAGGAAAGACATCTTCCATCTGTAAAAGTTTACCCAGTCTCTGACCCAAGTAAACTTAGACAGAAAAATACCACAGCCCTCTAAGACCTCAGCAGTGTTAGATGCCATGTGAAGGTGTCTGCCTTTCACTGTGCCCAAGGTGACATTTGAAGCTTGCAGGAACTTGTATCCCATGCTTCACTTTTACATTTTACAATTAGGCATTCAGCAGATGATCTTATCCTTAGCACTGTTAGAAAAACACACACACTCACGCACAGGGAAACAAAGGCACATTTTGTGAATGATCAACAAGATTTTTTATCACCACATTGTCTAGAATTTTCCCCGGAGAGATGGTGGAAAAAGCCAGCCACACAGACTAAACACCTATTTATTCTCAGTGGAAGTCTCGCAGTCTGAAGAGGGGGAGCATTTGACATGGTGTGTGCAGGACGTACGTCCAGTGCCTTTCCAAAACAGACCAAATGCTGAGACAAAAGCCAAAAACAGGTCCTAAGGCAAGGATTACTGTGCAGTGGTGCATTATGACATCACAGTATGGTCAAGGAAGTGAGTGGGAGGAGTTGCTAGACTTTTTAGTGCATTATTATAATGCCTGCCAGTCTGTGTGGCATTCGGAGACACCACAATAACACTGGCAACGTGGTACGTCTAGCGATGGTCACAGAGTGCTACTTACAGACCTGCGGACAGCTGTTTATTTTTCTCTCCGTCGTTCCTGTAGGCAGCGTATCTAGCCTCTTGCAGCTTCTTTCTTACTCTCAAGGCTGACAAGAGTAAATGCACTCACAGTGAACACATTGGCCAGGCCTGCACAATTAAATGAGTCACATTCAGCCATCACAGCTGGCAATGGTGAGTCACCATGCATCAAAGAGGATTGGTCTTTTTGATAACACACAATAATCATTGGGTCAAAAGCATACTTTACACATCATAAGCATGTAACATATCTGTTATAACTAGCCACGGTAGCGGATTATAGCTTGTGACAGATGTCATAACTTTGGCAAAATATATGGAGCGATCAAATTGTATCTGTTTTGTACAGTAAGCTGTATTCACTATGACAGTGTTTTGATATTTATTATGAGTTGTAATACACTGCAGTGGCTGGTCATGACATAATGTTATGATCAGCCACTGCAGTTATATAATGCTTGCTATGTACGCTTCATGGCTTATAGTTCAAACAAATCATTACCCAACATGTTGTGTACTATTATCAAGTGTTCCTCATTATACAATAAGACCACTTGTGCCTAACCACTGACATCTACCTGACAGCCACACATGCCATAAAAATAAAAACATAACATGCCATAACAAAACCAATGCAGTTCAGGGCCATAAACCTGCCTAATTTATGGGATGTAACCAATATTCAATATTTTCTAACCAATCACATCAACTCTAGGTGGCAAATATTAACTATGAGACACAGGGAAGTGGTCAAATAGTGTCAAATACCTCACACTTCCACAAGCTTCTCTCTGAGAATCCAGTCAATGTCTAAGCTGGCACATCCCTAGCATACCTATTGCGGTTACCAAGTTCTGCTCTCAGAAAGTAAGGTGAATGTGTCTTCATATCACTGGCTGTCTGGGTTCTGAGACTCTCTCTACTTCATGGTTTGATGTATAAAGCATGGCCTGTGTCCTATTGCAAAAACACCTCCAGGGTTTATGCTGGGTTGCCTTAATCTCTGGGTTCATTAAATAGCTTCTGAAAGCATTTCAGTCTTAATTTGTTCAATAAAATTGACTCTAGCCTCGTGCTGTGGGTCATACATTCATTGTGACATTTAAACTAAAGCCGAGTAAACAAGACTGCAGAGATGAGGAACATCTCTATGCAAACCACAGAGTGTCTCTGGAACTGAATGAATCTCTAAATCCCAAATAAAATGAATGTGCCTCTTAAGCCCTCACTTAGGTCAAGTTCAGACAGAATGGCTTTGTGTGAATGAAATACACACAACCTACCACTACCTTGTAAGTTAGTCTATTATGTACAATTGTTTACATGAGCAAAACCAATAAGCCTAATTAACACTGTGATTGTGCATAATAGAAAAAATATGTCAAGGTGACAGAAATCAATTCAAATCTGAGATGAAGGTGTAACATAGAGGTTAAGACACTTAACCATAACAGTAAATTTGCAGGACTGGAACCCAGGAGGGGCACCACTGTTGAACCCTACGTGCCAGGCGCAAAGATTTATTCATGCGCATATCCGACTGCAAAGCATAATATAAGCTGCCATGGAAAATAAGGCTCACAAAGAGTATAAACAAATAGAGAAGGAGTATTCACGAATGCAGCCAGCTGCCCACGGTGAGCTGAACCACTTCAAGTTCTGAGCGCGCTGTCGGTGGTGTCAAGGCCCGAGACCGACTCCTTTGACAGAGTCATTAAATGTGCTGTGCCAGGGCTTGCTGTATTGGTACAGAGAGGAGAAACTGAGCCACTGCCATTTCCTTCTGAAATTAAACCTGATATTTCCATCTCTTTAAGTGTGATTACCCAATTGTATTTACACAAATAAAACTAAAAGAAATAAATTGTATTTTTTGGAAGATTGGATTAAAGTAAGGCTCTGATGCCATTTTCATTCCTAATAAATTTAATTTTGCCTTCGAAAAAAAAAAAACTCTAAGCTCCAACACATATGGACACATCGGAGCAGATTTAATACTGAATCTGAATGCTGAACAGTACGTCATAGTAATCTCTAAGTAATCAGTTTCGATAATGTACTGCTTTTGATTTTGGTTTAAAAATATATTTACTTGTGCAAGTTACAACTAGGGGTGGGACATTTTATGACTTTCTCTAAACAAATACCAGCTGATCTGTGCTTGTGTTTCACTGCTGGCCGCAGCCTCTGAGGGGCCCTAAGCAGGATGTGATTTGGGAGCCCCCAACCCAACACTATAAATAATATATATTTTATAATATTGTAGGGAGCCCCTGGCAGTCGCGGGGCCATAAGCAGCCGCTTATATTGCTTATTGGGTTGGGTCAGCTCTATTGTGTTTAGTTTTTTTTTTTTTGTACCTGAAGACAAATGCAAAGGTGTGGCAGAGTACTTACTTTTGAAAGACGAAAAAAAAAAAAAAAAGTTTCAGATTTTATGATAACTTTTTCTAAACCTTTAAGAATCTGCAGGCGAATACTCACTTACTTGGGTAAAGCCCCCCCCCCCCCACCGCAGTCACAACAAATGAATTTGGTTGCCGTGCAGACACAACATCATTCTGCCAAGTGCACAGGGATAAGGGGCTCATTGAGAGAGAAGCAGAGGAAGTTCCAGGGCCATTGTGCGCATCCCAACGGCAAGTGAAGGAGCGTACGCACAGCACTTCCTCTCTCCCAGCAAGAGAGCGATCAAAGCCTAACCCACACGGCAGATAAAGCCCCATTACCACACCGTTTGAAAAAGCAGATCATAGACGTGACTCACATTGTTAAAAATGTATTAAGCCCACAAGAAAGAAACACCTACAACGGTTGTGTCTGTGCGAGCAATGGCTTGCTGCAAATTTACATTCACTTACTTTCAGGGAAACAAACCAGTTAACTGGAAGACTAAAATTAAATAATAAAAAATATATACAACAGGATACAACACAGCCCCTATTGCCATACATTATATAGGCCTCAAACAGTCACAGAGAATGTAGGAACACCAGACATGGAAAGTAAGAGAATCCTAAATAAACAGAAAACAATCACTGGGGAATCTTTGCAAATCTACTCCACGTGGTTGCTGTTCCCAAAACATCTGTGAGAACAACAGCAGCCCCATGAGATCTGAAGAGATCTTATCTTTCCTTTGACTGCGCACTGGTGATGTAGTACACATCCACATTAAGAATTCCCAAGGGCAGAGAAACTATCCCTCCAGCTTTACCTCCACTTTCGTCAACTTGGAGGCTGAAAACATCGCCATTACACAAGTGCATTCAAACATCTCCCACTGATCCATATTGCCATCATGAACTAAAAGTCCAAAAGAAAAGTTTAACATCCTTCTCATCTGGCCTATGAAAAATGCCAGTAAATATCGTCTCTTCCAAAAGGGGAAACTGTGATCCACGAATGAAATGGACAGAAAATAAAAACGGCCAGCACGTATTCATTATCGCTAGCACAGAAGCAGCACTGAAGTGTCACTTTCTTCCAGGTAGGAAGAGTTACAGTATACGCAGGAAAGTACAAGAATCTCCCTTGGTGGCCATATCACAGATGGAGGACGGATAAATAACTCGGCGATGTGTTGAAATTGTTGGCACATTTTTTAAACACCAGCTGCAGCGCCTATTGTGTTAAGCCATATGGGGGTCTCGCATTGTATAGTTTACCAAACAATAAATATATAGAGGAAACTACAAAAATGAAACCATTACCGGTGACTTTGACACTTGCCCCTCGGGATGACCAGCCCCTAAGTGTGCAGGGATTGTAGCTGTGACTGAACTCATGGGTGGTCCTGCAGTTATTTTTACACATGAGCATAGACATCAAGGTGAAGTGTGTCAGATTACAGTCACAGGCGGCTTTTTCAGTCGGGTTTCACAGGGGTACTCTTAATTCTAGGTTCAACAAAGGCAATGTTAGTATGGCTTTAGAGGCTGCCTTTTTTGCTGCATTATTTTTGAAGAAAAAGAGACAACCGATGGAAACTATGGAAAATAAAGTCATTCAGAACATCTATGTAAAAATAAGTGAAGCACTTTTAGCACTTCAATGACCCTTTAATACCTTTGACCCAAAAACTGTAATGCACACAGGTCTCTATATTTTTGGCACTTGACGCAAGTTACATAGCACAGAGTAATAAGGGACTGGTTCAAATCACCCCTTATAAACCTTTTCACTTGGCACACACCAAGACATTTATTTTTTGATGGAAACCACAGTGTAATGTTCCGTATCACTATGCTTCCCCAGAGTTTCTTTGGCCAGCAAGGGTGTACACTACAGATGAGATTTATTTAGAGCCTGAAGTGTTTTTGTGTATTTTCTGCCATTTTTTAATTCAAAAGCAAACTGAAGGAGAGTTTGTTTTTTTAATCACAGCCAGGCATGCCGTTTCAAACTGAATGTCTTTTCATCTTTGAGTGTCTTTACTGTGAAAGAGGAGACGCAGCTAAAACAGACCACATGAAATTCAGGACGGGAAACAGACAAGCTGTTGGCTGCAACAGCTCTCTCGCTAAAAGGATATGCCAAGAACATGAAGTACAGGGAAAAGCAAACGAGAGAGAGAGAGAATTTTCAACTATTGTAGCAGAAGTAGGCAATTAAAAAAACATTTAAATTCCAATTCTATCTATAATGCATATTTTACATTATTTTATTGTATAACCTCTGCTTTGGCAAAACAAGTGCCTGTCATGGCAATTGCAAATAGAGCACTTTGAATTTGAAATTTGAGTGAGACTTCAACACCTTAACCCTTCTTCAGATCCAAACCTTCTTGGAGATTGGTTTCGTCAGAGATCTCCAAGAGGTAAGTTATTAGAATGGACTACAAACTAGCACAGGTCTGTTAACCATATGAAAGGTGAAAGGGTCATGCAGAGGAGATGATATGGGTGAAGTACAGTATGTGCAAATAAAAAAACCTACATTGCCCGTTACAACACGGTCACAGAAGATTAGTCTAGGTATGCAGCCGTTACAAATTCAAGCAGATTCCGTCAGTGCTTCTGTATGGTCTAAAAACGATGGTTCAGACTACAGGAAGCAGAGGCTAAGATTTCGTGGCAGTTTGCAAACTACAGATGCAGAGCACATTCTGCCTCTGCAACAAGGAATGATGCAGATGCAACGTAATCTCTCCAGAGATGAGCTGTGGAGATGTGCTGGATTCTCATTTCTACCGCTCTCTCTGCACACATGCACCTCTCTCCTCTCAATGTCACAGACTAAACACACCGAGCGAAACGAAACCCCGGCCGGCCCCAAGGAAATGATTCACATTGGCTCTCCGCAGAGACCATTTACAACAGGAAGAGCATTATCCTCAAATATTCTACTGTGTTACATTTGGAGAAAAAAAAAAAAACAAAAGCCAGCAAGAGGCCTTCTCGTGACTGATTGCGACCAAAATGTTTATCGTACAAACCTAATTATTTCCTGGGCAGGCCTCCCCCTTTTTCGTGATGTGAACGTGAAATCTAAATTGGTCTGCACTTGCTGCATTAGAGAACAGTCGGGCCGTTTGGCCTTTTTCTAACAATTTCATTCTATATCAACTTAAAATGAAAACATTTTTGAAAACAAATATAAAATCTAGCATGTGTTCATACTGTTCTGCACAACTGTTTGTGTAGAGTTTTCCCATTTACAGCAATGTGTTCTCACTTACAGAACCCCATGTCTAATCACAAACCAAGTTCACGTTTGTGAATAACGAATGTGGAAAAACAGATGAATAGACAGGCCTAAGAAAACTATTTAGGCAATCAAAAAGGCTTCCTAACATTCAGTGACATTGCTGAGTGAAAAAATGCAGAATGGTTTCTGTGCAACGACAAAATACACTTTACGAGTGATAGCATGGGGAAGGTCAAGATTAATGCAGCTTTCAAACAACACTGGAATGTTGCATTCATTGGCATTCAAATGCTCTTCATGTAATGCAGTTATACTCCTGACTAGATAAAACCTAAAGACAATTTAGCAGTTGAATACTTTGGTATTTCAACTGAGCATTTAGGCTTAAAATGATCAAAACTCCATTATGAGGATGATGATTATTATGATTATGATGAGCCGCTGAAGTTCAAGTAAAGCAGGTGCACTGCCATCTCTACATATCCAATAACAACATACCCCTCAGGGGAGTGATTCTTTATCAGCAAATCAGAAAACTAAAATTAACAATTAAAACGGTAAGTACTGCTTTACACCTTGAAGAATGGAATAAGATCAAAAGAGAAACTTACGTGGTGAAACAACCCTCTTATTATTTGAAATCGAACTGAATGCCTTAACAGCTCACTCACACAGAAATAAACTTTTAATTTGAAGAAAAAACAAAGAACAAGCAAGTTAATTGTTTTTTATGGCAGCCCTGGAGCTCTACTCAATCACATCAAAAATAGGCACTAACAAGACATATGCAACAAGACCAGCTGAAGGCAGCACTTCCCATTATGGTATTCAAAATGCTGTTAATTGACTTTGCGCGTGGACCAAAATTTAATGAGCAAACATTATCATTTTTAAAAGTTAACCAATCAGATCTGGCCCCAGAATCCAGTAATCTTGTTTGAGCCTAAGAAACATCCACAGTACCCCCTATATCCTGCCTTGGAACCTTCCGGACGCATCTCGCTGCTGCTCCGCTAGCACTAACCATGGCCGGGGACAGCCGTTTAAGGCTGATTTACCCACAGCCAGCCCTTGGCCATTACCTCATCCCCCTTCCCTCCCCCTTTCTTCCCTCCTGAAGAACCCCCACAGGTCATGAGCCACAGCTGGACGTGCAGCTAAGCTCTGGATCTGTCATTAGACCCCCGACGGCCCAGAGCTCCGTCAGCTTTTCCAGGGCACGACGTCTGAATCTCTGCTCTGTGCTGAACACAGAGGCGTCCTACATCCTAAGAGCTCGTAAGCCAAAGTGGAATCTGACCTGGTGATCTTTCCTTCTCTCTGTGATGGCCGTGAGGGGGCTCAACTCCAGGAATCTGCGTAACATACATAAGAGACCGAAGGAGGGGTGTCTGGGTGGTTAAACTCTCTGGGTTAAAAGTTCATCTTAATCGTCAATATCTTAGTGACTATAAAAAGCACAAATTGGGGGGGCGTCTGTATTACAACATTCAGTGTTTTTCCTGGCTCAAAATGAATCAAAGGCGATACATTAATCACGTTCATGTGATCAAGTGGTGAACTTTACCACATCTTGTTAGTAATCATTCTTTTCAACGTCCAGGACTGATCAGATGCTGACTTACTGTCCTCTCTAACTCTACGGGCCATATCTGCAAAGTTGAAAAAATTAAACTGATAGGACGTAGTTTAGGAAACATTTCTGAAAATATTGGACGTGCCTGGGTGCAAAAGAAAAGTAGGATGCCTTCACACCGGACATGCTTTAACCGCTTTGGCTGCTTTATTTCAAATTATTTTCAATGAGTTGGAAGCATTTTCGACGCTGCTTTTGTGCACCAAACACCTCGTTTATCCGCTCCGGGTGCCTCGCTGTTTTTTGGCGTGCTGAAAATGATCCTATTTCGATGCGCTCCAAGAAAAATGTAACCTACGACACTGTCATTCTTTTCTCTGCCGTCCAATCGCATGAAAATAGAGGCAGGCCTTGATTCTGCCGCTAGCTTCTGCTGTAAATAAAGATGGAAGAGAAGTTGGTTGTTACAGTTTCCGCCTACTCAGAGTTGTACAATTTCACAAATCGGCCTCAGGCACGGTCACAAATTACCGCCGCGTGGACGTAGATTGCAAATTTTTTTTGGGGTGAAATTAGTTCGTTAATGCTGTTAAATACATAATGCACGTGATTGACTCGAGCAAAGTGCAGTCGCCTAGCAACAGCAAAAAAGATGCCTCCTGCGCCTTTTTCAGAGTAGGCTTCATAAAATCAAGACAGGTAGGGCGTCATGCGTTTGCAAGCCGATAAAACGCGTCCGGTGTGACTGCAGCCTTACCTGTCATAACGCAGCGAACTCGGAGCGACGTCCGATTACGCACTCCCTGCGCACAGCTGCTGTAGCTTTGCGTTTTTCGGTAGCGCCTTTCCTGGTGCATGGTGCTGATTGCGATATAGGGTCACATGACAGAAATGGTGGCCACCATGCGCAACGATTGTATTCAGAATGTTTTTTCATGCCGTCGCTGGTCAGAATTTTGTGGAGGCAGGACAAAATTTGATGGAGGAGGCCCCCGCAGAATTCTCCATGCAGGAAAAACGCTGGACATTACAGTAATCCTAATCCTTTTGCCAGAAACTTCAGCCTACCAGAGCTGAGCGGACATACTATCTACCAACATATGTTTGCTCAGTATGAGCATGAAGGATAGCACTGTTAACCTATATTTGTTGTTTCTGTATTCATTTATGAGAAAATTTTACAATTCATGTTTATAAACCAGACCAGCTGTTTGAGTGACTAAATTCATATTAACTAATCTTGCCATTATACAATTTGTCATTGAAGAAACTCTCCAAGACAACAGAAAAGTGGTTCTCAAAATCAATACAAAAATTGTGTACAGGGATATAGGCTACACAAAACAAATCAATGACTGAACAAAAGAACTGAACACATTCATTGAGCTAAACACAACTCCACTCTTTTTCAAGGCATCTATTAGTACAGCTGTATAGTCATGCTGCTTGCAGTGTATGACTCCAAATCAAAAAAGACAAACATTGCCTCTATTAAAAATATTTTCTTATTATTTCCAAGGGTGTCCAACAATGCGCATGTGAAGTGCACATTCTCAGCTTTTATTAAAGGCTTTTTAATACATTTTTATACATAATGTCCCTATTTCTGGTGTTTCTGGTGAGTCAGGAGTGTTCAATTGCTTCCTTAGTGCAGTTATAAGAGAGCTTTCAGTATCAAGACCTGATTCCAGGCTTGTGATTGCCTTTGGAGTCTGTTATTGGCGTTTGTCCACAGGAGGACCTGAGTTGGGCCAATGAAAGTCAAGGAAGCCATTATGAGGCTGAGAAATAAGAAAAACAGTCAAAGACACATGCCAAACCTGAGGCTTGCCAAAATCAACTGTTTGGAACATCATTGAGAGGAAAGAGAGGACTGAGAAGCTCAGTAATGGCAAAGGGGCTGGTAGGCAAAGGAAGACCTCTACAGTTGATGGCCATATAATTTTCACCATTATGAAGGAAAACCCCCAAACATCTGTCTGACAGATCAAAACAATTTTCAGGAGGCAGGTGTGGATATATCAGTGACTACTGTCTTATCTGCTCAAGTTAAAACAAATGCCTCCAAACTCACTGGACAGCGCTTCATCCTACAGCAAGATAGTGACCCAAAACACATTTGAAAGGAGTTTTTCAAAGCCAAACACTCTTGAGTGGCCAAGTCATTCATCCAAACTGAATCCAACTGAACATGTGTTGCTTGTGCTGAAGAGAAAACTTAGGGCAACTAGCTCCCTAAACAAGCACAAGTTGAAGACGACTGTACAGGCATGGCAGAGCATCACCAGAGAAGATACTCAGCACCTCGTGATGTCTGTGAGTCACATATTTCAAGCAGTCATTGTGTGCAAAGGATATGTGACAAAGTACTAAACATGGCTGCATTTAAATAACATTAATATTTCACAAACATTATGCTGCCCCAAAATGGGGATATGCATAAAAGGTTCTGTTAATTCTCAATGATGAAAAGTGTATAAAAATGTCTTTTAAAAATCTGAGGATGTGCAATTTCACCACACGTGAATTGTTTGATTATTAATCAAAAATTGAGTATAGCCAAATCAACAAAAATGTGTCTTTGGCCCAAACACTATGTAGAAACTTAGCCTAGATGTCCAACCTTTCATATATAATTGAAGTTTATCAGGTGCAGCGCTGTTTGCCAGGAAAGCAATTGTAAATGAATTATAAATTATAAATTTAATTATAAATAAGTATTTGTCAAGTTTAAAAAGGGCAATTAGTGATATATATGTATTGCCCACACATGTAATTACTTTTTGACAACATAATTAACACTAATAAGTGTAACAGCAGGAGGCTGATAGCAATGCAGGATACAGCTTAACAGAAAAGTAATGAGGCCAGAGATTCCAGTCCATATGTAGCCAAATGTTCCAGTCAACAAATAATCAGCCACTAACCAATGGATACCAATGACATCCCAGTGGGAGATGAGAAAACTGTGCTGCACCACGTAGCAGGACTCAGTAAGTGGCTACAGCTTCATCACTATATACACTCAAGTTCACTTAGATTTGTACTGCAACTTCATTTTTTAAATTGTCAACAATGATACAAAAATGAATTTTAATAAAAATATCTATATAAGAGTATTTAAAAAATGGGCCAAACCTATGGCTTTATTTATGCAGATAAGCAAACAGAAAATAACAAAAGACAAGCCTGTGTTTAAACTAGCACGAAACCATCCAGACCCATGGCGCAACTCACTTCCGCAGACACATTTTCGCTGGCACCACCTGCGCATGCGTCCCACAAAACGTCTCTGAAAGGTCGTCCGTGAGTGAGTGAGTGAGTGACCACAATTTGCCATGCATAACCCACAGCGCCAGTTCCTGCACGCCGTGGGAAAAAGGCACAATAACTTTTATGTAGGGACAATCACAGATTATTTCTCCATACAAAAACTTTTAAAACTGAACAGTGCAGCAAATCACCATAAATCTGAACAAGCTGTTGTGTTTTAACCATAAACGCCTGGTGGATTTCCACCAGGAGGGACAGTGTGGCTTTTGGGCTGACCACACCATAGACACTGCATTCCTCTCTTTAGTGAGACCCTCCAATCTGTTTAGCCTGATTCTCCTTTACCTCTCTGCTGCATTTGACAATGGCATTGTTCTGTCTTCCCTGCCTGCAATAGGGATCTGTGGCATGGCCCTTACTAGGATTTCATTCTACCTCACTGGATGTCCCCTCCAGGTCTCTAGGGGTGGCACACTTTAAACACCCAATAGCCTCCCTCCCTACAGGCATCCCCCAGGGCTCTGTCCTTGGTCCACTCCCGTTCTCCCTCTACACCAAATGCCCTGGTCCTGTTATGCCACTGACACTCAATTATTACTTTCTTTCCCACCACCATGTTTATGTGATGTTGTTAATGTACTTAGTTTAATGCTCATTCAGGTAGTTTGGTTCTTGTTTGCTGTATAACATAGCTTTATGTTCTCTAGGGTAGTTGAAAAATTGTCAATCAAGGTTTCACTTGCTATCTCTTGGGACTATATGTTCCCACTGCAGAATTACTGCAGTTTGATCTCATATCTTTACATTTGTGTCTGCACTGTAAGTTGCTCTGGATAAGAGTGCCTACTGAAAGGCAGTAAAGTAAAAAAAGGATGCGAACAAGCTCTCCAACTTGAATTGATCACACACAAAGACAAAGGCCTCCAGCAAGTGCAAGTTAAAATGCAGATGGCTTCAGCACCTCCCATCTGCACAGATGGCAAATGGCATCATCTTGTTTCTCCTGCCTCGTACACTGCTGTAGGAACATAGGGCTAGGATTAACCTTGTGAACAGCATTTGAATTGTGTGTTGACAGAAACTGAGTGACACACAGCGGTTCTATTTGTGTTTCAGATTACTCATGACCCATGTAAATGGCCTGAGGGAGTATTACATATTCAGCTTATGAATACTGAATAATCAGCTTGCAAACTTCAGAAATCATCTTTAGTTTTTGATGCCGTGGGGTTTACATCAAAGAGACAAGGGATTTTACTTCTGTCAAATATGTCTCATAATTTACCATCTCAATAAAGATAAAGAAGTGATAAAAATAGCCTGAATAATAAATGTGAGGTTTTGCCTCTTGATTCTGAGCCAGGGTCACAAAAGACATCACCTTGTATTGACTGGACATACTTAGGCAAATTATAATGGCACCAAATACCTCAATATCTCATCTCCCATTCTTTAACCACAGCATTTAAAAGCGCTAATATACCAGCCATTAATGAATGCATATTCAAACAAAGGAAACAGCCATCTGCCTTTCATATTGTGTATTACCCTATATTAGACTGTTTCGACAAGATAGGCAAGGCCCTGTAAAAGTAATGAAAGCAGAGGATCTGAGGATCTTTATCAACGGTTAAGTCAAATGAACAGCTCATGTTATTATAAAGTACAAATATAGATTACCATCACCAATATCAAAACCCCATTGTATAACAAAAGAATGTTCACTGGATTAATCAGACTGATATCATACAGTACATCCCCAGCCAATGTACACCGCAATATAGGTAGCTTGCATTACCAGTTTCACTGAAGAATAGTATACAAGTGCACACCCAGCTATATGACACACAAGTGCCACTGAAGAATAGTACACAAGTGCACACCCAGCTATATAACACACAAGTGCCACTGAAGAATAGTACACAAGCGCACACCCAGCTATTATGACACACAAGTGCCACTGAAGAATAGTACACAAGTGCACACCCAGCTATATGACACGCAAGAGCCACTGAAAAATAGTATACAAGTGCACATCCAGCTATCTTGTTAGGTGCGGATCGGAGAAAGCTAAATGTAAACGTACATGCGCACACAGGCTCGAAACATCATCACATTTGTGGGGGAGCGTTTCTCTGTACTAAACAGGTGCTGTTGCTGCCTGGTGCTCTGCTTCCCAGCGGTATCCCAAATTCAATAACAAGTGAAAAGCTGACATAATCTCCGAGAAGTTTACCAGGAAGCCATGGCAGCACTTAATGGTTAATAAAGTGCTAATCCTCACTAATAACGGGCAGCAAAGCGTTCGCCGCGACCATCTGGCGTGCGCGCTCCCTTTCCGATCTTCGCCAGGTGGATTAGTCAGGTCTTCACACGATCGTCTTTTCGTACAGACCCTCTGCAAATGAAATAGATTAAACCAGAACTGCCTTCTAATTACATTATGCCAAGACTTCGTAGGACTCGGAATTAAATGCTGCTGCTTTATTAAATTCTCTAACGGATTTCTTCGTGTAGAAGTGCCATCGACTGCCTCCTGTCCGTATTTCAGTGGGATCGTTACGGATTGCGGAACGGACACAACCAATCTGGACTGTCACAAGACAGCACCCACGGCAGGCCAAAGACAGCTTTGTTTCCTAGCTGATAAAATGCTCTTTCCTGTGCTCTGCTTTTTGGACAATGTCTGTATATGTGTCCTGACAAAAAATGGCAGGGTAAAATCATAACAAAAAAGCTATTTCTCACAATCGTGGAGCATTTACATGAGCTGCTCTTATAACTAATGATTTTGCTCTGGTATTCTAACCAGTTCAGAACATTTGAGAAAACTTGCAATATCGGCAAGGTCTTCTTCAAGCAAACACCCCACTGTTTTATGCAAAATACAGAGTGCTCACATATTTTACTCTTAATAAATTACTTAGTAATAGTCACTCAGTTTAACAAAAGTAGGGACACATTTCTTTTTTTTTAAAACACACTTAAGCATTCGGTGGTCAAAAAAGAAAAACTGACAAATTTTTGTCCTCAACACTCTTAATGGCAAAACTCAAGACAAGGCAGGATTAGTTATTTTCTGATCACTGTTTAGAGATCCACTCAGCCCCTGCACTTAGTAAATTTATTTAACAGCCATGATTCACAAAGGAATAGAATATAGGTGCATTAAGAGGAGTGGCACAGGATTCTCCCCTTATGATGTCAGCTCTTCACTCTTCTCTCCCGTTGACGTACATCTTTCACTCAGTTTTCTATTTAGTAATACTGCCTCTGTGCTGAAAACCAATCCTTTCATGGACCAGAGGTTAAATGATGTTCTGCAACATCGGCTATCAAGGCAAAACCACAATGTACCCAGCATTCAGCCTCCAAATGGTGGGAGGTATGACATCTTAATCGCAATGGTACAGACATCGCCGCTCTTCACAAATGGCTTGTTGGATATGCATAGACTTTATTCGTTACCTGAAACAGAGGCAAGAAGCAAGCAGGGACATACTACCCAGCTACCATTTCACAGCTCATTTTAGTCAGGACAAGTCACGTATTTACATATTTTAATGAATATGCAAGTACATTTTTTGGTTTGCCGCTGAATGGTTCTGCTTCAGGCACTGTAGAGCACACACCAGCATGACCTACCTTATACATCTTCCCTACTAAACCGGAGAAATGCCAGAACCCCACCCTACCCCAGTATCTAGAAGAAGATTCAAACTACAGGTAGTGATGGGGTGGTGGAGGGTGAGCGCAATTCTGAGCAGCAGCAGCGAAGCATGCAAAAGCAGCGCAGGCAAACGGCAGCGCCGGAGGTTTTGATTGTTGGTTTAAAAAGGTGCTCCATTGGTGATGTGTGCATGTGATTGAATGAGTATAAGAAAACATGTTTTATGTGATTGGTTGAATATGAAAGTGTGTGAAAATGGGATTGCTTAGGCCAGCCAGGGTCAGCTGGAGCAAGAGTTGCCTGACAGAACTTGCTCTGTGTACTCCATGCATGTGGCTCATTCCTCATTCCTGCATTGTTCCTTGTGACTTAAAGGCAGTGTATAGGGAGTCTGTGTGGCACAGTCCATAGCCAGCTAACTTTCAACCCATATTTACGCATCTCCTGTGCTGCCAGAGGTTTGAATCCCCATCTTACAACTTCTAGTACTGTCATCCATCTCTAACTGTAACCCTCTCTACTTCCCCCATCTGAATTAAGTGGAATGGATACATAAGGAAGGGAGGCTGTCAGCTCTTTTATTTAAAAAGAAAATCGTGATTTTGAAAAACTGAACAAATTTCTATATTGGGTATTTTAACCCTAATGATCTTGAAATGTTCTGAGAATGAAAATTGTTATCTGGGTAAAACATGCATGTTAAGAGAGATTAGGCATCTCTCTGGCATTAAAGAGCAGATCATGAAGAGCATGTGTGTGTGCGTGCGTGCTTTTGTGTGTTTATGAGCATAAAAAACAAATGAAATTAAATCAAGTTCATGGACTCCAAGAAGCCTCCTGACAACTTCCCAATAAGGTCCTTGGAGAAAACAGACAAGCAGGCTTTTTTGCTTCCCATATAGGTGTGAAAAGAAGTCATCAGGAGCTCATTCAGACTGTGAATTTTCACAGCTGCCAAGAACGGCAACCGAACCAAATGGTTGAGAGCTATAAATAGCATTTATCACCTGTGATTGGTGTACTGTTGGAAGAAATGGTTAACACACCTTCCTGAAATACTTCTCATACTGCTAGCATGTATTTCAAGTGTACACTTTCATCAATTATCTTTCCAGCCAATAATAAATTAATCTATTTAAAAAACAGAATTTGTTACTAAAATAACTACTTTTCATGCAACACATTACAGATAACAAAAGCATGAACTGATCTGACAAAATAAAATTCCTGATGTTAATATGGGACATTTCTTGCTCATGTCTTTCATAGCTACTTCCTACAGTAACTAATGAAACTAAAATGGCTAATTAAGAACTATTAACAGTTTGTTACAATGCAAGAGCTCGAGAGTTTGAGAACCCCCTTCAAACAAAATCCTGTTATGTATCCCGTCACGTAAATCCAAGTGTGGACCGTAACCTGACATATCTTAAACAGCAAACCTGAACGTTTTAAAATGATCACATTCAGATTTCCACCAAGTTAAAAAATCCTAAAGAGAATTATATGTTTCAGTTCGTCCTAAGATCATGGTAATGTTAATGTATTCTGGAGCAAGAACACTCAGAATTCCTACTGGCACTTGTGTCTCGAAACACAAACAAAGCACCAGTTATATTTTAAACTCACGTTTGACCTTTTTACAGACTTTCTGGGTAACAGAAATTGGGTCTCAAACCACTTTCAGAACAGAGACATTTTGCCTAAAACCTAATAAACATCAGATAAAGCATCTATTTATAAGCCAAATAAAACACAGTGAGCCCTGTGAATAAGACACCTTGAGAATAATAACAGCATCTAGGGGGATTTTAAAAAGTGCAGCAGGTTTTCATGTTCTCAAGACTACATTGTTGGCTACAATATGACACTTTAAAGTTATTTTATGCTTTTTCCATGAATGAGCTACATAAAGTATTAAGTACAGTCATCTCCCCAAGACAATATGTTGTTTTAACAAAATAGTCCTGATTTTACAAAAAGCACCAGTGTTTCCATGTTTGAAATTGAATGTAGAATGAAAACATAAAATGGAGCAGCAATAATCTGCTAACCAATCATTTCAGAAATTACTGTCAAATTACTGTCATTTTACACCAAATATAATTTTTCACTGCTATAATTGTACATGAAACATTTGAAAATGGAAACCAACTCTCCATTTTTCTCATTTTAGCAATTGCAGCTTCTGAAATGTATCTACAAAATGGCCCTCTGAAGTACACAGTATGAGTATTTGCTCGAATGATTCTTTTTTTTAATCAAGAGGTTTTGGTTTCTGTCCCTTTGTGACTCTTTGTTTGAAATATTACAGAACTGAATTGCTTACATTGATTTTCCAGCATGTTTGGAAAGTAGGTGGCAATATCAAATAAGAAAAGATTAAAATTCTACGGAGTTCAATTAAATTATTAAAGATTACACAAATTCAAAACTAAAGAGGAAATTACTCGGCTGTAGCAAATGAAAACTCCACAGTATACCTCATATGCAGGCTTACTTCATTTTTATTCCTGGTGGAGCCTTAACATTACTTCAGTGACCTGACTATATTTCACCTGTGATGTCCTCAATTAAACTCTCAGTAGAGTACCATATGTGTGAACAGTTCAATTTTGCTGTATCAATACATTTTCCGCATGCCCTAAGGACATTCTGTTAGACCGTATTCATTGCTTTTAAATTGGAACAATAAGGGTGTGTAAAGTTTTGTGTTCTTTGACCCTTATACTTGCACCAAGAGTGCAACCAAAAGAAAGGTTTTTATATGTCCCTCTGGCTTTGCAACAGCTAAAAATGCATGACCAAGGAATTTCCCAACAACCACTGACTTTTCACTAATCTCTGTTGCCTGGGTTTGGCTGCTTTTCAGTCTCGCTGACCCCACAGTGAGGTGATGATCTAAAGATCCCCTTAATGTCAGCAGTGCCAGCCCACATTCCATTAATAATTTACTTTATTTTGGCAATTAGCACTCGCTGATAGTTTTCTTATACATGGACAATCACACAGAAAATTAAACTGCTTAAACTTAAAGTTGAACATTTACTGAAGCAATTCCGGTTGGGATACAAGGATCCAACGACAGTGCCCCACTGGGAATCAAACCCGCAACCTCCGAGTTACTGTACAAGCCCACTTCACTACTACTCTGCTGTCCATATGTCCTCCCTCTCAAAGCCAGGCTGCAGCAGAAGATTATTTCAAACTTTCATCTCAGGGCTGTGGAGGGATGAGGAAGTGAGAGGCAGGAGTTCACCACTTCCAAGGTTCACAGACACCACAGTCTCACAAAAATCTAAGCAAACAAGGACGGGGCAGCTTTGAGCCTGGATCAATCTCACGCCTGCCTGTGGACAGCCTCCAGGCACCACCATGGCAAAGGCCTTCTTCACACAGTCCAAACATCTGGACCCTACACTGCTTGGAAAACTGAGATTCACATTTGTTCTTCCAATATGTTCCAGATCCTGTGCACGATAATTCCCATCTGCTGAAACATACTGCATGTACAGTCCCACACATATTGGTGTCAGAACTGTAGGTTTGGGCAAGCTGGTGATGGTGGGCATTTGATAGTACCTGGCTATACAGTTTAGCAGCACCACAAAACAACAAATGAACAAATACATCACTCCATGCAAATAAATGCTCTGCCTGATTGTGACAAGCAAACTTTGATCTGGCCTTTTAACTTTGACCTAAACATCGCTCCACATAATTTCTCTTTACACTACATCGAGTATCTCAAAGATACGGAAAGAATACGTCAGAGCAATACACACATACTATTCATGGGTGTTCAGCAGTAATGTGTGTATGTACAGAAGGGAACCGAAAACGCACACTCTCTGAACGCATCCAAAGGCGCTGTTTAATGTAATCAAGGTACAGATAATATTTAGACTTGAAAATGACAGAAAGTCTAAATATCGTAGCTCTGCTCTTTAAACAAGCAACAGGTTTGGGATGTGTCCTAGTGTGTGTGTGTGTGAATTACATTCACTCCCCTAATGTGAACAAGTCACATGCTCAATATAAAGGTGGTTCTTTTGCTAAGTGCTGAAACTGGTCATAGATAATTTTGTACTCTCTTTTTTTAGTTTATACACAACAAAAACACAGTTGTAGCCATGACTACACAAAGGGAACTTCAAAGTCACAGTGAAAAGTCAACCAAGTAGGATGAGGTATTTCAGCCTCCTGTGGAAGTACAAATAGGGCTGGAGAATAACACAACAGAGCATTGAAAGAACACTGAAAACTGGACCTGTCCGTGCAGTGCTTTTTGTTTTTCAAACAAAACAAAAAAAATTGAACCGAAAACTGAGAGTAGACAATTTTACCTCCAATACGATTACATCACTGCAGCAAAAAAGTAATCTATTGGCACCCCATAATGTTGACTATCCCCAGCCTAACTCTTTCAACGAACTGGCAAACGAGAATTTAGCCACTAGCTGTTTTCAGTTGTTCTTCTTCAGTGAAAATTGCCATCCAGTCCAGCGGGACTTCCGTCAAGCAGGCTTTCCACTAGCATATCATGACATGGGGTAAACCTTCTGAAAATCGCCAGTATCTTAATATTTGAATCGGGAGGCAGGGTGGGGGTTCATCTGAAACCGGATCTTAAATGTGGTCACTGGCATTCCCAGAAAGCGTGCCGTGTCAGTGGAATCTCTTAGAATATCAACACTGAATTCTGGTGCCATTTAAGGGGAAATTGCGCTTTGGAATTACACTTGTTACCTGAAAACAAATTGGCACAACTCTAATTGCCACTTACGTGACTCAAATCGCTTCTCCTTACACTTTGTTCAGTCTTAGGTGACCTACTGCAGCAGAGATAACGGTAATTAAAAACCAGGATAGGCTGTAAATAGCAAAATCCGATGCTTATCGCTACTGTAGCCAACGTGAAATGAAATGCACCGCAGTTGTAGAATATCCGTTATTACCACACGAGTGCTTGCTAATTAGTCCTCGCAGCAAGGACAACAGTTGTGTTACCAATTACGTGAACAATCTATATGGAATGTACAGTCAAGAAATTTATTTTCATATAATTGCGCTCAAAGACGCGAGCGACCGCCACTGCATAAATTGTTTAGTGGCCACAAACCTTGACTGGAGAGCTCCGAGTCGAACTTGTCAAGTCACGGATGGTCGTTCCTGGAGGTGAGGCTGAAATGCCGGCTGCATATCCCAGGGACACCCCGGTCAGTGACGGTCTTCCGCCGTTCCACGGTCGCTGTTTAATCCCATCCAATAACCGTACCAAGAGGATGTTCGCTGGTAAATCATCCACCTCGCAGTCTACCAGTATCCGACACTCTGGGCATCGCAACTCATTGCGGGAGCTGACAATGTTCTCCAGGCAGCGTCGGCAGAATGTGTGTTGGCAGGGGAGTACTTTGGCGGTCGTGTCCAGCCGTTCCAGACATACGGAGCATTCGAGTAAATCCAACAGCGATGACTCGTCCATTTTAGTAAATGGCATTGACCATAAACGCGGTTCCTTGGTCCACATAAGATGCTCTACCGACAGCGTGGTGCATGCTGACGGCAGTCGGGAGTAAGAGAATTATTCGACTACGCTAAAAGCAGCGCTGTGCTTCGCACACAGATGTGCACACCGATCTCACCCGCACTAAAATCTATTTTCTGAGCCGGAATCGCAACCGTGTTGTGAATAGGTTTTTTGTTCCACCGTCACATATTCAGAATGTGGGAGACGTGCAGCTCCCTGGCTTCTGGTGCAGTAACACTGACTTGCTCGCAATATCTGGCCAACTGGCTACCCTGACGACGGCAAGGTAACTGTGTACTGGCTGGTTAGCGGATCAAATGCGTATGTTGTTGCTGATCTCATAGATTTTTAAAACAGCGTCTTTTGTCTCCCGCAGAACAAGATCTTATTGAAGATTTTTTTTCACCCCTGTAGTGCCGTTTAACGTGTACGCTTGATCGTCTGCAGGCTACTTGAATTGTATCAGAAAAGTAGCCTAAATGACTTGTCTTATATGCAGCACGTGAGTGTTCGCATTCGCAATTTTATACATTTCTGCACTACACATTTTTCACTTATAGCATTTTTTATCTTCGACCATAGTTTAAGATATGCGTGGGAAGTAAACTTTTTGTTTTCAGATATGCGTTTACAGTTCCGAAGCACAAGATCAAAACTACATTACGAGCAAAAATGAGGGATGCGACTATATAACATTTATTTGTTCAGTAGCCTACTGCAATGCACACCCATCTATAGAACTAGAACACTCATGTCCAAAAGCAGCCTGCTCCTTTGCTGCGTAAAACAAACATTTTTAGTTAATCTTGTAACTTTAAGATTTTCAATGCAGACGGCGTTCATTCCCTGTTCTCGCAGTCTTGGAATCTTAAAAACGGGATACTGATTCACGTTGGAACGAAAAAAAAACATTACCAAATCTCCAAGACAGTATTTAAAGTCATGTTCTGGTTTTCAGCGGTGCAAATAAGGGGGTCCAGCCATTCCGTGGGTTTGTGGATTTGGTTGCGTCAGAGCGGAAGAGGTTGGAGAGGGGAGCAAAGTATGCCAGTAGACTATTTTGTAATGCCTTTAGTCTAAAATCAAGGCATGCGAGTTTCGACCAGGTTTGCATCTAAATAATGGCTACGGTTACATTTATTTTCATCTATATATTTATACTGTTTAATAAGATATATTGTAATCATTTTCGCCCATTTCTAGATGAAATGACAGCAGGTGCAGATACATTGCCACATCAGGATAGAGTAATTATCAGCTAATCTGCACTGATACGGAATTTTAACTGAAAATAATAGTATATTTCGTATTAAGAACGGTTATGGAATAGTCTGACTATTGAGTGCATGAAGTGATATTATTCCAACGGCATAAAATTCAAATCCTTCAAATTTCTGAAATGGTCATCATCTTTAACTGTGGTTACGTTTATTTGACAGGGAACATCCATTTGACTTGACTACTGCCCTCTGCTGTTCGACAGAAGTAATAGCTGAAATTCCCTTCATGGAACACAATGATTATGCATGACCACTAATTTCTACAGTACGTTAATCTGCATTCACAGAGAACAAAATAAATCATTTTAGAGAATTCCAAATAAGCAGTGCTTTAACCGTCTGCTGAAAATGATGAGCAATTTTCATGAATGTAACTTTGTGTGGTGCATCTACTTGAGGATAAGAGCACATTCAAGATGCTCCTTGAGTGTTTTAATTGCATGTGTCATATCCACATTGAGTGGAAAGAATACAAGGCAATTATACATGAAATGTGTAGATAGACATCCACACACGATTACAAACATTTAAAACAATCCCATGCTTTGGGAGTTTTTAAGGACATTTTTCCTGTTTTTCTACCAAATTGGTGAGTGTGCCTCCGGTGTCTTGTGACATTTCTCGTGCCAACAGAGTTAGAGCAGCTAAAGCAAGTGTTCTCCTCTGGTGTAATTGTATAATTACATCCAAGACAGTGACTTTTTACATGATTCAGACCATGCAGGACTGCAGGAGAACCAGTGAATATTTACCTACGCACCTCCAGGGCCAGCCTCCGCGCTGCTGAGAGGAAGTGGGGAAAATCCAGGGACCCATCCGACCTTTCAGCCTATCAGTCTCTCCTGACAGAGTTTTCTTCTGCTGCCACTGCCGCTAAGGCAAATTTCTATCAAACTAAAATTCATAACTCCATTTCTAACCCTCATCAACTGTTCTCTATTTTCTCCTCTCCTCAGCGTGCCACCTCCCCCACCCCAGTCTTCCTTCACTGCAGATGACTTTGCAGCATTCTTTGACGAGAAGATCGCAGACATCCGCAGCTCCGCCCCCTCCGCCCCCTCTGCGCCCTCTGCCACCTCCGCCCCCTGTTTCTCCACATTTTCTCTCCCCACAGACTCTGAAGTTTCCCAGTTTCTGCTCTCCCACCGCCCTACCACCTGTGCCCTCGACCCTATCCCCTCATCTCTCCTCCAGGCAATCACACCAGACATCCTCCCATTTGTCACCTCCCTTGTGAGCTCCTCCCTATCTTCTGGATGTTTCCCCTCATCCTTCAAGAGGGCCCACATCACCCCACTGCTGAAGAAGCCCACACTATATCCCTCAGTCATCCAGAACTACCGCCCAGTATCTCTCCTTCCTTTTCTATCCAAAACACTTGAACGAGCTGCATCTAACCAACTCTCTGCTTTCTTCTCTCAGAATAAGCTGCTTGACTCCCACCAGTCCAGCTTCAGGCCTGGCCACTCAACAGAGACTGCACTCCTCTCGGTCAGTGAGTCACTCCATGCTGCACGAGCAGCCTCCCTCTCCTCTGTCCTGATTCTTCTAGACCTCTCCGCTGCATTCAACACTGTGGAGCACTCTATCCTCCCAGCAACAGGGATCTGCGGCACAGTCTTTGACTGGATTGAGTCCTAACTCTCCGATCGTTCCTTCCAGGTTGCCTGGGCTGGTAAAGTATCGCCGCCCCGTCCCCTCACCACCGGAGTTCCCCAGGGCTCAGTCCTCGGTCCCCTTCCCTTCTCCTTATACACCAGATCCCTTGGCCCTGTAATCTCTGTCCATGGTTTGTCCTATCACTGTTATGCTGATGACACACAACTCTTTCTCTCCTTCTCCCCATCGGACACACAGGTCCCTGCCCGCATCTCCGCTTGCCTGAGGGACATCCAGAGCTGGATGGACAATCACCACCTGAAGCTCAACCCGGGAAAGACGGAGCTAATCTTTATTCCTGCTCTAACCTCTCCCCTCCTTGATTTTTCCATTTCCCTAGGGGACACCTTAGTGACATCATCACCCTGTACCAAGAATCTCGGATTGGTGATGGACAACAGGTTGTTCCTCTCCAAGAACATTGCAGCGGTAAGCCGGGCGTGCAGATTTTTCCTGTATAACATCCGGAGAATCCGCCCCTTTCTCACCAGATACTCAACCCAGCTCCTGGTCCAAGCAATGGTACTGTCCCGCCTGGACTACTGAAACTCTCTTCTGGCTGGACTACCGGCATCTGCCATCAGACCCCTGCAACTCATTCAGAATGCTGCAGCTCGTCTGGTCTTCAACCTCCCCAGACACTCCCACGTCACTCCCCTGCTCACTACCCTCCACTGGCTGCCTGTTATGGCTCACATCAAATTTAAAACATTGGTCCTAGCATACCAGGCAGTCAAGGGATTAGCCCCAGCATACCTCCACAAGATCTTCAGACCCTACATGCCAGCCAGACCCCTCCGTTCCGCTACCTCAGGACGCCTGGTACCTCCCCTTCTTCGCACCTGCGCTTCCCGAACACGTCTCCTGTCTGTTCTGGCCCCACGATGGTGGAATGACCTCCCCGTGGAGGTCAGAACAGCTGAGACACTGACCCACTTCAAGCGACAACTGAAGACTCACCTCTTCAGGCTGCACCTCTCCCCATCCCTCCCTACCTCCTTGTAATCTCTAAATGGACTGTAAGCTTAGGGTTGTAACTAGGTTGCTGTTTCGTAGGTGACTTAAGATGAGTGCATTAACTAACTACTGCTTGTATTTTTGCATAGACTTCGTTGTTGCTGTTCTCGTTAGTGTTAATCAGTTTAACCTACAGGGTCGAAGCTGAACTACGCGGTTGTTCCCTGCACTTTGAACGGTACTTCTCTCTAGGGTTTTCAACACACTTGTTCCTGGTTTGGTTATACACTTTGTTGTACGTCGCTCTGGATAAGAGCGTCTGCCAAATGCCTGTAATGTAATGTAATGTATTTTATGCTCTACAGGCCACACAGTACTACAGGAGAGCCAGTGACTATTTTACACTATGTAGCCCATACAGTGCTACAGGACATTGAGTAACTATTTTACTAATTACTGTGTGACTTAACTAATGGTGCTAGGAGTGTAGGCACAATCTTACAACCCTTACAGAAATCCCCATAGCTGGGCACCATTCCACAACAAATTGGCTGCATGTCATTTTATAGCCATGATGAAGAATCTGGATATGTTTATGTCTGTTTTATGGCATTAAAGGATTGTGCATTATGGTGCAATATTGCCATCCTTTGCCATCTCTATTCCCTCATTCAATCCATATGGTTCATTGAGGTTGAATATCAGGGTGTTATTTCAAGTTCTAAATTAATTTGAAAATAATCTATTGAACAAAAGAGCACAGGACTACAGGACAGCCTGTGACTACTTTACTTGCTACAGGTCACACAGGACTGCAGGAGAGTCGGTGATTATTTTACACACTATTGGCCACAGGACTACAGGAGCATTGGTGACTATTTTACACATTGTAGGCAACACAGGACTACAGGAAAGTCTGTGACTATTTTACACCTCAGTCCACACAGTGCTAATATTGGCATTTGTCAGCCATGCCGGAATCATGTCAGAAGTGCAGGGGACAGACATAGGCCTATGGTTTAGTGAAGTTTCATATGTGACTAGGCCTATGACTTGCCACGGACACAGTAGGCCTAGCAATAAATGGTGCAAGAACAATAGCATCGAGAAAGCAGACGTCTAAAAGGTGACATATAGTATAATCAATTTGTAACAGATTCGTACACCATCCCTGCCTGGGATGACAATTCGTCAAGCTGAGGAGGAAACGACTTGAGCCAGTGGCAGGGAAAAGGGGACGTGAATGCAGGCCATAACAGGAACTGTTGCAATTATAGGAGAATTAGTGGAGATACGGGGATTTCAGGGATTCGCAAGGAAGGTAAAAGTGGGGGGGGGGGCAAATGAGATCCTCTCTTCACCTTTTGTGGTGAAGAGACAAGCTAATTTACCAGTAACCAAAGAAAAGCTGGCAGACTACAATCCAATTCCCAATCAGAAACAAGACAAACTCTGTGCTGTGGCACCCTGTGACAGTATGAAAATAAGATATGCAAAGTTTGAACCAGCGTCTGAAGGACCAAGCCTGTGCCAATGGTGAGCCTTTGCACAGTCTGTGCCGCTGACTTTGGAGTTTTGTAAAATCACCACTCCTAGGGGAGGCTTTTCTCTTACATGCTGTGATTTGAGTTCTATTAGCTCATTTCATCTTCTTCAGTTCATGTGCTTAATGTTATCACCTCATAACACTGCAGTCCTTAAAAATTTGATAGAAGATACTAGTTCAGAAAGGGGTGTAAATACTAGAACGTAAACCATGTTTATGTCACTGGAAACTGACATCCTGCCTTTTTGAGCATGTCGTTTGGTTTTCCTCACCACTCACAATGGCTGGTATAATGGGATGCATACAAATTCACTGCATTTGAGTTGTAGATAATGTGGTATGATGGTAATATCAATGGATTTTTAAGCATTATGATTATAGGTTTGAATCCTGGGCTCAATCGTTGAAACTTGCATGGTTCTTAACGCAAACAGCCTAAGTGACCTTAGTAAAAGAGCTAATGGATGTTTATGTTGAAAAACTCTACCTGTGCAAGTCTACTTGAATAATTACTTGTCATATGCAAATAAATTATACACTGTGATGTATTTACAAGTGAAAAGGAACCTTAATTTTTTATATACACTAAAATGCAAAATTGCAACACTCTTGCCAATGGGTAAATACATTATGCTATTATTTCTTGCTGTTATACCTCCCTTCTGTATTTACCAATAAGCTGAACCTATAGATACATTAAGTCTGGTGTGAAGTAATATATAAGTGTATGTACCACATATAGATGGATGACTAGGGGCTAGATCAGAGATGGGCAAGGAGAACCATTTTAGTTTCTGGATTTAACACCAAATTCTGCTGTTTATTTAGTTAGCCCAATCGTTTACACAATCATACATTTTGAATGGACAAGTTACATTTCTTGAAAAGCCCATGAATGACTGCTACTGTTTCACTATATCAAATGTTTTATTGTGAACTAACTAGAATCAGTCTATACAGCTAATTAGCAAATCGATCCTGGGTAACTGGTGGCAACAAAACCAGCATACAAAATGCCCTCCAAGGACAGAACTGCACACTCCTGGACATGTCCAGATTGCACTAAAGTAAAACAACATGAGGCAACACACAATTTGGCACACTGGATGCATGACAAGAACAAATAAACTCATGCATCATGGCATAATCAATTACCTGTAAGTATGAGAGGGAATAAACGAAAATATTTATCGTACCAAGACAAAATACAGTTGTCAATAGAGTCAATACATGAAAATACTTCACAGAAACATTTTCAAAATTAAACTGATAGATGTAATTACATTCTGACAAAGGATTATGCCTTCAAAAGGAGTAAAGTTTGTCCAGTGACTGCAATCAGTCGATTCAATACTGAATAATTTGTTTAGCTTTCACTTTAATACAGGAATCAATTCAATATCATCTGTGCTTTTATGTAATTATCAGGATAATTGTGAACCATGCAAATGTTAATGTTGAGAATATTGAATTGCTAATCAAAGATTCTTAATTTTTTCCCTTTTCCACTGAGAAAATCGCAAGATGTCAACAAATGTAAGCAAAGAATTTATCATTTCATTGCAGTGTTAGGAAATAATAACTGGAAACCAGAAATCATATCTATAAATATGACATTGCTCCATCGCATCACATAGTGTGCCCTTTCCACGTAATATTTCACCCACAAAGGCATTCTTCAGACAGGCTACTCTAGTTATATATTCACTCCAGACAATAGTGTGAGTGCTGAGATATACTTTTTCAGATAAATCTGCCATTTTCACACAATGAAAGAAAAATTTATGAAATTCCAAAGCTACATAAGCACAGAGCGAAGTTATGATGCAGTTTCTAATACAGCATTTCTTTGCTGTGATTTATCTGCTATGTAAAGAATGGCAAACTGTGTATTGTGCATTTTCCTGTTCTCCTTTATCCTTCCTGTTAGAAAATAAAAAAAACTTATAGATATTCCCATAGAGATGTTTTTTGTTGTACCAGAAATATCAGAGAATTTCCATATTTTAACCCACCTGAAATAAGGTGATTTTCTTCCAAGTGCATTTTGTACACTTTATAAACCAGCTCAGTAGTTTAACATGCTGGTCTCCTCTGTTCTTCTCTTCCTCTGTGAGCCAATAGCAAATGATAAATTTGCTTGCCTTGACTTTAGCTGAAAAGCTGCAAAGAAAGATAATTGTGGACATGAGCAGTATGCCAATCAAGAATAACCAATTTTGCATGTTCAAGAGTGCCGTGATATTTAAATAAGCCCTCATAGAAAAAAAGAGCAAAGCAGCAGAGACTGACGTATGTCTTGGCTGAACCACTACAAAAGATGCAAGAATTTATCAAGAACTACGACATCATTCACATAACACTAATTTAGAGTAGAGTATTAAATAGTCCCTGCTCTCCTGTAGTGCAGTTTATTTTCTAATTTATTTAGGACTTGACTTTTTTTTTTTTTATTATTAAGGGTGATAATCACCAGGGACCTCCCGATATGATATCATCCTGGTATTTAGGTCACAATAAGATGTTTTTGTGATATACAAAGTGTTGGTCCTGGGCCTTTTTGCATGGAGTTTGCATGTTCTCCCTGTGTTCATGTGGGTTTCCTCTTCCTACCTCTCGCCCAATGCACACTGAGACCCTGCCCAGGATAAGCGGGTATAAGTGCATATAGATAATGTACAGTATATCAGAACAATGTGAATGCTTATGAATGCTCAGAATTTGGCATGATATCCTGAGAAGGACTGGCCCTCTTTGCCCACCCTTGGGCTACAGTATGCTCAGTCTGGAGTGTTATTTTAGTTCCCACATTGGCTTAGACACTGTAACAGCCTCTAAAAGCATGTCTAATTTTGAGTGAACTTCTATAAAACCTGTAGCAGGTACAGAGAGATGAAGCAGAGAGCAGTAGACCAAACACTTTAAATTGAAATAAAATTTTACATTTGTAACATATTGGAGTGGTGGTAGTCTTTTATATACAAGCAGGCAAATTAAACGTGTTCCTATTTGCATATGTAAGGGAGATTGCAGAGTCAGACAGTCTCAACACATCCTAATCCAAGTTAATTCCCTGTTGAGTGCAGTTGCACACTTAAATTCCAGCCTTGAACACAAATCTCATCCAGCTTTTGTAGTTTTAAGCCAGTTTTATTTGACAAGCCTTAAACCTCCTTATCCCTGCTTACAAAGTGGGCCGCTGTACCTACAGTACTGTGCAAAAGTCAGAGACCACCCTTTCTTTGAGTTACGTTCCACTGAAAACAGCCATTAAGAGCAAGTTATGTATTTTTCAGCCTCAGAAAATAATGCTGCAAACATATATTTAACACAAAATTACACAAAAACCTCCACAGCTAGGTACAATATCTAATTGTTCACTTTTTCAATGTTTCCCACACATAGGCTTTACTTGGGTCAGCGGAGGGGCTCCATAATGTTTGGGACAAAGACATTTTATTTTTTATGGATTTGTCTCTGAACTCCATAATTTCAGATGTGTAAACAAACAATGTATATGTGGTTAAAGTGTAAATTCTCGGCTTTTATGAAATGGTATTTTAATACATTTTGGCTTCACCATGTACAAATAATAGCACTTTTTGTACATAGTCATAGTTACGACAGACCAGTTCAATCACTGAAGTAGCAATTAGCCTACTTTTTGGTCAATGGAGTGTCATTCACAACAGCTTCCTCAGTCAGTTCAGTCAGTTTTTCCTGGTAGCTTTTTGTGGCATCCAGCTTTTATGAGTGAATAACTGAACAGCATTAGAGGTGAGTTGGATAGCTGATAGCCAACCATTGGATACTTCTTTTCAATTGATTAAAAATGAAAGCAAATAAATTTGTTGACGTGTGCCTTCACACCATGAGAGCCAGAGAGCATTACAAGCTTGCCATCTGTAGCTGGGCAACACAGCAAGTGCAGCCAACTGCTGACTAGTCCCTTGTGAATGGCTTATATTAGCCTTGCCTGCAAACCGTAAGTGAGAGTATGAAAAATAAATTGCTTTTAAATTTGTCAGAAAGCAACTATATTGTTAATCTGTCATAGAAAATACTATTGTGATTCTTCTTGATTCACAAGCTTTTTGCCTAGAAGCTTCTCTAGAGTCCATGGTGATTTAAATCTCACAATTCAGAAACTGTAGTCCTACAGGAAAGTGTGTCTCTCGTCCCAACCCTGTCTCAATGATAACAACACAAATCATATAGGTCAGTGATGGGGGGGGGGGGGGGGATTTCAAATATGCTAATTTGTCTGGTCTGTCCTGTGGATGCACATACTCCTACACAATTAATTGTAATGCAATACTTTATTAACATGTGTCATTAGATACCATGAATATAAATGAATTGCTTGACTAAATTTTTATTTCAGAAAAAAAGAATATTTGCTTGATAAGCAACTAAAGCAGACAAGATAATATCACTGACACTTGCATTCACATTTTGCCTTGGGCAGCTAGCGGGAAACCTATTTTTATGTCAATAATGCTGATTTTTATTCCAGAATAAAGTGCCTGTGGCATCAGTGTGTTCTCGTATATGGAAGTCATGGAAAGATAAGAGTCATTGTCTAAAGAACATAAAGGCGTAAAGCAAATCAATGGACTGACAAAATCTTGGCATTAATATATCCTGCTCACTGCATAGCATTTTGCTCATTAACTCCGAAAATATTTAGCTAGCACTATGAAATTTAACTTCAAACAGCATTGATTATTAGCCTTTTCAGTTACATTACTAACTTAATTGAGTCGGATACAATTAAAACCAAAGAACACGCGCTCCAATGTTACATCCATACGACCTGTTTAGTATTATTGTAACAGTGGTGGGGAATAATTGTAACAGTAAACTAAATTTAAAAAGCATGTGCACTTTTTTAAAAATCGTTTAATCGTTACGTGAGACCAGCCTCATCCTCAGATCATGAAGTATGGGGCTTTAGTCATGAAAAAAGATTGTGGCACAACCAACTTCGTAACTTACAGTGAACTTACCATGAGTTGCAGTAGTGGCGAAATCAATGAAGAAAGTTATTTCTGTTAGTTTCTTAACACCCAGGTAAGCTTTTACAAAGCTAATAGCGTACCATTCACACCAATCTGGAGTGTGCTTATTATAATTGCCTGTGACCACTGTTTCTTTTCCGTTAATCGTGTCAAGCGATACACAAGACGCATGTTTGTGGAACAGAAGGCGTCATATGTGCAGTGCATGATGAAACTACTCTTAAAAGGCTTAGTAAGTCTGACCCAATGTTGTTTGACTGATTTACGTTGCTGTAACAATTCGTAAAACTACGTTAGTCAGTAGGTAAGTAAATAAATAAATCCTAGAGCTAAAATGTGGAAATATAAAATCTATGTCGATTTAAGAGTTCATGCCAGAAAGGGTAAGGGTGACTTTGAAGTTCTCTCTGCTCGGCGTCTTTCACAGGTGCAATCTTTTTTGCAATTGCGGGTCTGTTGACCTGCGATTTCCTCTGCGAAGAGGGGCGGGCAATTCCTGTAGCTCGATTTCAACAGCTTTCGTGCAAATGCGAGGCACAGGCGGGAGCGTCTGCCAGACAGTGAGGATAGCTTGGGGGTTTCATAGCGTATCCGAGTAGGAAGTCTTGCAGCCGCGTTTCTGTATTTCTTATCCATCCTTGCGGACTACCCAGCGGTGAGGGAACTGTCCCCGACAGGTGCGGAGTATTCCAATGCGAGACGTATATAGCCGTTGTAAATTGAAACCATGCCAGAGTTGTGAATACCACACTTTTACGCAATGCAAACAAATTCCGGTTTGCCAGTGATCATATAATCAACCTGTTTGTCCCATTTGAGGTTGCTTTGGATAGTAACCCCTAGGATTCTGATTGCTACAGGTTTGTAGGGGAACCGGGTATGGACAGGATTGGGGGAACGTAGAAAGAGAGAAAAGTAGCTGTTAAAAGTTTATCTTAAAATACGACATTAGCGATATTCTACCACCAGGTGGCGAACTCGAATTGCAGTGTGATATGTGTAGCGCTTGAAGTCTACCTGAATCAGGTTCGTTCTGATCTCATTGGGCGGGACGGATTTCTTTCTCTCTTTTTCTCAGGAGGAGCTTCAACTCTTTTAACACACATAAATTGTGCGATAAACCCCTGGGATTCCACGAACGGATTTGTCCGTGTAGCCTACATCATGTTGTAGGCTACATTTTGCCAAATAATAATTTTCTGCGTTGAAAATGACTTTACAAACTGTAAATTGAGATTTTTCTTTAACACAAGATTGGGAGGATTTATTTCATCTACAGTCCTTGAGGATCTCTTCTCCGCTTGCATTACGCTGGAAATAGGCTACTTATTAGCCTACACTACCACGCGTACACATTGCTGCAGGTAATGCGTTTCCCTTTTCCTCTTATCTTTTTTTACAGTCTGGGTTGCAAAATGGTAGTCGCAAATACTGACCTTATAGTGACAGATACATTTGTAACAATTCTGTTTGTGCGTTCTATTGATGAAGGGCGCCAGTGGGATAATTGGTTTACGTACGTAGTCTACTGTAACTACTAAAGAAATGTTACTTGTTGGATTGTCTGCCTGTTTTAGAGTCTGTACTGATTTCGTTTGTGCTTGTATCTGGTTTCGCGTTGTCACCTATGACTCTGGGCAAAATAGTTGGAACTTGTCATTCTGTGGCTGTAAAATAGGGCCCGGTGTGTGCCTCAATTTGGACCCAACGCCTGTAATCATTTTTCCTCGCTGTATATCCTGAGCTCAATCTCGGGGAAAGTCCTGTTTGGAGACTGAGGAGCCGGAACATGCATGTTCTTGTAGCTCCTCTGATGTCTCTTTGGCTTTGAACTCCTGCTGAAGGTGAATATAAATCTTTTTTTTTCTTTTTTTCCCATTTTTTTAATCTCCACGACCTGCAAGTTTCAAGGTTGTTTTCTTTTATGTATAAAGTAGATATAGAGAAAAGTAGCTGTAAAAAGGTCACCTTCAAAGATTATTTGGTCTAGCAGCCTTGATCCAAGCATGGGTGCAGTAGCCAAGAGTAGATTTATGAATAATTAATGCAACTGCAAAAAACATCACATAACTACTTTCTGCTGCTACTACCACCAATAGTAATAATAACCATATTTGTAATAATAATAACAACAATAATGTGTGAAAAAGATCATCAAAAGATGACCTAGCATACATCAGACTGCAAACAGGCTATGCTGTTTTTTGTTTGTTCATTTTTATCATTTTGAGTTGATAACATATGCCTTAAATATTACATTCAAAAGGCCAAAAGCGGTTTGTTTTTCTGCGTGGGTTTGATCCTTTCTTGGTTTTGTGTCTTTATTCATACCTAATTGCAATTTCAATATCACATATTATGCGTTGTGTCATGTTTAGGTGTTGCGGATGGCTCATGCCAAATGATAATGGTTACTACAACATTATGAAGAATCAGGCATTCAAATATTAGTTTCCTTGCACACGTGTTTTTTTGTGTTTAAAGCTCGGAAGGCTCTGTTAACAAGTGAGATTTCACGAGAATGGAAAGCTTCATTTAACAAGAATGGAGGGCTTCGGTGTACAGGACTGGAACAGCTCCTACCTCTTTGTGTTTTCTTGAATTGCCATTTTATCGTTGCAACAAGGATGCAGCCATAAATGTAACATGGCCAAACGATTCTCCAATTTTTTGCTACGTCTGAGGGAAAATGTTAAATAAATAGAGCAATGTGAATCAGAATACGAGTACCGAGTACGAGCAGCCAAGCTGCTATTTGACATTATTCACTTGGACATTATACATTCTGTACACTTTGTAACAGTACAGTACAAAACTATAGCATCAACTTGCCAGCATAAACAAGAAAATGAAACAGATATGTTGTATGCAAAATGTAGCTGTAGCATAGACAATAGAGAGCTCTTTATAATCACAAAATTATTGGCATGCTTAATACAGATGAGCAAAAAGGACTATACAATAATTGTACTAAACTATATTGCCATTTTCAAAGTGGAATATATTTGACATTATTAATGATTTGATGGAATCAATCAAAATTACACAATTTTCAAATGTATATAACATAAAAATCTAAATTTATTTCCAAAAAAAATTAAGTTATTTGTATCTGAGACCATTTATCCAGAAATAATATTTCCAGACACTTGATATATTTTGATTTGCATATAGACTGTCCTCTTCAATTGAAACCACAGATTGTCAGTGGGGTTCAGGTGCAGTGACTGAGGTGGTCCTTGAATAATTCTGCAGTCAATTTACCACTTTGTGGATTTTAATGTGTATTTGGGGTCATTGTCCTTCTGGACAGTTCGCTTTAAGTTTTCAGGTGAAAATGTCTTGCCACTTTGGTGGAGTAAATGATGCTGTTGTTCAGTCTAGGCTTGTGAGTGCCTTTGGAGTCTGTTATTGGAATTTGTCAACATGAGGACCAGAGTTGTGCCAACAAAAGTCAAGGAAGGCATTATGAGGTTGAGAAATAATAAGACATAGACAAAACCTTAGGCTTACCAAAAATCAACTGTATGGAACATGAATGAGAAGAAAGAGAGTACTGGTGAGCTCAGTAATCACAAATGGCCTGGTAGGCCAAAGAAGACCTCTACACTTGATAAGTGAGGAATTATCACCATAATGAAGAAAAATCCCCAAAGACCTGTCCAACGGATCAGAAACACTATTCGGGAGGTAGGCGTGGATGTGTCTGTGACTACTGTCCGCAGAAGACTTCAGGAACAGAACAGAACACTGCAACCACTAGTCAGCCGGAAAAACAGGATGGCCAGGTTACATTTTGCTAAGCAGTACCTAAAGGAGCCTTTTAGAAGAGTTTTAGAAAAAGGTCTTGTGGGCAGATGAGACCAAGATTTACTTGTATCAGAATGATGGCAAGAGCAAAGTATTCACTGATGATGTAACTGCTGATAGCAGCAGCCGAATGAATTGTGAAAGGTAGCAAAGCACTTTATCTTCTCAAGTTCAAGCAAATACCTCTGAGCTCATTGGACAGTGCTTCATCCTACAGCTAGTCAATGATCCCAAACATACTACTAAAGCAGCAAAGAAGTTTTCCAAAGCCAAAAAAAAAAAATAATAATTCTTGCTGGCTAAATTATTCACCCAATCTGAATCAGATTGAGCAGGTGTTTCATATGAAGAGAAAACAAAAAGAAAAAGTACTGACCAGTAAAGTGTTATTAGCTGGAAAATGTAGCTAGCTTGCCAGTTAATATTAGATAATGTTAGCTAATGTGAAATACATTCCTTCTGGTTAGGGAGGACATCTTCCGCAAGTGTCATTTTTGCAATATAAAAGATAGGATATGTGAAACTGCATCCTCCCTGCTACATTTTTCCATTGCTCTAGAGGGTGATGTTGAGATTTTAACATATATTAGGGATATTAAGCAATAGGGATTTTGTGTGTCTTAGGTGCTTACAAATAGATATCAAATTGATTTGTTAGATTTTTATTTTTATAGAATTCATTTTATAGGTTTTTTTCCCCATACAAATTCTTGAGGAGGACAGTCCTCTGTGTCCTCTATGGACAGACATCCTGTGATGTCTAGAATATTTGAGGTTTACAAACTGATTTTGTGTTTCCATGAAGATTCCCTTTCTCATAGTTCTTTCTCTCCTTTTCCTTTGCTCTCAATGAGAAGTGAAATAATGAAGTGCCGCTCAAAGGATAGAAGGACCAGAGGGGACGTAGGTGTTTAAAGAGTTAGCCAGCTGGAGCTGAATCTGTCAGACTGTGAGACGCGTGATAATCACAGGAATCCAAGCCCCATAGGGCGTTTGGCTTAAGCCAGCCGCTAGGCAGAGGGAGTCCTAGTGTCAGGTTCCTAATGTCATGAAGTATTCCATGAGAAATAAAATGTCTCTCAAGTCATAAGGAGAGGAGGTCACAAAGATGGTTCTCAGATTTTGAGACTGGTTCTTTCGGGACTGAAAATCAAGAAAGCGGTTTCTCCAAAAAACCCAGAATGGACAGATGCTGCACTGTACATGCAATATATTTGATGTTTTCATTTTTGAAAGCTGTTTTTCTTTTGTGCATTTTCATTCCCGTCATGTGGTGGTGATCCAGGACACTTTTTGATCTATTACTCAAGGACTTGTCCATTTCATGTATTATCTTAGTTCAACTAGATTTAAAAGTAGCTGTGTTACAGCAGAGCTGTGTACACTAGGAGTAAATAATAAAATGACAGCAATACTCCACAAAATGAATTAAACTGTCTGCATTGTTGAAGTTGACCTTCTGACAGAACCATGCAACACTCTCCAGAACCAGGGTTGCAGACCGATGTGATAGGAGCATAAAAAGAATGTGAGAATCAAAAAGAAATAATGAAGAAACGCTCTAGCAAGAAGCCAGATTTGTCACCTTCAGTTAAAAAAAAAACACAAAGTAAGCCTGCCTCTTATATGGAGCCATCCAGGCTAACCACAGCTAGTCTGAAGAAACTCATTGATGAAAGGTGAACTTTCTAATGAAAGCTCAACATCTAGTTCTTCAACCTTGATCGGAGTGGCAAACAGATTACAAAATTGAGCCGGGGTTTCAAGGTGGGGAGAGGCACCAAGAGACTCCTTTTCATGTGTGCTTAGGGTTTGTTTTTACTGTCTTTTGAAAATAAAAGTTGAAGCTGAAATCTGTAATTAAAGTGATCTAAAAGATTAAGAGTTTCTGAGCCTCTGTGCAAACCAGGGACAGACAGACTGCACACCTCCATAGGCACGTTCCGACAGCCCAGGTGTCTGATGCCGAGCGATAGAGATTTAGCATTAATGATTTGAGCCCCTGGTGTCTCAAATATAATTAAGAACATTCACATGTGCATTTAACCATGACTAAGGCTAATATCAGTCAACTTTGAACAGCAGCAAAAACAAAAAGGTAATGAAGTGTGTTTACGGATACTAAGGATCATCTATGTTTTAATTGTCTAAATTTGTATTAAATGCTAAATCTGTGTGTGTGTATGTTTGTGTGTGTATCTGTGCTGAGGCAGCAAGAAAACTGATTAACCACAGTTTCCACTGACAAAATGTTTCACCAATGTCTTAGTTTTTATTATGCCTCCGTGACGGCACAGCCTTGGCCGGAGGCATTATGTTTTCGGGTTGACCATCTGTCCGTCCATCCCGTCCGTCCGTCCCATTCTCGTGAACGCGATATCTCAGGAACGCCTTGAGGGAATTTCTTCAAATTTGGCACAAACGTCCACTTGGACTCAAGGATGAACTGATTAGATTTTTTGTGGTCAAAGGTCAAGGTCACTGTGACCTCACGTCCGTCCCATTCTCTCGTGAACGCGATATCTCAGGAACGCCTTGAGGGAATTTCTTCAAATTTGGCACAAACGTCCACTTGGACTCAAGGATGAACTGATTAGATTTTTTGTGGTCAAAGGTCAAGGTCACTGTGACCTCACGTCCGTCCCATTCTCTCGTGAACGCAATATCTCAGGAACGCCTTGAGGGAATTTCTTCAAATTGGGCACAAACATCCACTTGGACTCAAGGATGAACTGATCAGATATTGGTGGTCAAAGGTCAAAGCTGGCCTTCCTTAACAGCTTGTTGAGACTGCTGACCTCCAAGCCTTGATACCACCACCCCAGCACATCACTGTGAAAAACCAGAGCACTGGCTACTGGTTGGTGGAGGCATACAACAGCAAGGCGGTATTTCTAGTTTGACATGCATTTAATACAGTACTTCTTGGTCTTGATGTTGGCTCACTATTATAATAACAGTGGGGCAGTAAATTCACATCAACACTGTATTCAGATTTTATGTGTTGGCCACATAGTTTGCTTAAGTGTCAGGGATCCAATACATCCACTTTAGATTTTGGTGCTCTGGCATTCCCCTGATAAGTCTCCATTTTATATGATCCGATTATGTTTTGTTTGATTACATGAACTGGATTTCAGATGTAAGTGGAGAGAGAGGATTTAAAACAAGCTAAATTCTATCTACCTGATTTTCTTGCATATCACAACCATATCAAATATCCTTTGTTAGTTTTGTAGAATTCACAAATACCACCCCTATGCCTTCTGTGCCATTCTGACAATTATGATGTCACTGCATATTTATGGATGAAAAGGAATCCGCTAAAGCTTACTTTGCTTACTATGTTTCAGGGGATTAATAGTCATATGTGTCATATATGCCCTTTCTCAAAATGGAGGTTATGTTCTCACCTAGGAGACTTGAGTGTGGGGAGAGACAAGCTTGGATTCCTAGCCATCCCTGCCAGTAATCTCCACTGTTGCTCTTTGAAAGCCCCGAAAGCCCAAAAGAAGAAAAGATTGTCTAGGGCTTCTAAGTGACTCTTTTCTGGAGACAGTCTGCAGGCATGCTGGGTAATGCATGTGCCTGCAGGTGCTGGAACTCCAGTTCATCCTGACACTCTGAAACAGCAGTTTTACCAAATCTGCACCCGAAGGGAAGATTATGAAGAACACTCAGCCCAGGAGGAAGATTCTTTTGAGAAGCACTCATTCCAATTCGAACCATACTAATGCGTGAAAAAAAAACTTGACAGATTTATGCGCAAGACTTTCTAGGTTTGGCTCATTCTTGCTCAAAATGCCATTCTCGCCTGTGTCTTTGAAAGAAATCAGTTATTTCAGTTAGTATCAATCAGTTAGTAAATGGTTATTTACTTTATTTTTATGTGAATATGTGTATTCTTTTAGCATATAAATAAAGAAATGTTGACAGGGCAGAAGAACTGTCCTTTTTAATGAGAAGGTTGTTGCTGCAGGTAAACATGATTTTGCAAATCTATGACTAAGAGTCCTATGCTTTAATTTTTACTGTAGGGCAGAAGTGTAGAGTGTATAATAATAAATATTTTTATGGGTGGCTTTTTCAAAATTAAATTGTAAGCAAATATGAACAGATAGTGATTTTAATTATGTGCATAAACTTTGCGTGCCTCTACTTTTTATACAGTTCCACCATAATGCTTTACAGAACAATCTGTTCATTGCAGAGGTAAATTCTCTTACTCTTAAATAATAGAGACAAAAACAGTTTTGAGTCAACCAAGGGTCAGAAAAGGAAGTATTGTGCCAACACCAAATCACTTTTGTCGCCCAGAAGGTGTGTGTGCGTGTGATTGTGCATGCTTGCGTGTGTGTGTATGTGTGTGTGTGTGTGTGTTTCTCATGTATATGTTTAGAGAACATGGTCTGTTTATATGTGTTGTGGCACATAATTTATAAAACCCTCTAAGATTTGATTAGCTGCCATGTCTGGACCCTGAAAGTGATAACACCAAGTAGTTGACATGGCACTGGTTGTTATACCAGTGTATGTATATGTATGTATATGTGTGTGTATATATATACTAGATCCTAGATATGTAACCTAGACAACCTAGATATGTAAACGTGGCAAACACACTTTGCAGTATTACTGACGGTAACAGGCTGTGAGTTGCACATGCACATTCACACTTGAACTGACAGTACGTGTCAACACCCTAACGGTATTCCCACAGTCACCTTGAGAGTGAGACAGAAAGGCCAAATGTGCCCTCAGACACGGTCCTGTCAGCAGAGGGGAGGATATCTGGAGGGCTGTTTTTCTTTTTATCTTCCGGTCTAAGACACATTACTTAGACAGGTGGGTGAATGGTTTATCTCCAGGGTTCCTAACAAGGGCTGATCCGTTTCAGGATATTATGCCTTCATACATTTTACTATTTTGTTAATTAGCTCGATCATTTACTTGCACTTTTAGGGGGTTTCTAAAAGTCACAGATTGGATCAAACTATTTCTATTACATTTTTTATCAATTTACACTGATTTTCCCATCTTGAGACCAGCTGGCTTGTTTAATCTATGTAATATTTCAGAAAATGGACCCAAGTAACTGTTCTTTTAAGCATTAGCTAAATTGCTAGCCATGCCGTGCTAGATAGAGACAGCAGTCCATTCAATTAACTCAGATATCACCTCACAGGACCACAAAGCACTCATTCATTCAGAATCACAACACCCGCATTGTAAAATAAATATAGATAACAGAGTATTTCTAGGTATATCACAGAAACTATCCATAAAGTTCTTTATTGTACTGTACATCCAAGACCCCTAACTGAACAGAGCAGAATAGCCAGTGATCAGAGAACAGTTAATAATATCTCTTGCTTAATCCTCCAATATAAGAGTAGATATTTGCAGCGTTGTTAATGACAAGTATAATGATTCCGTGTGCATTTACCTTAGATTACGCGGTCGTTAAGGGATTAATAACTCGGGGGAAGGGAGTCTGCGGTCGAGTTTCAAAGGAGGCAAGTTCTGACATGGGCGCCGTAGGCAGGATGCCAGGACTGGGCTCGCTCCTCTCTGCGTACTGAGGTACATTCCAGCCTCAAAGAGACAGTCAGTCTTGGAGCATTTGGGAAGGGCAGGGGAGCTCGACATTGATGAATCCCGGGGGGCTGTTTGTATTGTGATAATGTCTGTCAGGCTTTGGAATAGGCAATATAGCGCAGTCCGTAGGTATTTGGGCCGTGACACAGTTTTTATTGTTTTGGCTCTGCACTCCAGTACGTTGCATTTGAAATGAAAAAATGAACATGATGCTAAAGTGCAGTATGTCAGCTTTAATTTCAGGGTATTTATATCAAATACATCATATTTAGTACTTGGTTGCATATCGTGCCTTACTAAAAGGATTGCCCAATATGGATGTAAATAACCTTCGAATTAAAGCTGACAGTCTGCACTTTAACCTCACATGCACTGTTGCATTTCACATCCAATTTGCTGGCATACAAAGCCAAAACCTCAAAAATTGTGTCTGTCCAAATGTGTAAGGACTGTCCTGTACATATACATGCTATACGTATATGTATTTCACATTTATTTTTTCATACTTAGAATGCTACACCAAACAGGGGAATTCATGTTATGTACATATTCATTATAGAGATATGAAGGGTCTTTTTTTGGTTAAACCTGGCTAGCAGTAGTGCAGCTCATAATTCATTCTACCTTGACAGGGGAAAGTGTGAGATAGAGACTTTATTTTGATAGCGCAGTAACAAATGAAATAGGTCTGGTAATTCCTCTCGGGGGCACAGAACTGCACTGGGGCTCGGATCACAGAGAGGTTATTAATGTAGCCGCCTTTCGAAAGAGGATTGCTCAGAACAGAGCAGGCAATGCTGCACGATGGTACAGATTCAGCAGCGAGAAGCCTGGCAGCTTGCCACTGGACTGCCGGCGCGCGCTCGTGTACGTTGTTCGTACGTGCTCGCCGGCGACTGTGCACGTCGAAGTAAAATGGCGGTTTACTTGTTTAGCCATTTGCTTGGATGCATTGAAGGAGCAATATTATCTGCTGTTGTATTTGGGGATATGTTGGTATCTCTCATCAATGACTGATACCTGCCGTTTTTGTGACCCTTTCATAAGAAAGACACAGCCAGAACTAAGACTAGCATTTTAGGACCTAATGATCATGCACGCATGAATGGCCAGCCTGTGGACCTTACCCAACATCCCCAGAGCTGCGGACAGCTGATGTACAGAGAACCGAGACATAGCTGTAATTATTGTTTTCAGCTAAATTTCTCATGGAGTCTCCTTGACAGATAATTGCCGCTGATGCAGGAATCAACAGGCTCGGAAGGGGGTTACTGGCTTATTATGCCGTCGCTCTTCTGCGCGGTTTAACCGCGCGCAGCGTCTGTTCATTCCGCCTCCATTCACAGCTTCCAGCTCGGTTCAGCAACGGGCAAACGCCTTCCGCTAAAAGACAGAGGCAGCGCACTCTACTTTGAAGCGCATCCGTGAATTAAGAGATTCTTTTTGATAGAATTTCTTCCCTCCCCTGCGGTTCCCTAGGGGGAGCAGCTCACAGCCAAACTTTGTGCGGGGGCGTGTAGGCGTCTCCGTAGCCCACATCAGTGCGGCTCTGCTCCTCAAAGTGCCTCCAGCGCTCCCCTCTGACGGCTGCTATCCACCAAAGGAGCTTTGTGCTCAACTGATTGCATTTATTCTTCAAAGAAACTTGAGAGCATTCATCCGCTTGTCAAGTCTCAGATGAAGAACTGCATCTTTCCATCTGTTCTACCTGTGGCTATTAAGCTACGTATGCATGGATCACGGTAAACGGTAGACGGCAGAACAGAACTTTTCGGACAGGACCGAGAAAAAGCGTCAGGGTGGCACAACGGCAAATAAAACATACGTTGCTATGGTGATGTTGTTGTTTGGTGATTGGTGATTGTCCTCAGGTTAATATGGGCCATTTTCAAGAAGGGTAGCAAAAGGATGATTGTGCTTGGTATAGCTCTTTATGAAAAAAGGCAACAAAATAAATGTATCATTTTTCATATCTGTGTTGCGTTGTTGTGTTGTGTTGCGCCACTTTCATTTTGGAATTCCATTGAATATAACAGCAAAAAATTCAATTGTTTTTCACTTCAATGGCAAGTGCCATCATCAAATGAGTTTGGATGCATTTGCTTGAAATTGAGCAAATAAGATCCATCTATACACTTTTGAATTTATTCTGCTGCTGCTGTCAGCAGTTACATCATCAATAAAACAAATGAGCCAGTACCTGTGGAAGCCATACATGGCCAAACCATGACACCTACACCACCATGTTTCACAGTTGAGGGAAGGCGCTTTGAATCTTGGGCAGTTCCTTTTGACCTCCACACTTTACTCTTGCCGTCACTCTGATACAAGTGAATCTTGGTCTCATCTGTCCTCAAGACCTTTTTCAGAGCTATGTGTTGACAAATAACAATAACAAACTCCAAAAGCCTGTAATTGAGACTAGATACTGAAAGCTCATACCTGCATTAAGGCAAGACACCTGTAAATGTCCCAAATATTATGGTGCCCTGAAATGGGGGAGCTGTGTATAATATATATATATATATATATATAATTTTGTAAATTAATGCAATGTTGTGTATGAATATATAAATATAAAATAATAAATTACCATGTTGTGAGTGATCTTTAGTGTGACGAGACACTTGCCAAAAAGAACTGCTAGGTGCTGAAACTCCTCCCACTGCCACAGTGTGGCTCTCTGTGACTGCTGCCCTTTTGATCTCAGCACTGGATACTGTGGATCCCCAGGCAGTGGAGATGCCACCCACAGTGCTGTGCACGCACACACACACACACACACACACACACATACCAAACACACAAATACACACAGACACACACACACGTGCGCGGGCACACACACACACACACATACATACCAAACACACAAATACACACACACACACACACAGACACGTGCGCGGCACACACACACACACACATACCAAACACACAAATACACACACACACACACACGTGCGCGGGCACACACACACATGCGCACACTAACACACAAATACACACACGCACACACACCAAACACACAAATACACACGTGCATGCGCACACACACCACACATACACACACAGACCAAACCTCAAAGTGAATAATCCTTGTGGTAGTAGTCAGCAAATATTCCTCTAACTCTCTACAACCCTGTTGTATTAAAGGAGCTTTTGTAACAACTAATTAGTTATTTGCTTGGATGCATTTATTTTCAACCGTCTTTAGAAGTATTGAAATTATAACAACCACATGCTGTGGTTTTGGTTTAGACATTACGAAATAAGGATTTATGTAAGGAGTATGCTCTTATATATTCATTAACAATTCCTTTGTACAAGCATGAGTATATATAATCAGGTCATGCAGAATTTTTGAAATACTTGTCTGACTTCCTGTGATTTTTGTGATTTCTGTTTTTCCCATTAAAAGTTGAATTCCTTGACTCCCCAAACACTGAAGGGTACTTCCCTTAAAATGAACATCATAAACCGCTTTTATAGTGCCCATAAACAAACCCCATTAAACCCTGAGTAAATTGGGTTTGTTCCATGAAGATGCATTTTTACACATCTGTTTTCATTCTGCATTGGAAGACAGTAGACTCATCTGTCCTCACTACAAATGATAGGTCAGTCCGCCACTGGCTAGATATTTATCCAGCCAATTCAGGTATGGTTCTGTGGATTTTGGGGATAATCGTAGCAAAAATGGAACCAACAAAACGGCAAGTATGGATTTAGATTAACGCGATCTGACTTGCTGAACTCACCTGAACATCCTTCAGTTAACTGACAGCATTCTTTACACTTTAATATTTTGTTATTATATCTGGGCTTGATCAAATAAAATGAGTTTCCTGTAGGTACAAATTGAAGGAGTGGGTAGAGTCAGGTCTGAAGGCCTTTCAATATTGCTAAAGTGATTGCTGTCATAAACATAATTACTTCTACCACTGACAGGTCTTGTGATCACCTCTATGTATTTATCATTTTGTCTTGCTGTCTTCTTGAGAAAACGATAAGTGAAAAATTGATGTTTTCAATGGTGTCTATGTGCATTAGTGTGCCCTTTCAGAAATAGAATGTAGTGGAATATATAGCAAGTTATGCGATTTTTGGAAAATATTATGATAAATATATTTCGCAGCAGTTTAACTTGCAACATCTGAAAGAAGCAATAATTTGTAAATTTCCCCATTTGTGAAGTGCCATTACAGAAATGTAATTTTTGAAAATATAATTATAAATATATTTCTCAGAAATATTTAATTATAATGCTTTATCTGAAAGTGGCAATAATTTTTGCATTCATGAAGTGGTGTAATATATTTTAAGTATATTTTCAGAATTTATCATTTGACATATACCAGGTGGTGCCATTTCAGGAATTGAAATTCTTTGGTTTTGTATTTGTTCTTTTGTATGAAAAAAAGGCATAAGTACAAAAGTACTCATTTATTTTGTTGTGATTGCAGAAGCATTTTTGCCCTCCCAGGTAAGAGGAAGGAAGACATTTTTGTTACATGCATGTAACCACTTGTGCAATATGGCAGTCCTTGCCAAACAATTTAATTCTGATCCAGATATGTGATGGAATTGCAGTAGTTGTCGAGACAAGTTTGAACTAATACAGTAATTAAGATTTATGTGGCACGTGTACGTCTATACATGGCATCTAAACTGAGGGGTATATAAGAAGATACTTACCTGTTGCTCACTTTACTTTATTTACATATTTAGAGAAAATGAGACTTCTGAATGGTCACATGCAGAGTGTAATTATGCATGAACTTGTTTTGTATGCTGCATTGCTTTGTGTTAATTAGCACCAGTACTAACCATTTTTACAAGAGTGTGTTTCATAAAAATTATTATTTCTGTGTACTGAAATAAAATGTAGAGATTTTTAAAAACGTTTTGTCTTATGTGCAGAATGGTGAATTCTGAAAAACCAAACAAACTGGTGAGCTGCACTCCAACATCTTTAAATCAAAAATCTATAGTCATGCAACACTTTGCTCTCTGAAAGACAGTAATAGTGAACCTCCATTGTTCGAGGTTGCATATCATGTTTTTATTTAGCAAGTTTAACAATTAATTTATTGTGACATATACACGCACACACGGAATCACGCACACACACACACACACACACACATACTTGTGCAACCACACACAGATTTAAATCTTATTACAGTTGGAGGAGCTGACAGACATAATTCCCAATCAGGCTACAGACGGAAATTTCTGGGAGACTGACCCAGAATGCTGAAACCAGCAGACGGCGGCCTGTCATTCTCCTGGCGGAGGGTCAGAATGTTTTCCCCCCCGCCGTCTGTGAGGCATGATGGGAGCGTGCCCGTACACGCGCTCCGGCTGCTAAGAGCAACAGCGAGCAATCATCCAGAATTCACATGCTCACCATTCCCTCGCTGTTTTCCCGCATTCCCAGGGGGAAAGGCGTCAGGACGATGAGCCAGGGGAGAGAACACAGACATTCCTGCTTCGTCTCCTTTTTGTTGGTGAGTTTTCTACCCTACCATGTTCACAGGGACATGGACGCTCACATCTGGGGGAGCGGTTGGCTTTCTTTAATGTTCAACAACATCAAAGACTTTACTGATAGCAAAATGTGTGGCTTTAGTATGCCTTCAATACCATCCTCTCCTTTTCAACCGTTGGCAAAGTTTCCAAAGGTTAATTTTCACTTTGTGCTCCCGTAATTACACCCTTCTGATTTGTTCTGCATGAACCTTAGCATTATGTTAAGTCAGCTGTATATCAATTGCTATCTTTCTTTTCAAAATAGTAACCACATTAGTTGCCTTTACAGATGTTGATTTTGCCTGCATTTCCCTTTCTAATCTCATTTCTAATCTCCAGTAACAGGCTGCTAAATGTAAAATGGCACATTTTCTTGTTTCTTGGTTGTCTTTCAAATTATAGTGTTTTTCCTCCCTAGTAGATATATGTAAGATCATGGTGCAGTCGTATCTTGGCAGGCCCAAAGGGTTATGGAGGGTCACAGATTCTATTAGTTTTTATTATTGCTCAGCACTTATTTGATCAATTAAAGCATGTTGATTAAAGGTTAACTCACTTGCTTTCATGGGTCTGAATTCATTGCCAATTTTAAGGTGAGAAAGTAGAAACTGGCAGAGACCCCGCAGCTCTTCAGGACCAAGGCTGTAGACCCCCCGGTTTGTGACACGCTGTCATGTGTTGAGAGGAGCCTGTTCTATGAGACTCCACCCCATGTGGGAATCTTGCAGCGATTCCCATATGTCAGACCCCCCACAGTGAGAAGGGGTGAACCAGCACCTTCAGCTGGTCCTGTTTAAGTATAACTTTGCTGACTCACTCCCCCTCACTTCTCCCCCAAAACCAACAGACAGTGAATCAATCTCCAGGCCATCTGTAAATGACTCAGATGTAGACAACCTTCCAATGAGAAATAGTGTTGCTGTATTTTTTCCTTTTTCTTTTCCGTGTCATCATTTTCCAATTAAGCCACTAATTTAGAGGACCAGCAGCCGCACTTATCAGCAGTTTTTTTATTAGCTTGTTTTTCCCCAGGCAGCAGGTTCTGCAAAAGTTAGCAACAGCAGTGATTATTAACATCAACTATAGTAAGTAACCATGAATATGGCTGGGTGTTTTTCGTGGAAGTCGTCAGTGAATGGATTCCTTGAGTTTTGCCATTTTTGGCAGTTCCATGACTTGTGAATGAATTACCTATATCACTGATATGGGATTATGTTCATAAATAATAAAATTGCAGTTCTTTTGGACATGCTGTTTTTTTGGATGTTTTACTCACTCACCCAAACATGTGGGGTCACCAGCTGTTAATATATAACTAACTTAATAAAACTCCCTGCCTCACAGGCACAAGATCTTGTGTGACTGCCCCATTCGTGCCCCGCCCAGCGGCGGCCCTGTCTGTAGTGTTGAAACGGATCCCTGCCTTCTCTCTCTCACTTCCTCTCTGGCTGTCGTAGGTGAGCACCCTGCCTCTGCTGCAGGCAGAGCACTCCAGCTGTGGGGAGAATGAGTTTTATAACCAGACCAGCGGCAGCTGCCAGGCCTGTCCTCGGTGCCAGCCGGGCCAGGAGCCCTACATGGTGAGAGAGCCTGACTGTGGAGCTCGCCGCTGTCCAAATCCTACACCATTCCACTGGAGCAGTATCCAAAACACCCTCAGCATCCACAGACACTTACCCCATGTGCGGTAGCGGAAAACAGGAAAGTTTAATTACGCAACTGGCTGCGGAAACACAAGTAGTTTCTTGTTTAACAGACACAAGTTATATTCTCTTTTACGTTGTTAAATTGTTCATTTGCATTAAATCAGGGAAAAGCATTGGCCCCTGCCAGGTTGGTTCAGGCACGCTATCGTTACAACAGCATCTCTGAACTCCAGCCAGGTGGTATTGTCCATTCAATTTCACAAATACAAAACCCACCGAGTTATAACATCATCAAAGCTATACTCGCCAAGCCAGTGCATACTTTTATGCATTCTCATAAAGCTAGCCACACAATAAAATGCTTGGTGTTAATTTAACCCTAATAGTGTGTGCAGGAGTACAAGAGGGATTTAATTTACTCACAATTTAATTTATATTTAATATTTTACATTTTATGAATACTATGTCATAAAACATGTTACTGGTGTGGTGTCCTATATAAATTCAGATTTTTTGCTTTTAGCTATTACGAATGCTTCTAACATGTATTCCTGCTTTGGAAAAGCCTGTTGTACACATAACAAAATGAACTCTGATGAAGCACTTTTAATTCGAATAGAGTACATTTGCTCCCCTTTGGACTCAAACAAACTGATGGTTTGACACTGAGAATTTGCTGTGTAAAGTGTAATGAATAAGGAGTCGAGGGAACAGTGAGTGTGTTATTTGTTGAAATGAAATGACAGCCTGCAGCCTTTAAACCTGTTTTCGCAGCCCACCCACATAGCACTTACCTACTTTGCATAATTCGAAACAATATGCTGCATCTATTTACAAAGATTACTCAAAATACGGCAACTTTGTGCTCCACATTAGCTTAGCTGATGGTATTATAAACATATGGCAAACTTTTTGCCACGGGACCAGATTAATAGTTTAGATTTTTTCCCCCTCTTAATTTCTATTTAATTGGATTTCATTTATTTCATTTTATTAAATTAAGTTTGGCTTAATGCATGGTGAATAAAATAAATATTATTCATAAATATTCATTTATCTTTAAATTATGCCAAAGTGTGGTTTAATCTTGCATGTGACAATAATACAGAATCATTTTATTTATACGCTGCTTTTCTTACATTGTGTTCAACATTCTTTTCATAATAAAAAATGCAGCACACCTTATGGAAGCATGAAAGATCTTGAGCATAATACATAATACATAATAGAATGTGTACAAAATCAGCAATATCTCAATAGGTGACTGGTCAATGGACTACAAAGTGAACCTGAGAGCATGAACGATACTCCAGTGGATTGGCCACATGGCAGTTTAGACCCCTCTTCTCGCTGTCTAAAGAGTACAGCCTGGATTCAACATTTGTCCTTATTTTTTATTCGGATTTATTCTGACAAGCATATACAAGCATTCTTTTTTCTTCACAAACACAGTTATAAATGTTAATTATAACTAACACCTGCATTTAATTGTGAATCAACTAAGGATAAATGTTGATTGAATCCTGGCCAAAAGTGTCTCTCTGAGCACCGGTCTCCTTCAAAGCCCACACCTTCAAGTGTTAAGCTGATTATAGCTGAAAGAGCTCAGCACTTTCCATACCCGTGTTTGTGTTGTACCAACTAATATAACCCTAGTTTTTAAATCATTGCCAGCATTTTAATTGGTTCCTGTCTGCTTAATACTCAAAATGCTTCAAGGAAATGATTCCAGAGTGCAAACTGTAATTATCACTATTCAAAGTTCCTCTTTCTCTGAGAACATTAAAAAATAGGTTTTAACTGAGAGTGTGGCTTTCTCTTCATTCTCGGGAGACGTGTAAACAGCACGGACTCCTTTTTAACTAAACCCAAGGCAAGATCCTGTCCAGTCTCACTGAACTTTGTCCTTAACTTAAAACACATTTAAGCAGTCCCTTTTTGTTTGAAGATGTGCAAAACAAATAATAACACAGCATTATTAGTTCTGCAATCACAACAGTTATTAATAAAAAAAAATAGTTTGATGTCAAAAAAACATTTAAGGGATAATTCACTTTCTGGGGTTTTGTTGTCATTTCAGTTTGAGTGGTTTTACTTTCTGATTGGCCTAGAGAGTTGTTTATGTAAGATGATGGATATGTTTAGATATTTAGAGAGGTTTCTGATAATCTGCTGGCTTTACAATGGCAGGTGTGAACTTGCGGTCTTAAGCAGCTTGTGCATCGATGTTACAATATGTTTCCAGGGGCTGTCCATATGAACAAATGATCTTATACCATTTATTCACAATCATGCTGATACCTCTTTCCTTGAGCACAGCCATCTCAGGTTGCATACAGCAAAGGAAATCGTTTCAGTTGAAAATAATATTAAAAGTACTTTTTTTAAAGATTAATCTGGTAATATATACAAGCGCAACTTCTGGAGGCGTAATGTGGCTGTACAAGCTTTGGAGTCACATAAAACCCACAAATAGCTGCTATAGTAAGGCTGGCAGGTCATCAGAAACTTCTTTTTAAATATCTAAAATATCCTCTTACACAAAGACTGTCTGGGCCAATAAAAAGCAAGTACACTAACCTGAAATAATTTTTTAAACCCTGAGAAATTGAACTATGCTTTCAAATTTGTTTCTCAAAGTCAAGATTAAAGTGAACTGGGGTTATTTGGATACTAGGCCCAACTGTGTTAAAAATGATTTATGAGATATAAATATGGTTGATATTGAAAGTGAGATATAGTGAATCTAGTAATAATGACAAAAAATATCTCACAATTTCAAAAAGAGCTTTCTCGGCTTTCAGCTGGAGCCAATCAGATTTCTGGTCATGGATTTGAAAGGAGAATACCGCAATTAATTCATTATTTGATATTAGGTTATAGAACTGCGACATAAACATGTATGCACCAAATATCTTTTTTGAGATGTTTGGGCTTGAAAATAATATGGCCAAAAATAATCAACATTTTATAACAGGAACATGCACAATTGCGAGAAGAGGAACAAATAGTAAACAGTCCCCGATTTTTTAAATGAAGGAAATATCCAAAGGACGTACAGCACCTTTGCTTTTCTTTCTTCACTTCACTAACAAGTTGAATTACTAACAAGCTGGATTCCCCAGGCTAAACTAACATAATTATGGTTGCCATGTGAACATCCAGGGATACCAATACAGCATTGAAGTTTTTTTTTATTTGTTAAACGCTTGGAAAGAGATGTGTCAGAAACGCAAACTCAGGCTGAATGGCTGCGGGGGGACCTGTGAGTTTTCGTGTCGGAATGCGCTCGCCTGCCAAGCACACATCCTCTCGCACAAAGGCAGCTATACAGGGTCAGTGTGTGATGAGCGTTCGTTGCGTGTGTCATGACTGGTGAGGTCTGTGGACCGTTAAAAATCCGACAGAAACCCCAAACCCCCTTTTTTTTATGCAGACCAAAAATTGTGACTATACAGCCTGAACGTGCCTACGTTGCTGTTACATTACTGGCATCTCATGACCGCTGGAGACAAACATACCCATAATTGTTAATAGAGTTATTTATTATTTATTCATGCCGACCAACAGTGTTGACATTCCCATGCAACAACTAGCTAGTTAGTTGCGCTAGATTAGCAATGGTTAGCAGATTAGCAAATTTTATTCAGCCAGGTAATAATATAAATAATCAGGCTCTGGCAATAGGGTGAATGACGTCATAATGCAATGGAATTAATAAGAAATAACATTTAAAACTTTAAATGTAGCCTGGATTGTTTGGCTTGCTTTATTGGTTTTGTCTTATATTTTAAAAGTGATGATTCCCTTTGACCTAAGGGAGGTTTCAACATATTTTAAGTGTGTTTCTCCAGCTGGTTGTTTCCATGTATGTTGCTACACTGATGACATGCTTTTTTTTTTTTCCAGAACTGCGGCTATGGAAGCAAGGATGAGGAGTACGACTGTGTGCCGTGTCCGGCAGGGAAGTTCTCCAAGGGCAAGTACGAGATCTGCCGGCGGCACAAGGACTGCGACGCTCTGTACCGCGCCACCGTGCTGACGGCGGGGACGGTGGAGAGCGACGCCGAGTGCGGGCCTTGTCTGCCAGGGTGAGGCCCCCGCCTGCACCGGCCAGCTACACGCATGCATTCCGCAGACAATCTTATCCACAGCGTCTTACATGCAATACTGCTGGATAAGTATTTTGTTCAGAGGTGCAGTAACTGTGCCCCAATTGGGGGTGGAGCCTGCAGCCTCTGAGTTACAAGCTAAGTACCCTAAACCATTATACTTTGCTGAAACTTTTTCCCACCTGTAGACTTCACATTCTCATGACCGCTTCAGCCTCTACACCTTGCATAGGAAAACAAGTGGAAGTACTGACTTCTTTTGCTTTAAATGGATTTCCATTTGTATGATGTTATAGGTAAAGTTGTCAAAAAAAATCAGTATAATAATACCTTGTTACAATACAAATTTTTGTTTGTTAGCTTAATATGACAGTTATTGTTTATAAATGGATCTTCTTGGTGGTGCCACATTCCTGAGAGTAACACTAATTTTTGTCTTATTCTTTAGAGCAGAATGTTTATTTTGGGTCTTTGAAAAAGCACCTCTTTTTACATAAAGAAAGCACAACACAGGCCCTGATCCATTCTGATCCATGTTCACATATGTGACTCAGCAGTGCACTCATCACATCATGGACTACATCTACAGTATCTTCATAGCCTGCCTACTTGAATTACATACAGTATATATCCTAATCGTTTAGCTGAGCTTTTAGTCATAGTCACCCCTACTGCCTCACAGAGCTGAGAGGGAGGTGATTACTGACATTGCTGGACTTATACAATTATACAGCCAATTATACAATGCTTATTGCAAAGTAATAAGACTGTAATAATTATGTGAATAATATTTCACTGCAGGACTAGGGTGTTTTTCCCTATTTTAGGCAGCATTATTTGGAGATTAACAGGGCACAGGCAACCTGATCTCTGACTAATGCAATGTTTTTCGGTGCAGAAGAACTAGTACAGCCATTTTTCATTCATAAAAATCTGTTTGGCTTCCCTTGTAGTAAATCTCACAGATTGTGGCTCAGAGTCTGACATTTTGGCTTCTGTCAACATTATTATTACATCTGTTATTCAAATGAGCTCATCCATACTGCACCTGGGAAATAGGCTCTTACACAAGAGGAAGCCCTAACAGGCTAAGCTAAATAGCTGGAACAGGTCAGGAACAAGTTTCAGGTTCTTGATTAATTGCTCCAATGATACAGCCATGCCTGTAGGGTCACAAAAGGGATTTTTTAAAAGTATTCACAATGTCAGGATTGAAGGTTTTAACCTTTTGCATTTGCCCGAACTTGCGGATTTCACTGGCAGGATAAATCCCAGTGATTTTTTGTATTCATGTATTTTTTGGGTTTTACTGTAGAAAAGGTCTTCAAGCTCTGTAACAAGAACCAGTCAGAAATGCCCAAGTGACTTACGCATATGTAAACATAACTGAAATCCATACTTCTGGTTATATTGTTTCTTAGTTATTCTGAAAAATCAGAGGGAAAACTATAGGCAGTGTAACTACTCTGTCCACCCCACGATTTTAATGGGTTTCAAAGTAAAAAAAAAAAAAAAGTGGTTTCACTTTACTTTAAATATGTGATAAAGTCTACGTGACGCATAAGCATAATCTAACATCTGTCATAACTAAACATTACATCTTCTGACTAAAGTTACACCACTGTCATAATGTCCACAGCAATAATTGTGGATCAGTTTGAATCTGTTTTGTAACATTTTCTGCATGCATTATGTTAATGTTATGACATTTGAAATAAGATGTAATATCTCATCATGACTGCATTGTGGCAGGTGTTGTATCATTATCATGAGAGCCGTGTAGGTTTTATGATGGGGGTCCATAATTCAAGTGAAGTGCTAACGTTACTGAAAAAGTTCCAGAGAAATGGACACCTGCAGGGCATGCTGACATCTATCATAATTTGGGTTTAAAAAACTACGCTTCATCCCACCAATCACACTGATCAATTTGAAACGGTGATTAGTAATAATGCAATTGCTGATTAGAAATGTATAATCATCGTATAGTAAATATTTACTAATTACGTAGTATTGTCTTTAGGGATTTAGCAATATAGTGATTGTCAACATGCTATATGAATTTGTGACATGCATCCAATTATGTTATCATGCTTGTACTACACACAAGCACACTGGTATACAGGTATACTCAATGCTGCATTTTAACCCACAGATACTACATCCTGGAGAACCGACCACGGAACATCTATGGGATGGTGTGCCACTCCTGTCAGAATGCCCCGAGGAACACTAAAGAGTGTAAGTGTTCAGCCTGTCAGAATGCCCCGAGGAACACTAAAGAGTGTAAGTGTTCAGCCTGTCAGAATGCCCCGAGGAACACTAAAGAGTGTAAGTGTTCAGCCAGTCAGAATGCCCCGAGGAACACTAAAGAGTGTAAGTGTTCAGCCAGTCAGAATGCCCCTAGGAACACTAAAGAGTGTAAGTGTTCAGCCAGTCAGAATGCTGCTAGGAACACTAAAGAGTGTAAGTGTTCGGCCAGTCAGAATGCCCCGAGGAGCACTAAAGAGTGTAAGTGTTCAGCCAGTCAGAATGCCCCTAGGAACACTAAAGAGTGTAAGTGTTCAGCCAGTCAGAATGCCCCTAGGAACACTAAAGAGTGTAAGTGTTCAGCCAGTCAGAATGCCCCTAGGAACACTAAAGAGTGTAAGTGTTCAGCCAGTCAGAATGCCCCGAGGAACACTAAAGAGTGTAAGTGTTCAGCCAATCAGAATGCCCCGAGGAACACTAAAGAGTGTAAGTGTTCAGCCAGTCAGAATGCCCCTAGGAACACTAAAGAGTGTAAGTGTTCAGCCAGTCAGAATGCCCCGAGGAACACTAAAGAGTGTAAGTGTTCAGCCAATCAGAATGCCCCGAGGAACACTAAAGAGTGTAAGTGTTCGGCCAGTCAGAATGCCCCGAGGAACACTAAAGAGTGTAAGTGTTCAGCCAGTCAGAATGCCCCGAGGAACACTAAAGAGTGTAAGTGTTCAGCCAGTCAGAATGCCCCGAGGAACACTAAAGAGTGTAAGTGTTCAGCCAGTCAGAATGCTGCTAGGAGCACTAAAGAGTGTAAGTGTTCGGCCAGTCAGAATGCCCCGAGGAGCACTAAAGAGTGTAAGTGTTCGGCCAGTCAGAATGCCCCGAGGAACACTAAAGAGTGTAAGTGTTCAGCCAGTCAGAATGCCCCGAGGAACACTAAAGAGTGTGAGTGTTCAGCCAGTCAGAATGCCCCGAGGAGCACTAAAGAGTGTGAGTGTTCAGCCAGTCAGAATGCCCCTAGGAACACTAAACAGTGTAAGTGTTCAGCCAGTCAGAATGCTGGTAGGAACACTAAAGAGTGTGAGTGTTCAGCCAATCAGAATGCTCCTAGGAACACTAAAGAGTGTGAGTGTTCAGCCAGTCAGAATGCCCCAAGGAACACTAAAGAGTGTAAGAGTCTATGCATAGGAACACTAGAATCATGTACTGGTAGTGTTCAGCCTGCCAGTTGCCTCCAGTGCACAGTACAGCACATAAGCGTCTGGTGCATTAGTGGCTGATGACTATTTGGTTCCATGCCTGACAGAAAATCTGTAACATCTTGACTCACTGGTTGAGATGCATACCTAAAGAAAGGAGCAGCTCTCTGTGTGACACGGAACAAGACCCATCACTTTCTGTGTGCCGTCTACCAGTCTGGAGACAGTAAAGGCCTGAAGTTAGGAAAATGCATTTCCACAAAAGAATCCTTAATTTAATTGCAGCATGTCTGCTATTCTCATAGGAGACATCGGCTCATTTACCAACCACAAACTTTTTAACAGATGCTGTCACCCAAGTAATGCCAGACCTCAGCTTAAATCAGTGTAATGGATCACAGTACATACTGTGCAATTTTACATTCATGACCAAAATTTAATTACAATCTGAATAATCTTTCGGAAGTTAATTGCATAGTGATAAACTGGCCTCCACTGCCTGAATTGAAAATTGGTTGGATCACAACATTAAACAATAAAATGTAACCTGCATGACATCTTGTGGTGTTTCCTCATAGTCTCCTTTCAATTGCCTGTTATCTGCCTTATGTTTTTCAATCTCAAAACTGCAGCAAACTAATCCTAATAAGAGAATGTATATACACATGTAGGAAGATGTGATGATAAATGTTTGAAAACACCACAGTCTAAAATAATGAAGTCTAAAGTGAGGAGTTACTTGCTCGAGTTTGAGGCACGCTTGTACTTGTCGAATAATTTTCAAATTACACTGCGGAGAGCATGGTGTGTGTCTAATAATTAAATGTATGGAGGGGGAAATGGAAAGATTATCATTAACTTGTTGCTGCTTGTCATAATCACTTTATTTAAAAATCAGTCTTGGCCCACCTACTTTCATTCCTTCAATGTACAAAAAAAATTATAGCCCTTCAAAAATCACAAACAACTTCATTAAGATGTTTTGTAAAAATGCCACAAGCAGAACCTAACCTTATTTATTGGAACAAGGAAACAAGAAACAACAACAGGGTTAGAGAAGAACTATGGGTAGAAAACAAATATACAAAGTGGAGATGGCAGCATAGAACCTCTGCTAGGGTTTTTCGGTGGCAGCAAAAGTATGAGACAAAGTCTGAACCCCCCAAGAGCTTGCCTGTGAAAATGGGGTCACAGCTGATGAGAGGTGACTAAATTAATTTTATCCTGGATTTACGTCCTGGAGCACGTTGAAAGTTAAAAGCACGTCCTTAAAATCAGACGTATACATAATTGGAAGATTCTTTAGTTAAGTATTCATGCAGCCAGATAGCAGGGCATTACAGTAATCTAGCCTGAAAATGGCAAACGCATTAATCAATTTAGCTGCAACCCCTAATGATAAAAGTGCCTGATTTTTAAGCAATTGTCAAAGTATAAAGACAGGTACGATTAATTCTTAGTTGTTGTTTTTTTTTTAGACCTAAAACTAATCACTTCCATTTTATCTGAGCATAAGAGCAGAAAATGAAGGCCTTTATAATGAACCGCCTGAACCCATAATGACTAATGGGAGCTGAAAGTTCCATTGAAAGAAGTGTCATACAATAGTGGCAGCAGTTCTGCACTGGAGTGGAGATGTGGGGCCCAGCCAGCTGCAGATAGAGCATCGGACACAGTAAGAATAGGAAATGGATTTTAGGCTTTAGGGAAAAGGAGCATAATGGACTGTTTTTAAAATCTGTTTTGGAACCACCAAATGCACCACCCTTTCAGTGTATCTGACAAGCACGGTTTTGGAAGTAACATTTTTGGCACCCACTATTGCACAAATTACATCTGGAGACAGGATTCTTGTTATTTACTTGTATTTTGTTGTTCATGCTACATTGTCTGGGTTTGGTTATTGACCACCTTAGACCGACTTTTAACTGTGCAAAGAATAATATTCATTTGTCTTCTCTCTTGTGGGCAAATGGCTAAAGCTCAAAATGGCCTTGTGTGAGACCATGACGTTGAGCTGTTTTTTTTTTTTCAGCTGCCAACAACAGAAAACAAGAAAAACGCTGAATTTAGTGCAGCTTGCACATCAAAACGTCCAGCATTTTCACCAACAGAGCACTTTCAACTATAATAGAGTACAATGTGCTCAGTAGTGGACTTATAAACAGTGAGAGTTTATCTAACACTGAGAACTTGGCGACACAAGGTTTATTTGAAATGCTGTTGTGCATCTTCATGTGCACCAATCTGAATGACTGTTAGTGTGATGTCATAAAGCACAATGGTGAGCGTGGCGTGTGTTTCAGGCATGCGTGGCACAGCTGTGTCTTCTGGCCGTACGCCCAGTGTTTCCTCCACCAGTGCCACCATCTTCCCCCACCCACACAAAGGTGAGTTACGCGCTCCTGTCACCATATCTTTATGATGGACAGCGCTTGAAAGCCCACATTTGGTGGATAAAATGTATTGAAAACTAGTCTGGGGGATGGGGAAGGGTACAAGCAGAGTTTACCGATGGAGCATTCTCTTTTTTAAAGACCCAACTGGACAGGGGCACTTGGCGACGGCCCTCATCATCGCCATGTCAACCATCTTCATAATGGCCATTGCCATAGTACTGATCATCATGTTCTACATTCTGAAGGCCAAGCCAAATGGCCAGGGTGAGACTGCATGCACTATGCTTTCCATTTCAAATGCTAAGCACCAAGTACACGGTCAGGTCCTCACAGAGATGGACAATATTTCAAATATGTGCATTTGAAATATTTGTTTGCATATGTATATTTCTCATGTAATACAGTTTGCTTGCCACTTGCTTTTTGTATGGTATGTATATCTGTGCCAAAAGATTCAAGACAGGTTTGCACTCACCCAAAAATTGAATAAATCTTATAGAGATACATTGTTTGGAAGGGATTTTGTATTTTGTATCAAGATAAATGTATTGCCCATTTGTAAATACATGTATATACAAATAACACAGTCAGGAAACTGAAGCATTAGACTGACCATTTCTTGAATGTCTGTGTGTGTGTAGCCTGCTGCACTGGCCAGGTGGTGAAGGCAGTAGAGGCACAGACTAACAAGCAGGAAGACAAGAAAGAAACCCAAGGTAAGAAACCACCATTACACCAGCCCCAAAGCCAATGCAAGATATGAACATGATTACCGGCAGCTATTTTATTGGTAGCCTATACACTGACTTGGAGTGAGATGAAGGACAGTGGCCCAGGGCAGAACAGTGTTCAGTGTTCAAAGAGCTCAATCACTGAGCCATGTGGGCATCTGCATTGACGTGCGCTATTTCCATTTTAATGGCAAAAAGGATTTGGTGGAAAACGTGCGGTGCAGTCCATAGGGCAGCTGATTCCCGGGCCATACAAGTGTGCACTTAGTGCACTGCCATGGCACTCTCTCAGCTGTGGTCCCTTCTCTGTTTGTTAGCCTTTCTGCTTTCTACCTGTGTGAATAAAGCACTCTCACTCTTTTTTTAATAATTTTGTTATGGAGCGCTTCGAAATCTTGCTTATACCTGTGTGCAGCACTCACCAAAACACAACCTATGAGCTTTCCAAATATTGTTGTTTGCAATGACTTGAATTAATTACTTATATGAAACCATGAATGACTTGTTAAAAGGCAGTTTAGGTGCAGAGTAATTATTTGTGAATCTCAGATGTTTTCATTAGCCTTAATGGAAGCATTTTATTATCCTTAGTCCAGGTATTTAGCATTTCTATGAACTGTTGCCATAAATAAATTTGTCTTAATTTATTATCTATGTGCTGCCATTTTCCATTAGGCAAGTTGGGAATGTTTTTTTTTATTTTATAGCTGTACAGATACACCCTTAAGGAAACACAAATTCTGCTTTTGCTGAAAGAGATGGCATGAATTATGTGCTTGTTTTGTTAAAAAAGTTTGCCACTCCAGGCTTCTGCTACTCTATATGGCAAAAGATTAAAGGAACCGGTAGGTCTCTGTGCACATCTGTGTACACAGGAGCAACTGTCTGTCACTTCCTCCGTGCTTCTTTAACTGTGTGTGCCAATATTTACTGGGATCGGCTGCACCAGTATAGCTAAGAGCACTTCTATCAATAATTGCTGAATAACAAATTAATTGACTTCCAGACAGACGAAAGACAAGTTGCAGCCTTTTTTCATTCCCACCTGCTCAGGCGGCTTGTTCTGTTTTATGGTTTATTAATGGAACTACAGCAGTAACATGCTTACTGTATATTGAGCCATATTTCTGGCTACATTAATAATTATTTTCTTTATCAAACTATGAAATATTTGATGTATTGGCTTTTGTATAAATAGCAAGTAATGCTCTTGGTTTTATTTCATAACCTTCTGAAGATGACATTTAAAAAATATTTTGGTCTTCCATTGGACATAATAAGCGTGAACCTTTTCTTTTATAGATAATGCGACAATCTTCCCAGAAAAAGATGAATTTGATAAACTCAAACCGACTCCCCCAAAGACAGTAAAAAGGTAAGAAGGAAGTTTGTCTCCACATGCCAGTTTGGAGACAAACCTCTGTTCACTCAAAACTTTATACCAGTTTGATGGCAAGATTTGGGTTATGTGTCAAGAGTAAACGTGGTTAAATACAGTAAAATCAGGCCAGTATACCAAAAAAAGCTGTCGTCAATATCTTCCAGACCTGCATCACTCCCCTGTTTTTCTAACTTTGAGGCACAAACAAGTTATAAATGTGGGGCAGGACAATTATATTCTGTTTCAACTTTAATTGAGCACTCAAAGAGATTATTTGTTATCTGATTTTCTACTTGGGACCTGTTAGTAACTACTTGAGACACAGTAGGACAGGTTCCAGCAGATGAGTTGCCCTTGTGCCTGGCCATGACATTGGGTGGGCAGAAGGAGTCTGAGGAGCATTTAGCATGCGCCCGTCGAATGGGCATGACACTGTTCACTTGAACGTTTCCACGGTAAACGTGATGTGGAGGAGAGCTCTTTAGCAGATGTGCCCCGGAGGGCCTGTGTTTTTGGAGGCGTTTCACTCGCACAAACAGGGTGGCGGTGTCTGGCAACAATGCTCAGCCCGAGCCAAAACACCAGGGGGGGAAGCACTGCTGCTTCAAAGGATTAAATGCTTTCACCCGTAAACCACCCACGCACCTGTGTAAAACGGCATGTGAATTCACTCTCCGTGACCTATGCCACACAGACTGTTGCGGCTATGTTTCTTTGTTTGTATGTACAGCTGTTCTTAAAATATATACACATGAACACTCACATAAACAAGATGAAAACCAGCAAAATGAAAACGCATCCTATAAAGGGACTATCCTCCTCTATACATGCTGTTTCTCATTTTCAATTGAACTCAACTCTGATAGAGTACATTTTATTCTGAGAGAATACATACGATCCCTATTAGACTTAAATAAACTTGGTTGATACTGAATGTTTTACCATGTAGCAAAATGCACACACACAATTGCACGCGCAAAGTCCAGACACAGGTTTGCATGAGCAAATCTCCACTTGGAATGCATCTGGGCTCTGTGTGACAAGTAGTGAGTTCATTCTTTGCGTTGGTTGCCAAGCCACTGCAGGTATGCTGGGAAACAATTGCAATCTGTGAGTCAACATGGTGGGCGGTCTCAGTGGAAACGCTGGGATGGAGAGTGCTGTGTGCAGTCTTAAACAAGCCAATCACAGCCTCTCTAAGTGCAGCTGAAAAGGACAAATCAAAGCATTCCATGATGTGTCTCCCATTTGTTAAATTATACAGAGGTCAATTATTAAAGTGACAGTGACGATATGACTACCCTCAGAATAATTGGTGTCACTTCTAGTTAATTTGTCAAAACAAAACTTTTCATCAGTGTCTGCAAAAGACCATTAAGTCATATCATATCATATATTTAGGATATACCTCCCCTTCTTATTTAGGTTTATCAGGGTCTTTTCAGTTGGGAAATATGGTATAATGCTGACAAATTATGTTTTTTTTCTACATTTCCACTAAATTTTCAGAATCCTTCGATGCAATAGAGGAAAGGAGCAATTATGCCTGGTGACATTAATGTTATGTGTACGGCTTTGTACAGTCACTTGGTTGTGGGCTTTTATGTGACTCATTAAAAATGTCAATGATAAATTATTAATAAGGTGAGGAGCAACATATAACATAATGACTATAGAGATAAACCGAAATAGGGATAGACACTGACCCCGCAGCGCCCCCTCTGTTCGCAGTGAGAACGACGCCTCTTCGGAGAACGAGCAGCTTCTGAGCCGTAGCATCGACAGTGATGAGGAGGCAGCTCTGGACAAACAGGGCACTGCTGACCTGTGTCTACTGTCCTTGGTACACCTGACCAGGGACAAGACCTGCTCGTCCATCAGCAACAACAACAACAACAGCAGCAAGTCCACTGGGGTAAGTCAGAGAGTGGGTCATGTGATTAGCCTGGAGAAGATAAAAGAATGTACTCTACTGTACCAAAGCTCCCAGGGATATATTAAACAAATTTTGACCTACTGTTTGACCTACAGTACAGTACTTCCATTTTCATTTGTGAGCATGGAAGTAACTTGAAATTTTGTATGTTCAAAATTAATGTTAAATCTCTTTTTACCAAGTCTTGCTTTGTCATGTTAGTTTTATATCAGCTTTTGTGTTCAGTGTGTGCCATTCATTTTGTTTTGTCAGCAAAGTGCTTTGAGCACCATGTCTGAAAAACACTTGCGTAACTAATGGCCCTTAAAAATGGGCCATTTTATTGCAATGATTTTCCATATTGTTGAATTTTGGCAGGAAACGTGTTCTTTTATTGCAATGAATGATTATCTATATTGTTGAATTTTGGCAGGAAACGTATTCTTTTGTTGCAATGATTATCTATATTGTTGAATTTTGGCAGGAAACGTGTTCTTTTGTTGCAATGATTATCCATATCGCTGAATTTTGGCAGGAAACATGTTCTTTAGGAAGGGTAATGTTTGTACTCACAGACATGCCTTGTTTTCATCCTGAAGGTCTTCTCTTCGTTGTTGCAGATTCAGAGTCGAAGGAAGAAGATTCTGGATCTTTACACGAAAGCATGCAGTGTGGCTGAGGGTGAGGGATTTTCCATACTGTGATGTGCTTCTGAAACCAAACCACAAACACACACACACACACACACACACACACACACTTATGTACACACACACACACACACACACGTACACATTTCCATACACATGTATACACAGACACATAGACAAACACACGCACACAAACACACTCGTGCACACATACACACACACACAGACACACACACACACACACACACACACGTACACATTTCCATACACATGTATACACAGACACATAGACAAACACACGCACACAAACACACTCGTGCACACATACACACACACACACACACACACACACACGCGCACACACACGCACACACACAATGTACCAGACAGATTCATTCCACCTCTCTCCTGGGTGAGACACATGCGAACAATCTGACATTGTTCTGCAGACTGAGCCAGTGTGCCAGTGTGGTTGCCACACTCACTGTTGTTATGTTTCCCTCACTATCTCTGTGGGCGGAATAAAGGACAGCCTGTTCCTCACAAATACTGAACACATCCGTCACATGGCTTTCCAGAATACATTAACTACAAATGAGAGAAGAAGATCACTGGAAAGAGCTCTTTCTGAGGAATACTTCACATGTACACTCCCCCAGTCCAAAATGAACGCCATATGGAGTGACTTGGTTGGGAGAAGTTAGCGCTGACTTTGAAAAACAAATCTTAAGACCAGTTTGCAATATGGTAAAAAATGCTTTTGTTAATGACACAATTGTGTTCAGTTTCTGCCGTCGTAAAGTCTGCACTTTATGAGATTATTCAGTCAGTCAGTCAGTCACACCATCCAGGGACAAATTATGGGGAGTGCGTCCAAAACAAAGACTCCAATTACTTATTACTTGTGAAAAACTAACAATGAGGAAAACGTTAGTGCCATTTTTTTTATGGAGCCACACTATAAAAACAGTCAGTTCAAATGCACTTGGTTACACCCTGTTCATCCAAATCATCAGCTTTCATTAGGTTCAAATGGATTGGATCTTCTGAAAGCAAAACATTTTCAAACTGTGACAAAGAAAATCTGACAAGTTCTCTGCATTTAAAAAAATGTGGTATCCATGGGGAAGTTACCTTTTCCATTTTCGACTCATGCCCCCTTACTCCTTGTTCTGCTGACTGAAATCAACCTGAAAAAGTGCAAAAAAGTTTGAATACGACTACCAGCCATGTGCAGTACCACAGTCCCTGCTTCGTCAGTACGGTCTCATGGGCTGTGCTTCACCACCCCTGACCCCCTCTGTTACCCTGTGACCCCCCCCAGGCCTGAGCCCCACGGAGCTGCCCTTCGACTGCCTGGAGAAGACCAGCCGCATGCTGAGCTCCACCTACAGCGCGGACAAGGCGGTGGTGAAGACGTGGCGGCACCTGGCCGAGGGCTTCGGCCTGAAGCGGGACGAGATCGGCGGCATGACGGACGGCATGCAGCTGTTCGACCGCATCAGCGCGGCCGGCTACAGCATCCCCGACCTGCTCACCAAGCTGGTGCAGATCGAGCGCCTGGACGCCGTCGAGTCGCTGTGCGCCGACATCCTGGGCGGGGCCGAGGGAGCCCCGCCCGTCGGCGCCGCCCTCGCGTCCCGCTGCGCCAGCGTCTGAGCCCCGCCTCTCCAACCGCCCGGCCCCCGCCCTCCGTGGGCTTCCCGACCAATGAGGGATTCCACCGCCTGGGATTCCTGACTGTGTGACAGCGACCAGTTCAGGGTTAGTGGCACACGGCCATACCCCCCCGAGGGGCATTCTGGTCACTGTCCTGCAGAGCGTTGTGCTTCATTACCGTGCGCTAACATCCACCAGCACTGGTAGTGGCAAGGACGTATTATGGCCATTGGGAATTGTCCCAGACTTCACTCCCCTCGCACAGGGTCTATCTCTGTTGTGCATGCAATGGTTGGGATATTCTTCAGGTCTTTTAAAAAATTTTGGAGGGGGGAGTGTACCTATTTGTGATGGTGACTCCATTTTTGTGGAGTTTGCTACTGTGGTTGCTGGAGCAAAGTCAGTCAAGTTGGTTGAGTCTCTAAAAAGCTGGACCTTGTTATAACCACGCAGCAAAAATCCAGTTAAGAGACACAAGGTAGCTTAGAGCTAACCAGGGCTGGGTCAAATACATTTGCAGTCAGTCCAGTAAATGAATTGAAATTAAATTCCTGATCTGGAAAAGGCATGTGATGTTCTGTGAGTATTTCATGGATTGGTGGAATTGAAATGGAAATGAATTCCAGCTCGACTGCTACCCCTGTTATTTTTTTTGACTCAAAGTGTGACCTCCAAGTTCACATTTGGTAACAAAATACTAGGGCCTAACAAACAAAATGGATAAACAAGCAAGTTCAAGGATTCAAATGCATTATTGATTAATGGGAAATTCTCTATAAGTGATCTTCAAAGCCATGATTCCAAAGAGAATTCCTGCTGCCATTTGCCATTTTCATATGCAGCTGTGTGCATTTGGATAAAGTTTGCTTGCTAAAAGATTCAGAAAGTGCATTTATTTTCAGTAACACAGAGTCTCTCGTGGCTCCTGTGCTGTTTGCACAGAGATTTACTGGCTCAGGCAGTAATGAACTCTGTGAGCTTGTATCTCAGTGATGTCTCAGAAACAGCCTTTGGGATTGCATGAAGCCAGCAGTATTAAACCGACGATATTCCTCCACGTCTGAAGGTACAGTATCTGGGTCTTGTGAACCTTCAGCCAATCAGATCAACCCATGGAGGATTTGAAAAAGGATGATGTCATAGAATTTAGGCTCCTCCCTGATGTGGCCCATGCGCTTGACTTCAGTACTCTTGGAGATTCTTACATGGAGAAATGTAGTGATTCATAATTGTGGCTTTGCAAAAATAGACAAGACTTCTTGATGCCAAATGGAAAATTCCATAAAACCAGCTGGTGGGGACTGACAGTATCGCTGCTGAATAAATACAACTTCCATCTGATGTCATCCTATCTCATGCCATGCAAAAACACAGAGCTGTCCATTTAGTATGTCGCTATAAGCTACAAAGGTCAAGTATATCTTAGTGCAGCAGAGGGAAGAATTTCAATGGATTTTCACTGTTTACATCTTTTCTGCTTCTCCAGTGTTGTAAAAGCAATGTCTCACAGGATTTTCAAAGGTGTTATGCTAAGACCAAGATTATCATAACCGTTACAGTAGCTTGTACAGCCCTCTACACAAGATGTGTTTCTGTGTGCCTGAGTCATTCAAACTGATACGCTGATTGCACATTTTCTGTGACCAGTCAGGTCCACCTGAAATGAGAAATGCATATATAAATTACAGTTGTGGACTTTGTAGAACACTACACCTTTGTTTTGCTATAGGGTTTTTACAAAGTCAACAGTTTGGGGCAGAATGTAAATAACTGGCCTAAATGTGTACTGATTTAAATGGTAACAGTATAACATTCATTGAGGTGTGCAGCGTCTATCCTGGTAGCTTCACCTGTTTATCCAACAAAACTGTCTGTATCTGCCTTTTGATAGAAACCTGCAAGATAGCATAAACTAGTTTGGTGCTCAAACAGATACAGATATGCAGACACTGCACACCCCTAATGTCTGTGAACCTTGGCTGATTAATCCACCGCTCACTGGGACCGGTAGAGTTTTCTCAAATCAAATCATACCTCTTTTTCGAAAGAAAAATACATTTTCTGTACCGTACATTTAAAAAAAAAAAACTGATTCTCTGTATGTCTTGTATTCTTATACTCAGGAAAGCAGCTTTATGTTAAATTTGGGGGCAGCACAATGGACACATTTCAAATCTGTTGGATGAACTCCATTTCCACAGGTCATTCCTTTATCTGTATGGTGAAATGCTCTGTGTACATTTAATTCCGAATAGGAACAAATGTACTCGTTCAGTGCAGTTAACTAAATCAGATTTGATTTAAAGCTGAACATTTTGATGTGATGTAATCACAGTGACAGTAAGGCAGACTTGCAATGGGAGCAGGACTCCATCAGTGTAAATGAATAGACCTGCTTATACCGGTATTGCATGTTTAGCGTATATTTGTGACACCTACAACTTTTCTTTGTCATTTGTCAAACAGGACAGTGTTTTTATGGACGATTATGTTGTTAATAACAGGGAAGAGTAAATGTCATAAAGGGTAATGCCAATTTACCTCATCAGCAATCTGTACTATATACTGGAATATAAAAGAAAGACAAAACAATTCAACCTACTATGGAAAGAAAATGCAAATGTATATATAACTTATTTCTGTACATACACATCAATAAAGAGCTATCAATTACCGGTGAGATGTAAATTCAGGCTGAATGGTGATTTTGTGATTGACAGCATGTAAATGTATAGATCAATCCTGCTAAGCTCCAACAGTTGGCGAGAGAATGGAATTTTGTCTGCAGATGCTCAGTTATATGCTCAAGTGTGATCATGCATTTGAAATCTCTAAAATGGCTTACTTGCCTCTTTGTATGGTTTACACATCAGCAACATCTGCAAAGCGACCTATGCCTCCACCATTTTGATTGTAGTCAACAGGAATATTCATTAGGAATCTGTATTATTTTGTGCCGAAATACACGTAGGCGCGGAAGCATCCCAACTCTTCTCCCCCCCCCCCCCCCCCCCCCCCCCCCCCCCCCCCCCCCCCCCCCCCCCCCCACAACCCCTGATCAGTCAGGCAATTACAACAACAAGCCGGAATGTATAATAGCCAGCGGCAGCCCCTGGGGTGGACCCCAGGCTTGGCGCGGGCGTTTCTTGATTCAGAGAGAGGGGGAGACTCGCGGATCTGAGAGCAGAGGGCTGCGGCAGGCTGGGGGAGAGGGGTGCTGCTGGGGGAGAGGGGAGCAGCTAGGGGTGGGAGCAGCTAGGGGTGGGAGCCCACAGCAGGGGATCTGAGCATGTCTCACTCCGGCAGCGCTGTTCAGGACTACACAGCCAGCGGGAACCTGGGGGAAGTGTTACACTCTAAAGACAAGTTAACGTTGTGAAAAGTAAGGAATGGATTACATGCAAATTAAAACCTTTTCATAACAATTTTTGATTTTAAAAAATGGGTACTTGAAGTGACTAGTAATGCATTTCCTGCTTTAGAACACAAATCCCCAACTACCTTTTTCCACCCTTGTAAGGTTGTCAAAACATCTGTATTTAAAACGCTCTTCATTGCACGCACACTGTCTGGGCGACTCAAGAACAAATACTAAAACTGAAATAATGCTTACATACGTTTATGGTGGATTTAACAGGGAGAGTTCGTTCATGGGGGGGGGGAGCAAATAGCAAAATAGCATCCCTTTCTCAGTTCTTAATTTTTGTGAAATAGAGAAGTCTAATTTGTACAGTAATCATGTTACAATGCTCAGATATCACCTAATTGGAGAAGCCGATTCTCTCTGAGTCCAGGCTATTTAGCACAAGAGCTCATCTTTAGAACAGGACTCCCCAAGCTTGGGGAGCTGTAAGCTGGCTGCTGGTTTTGGGTTTCACACTAAAATCAGCAACCAATTAAAACTCAAGACGTGTAGTCAACTGCTTTAATCGATCGATTAAGTGCTGTGTAAAACAAGCAGACCCTGCAGCGCTGCAGACCCTTGCCTTAGAGCTTGGCGTACATGAGGACAGAATATACCAGCAAGTGGTAATATCCTGCTCCACATACAACACTGACCATTGATCCAATCCCTGCTGGAGGATCACTACAGACAGACAGGAAATGGATCTCAGTAGGACGGGCAGTTCCTTGAATCCAAACCGAGGTTGTGCTGAAGGACTCAGCCAGTTCACACCAGAGTTTGTGTCAGTTCCACTTCAAATCAGTGAATTCAGGAAGTGAAATTCAATAAATTCATTAGAAAAAAATACTCATTGAACATTGTGGACATTTTTTTTAATTTATCAATTTCATTTCTATGAATTTCCGCAAATTAAATGGTATTGACACATATCTAGTTTCCTCGCAATGAAAGATGTAAACAGTTATGCCAAGGTTCTGAGTTTGCCTTTTATCCATCTATTCTAGCATCATGACTAAACTGGTGCTAGATTCATGGCTGTGGGTGGAGTCGCTGCACTAATATTATCCGATAGCTATGTCTGCTATTACACGTCACAGTTATTTTCAAAGTTATTTTCTCAAAACTTTATAAGTGACAAGCATATAGGCTATATGTCCTAACTCAGAGTAAAGGATGTTTAAATATTCGGTACATTGATTCAGCAGTTTTTTTTGTAGGTATAATTAGCACAACCATATGTCATACAGTATGTCATACATAGCTCTGGCAAACTTGTCTTCCTGTTTTCATTTAGTGACATGTTCATGAAATGCATCGAAATACACAGGACACATCTGTCATATCAGTCAGGTCAAAGGGCAATGGCATGCTTCAATGCCATTGGTCCCTTTAGCTGCATACCAGTAGCCGCGCTGTCTTGTTCACTCAAGACGCGCAAATATAAGAGCCTGAAGGGTGCAGAATTTAACACATTACCCGCCCTCTGAGGCCCATTGTTCTGTTCTTTCATAGGGAACAAAGGCTGTCATTGACTCCAGCAAGTTCAAACATGATGAGCTTGTGTACGCTTTAAAGAGCCAAGCTGGCAGCGTGGTAGGAGGAAACCCAATACACGCGCTGAACCTTCAAACACATCCAGCAGGGAGGACCGCAAGGGCCCCGCCCTTCTTTTTAGGTCATTTTGTCTTTTTAGGTCAAAAATGGGTAGGAATGGATACTTTGGGCTTTTTGTAGCAACTTTGTGCAGGTATTTGAAAGTTCATGAAATTCCAGCCCCTTTCCCCCATAGGCAATTTTTAAAACTGCCCAGTACCCCTATCTTGTAAACTGCAAAACTGGGTATTGCTCAAGCCATTTATCAATCTTTAATCTTGTTAGGTCCGTGGTTCGGCTCAACTATCATTTAATATGCAAACAACTTGATTCACATGTCGTCTCTTCAGTCAAAAGCATCAAGGGGTGGGCGCTAAAAACATAGCTGACAGAGCTAATTCTACCACGTACGGGAAAGCTAGCAAAAATGTTGAAGTTGGGAAGCACAAAAACTACAGGAATGGGAATCCCACTCCCAGTAAAAGTACTCTACCACAGCAGGCCTCAGAAAGCTCCAGAGCTCGCTGCAAATACTGAGCCTCAATGAATCGAGGGCCCACATTGAGGCTGGCAAGTCTCAGGTATGATGGGTGCCCTGCAGAGAATTGCAATGTACAGTACTGTACAAAAGTCTTAGGCACCTGTAAAAAAAATGCTGTACAGCTAAGATACTTTCAGAAATAATGAAATGAAAGGTTATAAATATTTTTTTAAATAATATAAAGGGCAGTAAATAGTTAAAAACAAAATAAAATCGATGTTTGGTGTGACCACCCTTCACCTTAAAAACTACATCAGTTCTCTTAGGTACACTGTCCGGCAGTTTTATAAGAAAATCGGCTGGTAGGTTGTTCCAAGCATTTTGGAGAACTTGCCACAGTTCTTCTGCAGATTTTGGCTGTTTCTCTTGCTTCTGGCTCTCCAGGTAATCCCAGAGACCATTGATCAAGTTTTTATCTGAAAAGTAGTCTATCACTTAAAATATTACTTTATTTAACAAAATACAAAAATTTTTATTACTGTAAAATTTCATTTTTTGGAAAATTCATGTTTGGAAATCTCAAATTTGCTCTTTTCTACTGACACACTAATGCAGAAATAAAAAAATAAACATCTAAGACCAAATATATACTATATATTATATTTAAAAATCTAGAGTGCCTAAAACTTTTGCACAGTACTGTACGTTGTCTGCCACGCATCCATTTGGCGGATATACTAAAGCATGAGTTTGGATCATATATAATGCACGAAATGAAAAGCACCACAGTAATGAAGTCTGCTCCAGTGCCACATGTCAAAGAAGAGCTGTGGATGTAAGTGGGTCTCCCTATTCCCTCTTACATCTTTGGCATCTTTATGGCAAAACTTGCAAACCGAAATCTCAGTTTTGACTTGCCTACGAAGATATGCCCATCTGGCCAACCCCTGGCAATACACACTCACCGGCCACTCCATTAGGTGACAGGAGTGGCACCCGGTGTGGTCTTCTGCTGCTGTAGCCCATCTGCTTCAAGGTTTGACATGGTGTGTGTTCAGAGATGCTCTTCTGCATACCTCGGTTGTAACAAGTGGTTATTTCAGTTACTGTTGCCTTTCTATCAGCTCAAACCAGTCTGGCCATTCTCCTCTGACCTCTGCCATCAACAAGGCATTTTCACCCAGAGAACTACCGCTCACTGGATATTTTTTCTTTTTTGGACCATTCTCTGTAAACCCTAGAGATGGTTGTGCGTGAAAATCCCAGTAAATCAGCAGTTTCTGAAATACTCAAACCAGCCCATCTGGCACCAACAACCATGCCACATTCAAAGTCACTTAAGTCACCTTTCTTCCCCATTCTGATGTTTGGTTTGAACTTCAGCAAATCGTCTTGACCATGTGTACATGCCTAAATGCATTGAGTTGCTGCCACGTGATTGGCTGATTAGATATTTGCGTTAACGGGTGCAGTTTGCAGTTGAACAGGTGTATCTAATGAAGTGGCCTGTGAGTGTATTTACAATGTGTTTACAAAATATCCAAACAATTATGACCAAGTGTTACTTCTGTTATAACGGCCTGGCCTTGCCAGACACTGTGCAGGATATTGTTTTTTTAGTGAATAGGGCTGTCTGTTAGCTGGAAAGTGCCTATCAAATCTGGCAACACTGGGAAATACACTTGCTGCTAAATGTCATCTGCACCTTGACTTGTTGATTTAACTTCTGCTACAGAGGGTCTTAGCCCAGAGGAGACAAATGAATGGCTCTTTTGTTGAGGTAAATCATCTCCCATCGCTCACTTAAGAGCAGTTAATAAAGGAGCCATTGGCTCCTGAAAGACCCAGCTCAGCCTTTAAGCCCATCAAAGCCCCAAGGGGGCTGGGAGTTTGAAATGTTTGCTGCTATTATCATCAGCAGGAGCAATTTCATTTACTTGTCAGTCACCGTGGTAGATAAATGAACCCTTGCGTCTGGATTTAACCTTATAATTCTTACCCATTCACTGACAAATGGTGGCAAATATCACTGTACAATTGTATAATTTAAAAAGGCAACAGAAAATCACACAAATAGTGACATTTATGAACACACTGAAGAGAAGTTGTGCTTCAACTTGTTAAAAAAAGAAAGAAAAATATGGATACAACTATATTTACCACACTCTACATTGGGATTCATTAACTCAAACAGAAATGTAAGGGAAAGGCAAAACGTACTTAAACTAATAATTGCACATCTAAATCGATTGTTATTGTATGTTACGGAACACTAATTGAGATGTCACTACAGGAGGAGTGGAGCAGACTCCCACTCTCCTCATGAGAGCACACAGTGACTATGACTCAAGGTATGATGTTCTAATACCTTTCAGTACTTGTACCATTGTGCCACTACACAGCTGGGAACTTTCTCTGTACAGTAGTTTGGTTTCCTCATTTTGAAAAACAAACCATGCTAGGTTGAGCAAACCTAGCTTACGTTTAGAGTATGCAAAAACACTTGCTATTTTAAGTGTGACATTAGCTGTTATGACAAAACATTAAAGAAATTATAGAAATTTTAGGACAATTAATGGTATTGGTAATATTAATATAGCAGTATGGTTAAACTGATGTTTTTTCGTACAAGAAAATATGAGCCCCTGCTTGCTTAATTTGAATTTTGTAACGAATTCTGACTAAAATTTAGAATCAAAATCTAACAGACAGGCCTTATCCATTTAGTAGGCAATTTAATAAAGAGTATTTGCCAAATCAAGTCAATTAGACTTAAGGATCACGAGAAAGATATTATGTATTAGCTTTTAAATGTAAAAATGGGCAAAAATTCTGAATGTTAAATCTCTTGTGGAGGTAGCTGTCGACACCATTCACATTTTGTCCTGTTTGGAATGATGTTACAGAAAGACGTTTCAAGCCCATAGATCAAGTCAGGAATTAATTACAGTGATCTCAATGGACACAACAAAATAGGTCAATTTGAATGGCTTGGCATTCAGCCACTTTTTGACATTACCACTTTTGTTTTAAAAAAATAGCCACAGACTGGTAGGAAAATGTGGAATATCATGAAAAAGTGCCATGATATTGAGTAGCAAGCAAGTGCGTATCTCAGTTATTAAATGTTTTCAGTTCTCTTGTTAATCATGATAGCTACTTGCAAGTACAACATCAATGAAGCACTGTAAATATGTGTAAAGAAATTTATGCCAATCTAGAACACCAATCATATTCATATAGCTAATATCTATGCTGCTACAGTCCTAAAATACATATTTTTGGGAAGATTAAAGGGGTGAACCAGCATAGTTCATTGAGCTATGAACTTAAACTAAGGTAATTGGAAGGAGCAAAAACCAGCACCCAGACCAGCCTCCAGGATAAGAGTTGTGCACCCCTGGTATTACCAGTGCCTTTTACTGCTTACTACTTACTGCAATTAGAGTGCCTACAGTGCCACCTTGAGGATAATGACTGAAATGCAGATCAAATGTTTGTTCGGGTTATCCCCAAAAAGTCATGGCTCTATGCATAAATACCATTCGCCACTCCTGGTGAACATCCTTACAATAAAACAAGAATTCACCTGTGAATTGTGGATTCAACTGTGAATTTCGGACAATTGTATGGAGAATTTAAATATTCGCTATCAGCTTAAAAATCTGGGGGCTGATCCTTTAAATAAAGCAGTTTGGTTGTAGTGGCACTCAAAAAAGGCCAGTCCATTCCACTCATATTGACAAAACGCTTTAAACACATTGCACCAGCCAACAGAAATGGGCAAAAGCACACTGAAATGGACTTTGCTACATAAAACATACCTCCCAAATAAAAACTGTACACTTTGATGATGGAGGAGTGGGTTTGCTCAGGACAGGCTCTCAGGTTCAGGCCAGCACAAATTGCACTCAGAAAGGGCAGTGCAGGCTAGGCATATTCCACAAGCGTGTTTTAAATTGCAGAAATGACCAACATCAGCCAAACAGAGAGAATGGCTACCCATCCAGCTCAGCATGTCAGGAAGCCTGGGCAACGGGCAATGGGCAAGAGCGACTGAGTCACTTAGGACCAGAAATGTGATTGGGAGTGAGATCACACACTTGATATGAGCAGACTGGGGAAGCGGGGTCATCACGTCCTCCTCTGGATTTTCTTCTCCCAAATTTCTAAACAGTGACACATCAACAGCCATTCTGCCAATGCCAATGTTACTGAAAGGCTCGCCACAATTCTGTTTTTAGCCCCGATGGATAATGTAAATATCCTGCTCTCTGTGTCAGCTCGCAAAAGGTGGCTTGGGATTGGATGATGAAAACCTCCAGGGTCAAATCATTGGGAGCCAATATTCTCTTTGAGTTACATTATAACTATTTCAAAATATTAGGTAGACTATTTTGAAATTGAAATTATGCCTAGAACACTTGTAATGATAGAAACCTTTACCAAAGATCGGTGAAATAAATAAACTGGCAGGTGCCTTGGTTGTTCCTGGTGGGGGGAATCTGTGATAACCCACCAGTCTCCATTATGCTGGGGAAAATCGAAGTTTTTCCTTCGAAAAGAAAATGAGATATGTTTTCAGTTTTAATAGAGCAAAAAAAAGCTGATGAAATTGTGCTGTTGGCATGTCACAGACCATTAACCACACTTACCCACAGCTAGCAGGCAAAAATAGAAAGCAGTTATTACATTGTGAATTGAATTGTACCCATTGAGTCTTTTAGTGATTGAAGTTGAACACGTCACCTTCGAGTGTGACTTAGTGTTATAAGTTCAAAACCTCCATGGCTCATTACTATACAACTATAATTTGTGTGGGAGTGTAGGATCGTAACCTAGCATTTATGTGTTAACTGTAGATAAATAAAGAAAAAACTGAACCTTTCATTAAACTTTCTTTAATTACAAAAACAGAGGCATATATGTCCCCTGTGCTGCAGGATAGGAAAACGGTATTGCACACCCTTCTTGGCAAGGTTCGGGCTGAGCTGCTCCAGTAAGTGTTCATTAAAAAAAACATGCGTATATCCTTTTTTTTTGTCGAACACCACGTGTTCTTCCACACAGTTTATGCCGCCATTAACATCCTCCCTTTTCACCCGGAGTTCCATTTAGGCAGGAGCCACATCCTCTGAGGGACCATCAGCTACATGATTACACATACGCAGGAGGAGCCAGAACAAAAATAAACAATAAGAGTGTGTATCTTTGTGACATCTATTCATGACAGTAGGCATGTTTCCTCTCCCTGGGTTATACTACTGCCAAATATGCTCTCACCTACAGGCTGTCAACCAATCTGCACTAGTAGAGGATACATCACCAGACCATTGGTCTTGTAAGGATTTCAGGGCACAAGAGTGAACCCCATATATGTGTGCTGTCAATTGCTGCCTCATTTGAAACAATCAAAAAAAACTCTCTGGAGTCACTGGATAACTCGTCCAAACAAAACTCCAGTTCCCAGAGTGCACTGCATAGTGAAAACTTTCAATTTTCCAGTCATAATGAATTGGGAGTTCTCGGTTTACAAAATGAAAATGCTTTCATTCTCCAGGTTGCTGCCATCACATGACTGGTTGAAATTGCACTATAGAGTTGAGTAGACCTCTATATTTGGCAAACTGTAATTCTGCAGCTATTAACAGCCAACATATGGCTACAAAGCTGCAGGTAACTAACGCTGTTAACTTTGAGAGATCTTGTAGCCATTTTCATATGATCTAACAAGCAGCTTTTTCATTTGAAAGGGTCATGTAGCTAACTAGCAAAAAAGTCAGTCACTATAAGTGACAGCTTATCCAGGGACTGTCATGAATGAAAAACAACCTGCACTACTTGGCATAGTTCCAGTTTTGTCAGTGAAAACTAAGGGAGTCCAAAGCATGAGGAAATTAAGTTTTATGTTTAATTCTTTGTAGTAAACATAATGTTTTAAGGAGCTAATATAATATTAGCTTTTATTGCCGGCAAAGGCCAGGAGGGCCTGCTGGGGTACACGTAGCAGAGTTTATTTCAGCACATGCTAATTACAAATCATGTCAAATGAACTACAGCTGTAGGGACTGGCAATGAGTAGGCCTGCACGACACCGATAAATTGGTAGCTATCGGGCCTGCATGCGTGCAAGCATTAAATTGACATGATGAAACTAATTACCATGTACAAGCGGCTGCTAAACCTGTTTTTTTATGTGCATAACAAATATGTGCATTGTAGTAGAAAACAAATATACCCCCCACCCAGAATCTGAATGTGCTTTAGCATTTCACCCCTTCAGTAAATGTAGCTGGCAGTGATTTGAGAGGGCAATGTAATTCCCACATACAGAGGTACAGAAATTACATTTTTCTTTTCAATAACTACACCTTTTGCCAGCCAAACCCAAGGCCATGGTGTGCCAAGTTTGTCCCTCGGGCCATAGTTTGGGCAACCCCAAAATACAGCTTCAGTAAGACCAGTGTTCAGTTGTTTGAGAAACCAGCACCAGACGATTCGTTTTGATACCTTTATTGTTAACCAGCGGACGTTGTTCAAAATGTTACGACTTGATCGTACAAGACAAACGTGTTGCTTTGGGTGGGACAGAGGGAGAGCGAGAAGCCATTTGAAATGTAAAACTATTTAGCGCTCTCAGCACCCCCCCCCCCCCCCGAACAAAAGAAAACCAACCAACCAAAAAAATAATAAAAATAAAATAAATAAAGATGCAAAATGAGAATATTTTCCCTGCTTAGAAAAAGAGCTTGCTCACTCAGTTAATGGATTAGGCTCCATTGTGCTGCTTCTATTGTAAGAGAAATGCATGAACAGAGAAGTACAAATAGCAAACATGACCACTGGTGTCAGCACTGAGGCCTAATGTAGAAATGTCCCCTTTTGGAGGCTTTAAGCTCTTATCTGTCAACCCAAAATGGACACCAACTCGTCCAACGTTTCCTGGGAAAGATGAGGGAGATTTTTTTTTTTTTAAAGACTCCACTACCCACATTTTCTTATTTTTGCTTATTTGTATATTCCCGAGGATAGATCCCCCCACCCCCTAAAAAAAAAGTTGTCCCCCAAAACATGAAAACCCACCATTTGCTACTTGAGTTTAAAACCTCCACCGGGATCTTATGCATGTTTAGTGCAGCCAGGCAGCTTGATTTTTTTCATTTTCTTCAAAAAGCATAAGCAACCAGTCGGAAGCACAGTATTTAACTTATGGCAAACTGAGGGACGCCTGCAGGGGTCCTGCAGGGTACACATAGCCAGGCCTGCTCACCCACGGCGCGCCCCAGAGAAGTGCTCCTGGAGCACTGTGCTGCCACGCCCAATTGCCACGGTTACCCACTGCCGCCGGTCTCCGCCAGCCGTCACCCGTCGCAGCGCGGCCGCGTCATAAGTCGCAAATCATAATTACGCTGTCTCAGTTACAAAACAAAATATAACAATAAAGAGAAACCAAGCATAATGGTAACATATCTGAGGAAAGGGACAGCATGCACTCTGAAGAAAAGAAAAGCCATGGCAGATTTAAGATGGAGGGCCAGTCCCAGAGAAGCATGCTAGGAGGGAGAGCGAGGCCGCGGGCTCCGCTGGGTGAACTGAATTCTGGGGCAGTCCCGGACCCCCTCCTCCTCCTTCCTCTCACCGTCAGACACGCCGTTCAGAAGAGCCGGTAAACGCAAGCTCTGGGTTCTGAACCCGCCGTTGGACCAGCCCCTCCGGTCAGCCCCGTCTCTGTGCGGTGCGGCAGCACGAGAACGAGCCTGCCCGTGTGCAGGGGTCCGATCCGGAGGACTGAAGGGGGACACAAGTCTGGAGGGAACGGTTCCCGCAGTGGAGAACAGTGAGGAGTGCGGCGACGTTCTCCGGTGAAGGAGCACCGCTGGCTGAGATGCAAGGTGTCCCAACTGCAGGCTACTGATCCGAGAGGCTCCATTATGTGCTCTTCAACATAATCATCATCACCATCGCTGCGGCCGTATTGCTGACGGGCTCGAATGAGGGGCGAATTACAGAGGACATGAACGAATAATAGCTGTACGACTCCAGGGCACACTGGTGAGGGCAGAGTGAGGCTTCACAAAGCCCATAAGTGGGCGGAGCCAAAGACAGACACGCACCTGTGCCAGCTGGTCGGTGGTTTCGCTGTGGAGAGCAGAGCATTTTGATTTTTCAGAGTCACTGGTTGGCTAACTCCATCCGACACTGGGTTTATGAAGCCTCCCTCATCACTGCAGCACTCCATTATGAATAATATCACTGTGCGAAGTACCACGGGTAAACCCACTTCATACTTAAAAAAACAAAACAAAACAACTCAGCCTTCCATGGCTTATCCTATTCTATGAGGGAGCACAGAAAACAAAAGTTATAAAATAATCTGCTTGCATTTGTCAGATAACTGAAAATCAGGGATCGTTTCTGACGAAATTAGGTGACAAATATAAAAACTGGGGTAATTCCCCTTCCCTTTCCTCTGAGGCGGTCAACAGCCTCACGTTCACATCAAATCAACAGCGTTTCCCTGCCAAGACCGCAACAGGCCGCAGCCCGACACATGCACCGGAACCAGAAAACACGACAGCCTTAAAAGCAGCTTAGTAAAGGTACGTAAAATCCCAAAAAAAAAAAGCAGCCAAAAGAAAACAAGAGTATCACTGCCTCAAACCAGAGCCTGGGATCCACTCTCCTGAGAGGAACGCCTTCCCCACCGAAACCACGGTCTCGTAACACTGCAGTAACTATTCACCCTGCGTAACCAGGGCGCGCGGCGCTGCTATAGCGACATCACCGCCAAACCGCCAGTCCAAACGGTTCAAATGACCCACAGTCACTGCTCGCGACGTCGTCCACACGCGGACGTCACGCTGTTTTTGAATACTGCCCTGCTATAAGGGGGATATTTATAAGGGAACATACCCATATCGTATTTTGAGAATTTATGACAACCCTGCCCCAGGACCCTGCAATTCTGACCGTTGGACTAGAACAACTGAGTGAGTCTATACATTCAACCCAGTCCCTCTTCCCTGCACTTCTTTATTATTGTTTGTTTTTAAAAAATAGTCAAATTTTGAAAATAACCTGGTCTTTAAAACAACCACCAGTAACCAAGCTCATCGAGATGAGGCTACATATCCTTGAGTCTAGAGTTACAGATAGAGCTACAGCCAAACCAAGGCAACGCAGACCAGCCCACAGCTGCTCCAATCAAATTGCAGCAATGTAAAGGAGGAGGGACATGTTTGGTTTGTACAGTGTTTGCTTGGCCAGTCACCATCTAGTAGAAATGAGGTAGTGAGCTGTCCTCTTCACAGGACTGATGTTTTCATATGCTCTCCAGCCAGAAAGGCCTGGGGTTGTCCAGGGGTGGCATAATGAAGCTCTGCCCATCATGCAGGCCCCGCCCCCCTGTGGACAAACAGAAGGTTCATTAGCCTGTCTGTCTGTCTGAGGAAGACACCCCTGGGCTCGCAGACAAGCCCAGACATGTCCCCCCCACACACCAGGACCTTTGTGAGCAGGCAGGCAAAGAAAACCATCTATGATGACTGGGCATGAAACACAGGGGGCAGGGTCGTAGTACTGAGGGGGAAGGGGTTGTGGTGTGAGGAAAAGGGGCTGAGTATGGGGGGGGTGGGGGTTGCGCTATGGGGGGAAGGCAGGATGATTGTGTTAGGAGGAGGGGTTATGATGTGGGCAAAATTAGGGGCAGTCTTAATTGACCAGATTGAAATCTTAACAGTGAATCTCAGGAAAGGCCTGAATCGCCCTCTGGATTTAGTACAACTGCAATAATGATTCCTGATTCACAGGAATGCCAAGTTGACTACCAATACCAATCCATGTGTGGCCTGCCCTTATCTACGTAGACCACCATTCTCTCTCTTGCTCTCTCGGACACACACGCACATACGCAGCACACACACTCATACACACACAGCCTGCCATCTCCTGAGGATCGCAGAGATGACTCTTATAGGTACCTTTGATGTTGCCAGGTCTCTGACTCCCCTTTGACTCCCAGATCATAACGGCAGAAACAATTCTGGGTCAGAGACTTCGCTTTGACTCCCAGAAGCTCAGGCTGAGATTTGCATCGTAGCTTATTTGTGAACGGACATGATGGTGGTGTGGTACGGAACACTGATGCTCATATTGCAGTGGTCACTAAGGTAACCAACTCCCGGTCTCATCGGAAAAAGTCTCTCTCTCCTGGGCCAAGAGTAACCGCTCACCGCCCAGTGAACCAGGGCCCAAACTCAGCCAGCACACACAATGTTCTGGCTTTCACAAACACGGTCGACAGACGACGGAGAACCAAACTAAAACTCTACATGAACCAGGACGCAGCAACTCAACCTCATAGTTAACAATTAAGGACACAAACTAAAAGGAGATTAAAATAAAGAGACAAAAAAAAAAGAACTTTTAAAAAGTAAAGACTTTTTTTTTTTTTTTTTAACTGAAGTAGTAAGATATTAAAGCTTTACATACAAGTTTACCAGCAACATCAAAAAGCTATGAATGGCCATTTTCAATAAAAGCAAATTTGTTCTCCAATTTCTGTCCATTTTTTTCCTTTTTTTAACTTGGACATCCAACATGCAAGCACTGAATTACCCTTTATGATAAGGAAGAGTTTATACTGATAATATGTATTGCTTGCTCCTGACTGGACAATTCCAGATGTAGTTGGGCAGAGCTATATGTGTTGAGAGATCTGATTGGCTGACCATTGGGCAGGCAGAGCTTTGGCAAGGCGTGGAGGGAATACAGTGTCAGCTGTGCCCCTCGAACCTCCGTAGGGGGGGGGGGAAGGGGGGTGTCAGGGGTCGGGAGGGTGAGATGGGAGGGGTCAGCCGGAGATGAGAAGCGAGTCGCCGAGACAACCAGCCAGGCCGTCCCCTCACATGGACTCAAACTCGTCGATGCGCTGCTTGGTGTTGCCCTGGCGGATTTGCCGAAGGGTCTTGTACTTGTCCCGCCCCGCCTTCACGTTTTCCGCGTGCAGCATGTCGTTCTGCGTCTTCTTGGTGTCGTCTCTGGCCTGGGCTAACTCTGAGCTCAACGTCTGAGAGAGACAGAGACAGAGAGACAGGGAGCAGGGACAGAGGGGAGAGAGAGAGAGAGAGAGAGAGAAGGAAAGGAAGTGAACATGGGCCCGGGAAAAGCACAAAGCTCACAGTTGTGATCACAGATGCGCAACTGCAGAGTAAATAATGTAAATATTGTTGCAGTGAAGGGGACTGTGGGCTGCAGCAGTAAGAATCCCACAGTAAGAGTAGGGGTGAGAGCGGGTGAGAGCGGGGTGAAAGTAGGGTGAGAGTAGGGTGAGAGCGGGTGAAAGTAGGGGTGAGAGCAGGGTGAGAGCAGGGTGAGAGCAGGGTGAAAGTAGGGGTCAGAGTAGGGGTGAGAGCAGGGTGAGAGTAGGGGTGAAAGTAGGGGTAAGAATAGGGGTGAGAGCGGGTGAGAGCGGGGGTGAGAGCAGGGTGAGAGTAGGGGTGAAAGTAGGGGTGAGAGTAGGGGTGAAAGTAGGGGTAAGAATAGGGGTGAGAGCGGGTGAGAGCGGGGGTGAGAGCAGGGTGAGAGTAGGGGTGAAAGTAGGGGTGAGAATAGGGGTGAGAGCGGGTGAGAGCGGGTGAGAGCGGGTGAGAGTAGAATGAGAGCGGGGGTGAGAGTAGGGGTGAGAGCAGGGTGAGAATAGGGGTGAGAGCGGAGGTGAAAGCGGGTGAGAGCAGGTCAGAGTAGGGGTGAGAGCAGGGTGAGAGTAGGGGTGAGAGCGGGTGAGAGCAGGTGAAAGCGGGTGAAAGCGGGTGAGAGCAGGGGTGAGAGCAGGGGTGAGAGTAGGGGTGAAAGAGGGTGAGAGCGGGGGTGAGAGTAGGGGTGAGAGCAGGGGTGAGTGCGGGGGTCAGAGTAGGGGTGAAAGCGGGTGAGAGTAGGTCAGAGTAGGGGTGAGAGCAGGGTGAGAGTAGGGGTGAAAGAGGGTGAGAGCGGGGGTGAGAGTAGGGGTGAGAGCAGGGGTGAGTGCGGGGGTCAGAGTAGGGGTGAAAGCGGGTGAGAGTAGGGGTGAGAGCAGGGTGAGAGCGGGGGTGAGAGCAGGGTGAGGGCAGGGTGACAGTAGGGGTCAGAGTAGGGGTGTAAGCGGGTGAGAGCGGGGGTCAGGGGTCTCACCAGCAGCTGCTTCTTGACGCGCTCGTTCTTCTGCGCCTCGGTGAGGCGGTCCTCCTCGCTGCGGTGGTCGGTCACGCCCTCGCTGGACAGCTCAGCGCTGGCCTCGGCGCTGTTCTCGTCCTGCTCGTCGTGCTCGTTCTCCGCGGGCGCAGGGGCGGGCGGGGCGCTCATCACCGTCTTCAGCTCCTCCTTGGTCTTCTCCAGGTCCTCCTGAGCTGACAGGGCCTGAGGACAGCGAGCGCACAGGCACACACATCACACGCATGCACACACTATTACGTCTGCACACACTCTCTCCCGCGCACTAGGAGTATATAACTTTGTTTAACCATTGAGACAAACATGCAGGTGACTTTCGTAGGTGACTTAGGTGCATTAACTGTCTTAACTACTGCTTGTATTTCTTTTCCATAGACTGCGTTGTTGCCGTTCTCGTTGTTTAGTGTTAATCAGTTTAACCTTCAGGGTCCAAGTTGAACTATGCGGTTGTTCCCTGCACTTGGACCGGTACTTCTCTCTAGGGGTTTCGTCATACTTGTTCCTGGTTACGGTTATACACTTTGTTGTACGTCGCTCTGGATAAGAGCGTCTGCCAAATGCCTGTAATGTAATGTAATGTAATGCATATGTGTGTAGCCAGAAATTATGTATTCAGTGGGCGCACTAGCCCAGAATGCTGAGTCTTTAGAACAACATTTTACACTAATCCACTTCCATTCTGATAACTATTTTTTCTATAATATGCCAACTCCCAATAATAACGTATTAAATATGCCATTCACAATTTTATTATGACTCTTCTAACTAGGATATATCGAATCGCGGTTATTTTAAGCGTAGTAAGAATAACCACAACCATGAGGCGTATAGACAATCTTTCATCTTTTATTTTTTAAAATTTAATCATACCGAATGTGATAGTAAACAACCAAAACTCAGAGGCCAAGTGAAATGCTTCCAGGAAAAAAAACAAAAAAACAAAAACAAAACATATCTATTGGGTGTTCATAAGACAGCCAATCAGCAGCAAGGTTGTGCAGCTTCGGTGATCAGGGGATTACTTTTTCCCCATCACACGGAAGCTGCAAAGTCTTGCTGTTGATTAAATGTCTTACCAGTATCCAACAGATACTAGTGATCTTTAAAAAGAAAGACCTGAGAATATCTGCGTTTAAGGGGGGGCAGGAGGTGTTACCTTTTGCTGCCAATCTGTGGCTTCCTCCTCCTTCTTCCGCTTGGCCTCCTCCAGCAGAGCGATTTTGGCAGTGAATTCTCCCAGCTCAGCCGCCTGTAAGCAAAATACACAGTTCACACAGGGCCAACGGTCTCACACCTGCACACACACGCGCGCACGCGCGCACACACACACACACACACACGCGCACACACACACACACACACACACACACACACACACACACACGCGCACACGCGCACACACACACACACACACACACACACACACACACACACACAAGCACACAAGCACACGCGCACACGCGCACACACACACACGCACACAAGCATACACGCGCGCACACACACCCACTCACCAGTTGCTCCTGGTTCTTCATCTGGTCTGCGGCCTGCCTGGCCAGTGCGGCCTTGGCCTCCTCTGCAGCCTCCTTCTCCCGCTCCAGCCGCTCGGCCTCCTCCTGCGCTTGCTTCCTCACCTGATCCAGCTCCAGCGCCCTGCGCGTCTGCTCCTCCAGCTCTGCGCAGACACGCGCACACACGTACGGGTGAAGCACCGACGAACAGACACTACTGCTCCCCCACTGCTCCACTCTGCTGCTCTGACCACTGCTCCACTCTACTCCTCCCCCACTGCTCCACTCTGCTGCTCTGGACACTGCTCCACTCTGCTGCTCCCCCACTGCTCCACTCTACTGCTCCCCCACTGCTCCACTCTACTGCTCCCCCACTGCTCCACTCTGCTGCTCCCCCACTGCTCCACTCTGCTGCTCCCCCACTGCTCCACTCTGCTGCTCCCCCACTGCTCCACTCTGCTGCTCCCCCACTGCTCCACTCTGCTGCTCCCCCACTGCTCCACTCTGCTGCTCTGGACACTGCTCCACTCTGCTGCTCCCCCACTGCTCCACTCTACTGCTCCCCCACTGCTCCACTCTACTGCTCCCCCACTGCTCCACTCTGCTGCTCCCCCACTGCTCCACTCTGCTGCTCCCCCACTGCTCCACTCTGCTGCTCCCCCACTGCTCCACTCTACTGCTCCCCCACTGCTCCACTCTGCTGCTCTGCCCACTGCTCCACTCTACTGCTCTGCCCACTGCTCCACTCTGCTGCTCTGACCACTGCTCCACTCTGCTGCTCCCCCACTGCTCCACTCTGCTGCTCCCCCACTGCTCCACTCTGCTGCTCCCCCACTGCTCCACTCTGCTGCTCTGCCCACTGCTCCACTCTGCTGCTCCCCCACTGCTCCACTCTGCTGCTCTGCCCACTGCTCCAATCTACTGCTCCCCCACTGCTCCACTCTGCTGCTCCCCCACTGCTCCACTCTGCTGCTCCCCCACTGCTCCACTCTGCTGCTCCCCCACTGCTCCACTCTGCTGCTCCCCCACTGCTCCACTCTACTGCTCTGCCCACTGCTCCCCACTGCTTTCCTTTACTCCCGTTTGGACCACTGTTCCACTCTGCTGCCCTGAGCGCTGGTACTTTGACCGCTGCTTCACACCGTTCCACACTGCTGTTCTGACAGCTACTTCATACCACTTAAGCAGCCACTTGTCATAGAAACCTGCCATTATTGCTATGGAAACCTTCCTGGTCTCTGTACGACAGTGAGAAGTGGGTCTTGTTCCATACCTCTCTGCGCATTTAACGTCTGCTCCTCGATCTGTCTCAGACGCTCCATCAGCTCGTCTTTCTCCCGCTCTATTCTCTCCTTCTCTTTTTCCGCATGTTCTCGTTTCTTCTTCTCATTTTCTAGCTGTGCCCTGTGAAAGAAAGACAAAGAGCATGTAGTGGATAACCATGCTGGAACCATGTAGTGACATACCTATAATGGTTTCAAAGGTGTAGCAGTGACATTTGACCAACGCCATGGATTCCTTGATATACGTGTTGCAATTTAATGTTTTGCCCATGTTGTGGTGTTGTACCCTAACTATTTCGTAGGGTCATGGCGTGACCAAGTTCCGCTTCCTCGTAACCATGATGTGGTTTCCTGGGTGTAATTGAGGCAGTAGGCGTAACATTGTTGTGACCGGGTTGCACTCTCTTTGATGTAAGGTGTTAAAACAGTGTTGTGGTCTCTCAGGTGTAACAGTGTTGCAACAGCATTCTGGTCCCCTAGGTGTAACAGTGTTGTAACAGCATTCTGGTCCCCTAGGTGTAACAGTGTTGCAACAGCATTCTGGTCCCCTAGGTGTAACAGTGTTGCAACAGAATTCTGGTCCCCTAGGTGTAACAGTGTTGCAACAGCATTCTGGTCCCCTAGGTGTAACAGTGTTGCAACAGAATTCTGGTCCCCTAGGTGTAACAGTGTTGCAACAGAATTCTGGTCCCCTAGGTGTAACAGTGTTGCAACAGCATTCTGGTCCCCTAGGTGTAACAGTGTTGCAACAGCATTCTGGTCCCCTAGGTGTAACAGTGTTGCAACAGAATTCTGGTCCCCTAGGTGTAACAGTGTTGTAACAGCATTTTGGTCCCCTAGGTGTAACAGTGTTGTACCAGCATTCTGGTCCCCTAGGTGTAACAGTGTTGTACCAGCATTCTGGTCCCCTAGGTGTAACAGTGTTGCAACAGCATTCTGGTCCCCTAGGTGTAACAGTGTTGTACCAGCATTCTGGTCCCCTAGGTGTAACAGTGTTGTAACAGCATTCTGGTCCCCTAGGTGTAACAGTGTTGTACCAGCATTCTGGTCCCCTAGGTGTAACAGTGTTGTAACAGCATTCTGGTCCCCTAGGTGTAACAGTGTTGTACCAGCATTCTGGTCCCCTAGGTGTAACAGTGTTGTAACAGCATTCTGGTCCCCTAGGTGTAACAGTGTTGTAACAGCATTCTGGTCCCCTAGGTGTAACAGTGTTGTACCCAGGCTGCAGTCACTTTGGTGTAACAGTACGGTGACCAGGTTACAGTCCCCCTTGGTCTACGGTGTTATAACAGCGCTGTGGTCTCCCGGGTGCGCCGTACCTCTCCAGCTGTTTCTGGTGCTTCTCCTCGCGGGCCTGGGCCTTCATCTGCTGCACCTCGATGGTGTCGGGCTTCCTGCGGCGCATGTACAGCTCGTGGTTCCCCATGCACAGTGCCAGGATGCGCTTGTTGATGCGCAACCGCGGCGCGTAGAACACAAAGTCCTGCGGGGCAGCAGGGGGCGCTCTCTCAGTAATGAAGCATCAATCACCATAAATCCTCCCTCTACAGAGACTCCATTAAGATACATATACACAGTACTCCACGAAACTGTGGGTGTTGTACATGTTCTTCGTTGTAGTTAAACTAAAGAACATCGCCTATATAACACAGAGCAAAAGCTCCTGTTTTCTAATATTATAATAATGAAATCAAATGGCCGGGGTCTTACCGGTGCTTTCTTGTCAATGGGTTTGATGACAAACTTCTTGTCGCTGAACGAGATGTTTCTGATTTCACTCCAGGGAAAGCCGATCTTTGGTGTCAGTCTGGACAAAAAAAAAAAGGGAATAAAAAAAAAAGTAACCCACACAGGCCCACTAAACAAGATAAAGCGACATTGAGAAAGACAAGGGCAGGTTTTATTGAGCGTCCTCTCAGTGCAGGTCTCCAGAGGGCCGTGGGCCAGCGTGTGTGCTGGCTCTCCGGCGGCGCTCACTTGTCCTCGTGCTCGTAGATGTTGAGCCCCAGCGCGTCCACGCCCAGCCACAGCTCCGTGCCCTTCTTGTTCTTGATCTCAAAGTAGTTGACTCCGTACATCTCCAGGTCCTGCGCGATCTTCAGGTACTCCATCATCGAGTCCTCCCTGCGCCCAAATGTTTCGACAACGTTTCATCAGCCGCGTCAATAAAACCGCTCAAGACAGCTCTGAGACACGCATGCACCAGGGATGCACTGGTCCGAGCACACAGAGCAGTACACGGGGTTCACGAAGAAGGCCCATCTGTTTGGGGTTTAATGCCACCTACTGTTCTTAATCAGTCAATGTGCATGACCATGAGCTACAGCCACCTAAAGTATCTTTTGGTGAAAAAGTGTTTTACTGTGGTACTGGAGTGTATAAATAATACATCAGTGTTGAGCATGTAGCTAAAATAATGTGCAGCAGTAACATCTGTACAGCACCTGGAAGAGTTTAAAGGTGAGTGTGCTGATCTCACTCGCAGGTGTACTAGCAGGTGCAGAGACACAGACGCTCTCGCGTACACAGTACCTAAGCATGCCTTTGTGCTCCTCGTGCCAGGTCTGGATCCTCTCCTCCCACTGCTCCTTGGTCAGCTTGTGCTGCTCCAGAACCCTGCAGATCAACCACACGGTCATACAGACAGAACCCTGATCAATCTAAACACACGGTCATACAGACAGAACCCTGATCAATCTAAACACACGGTCATACAGACAGAACCATGACAAATCTAAACACACGGTCATACAGACAGAACCCTGATCAATCTAAACACACGGTCATACAGACAGAACCCTGATCAATCTAAACACACGGTCATACAGACAGAACCCTGATCAATCTAAACACACGGTCATACAGACAGAACCCTGATCAATCTAAACACACGGTCATACACACAGAACCCTGATCAATCTAAACACACGGTCATACACACAGAACCCTGACAAATCCAACCACACGGTCATACACACAGAACCATGACAAATCCAACCACACGGTCATACACACAGAACCCTGACAAATCCAACCACACGGTTATACACACAGAACCCTGATCAATCTAAACACACGGTCATACAGACAGAACCCTGACAAATCCAAACACACGGTCATACACACAGAACCCTGATCAATCTAAACACACGGTCATACAGACAGAACCCTGATAAATCCAACCACACGGTCATACAAACAGAACCCTGACAAATCCAACCACACGGTCATACACACAGAACCCTGATCAATCTAAACACACGGTCATACAGACAGAACCCTGCAGATCAACCACATGGTCATACACACAGAACCCTGATCAATCTAAACACACGGTCATACAGACAGAACCCTGACAAATCCAACCACATGGTCATACACACAGAACCCTGATCAATCTAAACACACACAGTGACACACACGGAACTCAACGAATCCAACCACAAGGTTACACACATGGAACCCTGACGAACCCCAACAGTCACACACGCTGATGTTTCCAGAACATCACCACACACGGTCACACACACACAGAAGTATGCAGAATTCAACCACACGCGGTCACACACGAAACTCAACAGAATCCACCCACATACATCATACAGAATATCACACAGTCACTCAAACAGGCCCCGCAGAACACACAATTGCACACGGATGTGCAAACACACACACACGCGCGCACTCACACAGTTCCAGATGCTTCCGTAATGAGGTCATTCACTGTTAGGCCATGAACGCTTCAGAGGGCCCCAGTCACCTTTTAGCTGAGACTGGAGTGAATGACTGCTGGGACAGCCCGACACTTTCCCACCAATACACACAAACATGCGCACACGCACGCACACCCGCACACACACACGCTCAGGAGGAGCCCAACGCACTGTGGTTAAAGCGGTCTACCAAAGTACACCAAACCAAGTTGCTGTCATGTGCACAGCTTGACACAGACTAAAATCAAGTGGCGTTCTACATAAATTGCTACGCTGCTGCTTCGGCTTCAACACCTCTTCCTGTCATCTGTCTGAGAGAGGACTGCTCACAATATAAATTTACAGTACAAACAGGGTATGAGACTAGGGCTGTCTAAAGTCACTTTAGGAGAGCACATTCGAAAGGGCAGCCTGTCCTTGTTCTTTCCATCGAAATGGAAACTGAAGTCCAAAATCCAAACTGAAGTGATAAAACGGCTGGGCGTAGCACCGAATCCCCTGGGGAGAAACGGGAGGGATCCCGCGGCCCACCCTACCTCTGCGGTAGCAGGCGGTCGTTGGCCAGGTAGCCGGGCTTGTGGGCCTCCTGGTTGTAGTCGGCGTACTTGGCCTGCACGGAGTAGGAGGCCAGCAGCACCGCCGTTTCGGGAGGGCAGTAGTTCTCATCGTTCAGGATGGCCTCCTTCACCTGCACCAGTCATTCACAAAACACGGCTGAGCGGCTCAATCCAAAAGTTTTCAAAGAAATAAAATCAACAGAATTTTTTTTTTTTAAACGACGATTCCCGACCAGGTTCTGTACCAATACCGTATGCGGTTATTAATGCTTCAGGACTACATAGGCAGTAATCAGGAAAGCTTATTTTAAAGTCTGTGGCACAGAGGAGTTCTGCTCTATTTACCACTGCTGGGGTTTGGCTCAGCTCAGCTTGGCTCAGCTCTGGCATTCCAGGCTTACACTACTCCACCATAAGACTGGCAAAAGCAGTGTAGTTCAGTCCAATAAACCCACCCGCTTTCTGAGTCTTAACCAATATTTCCTAGCCAATTAAATCAGCTCAGTGGTGAAGGCGGTTGAGGGCGGCGAACAGAACCGGTGGTTCGAGCTAAGAGGAGTTGCCGAGAAGTGGCCGAGGCGTGTCGAATTCCTCACGCTTCTGAACACCGTGCTCTGAGAATCGGACCCATGTCCAAGCGGCCGTGTTGTCGGGCTGCCCTACTGCTGCGAGAGTGAGCGCTGTTCCCTGATGTAAGGCTGCGATTAAACGCGACCCAACTCCAGGGGGGCTTAGGCAAAACGGCAGAGGCTCCCCCCATCCGGTTAATATGACCCAGCTGTTCCACCGTTGGCCCAATCTCTTTCTTTATACCGCAGGCCAAATTAGGATGGAAACTAAAGGGCCTAAAAGACTAACTCAAATAACAAAGCACCAGCAGTGGCTCAGCATAAATCATCAAGCCGGGGCCTGGCTGTGGCCTACACTGACAAATAACACAGGACCAGCTGCCGCACAATCCTGCTGTAGCTTCTGGGGGTAAAATGCTAAATGTTACTCATATGCTAGGTGCCATATCAAATAAGGCACTCAAATGCTCTGTTACAATGCTGGTTGTAAACATAGGGCCAGTTTGACCCACTGGCCATAGGCTAGCCACAGTTAGCTCCAGATGCCAAAACATATTTGGAGGGAAATTAATCTGAACAATCAGAATTTTAACACAGGCTGCTGCCTCATCACACTCTTGGAGATATGCCACACTGCATATCATTACATTATATTAGAAGGAATGCACCTTAAACTGTTAATGTCCAGTAATGTAATGTACTGCTGTTTGAGGATATAGAAGGGAAGTTGAACATGTGGCATTAAATTCAGCTACTGAACTTCATCCAGACTGTGGCTGTCTAAATAAAAAGCCTTACATAAACAAACAATGCTATTACTCGCTCAGCACTGCTTTCTGACAGATTAATGATAGTTTTGATTACGGTTCTGCAGAGTTACAATAAGTGCAACAATCTGAGTTACACAAGCAACTGACACGGACCTGGCTATGAACGCTCCCCCACCATTACACAATGTGCATTATACATGCACACGTGCGTGTCCATCGTACAGCATTTGACCTCAGCAAGATCACATTTCCAGGGGTGATGTCACAATGGCTCTGATCCAATCAGGTGGGGCTAAAGGATTCTCCCTTTACCTGCAGGAAGAAGAGGCGCTGGGTGATCTCCTGGATCAGCTCCTCGGAAACATCCTCCGGGAAGAACTTGGCCCGGAACTTGAATTGGAGCGGGTTCTCCTTCTTCACGTCCTGCTGGGTCACCTTGGGAACGACACGGCAGCGTTTACTGGCCAATCAGAAACCCTTCAGAGAGCACCAATGCTTCAGCATACTGAAAAAAAAATCTGATTCTGGCTTAAAGAACAGGACCAAGCCGGTTCTGCGGTTTGGAAATGCAGCCTGAATCCACTGACAGGGTTTCAACGAACTGAATCCTGGCTTTCCTCACAAACCCTGTGAGGCTTATTCTTTCCAGTGCTCCCAGCCAAGGGAACGACGCTCACTCTAACTGCTTCTGCGGGAGCGATTCTGCATTCTGCAGCAGACGGTCACCTGATCGCTGACAAACTTTCGGAGAAGATGCTGCTTGCGCAACCCCGCTTTGCCACTGCGGGGTGTGAAATCACAGAGCACCGCGCAGCCAAACTCAGAGGAGATGAGAGCCAGGCCTGTAGACCCTGACGTGCTCACACCTCCTCCTCACCTAGTTTGGCCTGAATTTTTAGTCTGAACTAGGGTGAACCTCTCTATTTCAAATCGTGAGCTAAAGATTATATCATTAGCGAAGTTTCAGTAAAGCACACGAGAGATTGAGCTGTGAATGTGACATCTGCGGTAATGACAGCTTGTGAACACCAGGGGGCAGAGCTGACTCCCACTGCGAGTGAAGAGGTGGGGAACTTGCTTGGGCTCTCGGAAACTCTCAGACAACAAGGGGCCCCGGTCTCTGACTCACCCACAACTTTTCCTGGGCCCATTCGTCACTACTTCGCATACCCACATACACGTACTGACACATACTCGCATGCTTGCATTAACACAATAGCGAATGCGTAGTCACATGCAAACACACACAACTTCCTCTGAAAGTAACATTTAAAACTATGGCATGAAAGCAAAGAAAATGAAATAAAACAGATAGCCGGTTAAGAGCTCTGAGTACATGCAAGTTTAATTCAGTGCAACTTGAGTCAAAAGTAACACAGCACACAGTGGGTAAGCTGCAAAAGCATCCCAAATGTTGCATGGAGATAATAATGAAGAATTACCCCTCATGCCTCCAGTCCTGGGGCAGGACACTACTAACGGTATACTGCTTCAGTATTCAGTAACCAGCAGTGTGAAGTGGTAATGTGGTGCAGTAGATGCTTTACTGCAGGGGTGGCCAACCCTGGTCCTGGGGAGCCACAGGGTCTGTTAGTTTTTGTTTTCACCTTAAACCCAGCGACCACTTAGACTGAAGAAACCAGATGAGGAGAGTTAACCGTGTAATAAACCACTATAACTGATCAATTAAGTGCAGAGTAAAAACAAAAACAAAAACCAGCAGACCCTGTGGCTCTCTAGGACCTGGGTTGGCCACCCCTGCTTTACTGAGTAATAATTCCTCATTGTCCTCATAATCATGACTCCCCTAGCACACTCTGGTTGTGGCTACACTACACTGCAATCGTGTTATGCTGAATTTTCCACAGGAACTGCTTATTAAAGCAGCCTTTCCATAGATCACCCTGACAGCCCTGTGCCACTTGGGCCCCCCTCAAACCCCCCCACAAACATGCGTAAATAGTTCAGCGCTGATGTTGGCCAATAGGAGGGAGGGGGGAGGAGGAGAAGAGGGTGTTAGCTGCTGCAGCCAATGGGAGCCGAGGGGAATCCAGTGGACGCTTTTCTCTTCCTGTGGCATTCTGGTGAAGCCCGACGGCGCGGTAGGACTGCGAGGTCACCGCATTCGGTTTGACCGCAAGCTATCCAGCTGGGGCACAGAAGCTCACATCGGCCTCCACACACACAGTCTGTTTATAAAGCTGGGTATTTACCAAAGCAACTCAGGGAACGTGTACCGAACACGGTTACAACAGCAGCGCCCTAACCTGGGAATCAGTTCTGTAAGGCACAGTTCCCACACCATTACACACGGCAGCCGTTCATACATTTGCATGGCAACTTGGCACAGAAAGCATAAAGCAGCCTCAATGTGGGCGACTCCCTCACTAAAAGGGATGAGCGCTAGCTTCATGTCATGATAAGGCTGGACTGAACGGAGCTCCGGCAGGACCACGGACGTTTCTGCCGCGAGCCGGGGGCGCGAGGCGTGGTCTCCAAGGCGACGGGAGGCAGACGCACCTTCTTGTTGAGTTTTAGCCACGTGCTGTAGCCCTTGCTGTCCACGTACTGCAGGCCGAAGAACCACACCTCCCTCAGCCCCACCGTCTTCACCACCTGAAAGACACAGAGATACAGGCCTTTAAGAGCAGTAAACACACACATAATCGACTCCCACACAAGCGATGTACCAGATCATCCAACAGCCTCATTTAAATGCTAATGACAATATCTAATGGAGGTTTACAGCCCAGCAAAGTGGCAAATTTTACATGAGTGCAGTTCATTAACAGTAAATCGATGCTTTTGTGCTTACATTAAGCTAGGACGACTGGACCTCCACCACCGTATGTGGTTGTCTATTTTCACAGCGCTGGAGAGGAAGGGGGGGGGGGAACCCCGGAGCAAAATGGTTTGTATAACAAGTTCATTTTTGAATGCTGACACTTTGAAATTGAATCCACAGCCACGCTGATTTGAATTTTTACCGGTTTATCCGGGCTCCCATGTCGACGCCTCCCCTCCGGTCCCACTGAGGCTGGCTGTGCAGCACTTGACTTTAATATATTCATTTCCTTCATTTTTGTCCCCTAACCTTCTGTTGTTCCAGTATGGGGACCTGTCACTGCAATGCCACTCTCCTCTTTAGCCTACGCTGCTGGCCACTGCACCAGAAGAGCACAGGCAGACGCAGCTAAACCCACCAAACAAAACTGTGCTACACCCCTGCCAGTCATGCACCACACAGCAGGGCTGCTGGTTACGGTCAACACTCCCATGGTCAGGACCAGGAAATCAGACCGCACATAAACTGGAACCCTCCCCACTTTGGAGGACTCCATATCGGGCCACAGTGCCCATACACGCACTGAGAGCCCACCTTAGCAGGTCTCTAAGAACACAGGGCCTATATACACACTGAAACCCCACCTCAGCAGATCTCTAAGACTGTAGAGCCTATGCATACACTGAAACCCACCTTAGCAGGACTCCATTTCAGACCACAGGGCCCATAACACACACTGAAACCCACCTCAGCAGGACTCCATTTCAGACCACAGGGCCCATAACACACACTGAATCCCTCCCCCCTCGAGTCTTGGAATCAGTTTGAAATACAGAACAGAGCAATAGATTTGGGAGCCCTCTGTAAAATATGTGAATATTTCTCAGCATATGAAATATGTGAATATGTGTCTCAGTATTGATCAGGTCTACCCAAGGAATAGACAGCAAGCACTATCCCTCAGCATTCACAGACCGGGCGAGTACAGTGCTTCGGTCGATACCACTGTAAAAATGTCAGAGGCATCACTCACAACTTTTAAATAATGTTGGCGCAGTGGAGAGAGAGAGAGGAAGCCAGATGATCGTAAAAATCATACTGCATCAAGCCATATTAACTCTACAGTCTTTCTACAATAATATACCATAGAGACTAAACTGCACTCCCAGAGTCCCCCTATGGTAGTGTTAAAATCTAATTTCATCAGCTTTACAGAGTCAACTAAGTCTCTATACAGTAACATATCATACAGATCAAATTGCATCATCTTCACAGATGCAGTACCATAGTCATTCTCAGTATTTACCAGTTACCCTGATCACAGGCCACATCTCCTCTGGCCCGATCATGCCTGTAATCCAGCTAAAGAAACTCAGATGTGGACCGCCAAACTCTGATCAAGCACCAACTGACACGTTCACTCTGGTTTCTGAACCACACAGGGTAAAATAAAATACAGGTAGGGAACAGCACAATGTCACAATCTTTCAGTTTTCTGTATTTCAGTATGAGCAGTTTCAGATCAGCCAACCCAACAGCCAGCTCTCCTCTGAAAGACTGCCAGACCAGTCTGCTCCATCCCATAAACCAAATCAGGAAATTTTTTTAGCATTGCTCACTAAACTTGTATTCACTTCAGGGGGGCGGGGGAGGAGAAACCTTGATTATGGGCTGCACGCTGAATCTCTCTCAAAAAGACAGAGCAACTAACTGAGTAGAGCAACTAAAAGGCCCTCTGAGCTGTTCGAGAAGCTGGTAAAGGGAATTCTGGGGTAAAAGTAAAAGGATTTCTTTGAGGAACATGCTGGGAACACCAGGAGGTGTTCCGCGTGTGAAGCGAAGCGTGGTGCCGCGGAGAGGTGGACATGCTGTGTGTGCCGTGCATTTCCTTTCACCTGCACTTCCTGCATGTGCTCCCACAGACCACCCGCGACCCAACCCCCGTCCTCTCCACATCCTGAACAGGGCTCCAACGACTCCGCACGTCATATTAATGTTTCATGTAGTAACATCAATATTGCAGCATGTGTACATGTCCTCCTGGGGTCCAAACAACGCGTGAGAAAGGGACAGCAAGGGAGCGCAGGCCCCTATGTAACCCAGCCCAATAACTACATTTCGCACCCCTCTTTACAATGGCAACCCTCAAAAGTGTCACAGTGGCCAACTCACTGCCATCAGTCCCCTCAGCACTTCTCCTCCTCCCATTGGCCGAGATGGGATGTGGATTTTGGGGCCCTCACCTGGTTCCGAGCGCTCTAAGATCTTATTTGGTTTCCATAAAAAAACATCTTCTCTTGAACTGATAAAACGCACTCTCACACACACACACGCACACACACACACACACACACACACTCTTGCTTTGAAAGCAGATGACCAGAGCAGCGTTCAGAAACGCGCTTTTGTAAAGCCCTCATTCTTCAAGCTGTCTCAACGTGTCGCCCGTGAAAACACACACAAGGGTCGGTTGTCAAGGCAACCCCTCCACACAGGGATCTTGACGGAGATTCAGAGAACAGGACTTACGTCTCTTTGCAGGGAGGCGGTGACACAACTCAAACAAAAACAAAAACGCTAACAGAAACGTCTAAAGGCCTGTCGGGACGTCCAGCAGACCTTACGCCAACGCTTTACGGGAATGTGCCGTCAGTAATGTGAGCTCATCGGAGTCACACATCACTGCATGTACTGAGACTACTCTGAACACGTCCTGAATCGACCTCTGCTGCCTGATTCACTGCAAGGGCGTGGGCAAGGAATCAAGTGAACCTCACTTACCTGGAATAGCAGTTCCACCCCAACACCAGCCCTCAAAACCACACCATCCCAACCCCAACACCCCCTCTCAAAACCACACTATCCCTTCCCCAACACCAGCACTCAAATCCATATCACCACCCCAACACCCACCCCCCCCACACAAAACCACACTATCCCTATCCCAACACCAGCACTCAAAACCACATTATCCATACCCCAACACCAGCACTCAAAACCACATCACCCCAACACCCCCTCGGAAAATGGCATGATCTCTAATCAAACACCAGCTCTCATCATCTCCACCACAACACCTCTCTCAAAATGGCATCTTCACTCCAACACCAGCACTCAAAAACCACATGATTTTCACTCCAACACCGTGCCTGGATTACCAACTGAGAATGCAGGGCATGCAAAAAAAACCGGGGTCCGCATGTTCACAAAATGGTGAATTTACCAATCCCAACTGAAATGGGGCCCCAAACACAATATCAAGCACAAGGCAACCCCAGCAACAAACTTCACTGACACGGGGCCTGGACACTATTGGAACTGAAGTAGACTCCCAGACACAATTTCAAGCGCAAGGAGGCACAGACCTGCACTGGTCAGACTTAGAGATCTGTTCCCACCCCTGCAACATACCATTCTGTACCTGTCCTGCAAACTGAATATAATCTTTTACTACCCGCAAACTGTCCAACCCTTTGATTCAATCACCCGCATCCCAACCAGCAAGAATGCAGGTACTCTTCATTCAGACGTAAGAAATTTTAGACAAGGCTATTGGTAAGTGTCCCTGCCTCTCGCCCAATGCACGCTGGGATAGGCTCCAGCACCCTCCACGACCCTGCCCAGTATAAGTGGGTATAGATAAAGGATAGATGGATGGATATTGGCAAGTGAAATGTTTGCACAAAGCAGTAATGTAGGCCCTACCAGAATCACATTCTTATGAACATTATGTAAAAGAAAACAAATGGCTAATTTGCATAAACAATAAGCCAATGGTGTGTGTGTGTGTGTGATATACAGATCAAAATTCATTTCAAACATCTTCACAGTCAACTATTTACGATTTATTAAATTTTATTTCTTAAAAGCCAAGACTGTCCCAGTACAGGTATTATCAATAACTGCTAATACCTAGCTAGCTTGCTTATCAGTACGTAAGGTTACAGTTACAGTTCTGTACTGATGCTTGCTGATCAATAACTACTGTTAGAGCTTCATAATTCATTCATTCATTCACACGGAAGCTTGCTTTTCAATAACTAACACCTCAATCTGTGTGACATATTTACTAAGATAAAAGATATTTACTTAAGTAATATTAAAATGATAACTGCAGCTATCTAGTGAACTTATCTACCTTTATTTACTTAAGATTACCAACCTAAAAGGAAGAAAAAGAAAAACTTTGCTGGTGCTAATCTGGTCACTGGGAGAGCGGTACCGGGGGCCCTGTGGTAGTTTAAAGCAGCCATGCCCAACACCAGTCCTCAAAATCACATCATCTCCACCCCAACACCAGTCCTCAAAATCACATCATCTCCACCCCAACACCAGTCCTCAAAATCACATCATCGCCACCCCAACACCAGTCCTCAAAATCACATCTCCACCTCAAAACATGATCTCTATACCACCTCTCTCAACATAATCTCCACCACCCCAGTCAACATAACATTTACAACACCTGATCAGAATACAGTACAATAAACCCATATTGACCTGGACAATGTTAGTGTGCTTACAGTTTAACCCCACTGTCTTGGTTAATGGTAGTGTGTTTACAGTTTAACCACACTTACCTGGTCAGTTTGTCTGTTTACAGTTTAACAACACTGAACTAATCAATGTTAGTGCACGCTGTTTATTGCAAGTATTGCATGCAAGTTTATTCACACTGACCTGGTCAAAGAGCTGTTTCCCGGTGGTGTTTGGCTGGATGGCAAACTCCAGCTCTGCATCCATGGTGGTGACCCGCACATTGATCTGCAAAGCAAATGAAAAACATCATCATGAAAGAACCACACTATTCCTTAAATCCGAACGGATCTTGGTTAACACCGCAAACGTCATTACTCAATAAATCATATTACTACTTACAGACGAGCTGATCTGTTCCACAAACATTCTTATGGCATTACTCTATAAATCATCACATCACCCTTTAAATCTGAACTGATTTGTGTTCAGAACACAAAACTAAATTAGCCTGATACTCCTTAAATCTGATCTAATCTGTGTGATTATGGTCACATGAACCATAAAAGGTCTTTGACTAACCCAGGATTAGGCTGAACCACTTAACACACAGGCGGATGCACACTCTCAGGCACGCACGCACACACCCTTTACATTATTTTATAGTATAAGATATCACCCCTTTCTAGAGTCAGCAAAGTGCTGCTCCTGCATCTTGGCCGTCTCACTGCAGGAAAACTGAGACTCGGGCAGTGCCAGAGCGCCAACAACCTCTTCCCATCTCTCTTCTCTCTTTCACTCTCCATTCCCCCTCCCCCCAATCCGCAATGGCATGAACAGTTAGAATGGGCAGTTGGGTTTCTCATGCTTGACAGTTTTGAGTTTTTTTAAATAATAGTTTAATCTAGTCAGTCTAATTAGTATTTAGCTATAATTATACAGGCGTATCACGATTTGCGCTGGCAATAATTAGCCATGGAGCTGTTCCATGGCAAGATTTAGAGCACCATGGTAACATAAATCCCCCGAAATCGAATACATTTTAAATGCAATTACTGACAGCAGTCGATACAAATTTCTGAAAAATAATCTGACCACCACAATGCAAGAGACACTCAAACGTGGCATCCATAATACTGTATGCAGTATATATCGTCCACAGTTTGGGGTGGGGGGGGTCGGTGGGGAAGCCCATTTCATCTTGCGCACCTCATCACTCCAGTGGTGTACACTACCCAATGTAGCAATGATGCTAAATAAAAAAGACTTAACACATGGCTACTTAACCCCTTCACGCACATGCCAAATCTGGCCAATCCATGCCCATTTAGGTAGCTTCTTATTTATAACTCCTGAAGTGAGCATTACAGAGACTTAGGAAATAGCTTAAATGAAGCAAGAAACTTGTATCATTTACAAAGCTAACTTAAGATTAATTCATATTCATAATTTAGGTAGAAATAAAGTGCCACAAATGCAATTACCTCCATATTTGGCATTGTTATCATGTATCGTCTACAAATAAAGCAAGAACGCAGAGTTCTTTGTTTCCACTCATGGTTTGGTTGCAGGAGCACTGAATGTTGAGTTGAGCATTTTCAGGACGCCGGCCTCTTGGCCACTAGGGGGATTGTGAAAAGGGGTTCCATGTAATGTTACTTAGTTTTAAATAAAGTAATATGACTTTGTGGAGTGTCCTGCACATTAATTTATAATGTGTAAAGTGAACCATTTATAACATGTATAGCTGACCCAACCCCAAGAGAAAAAACACTGGATTTGTCACCCTCACCCATGTAAACAAGCTGAAGATAACTTACAGCTAGTCTATGTTTATTCATACAGGATCCAGAAAAGCAGCCAGGGATACTGCCATTTGTTCATGAAATTTGATAGATAGAAAGAGTTGATGTTGACTTGTGCTAGCTTTTCTAAGTGATAATGCCGTTAGCATGAATCATCAAACAGCAGAACCCTAGCGCATGCACACACACACACACACGTCTGACTGTGCAGCCCACGCTGGGGTCATGACCTTTCACACTGCCACAGAATCGTGTGACCACTCCCCCACTCCCACAGGTCTGACTGTGCAGCCCACGCTGGGGTCATGACCTTTCACACTGCCACAGAATCGTGTGACCACCCCCCCACTCCCACTCACACAAACACAGCTGTATGTGATCCCCTCCCACTCCCTCTGCCTGACGCAGTATCCCACATTCACTCCCCACCTCTGTCTAAAGATGGAGGAGGAACTCACGAGCGGCAAATGTCATAACGGAAGTCAGCTGTGGTCCGACCGCAGTCCATCAGGGAACTTCATGGATGTGCATTGCAAATGAACGATGTCAAAACGAGTATTTACGTGAATATTCAAACACAACTGGGATTAAACAAAATAATCTTGAGAGCTAGTTTGCGAGCACACTAGTTTGTTGCCCAGTTGATCTGCTCCTCGTGAAAAATGTGACAACAAATTCAGAAAGCTATTCAATCTGGCAAGGTAACCGTCAGAACAAATGTCAAGCATGCTTAATAATGGAAAATGAAGCACAGTGCAGGCTATACTAGGGGCAATGCCATATAACAATGATTCACAAAACTACTGTGCACTGGGGTTTGTGGCTCTCTTGATTTCTCATTTTAGCAAGCATCTATTGGTCAGACTTTGGCTTTAAAATGGAACTCCAAAGATCATCATTTAATATGTAAATCCACACCTTTAAATTCATCCAGTTCATTTACTCATTCATATAGACTTCAGCCCACAACAAAGAAAATGTCCCCAAAACCGTGATGTCGCCAGGTATAATGCCTCCCCTTTCATCCACTGCAGAGAAAGAATTCAGAAGATTTATGAAGACTGCAGTACAGATTAAATAAAAACAAGATTCCAAAATTTGTCACAAGTCTTCTCCAGTTCAAAGACACCTCAATCAATCTGGATGACAAGGATCGGTTCTATTCCAATGACATCATCACCTGAAATGTCTTTTGCAGACACAAATGAACATTTTACTAAAACACATTAAACAAATATCCTGAGTGCAAGATGAAACAAACCAAATAGGGGTTTCAGAGCAGAGTTCCCCCTTTAGAGGGTTAACCTGTTCCCTGCGCCCTCTCCTTTACATCACCCCTCAGGTGCGGCGTGACAACTCGGCACCAAATGCCGCCTCGCCCAGCAGCCGGACAAAGAGCATTCTGCTTTATGTTCGCGGGACAGACAAAGGCGGGCGCTGTGTCTCGCTGCCAGTGTGCTAGCGCTCCGCGGCAGAATAGACGCTCGCTTGTTACCCCAGTCCGGCGCGCAAATCACCCCTGAATGACAGAGTGTTCCAGGAGAACAAGAGCGCTTCTTCTCAAAAGCGGCTTCTCTCAGCTCAGCCGGGGGGGGAAGGGGGGGCAGTAGAGACAGACGGGGGGAGGGGGAGAGACAGACAGGGCCATACCTCTAATTACAATTAAGGTCCTATTATCATTACTACTCGTCCTCTACTGCTTCAGTGCTCACATATACACACACACCTCTCCTAAGTGCAGCCGGTCTGTTTCTTGGTTGGGTAAACTGTAATTACTGTGCTATAAATTATCCCTGGGGAATATTTGCCAGCAGTGCAAACTCAAATGGAGTTATGGAGCCCAGACTGCAGAACTGACCTAATATCCACTGCAGGGCATGAGTTAGGGGATACGGGAGAGAGGGAGAAGGAAAGAGAAAGAAATTAACCAAGAAGGGGGGAAGCAGAGAGGACGCAGATGAGCAGCCACCAGTACAAAAATACATACACATAGAAAAAGAAATTATTTATACTATTCTTGTTCCATGTTATTGATTTACTTGATTTTTCTGTTTTTTCATTAAAACATACACATTAATTTAACATCTAATGTGAGCCTGCCAGGTCACGTACTAGAGGCGGAAACTCTGGGGGTTTCCAAGGCCAGGCTTAATATAGCGTTAGATACCATCTAGCCTGTAGGTAACCCAAGCACTAGGTACAATGTAGTCAGGAAGATGGTGAGCACTGTGGGGCTGAACTGCCTGTTCTCATCATTATGTCATGTTATGTTATAATGTTTTTTTAACTGAAACCCTTTGGATCTTGTGTGTTTGTGCCACAGTGAAAGAGGCACTCTGGGAGAAAGGAGTGCAAACACAGGGCACAGAGGTGCGAGCAGGTCCGGCGCTGCGTTAGCCTCCATGCCGTGGGGGAAGGTCAGGCCTGTGAACGCGCTAACAGACAGACGGTCTCTCCCTGCCCTGCTGTTCGGTTTCCAGCCCCGAAGGCTCCGCCAAGTTACGCAACAGCGTTTCGATACTCGAGCGGCAGCTGCTCCGCCCTGCAGAAACGGCCTGTGACCACTTCCAGGGGAAGACGCGCATTGGGACTACAGTACATGCACCGAAAATACACACTCGCACACAGACGCGCAGAACAAAGACGCGCAGGTACACACACCCCTGTACCCTCGCTCGCTGCATTTTGTCTCCTCGACCCAAAGTCAGGGTCTTTCCTGCACTGAAATGTCTCAGCGCGGGGAATTACGCTTTAAATATCCAGCGGATAACGGTGTGAATCTAAAAACTGGGATTTTGTCCAGATTTTGCTTACAATTGTAGCTACTTGATTTTAGAAGTAGAAACTACACACGTGGCTAGTTAAGCTAGTAGCTCTGCCCAACCTAGATATAGAACTCTACTACACACACACAAAATGTTGGCTAGTGGTTTTAAGTAGCCTAGTATTATTAAGTAGACTCAAAAAATATTTTGTGTGTGTAAAATAATAGACATGGGGGAAAGATTGGCCAATGCAAATATGGACACCGATAGTCTGGCGGTTATGCTTCCATGTTTAAGAACATCAATTTAAAATCTTGCCATTCTAATAAACACTATTTTAATTACACAACTTAAAAAAAGTAATGCAACAAAGTTAAACATTTATTTATGGTATTTCTTCACATTCACCCAACTTGCATTCTTCCAACTGAAAGTGCATTCCTGAAAATCACTGTTTCCCCTAGAACTTTTTTCAGGCCTGGTGGTACGCACTGAAAAATCCCTAATCAGACACAACATGCAGGATGGCAATATTGACAGGGTCGGATGGTGCAGCAGGCATTCTGCAATTTATATTTCCTTTCAAATTTCTGTTTGCTCTGCATATTCAAGACTGATCACAAAAAAATGATCAAAAGGAAAGGATAACTTAATACACTGCGTTTCTTGCATAAAAAATAAGCCGTGTAACCTCTGCCACACAATTGCATACAGGGCATCTTTAACAATGTTACCAACTAGTGACATAGAATAAGGCTAAGAGTGATAGATTCGCTTGCAGTCACATCGGTCCAGAATGTAAACAAGTCAGGGATTCTTCCCTGAAAGAAGACATTTTAGGACAACGTTCAACCGTACCAACACAAAAAGCGATAGCAGAAGGTTGACAGAGCAAACAAGAGACACACAGTGAAACTGCGGTTACATGAGAAAACATTAAATATCAGAAACTTACTTCCACGCCGCTCAGCAGGGATAAGTAAAGTAGAGAGACTGACCACAGTTCAGGGGAACTGAGAGCAGCATAGAACACCATGAACTGTATAAGAACACGTTTATTGATAGAACACTGCAGTGACACTAGTTTCCCAGGCAACGACACAGAGGTCAGCTCATGGTTCAGAGAATTGCCCCACAGAGTCTCCCAAGCCAAATGATTATTGATTTTCAAATGAATAGATATTTGGCCTTATTTTCGGCATTTTAAAAAAGCATTTTGTCCACCAGACCACCAGGTCCGTACAATTATTGGGGAAACACTGAATCTGGAAAACAAAGTGAAATAATTTTGTATCCACCAGGCAAATGAAAACCACCTCTTGAATTACAAATAAACAACAATAAAATAACATTTTCTCCTTTTTGATTGACAGGAGATAATCGGAGCTGACCATTGGTTGTTTTTAAACTATTGGCCAATGGCCGAATACGGTATTACTGGCCGATAACGATCAGTGGCCGATCAATCGGTGCACCCCTAAAAATAATTTAAATATGTTAAGGTGGCATTTGCGAGGATTCATTAAGCTGAAAGGTTAATATTGTGCCCGTAGGGCAGTTGACAGAAGCCTGCCTCTTATCAGACCCCCAAAGGAAAACTGACTGTTTACCGTGTTTACAGGGACTACTTAGCTTCATAAAGAGACAGTGCTCAGTTACAAAACATCCTACTGGATCATCATTATGTGAACCTTAGGTTCTCCATCATACAATGTAATCATGTTTTGTATTGTTGGAAAGCCAATGTCATGGGGAACAAGTTTGTTTGGTGGTGGGTTGCTGACTGAAGATCTTGATACCTATGGGTCAGCACCCAGCCAGACACACAGGTTAATCTGGTGTGGTACGCTTACAGAGATAGCACAAGCAGAATCTTTAATGTACTGTTTTGTTATGTTCATGTCTTTATTTGATGACTAGGTGTTTTGCTTTGATCTTTATATAAGTATATAAGGGGAAACGTGCAATGGTTCGAGGAGACTTCACGGTCAACACGGTCTCCTAAGCATCATATGCACATAGCCATCTCACTACACACACATTTTGCACCGTTGTATATTGCCATTATTAACATACTGAACAATAAACTGCATTCGCTTTAACCTGGCATTCCTGCTTGACTTTTACCACTGCACACCCAGCAGTTAGCCTATAATGTCCTAACATACACACAGAACTCAGGATATCTACATACCATAGTCACTCGCCTATACACTAGTGCTGTAGCAGGACACACAATTGTATTTATGCCGGCTACAAAATCCAGTGGCATGACCACCGCGATCCTTACACAGCCACACTGCCAACGGAGAGCAAGAAGTCTCCTGCTTCTGTGCATAACTGTTAGCAAAGAGGAAAGATAATCAGATAATCAGAATAACATTAAATTAATCCTATTACAGTAGCAACCGGGTAAGACTACACCACTCGGATACTTCTGCTGTTTGGTGTGCTGGAGGGGTTTCTTACAGTTGGTGACCTCGGCGTCGGTTGGTGTATCTGAGGGGTTTCTTATATACCCTAAATTTTGCGTGGCAAAAATGAAATGCATTTCACAACATATTGCAATTCCACATACCACTATTCCTGTAGGATGACCCCTTATAATGTGATAAATCATTCTGTATAGGCTATATTTCTGCCCCAATTCTAATCTGGCATTTACAATGTGTAACCCTTCAAAAAACATTTCAATTGTTCAAATTTGGAATTTTTGCCGCACGCATCTTTTGATTATTTCCGACATCTCAGTGCATTGTCTCTCTAAGGCTTCACAGAACCCGACATTTTAAATGTAGCTGAATGTAGGGAGTTGATGCTGGCAGTGAAGCCAGACCGACCGCAGCCACTGTTACGCAGTCCCCACCTGAACCCCATATAAACCCCTGAGCCAGGAGAAACCCTGCAAGTGGAATAAAAGATCATCAGTGCCCAGAGGAGGTGGCCGTCCGACCCTCACCCTACTGCAGAATGGACTACCCCGCACTGTGTGGCAACAACCAAGCAAAAAAAAAAAAAAAACTGCCTTATAACGAGACTCCCCAACAGGCAACGAACACCAAGATGCACTTCTGCTACGACAGAGAGCAGTGAATGATTTTAAAAACAAATAGCGAAATAAAAGGGTCAATTATTGTGGCTGCTGTGGTTATTACACAAGAGCTTGAATACGTAATAAGTACTATTGCACCATTTATAAAAAATATACGAAGACTTATTTCATACTTTATCTCTGCTAGGGGTGGGACAATTCACAATGTTCTCTACACGAGTGCGCAGGCACATATGTGCGTATTATGTAGCCAACAGAGTTGGGCTAATTCTTGACTTCTAGCCAAAGTCCATGAAGTGCCAAATTTAGGGAGGTGTGGAGTAAGGTGGACTTCTCCTCATGGGGGTTGAGTGGGTGCTAGGATTGTGTTTATTTTGTTCTGTGGACGGACACCCCCTAATCTGATCGACAGCTGTTGTCAATCCATTTTCAAGAAGTTTGGCATCGAGGTCTGTAACACAGGGTATTATCCAACCACCCCCCACAAACCTCTCCAACCACCTGTAAATCTGTTTGGCTCACAGCAGCTGTCCATCTGGCTAATTACCATGGAGAGGGAAGGGAGGGTTCTTCTCTAACACAACACTGGGCCCAGTCTCATACACAAGACTGGCAGAAAAACAACAGGTTACATATTGTCGGGCATGAAAATAGCTGTGATCGTGCGGTTTCTTTTTTGGACATCCCCGGCAGCAGCTCAGCAAAAAAACGAGAAGAGGATGTTGGGTCAACCAGCAGGAAGCCGCTGGCGTCCCTCCGAGATTGGCCGAGGCAACCGAGGTCACCCTCGGGAGAGGATTGTGGGAGGAAGCCTCAGACGCGGCAAACGTACACAAGAGAGACGCCCTTATTCCCACTCCAAGCAACAGACCTTCAGTCAGCACCAGGGGTAGGAAGTCAAATTCCCACTTTGATTCAGAAAATTAATTCATTACTTTCAATGCAATTCAAAGAAAAGCACCCATAGATCATTCCAGCTTTCTTTCATTTCGTGAAAAAATCTTAAATTGAAATAGAAATCTGAAATAACTGAAGTCAGTCTGGATGCCAGAGAGATGAGGATTAGACTCGCTGATTACCAGACTCAGACCCAGACAAAGGAACAACCAGACCTGTTTCTGTATGGATTAGTCTGCATCTATATCTGGTTCAACCCAAGTGACATAGGCCTACATGCCACGTGCTCAAAGATAACTACATACTTAAATTGAGTACCCTACCTACAAATAACTGGAATAGACCGACTTTAGGAATAACACTAAAGAAGGTGGTGCCTGAATTCACACCCACACACCCCCAAAAACTGAATTCTGCAGTAGAAGGCCAGGCCTTCGCCAACAGTTGTCCACACCCTATCACAGTGGGAGATGTGTTTTGAGGGGCAAAAATTTATGACCATTTAATTTCTTTTTTGAACCCATTTATACCCTACCGTTATAAAGAAGGAATTTTGTGCGTACAACAGATCCACGTGTACGGAGATTTACAACATTGCCATTTTCCTCTTCATCTTACTTTGTGCTCCGAGCACAGGGAGGTCAAAGTTCATGCCAAAGTGCATCCACATGCACGTTCCATGAGGCGTCAAGGGCAGTCATCGACCTCTCATCTCTCCCCACAAATATGCAAACAAGGGCCTAAAATCATACCGCGTACTGCACTGCAACAGACACATCGTTCTCAGCAATGTTGATTTTCGGGATATCGCTGGAATTATTCAAAGGCTCATCAAACAAAAAAGTTATGAAGTATCCCAGATAACCCCTCCCACTCCACCTCTAACCCTGCCCCAAAACTCAGAAAGGGAGGGACAAACACCCTTGTGTTAAACCTTCATCCGGCACGTGACTCGAAACGTACTTCACAGCTTCCTTCAGAAAAGAACTGAAATTAAAGCTCAATGTTCAAATGTTTCTTAGCATTACTCCCCATTTGAGGAAGTCCAGTTGAACTCTTGCCAATTTCTACTCCAACAAATTCCCCAAGTTATGTCTTCAAATACCGACCGCTCCTCTTTCTAGACAATTTATATCTACTACAGTTAGACACAGGCCTGTATTTTTAAACCGAAAGGTAGGCTTGAGTATCAGTTCTATGAATGATATCAGTTCCATGAATGGTGTATATGTAAGCGAAAGTTGAATTGTATTCATACTTCTACTCATATTCATTATTAATGGAAGTGCATTATTAAAGAGGGAAGCCAGCCAGTGCTGAGGGTGATGTTTTAGAGAACAGCTCTGTGTGCCCTTTAGAGACAAGCCTCCGCCTTTCCAAACCACCAGCACAGCGCTACACACCCACTCAGAATTCACCTGCATGAGGCACTTTATTCCACCAAGTATGGGGACTTCCAGGAAACTGCACTGCATTAATAGACTTAGACAATCAGATCTACCTTCTTTGGTATATTTGAAACGGGTGGCAATTCATTATTGAACAAAACTTTAAACATTCAATTTGTTTTCATTTTCACCGCACACTCCTCAAAATCTCTACTTGACAACTGATTTGTTTCTCTCACACACATACACACACGTTTACTTACCGGTTTCGGCATCTTCCTTTCCTCTCCACCCTTCCCCTTTCTTCAAGAAAATCAAAAGGAACTCGTCTTCCGTCTTCAGACGGCACGACGACTCGACTTCACCACCTATGAAGAGGGGGAGAGAATCCTTATTAAGAAAAGCACTTTCGGAGGGAAGTAACCCACGATTTTAAAATGGAACATGTTCACATTTTCCCAACGGTTTCACAGGGAAATACTCCACGCTCTGATGCCCAACAATTTCATGCTATTACAGGGAAATTCACACGGCAACGCCTCATGCTTTTAGTGAAATATTACACATTCACAGGAAATACTGCTGCAAAGCCCCGCAAAGTGAATTTTTATCCTCATTATGACCTCCTTCTATCAACACCAGCTACAGCTAGAGGGTTTCCTTCAATTCTGAGTTTCCACTGATTAGCATAATTAACTACATCCTAAGTTTTTTATCTTCCTGCAATCGTCCAAACATGGACACTGTGGCCTACATCTTTGACCTAGCTGTACTGTTAATTAATGAACCAACTTCTACCACACTAAAGAATTTTTACACTGGGGACAAATGAATCCATCCTTCAATCAAATGACCCATCCAGTAGCATACAATGAGCCCTGATGTGAAGTTCATCTATAAAACCACAGAGAAAAGGCACAGGCTTGTTTGGCCCTGACCCAGAACTGAACTCCAAATTTGGACCCAGTAAGTAGGTCAAATATGGTCCACTGAAACACTACCGCCCGTGTGCGTAACAGGTTGTCTAGAGCTATATTAAACTCAACCTTCCAGCAGGTCACCAGAATAATAGTCTCAGAAGCCAGACAATCACACTTTGAGAGATGTGATGACATTCTGGCCTTACCCTGTGGGAACAGCGCTTACTGCAGCAGCAAATGGCATGCCCAGGCCATGCCAGCTCAGTCGCTGGTCACATTCTGAAGGCGGTTTGTGGGAGCGTAGCAAATTTGATACGTCCCTCAACCACGCCCCGCACGTCACTTTCTTTGACCGATGGGTTTGAATCGCCGCCTCCACCTAAGAACTGCCTTCGCCGAGATGATACGATTGGTTCAAAAATATTGGCTTGGTACCAAAAGAGCTGGTGGGCAGGCTAATCCCATTAGAAATTTTCTGCTTTTGCCAGGTGTATAGAGGAAAGGTATAATCCTGGCACGCAAGGCTACCAAATGAGGGTGAGAGCTCCTAACCATATTCCAAATATTGACGGTTGGTGCGAGATGTAACGCTGCTGGCGGTGAAAGTGGCACGGGTCCAAACCCGCGACGAGCAACGGGAGGGCTTCGGTTTGATCGGCTTCCAGACTCTCAATGGGCGCCATGATAGGCAAAGTCGGCGTGCCTCCGGCCTGCGCACAAATATAGCAGCGCCGTGACACTGTTCCAGCCTGACGCTGACATTTTAACTCACACCCCTGCACCCTGCTGCTTACCGTCACCGGCTCTGGCAACCGGCGCAGCTTTCTAAAATAGAGCAGCGACCTTAAGACATTGGATTACTGCATTTCAGACTGATACACACCAAGTGCAAGATCTGGATGAGGTGGAGAGGGGGAGGGAAAGGGAGGGGGAAAGATGTAAAATAAAGCCGGAAAAAGCAAAAGAGATGGAAAGTGAAATGAGATCTGCAGCCACCGACTCCGCGCCACCACGTAGTCCTAAATCACTCTAAATATGGACAAAAATAGAGCTTTTAAATTTTGCAGAGGAAAAAATGCCTCATGGGGGTAAATAATTATGTGTCCTGCCTCTAAAACAGAGTCATGTTACCCAGAAACACAGGCCCTGTCTGAGGTGGGCAACCAGGGAGGAAACAAATATACAATCTGAGGAAGGAGTTTCTGCAGCAGTCAAGAACCAAACTTGAACTGCAGCATTCAAGGAGGAGTGTGTGGGGAATGTTGAGAGAACATGAAGACAATGTAACCCTGACTTTTGCCACAAAAACTTCTCCAAAGTGCAGAGCTCCAGATGGGCGTCTGAAATGGAAACTCAGGTAATGCAACCTCAGTCCTGGCTGGCAACATAGGGGGAAAGCCCTGTGCCAAAGTTACCTCAATATAGGCTATGACCAATTCCATTACTGACATCACAAATCAATAGTAGAGGGTGGAAAGGAAGAGCACAAGTTTTGTTCGGCCTTATTCATTCGCCAAATCTTAAAGTCGCTACCAGCTCATTCCACAGAGAGCCAATCACAGAGAAGGGGCAGGTGCTTCAGCCAATCACATACAAGGAGCTAGACATTTCTTTCAATCCTGCAATTTGACAGTTCTTCGAAGGAAAAAGACTGTTATTATTACAATCTGCAACTATTCTATGTGTAGCCTACAAGTCCTACATCCTGCATTAGACACTAACCTTCATATCACATCTTGCATTAGAGACTAACCTTCATATCACATCTTGCATTAGAGACTAACCTTCATATCACATCCTGCATTAGACACTAACCTTCATATCACATCCTGCATTAGACACTAACCTTCATATAACATCCTGCATTAGACACTAACCTTCATAACACATCCTGCATTAGACACTAACCTTCATATAACATCCTGCATTAGACACTAACCTTCATATAACATCCTGCATTAGACACTAACCTTCATAACACATCCTGCATTAGACACTACCCTTCATAACACATCCTGCATTAGACACTAACCTTCATATAACATCCTGCATTAGACACTAACCTTCATAACACATCCTGCATTAGACACTACCCTTCATATCACATCCTGCATTAGACACTACCCTTCATAACACATCCTGCATTAGACACTAACCTTCATATAACATCCTGCATTAGATCACATCCTGCATTATATCATTATATCATATCACAGCCCGTAATGACACAACTCTGTATGGCAGTAACACAATGCTGAAATTAAACTGTTGATGTTACCGGCAGGCTGTGCTTCAGTGCCTGTTTGGCTGTTACGAAAACATACACCAGGTCTGCTCTATCTGCTGGTACCTGCGTGGTGTCCCAGCTGAGGCCTGCTGTAGCCTCTACGTGTTGGGATCCTGCTCATCCTGTGTGCACTCCTCTTAGGGGGGGGGGGCACAGTTAAATATGTTTAAGGTTAAAAGAAAACTTCACCCAAAAATGTTAAAAAAATAATTTTACTACATTTAAATTATATTAAAAACACCATGGGCAGAATACATATAGGCTAATACCCTGCTTTAAGACAGTGCTCCAAAAAGTTAAACAAATGACTCCTGGAAGACCGGTTTGGCCAAGCATGGCAGAACGATAATAATGTTCAATTTAATGTTTATGTGGAAGCAAATCAATCTATGTTCTGTACATATTACAACCAAAACAAGCATAAGTATCAACATATGAATTTAATTAAGAGTTTAATTTTTTTCTTGAGCTTCCCTAGGTGGAAAGTATCTGGAGCACTGCTGAATGAATCACATAAGAGAGGCTGCGGAAAGATCCTGTGCAGACGACAGCCCCTTTTCCAGCAGAGAAACCTATTCTGGAACTCAAGAACTTTTTCCAGAACTCTGGAACTTTTTTTATTTTCCACCTCCAGGAACCTGGACCGATCTTGGTTCCTGCGGCATGGTTCCTATCCCCATTTTTAAGTCTCTGCTCGCAAGGTAGTATGTTTCAATGGTCTGTGAACTATTGGGGTGGAGCTTGCCGTATTGAACTTTGCTGACTGGTCAAACACAATTTACGCATCGCCAAGCAGGCCAAGCTCCGTTTTTTAATATCGGCAACAGAAAAACATTTAGCAGGAGCTAGAGAGCATGTGAGTCTCCCAACAAAAAAAAAATGTAAATGGATGAACAAAACGAGAAAAAATCATGGACCAACATGAGGTGCAAGCTTTAATCAGTATCTGGCCGGAGGATGGCGTTCAGAGGGAGTCTGAGTCGGTGAGCTGTAAGGAAAAGGTCTACCAAAACATTTATATGCATTTAGCTGAACTGGGCATAACCTCTCTGTTAAACAGTGCTGGGAAATACATTTTAAAAAACTGAAGCAAGGTTGCAAAAAAATGAAATGTCTTAAATGTCATCATCGCTTCCCCCCCCCCCCCCCCCCCCCCCATCACTTCCTCCTACTTTGCCTAATCTTCCTGGTTCTTAAGGGCTGGTGGAAAAGCAAACAAGACGATGCTCCAGGAACCATGTAGGCTAGTCCCTGTTGCGGATAGTTACTGCCTTCTATTTTCCACAACCTTGTAGAAATGGGCAATATGTTAGCACCTGTAAATTTCCCAGCTACCGTCAACCTTAATCTGCCAGGTAAGTAAAACCCTGAGATACACGATCTCTTTCTGATACCACAAAGCAGCCCAACTTCTGGGCTCTGTGCTTGAGTCTCTGGAATAATCTAATCATTCTGCAGGGATAGGAGAGTGAGGCTTCATGAGACATTAAAGGTGCACCCACAAATGTAATTATGGTATGGTTCCACTTACCCAAGTACCATCTATCCATCCAGTTTGTTCCGCTGAGATTTAATGAGCTTTCTAGATATGTGCCGCAGCTCATTCTGATACAACAGGTCTGTAGCTTTTATGGCCTCAAAGTGCCAGAAATATACATCAGCAAAGCTCAACAACGTCTCTTTATGAATATTATGCCACAGTTATGCATAAACATTACATCCACCAAGCTTAATTTGTGCAGGTTTTCACTGAAAACTTTCTACGAAGTACGTCAACTGTGCATATTTACGCAAAGTCTCAAAGCAAACTTGCATTCTGAGGTGCAGTGTCAACATTGCTAAAATCGGTGGTGTTCACAAAAAGTTACCATGCCAATACATGAAAATGGCACAGTTAACGTTCTCATAATTAAAGACATGATAGACAGAGAATGCATGCGTTTGTGCCAGCACACAAACCAAGAGGACATGCCTCGGACCCCTTTTACTCCTTCGCTCTGCCCTGATGTCTGCTCAGTGATTGGCCGATTGGCCAACTGGCCATAGAGAGTGAAGGCCAAAGAGTAAACACAGGCTGAACACTGAAGATCCCAGGCGAGCCCCCAAAGCCACACTGCCCTACCCTGCATGTGTGCGTACACTCGTGTGGCTACAGACACGTTTGAACAAGTCTTCTTATCCGCTCCCGGTGCTGATATCACCAGACACCCTGTGAAAGCTAGCCTTCAGCCGCAAACCTTAGTTACAGCATGTACGAAACATGGGCACCTGGAGAGCAATAAAAACTATCAAGAAATAGTTTATCAAATTTAATTAAAAAGATCAGGAGCATATCTAAGTAGGCAAAACTGTTTTGTATGTGCTCCACTTAATAGTTCAAGAAACAGGCCTAACTTCTGAAAATCTGGATGAAAACCAGCATTCATCTGTTCTATTTGGTTAATGTTTCTGCGCAGTTTGACTATACAAGCAGCCTTTAATGCTAATGCCTAGCCTATATTTTGAGAATTGTAAATACAAAAAATGCTGAACTCAAATAAGACAATTATTTTTGCAACTGTTCGCAACTTTCTAGTATTTTATATAGTGCAGATCTCTGAAGTGTAGTCTAGCATATTTTAAAAGTAGAGAGAAAACTACAATGCACTCAGAAAATACAGCTGTAAAATGCTCAGTGCCAATTCCCTTTGTACCTGAGAAAAAATAAATACGACCGCAGATCTGTTTTGTATTTTATTCTTTAACTCGGCTTGCAACACCATTAGGCTATTCCGTGCACATTCTTCAGCTCTGGAAATATGAAACCGTCGCAGGGCGATCTTATCTGACTGGCAGGTTTCTATTAAAATGACCCCATTTGTAAATTAGACTACTGTAACACATACACCGACAGCCATACAACCCACTCAACCGGACGCACACCGAGGTTGCGTCGAATCCGGCAAGTTCGCTGAGCAAGGATCGGAATACTATAACTGTTGATTGACTTAAACGGCGGCCAATCAGACATAGCAACCCCTCTAAAACGCACCAATCAGTGTCTACAGGAACGTCCTCCTGACATCTGCTTCTGCCAGATGGAGCGACGATAAAAGAAGCCAAGTTTGCTCCTGCCAGCGCAGTCGTAGGTTTTGTATGCATGAAAAAACTTGCGCAAAACTACCATAGATTTAATCCCACAAAACAGTAGCCAAAGGGCTTTGCGTAATTCGTTTCGTAAAACGCCGCTTCTGTTATTCCATTTGGCGCCTGTTGAGAATAGCGGAATTTTAATAATGATAGGTGTCATTACTGTGCGTCCGTGTAAAAGCAGATGATTACAACGCAACAAAATCAGAAGGTAAAATTAATTAAAAGCCAGTTTGTCTCAGGTGGCAATGTAAGCGTTAAATTTTACCTCGCTTTTGCTCAAGTAAAATATATACGTTGCATACAGAAAGCAGGTAACTGGACTGTATGGCACTCGCAAATGGTGAAAGCGGGTTCCAGTCCACACATTCAAAAATGTTTTTTTCACGACATAGTTACATGTTCAAACGCAACTTATCCAGCTATGTGGCTCCTAATACCTGTCGAGGATACGGCTGCCGTTACACAAGTCGCTGCCCCATTCTGAAAGTAGCAATCGAACAGCAAGCTAAAGTGGCCAATATTTGAGGCTCAAAGTACTAAATAAAACCCCTTTTTACCACCAGTCTGAGTTTGCCATGGTGTAACTAATAGACGAAACCATTCTAAGTACAACTGCCAGTATTGTATGATAAATACGTGTAAGTTACAACAAAAAGTAGAGGGTAAAGTTGTTCATAGATTTCGTGTTCAACATCGTGTAATTGCCGCGACATTACATATGACACAGCTAATTATGCACAGGCTGAAACTTTTCGACGCGTAAATTTGTAATGGAACTGAAGTCTATAGGTGATACCGTTCGTGCCAAAAACTAGTCTTATCATCCGCCAATATACACTGATAATTTGGTTGCAACCTAGTAATTACCACCGCATTAACACCTTAAGGAATGTACTTGGCCCGTGCATAACGTTAATTGGCGTTTTCTTGGAAAGTAACTTGCTAAACGTTTGCCTTACAGTTTTGTGAGGTACCTCTACGTTATGTCGACGACTGTGGGTTTATAATACTCATCGCAATTAGCCCGCTATGACTACAGAATCCCGCTTTAAAATTTCCAGGCTAATCCTTGGTTTTGGAATACATTATGATTGTAACAATAATTTAGGCCTCTCTGAAAATATTTTAAAGTGTTTCAAGCGACAGGCCTGCGAGCCACGAGAACAGGTCGCTTTAAGGGAGCGCGGAGAAAATCCCCTCTCCTTAACAGCTTAAAAACCACCGAGGAGACGCGTCCCACAAGAAGAAAAACTCACCTCAGTGAAAAACTGCGCCTTGAAAACGGATCACGGTCTCCCCCCCGGAACAAAGAGGGTTTTAATCCAAGAAATAAACGGGGTAACAGCCTTTCCTTCTGCCGTTAGGATCCCCGCTAGTCCTCTTGCGCTGTGCCTTGATGATATACTCAGTTACCAGTGAAGTTCCACCACTAGGACAGACCCTAATGCAGTCAATATGGCCGTCCGACCGTGTGCGCGAGGCGTGGTTCATCTAGCAGAGCTGGAGGGGGAGACCGCGCGCCACGAAAAAGAGTAACCGCATCTTTGCCGTCTCAGTAACACGCAGCCAACGTAAGAAAGAAATTATGTCTCTAGTCTACCAGGTGAAGCTGAAGCATAGTGATGACATAAGGTAATTGTAATTTTAACACTCCCCATGTGTGCTGTTTTAAACTTTTGGTATCAGCTTTACTTGAATATTTTCAGTAGGCTAATTCCCAAATGAAGCACTTGTACGGACTCGCACGACCAACTTGCTGTCACTGTTAAACTGTTCTGTACACCACAATATGTTTTGCAAGTGTTAACATTTGTGTTGTAATGGAGGGTTCAACGCGGTAAATTAATTGTAGCAGATACAAATATTGCATATTCAGGCAAACTGTTTTGTGAAAAAGACAAGATACATTTTTGATGTAAAATGTCTCAATAAAGAAGCAAATATCCCACTCATGGCACCAAACTAACCGAACGGAAATAATATTTAGGCCTACTGAACAGAACATTTAAAGAAAATTATAATTTTTACTACAACGTGTACGCTAGCATTGGGTTGGTTTAGAAAAGGTAATTGTTTCAGTTCCGTTTTTTTGGACGGTTTCATTGGCAACACGGTGAATCTCCAGGACGGTCACGACATTGCTTTCCCAGTGTTATCAAATAAACATAAAAAGCAGTAAACTTTTAATCTGGAAGTCTCGCTGAGAGTCTGTCTCAAAGTATTCCAACAGGTCTGGACTTGTGCGCGACTGAGTCTATGTTCTGTTCACCCGGGCACGAACAGTAGTAACTAGCTGCTGCAGGGGTGCAAGGCCAGTTATTCCCTGGGATGCAAGTCAACCGGAAGTGACTGGTAATACACATGATCTAACCTGCAGCATCTCGTACACACACTTGTAACAAGGTTAATGCCAGCTAAGAGTCGGATGGTGTAGGTTCTCCAATACATGCATACACCACCCCCAGCACACACAGTCATGCTATCCACTGATATGTTCCCTCATGCTGGGGGGGATCATAAATAATCTTATTGATTTTTTTGCCTTTTAATCTAATGTCTCCATCAATGTATATTACCCGACTTTGTGATGCATGGCAGCATAATTCTCACCATTCTATACACTAGTTGAGGTGGAGAGGGAGGCCTTCATTTGTAAAATTCAACTGGGTATGATTAGCTTGCTAGACTGGAGATCACCCTACTTTTTACAATGTGCCATGGATTGCTTAATGGCCATTGGTAGTCAATCACTTATTTCTGATCTCATCCAAAGGACAAGATACAAATAAACACATACACATTGCACCATTCTCATGGCTGCTGTAACAGCCTCAACTCTTCTGGGAAAGCTTTCCAGTTGATTTTGGAACGTGACTGAGAGTGTTTGCTTCCGTTCAGCCATAAGAGCATTAATAAGGTTGTGGGCACTGATGTTGGGCGTATGGCCTGGCTCGCAGTCGCTTTCCAATTCATCCCAAAAGTGTTTCATGGGGCACTGTGCAGGCCAGTCAAGTTCTTCCCCACCAAACTCAGCAAGCCATTTCTTTATAGATCTTGCTTTATGGATCATGGTGCTGTGCACAGGGGCATTGTCATGCTGAAACCGGAAACTGTCGCTACCCAGTTGGAAGAGCACAATTCTCTAGATGTATGCTGTAGCATTAAGATTTCCCTTCACTGGAAATAAGGGGCCTTGCCCAAACCATGAAAAACAGCCCCAGACTATTGTTCCACCAAACTTTACAGTTGGCACTATTTGGGCAAGTAGAGTTGGCACTATGCATTCCACCAAACCGAGATTCAAACTGCCAGATAGTGGAGTGTGATTCATCACTCCAGAGAACATGTTTCCACTGCTCTGGAGTCCAATGGAGGTGTGCTTTACACCTCTCCAGCCGACACTTGGCATTGCACATGGTGATCTTAGGCTTGTGTACAGCTGCCTGGCCATGGAAACCCATTTCACAAAGATCTTAATGAACAGTATGCTTGACTTTATGCACTTTATTCAGGTGTGGCTGAATACTTTTGAAAATTTTGTGTGTGTGAATATATATATGCGTGAATATATATATATATATATATATATATATATGTCATTCATTTTATGTGGTGACGGGAAAATAGGCTTTTAGCAGCTGCATTCACCTATTTTTCCAAGAGAGGGAATGTCAGATATGTAGTGTTTAGATAATGGCCTTAGAGAGGGAAACGGTAAATTGTATACAATATTATATTGTTTCTAAGAATGTGTCCTGCTCTCCCCTCCACAAGCATCAAAGCAAATGTGATTGGGGCAATTTAAAAGCTGCTGATACCCTAATCTAGGCAGGCCATCTATGGGTCTCACCACCAGCAAAGTTTGACTCAGAAGAGACAAACCACAAGACACAGGACATCAAATCGGGGGTCAATGAATTTGGCGATTGAATTGATAATTCTCATTTTCAAGAATAATTATTAAATTAAATCACATAAAATATATTTCATATGTAGGTTAAGTGAGGGCTTCTGGCACGCAGTATCGCTTGTGTTCAGTATTCAGAGTGCTGAACATTTTAAACAAGGGCATTGAAGGCTGAAACCACTGGGTTCAGAAAAGAAACATTTTTAATGAATCCTTGCTTGTCTGACTATATGTATATATATATATATATATATATATATATATTATATATATGTATAATTTATTTATTTATTGAACAGAGATGGTTTTTAATGTAAAAACACTGTGTAATGGCAGCTGTTTTCTCAAGTCACAGTCGCATATTTGAGACATAACTGAAGGTTTAAACTTTAGTTTTACCTTAAATGCAGTATCCTTTAAATATAATTAATCTATTTTTCACAATGAGTTGAAGGGGAGGCGTCCTACCTGGGTGACATTATGCCTTTGGATGGGACTCTGTATAGTTTCTCTATTGTGGGCTGAAGTAATACATGTGATGAATTGAAATGAGAGATAAGTATACTTAAGTTGAGGGCCAACATAAACTTAAATAGTGATCTTTGGCTGGCGTTCATCGTTTAGCTTAATTTCTGAAATCATACACCCCTTCTCTCACTTGCTGAGTCAAGCACTTTCAAACTCTGTATATATAGCATCATCTAGTGTGCATTTGTTGTTATAGCACAAGAAAAGGCACGGTGCTTAAGAATAAGAGTGCCAATCATTGATTGGAGTGCAAATACTCATTATGCTGTTCTGAAAAATTGCAGCTGTAGGAGCAGCATTCTTACCATAATAATAACACAGATGTGGTATCCTTTACAGTGCACTTTCCAGCATATAGCCAGTTCTGGAGCAGTTAATATTCTATGCATTGGTTCTGTCACAAAAAAACTGTCATGGTAAAAGAACGTACGCCCGTTTTTGGTTCTGTAAGTTGGTTTTGCATATTAGGACATAACTAACTCTCATCTTGTCCTCACCAGATGCTAACACTAGATAAATCAAACCACACAAGGCTTACACACAAATGTGACTTTAACATTATTATTCAACCAAAAAGCCAACAGGCAGAAGCCATGTGTGGAAAAAGTGTGCCCATCCTGCTTCCGTATCGATTTAGAAGGAAATTACGACCAGGTGCTGCTAATCAAGTACACATGATTAATTGTTCATCAGACAGTGCCATCACCTGTGTGTAAATGCAGAAACTGAGAGTTTGGTCTGGAATGTTCAGGTTTGTGTTAAAATAGCATGCGATGGACAAACAAAACTGTATCTAATGATCCCAGAGGAGCAATTGTTGCTACTCGCTAGTCTATGAAATGAGCTAAAGCCATTTCCAAATGATATAAAGTCCATCGTTCTACAGTAAGAAAGCTGCCAGAGGAAAACACCATGCAGAGATACGGTTCTCAGGCGATTTTAATACAAATGCTTGAGAGAAGACTGACCACACAGCGCTCAAAGTTCTGGTGAGGATGCTAATAGTCTCAAATATGACATGATTTATAGGGGGGGAAAGGGGATCTGATACAAAGTCTAAACTGATAATATATATTAATTTTACTATTCTGGTCAGGATGTTAATACTGTTGCGATTGGTTACTCAACATGTTGCTTGGCTGGTATGCCAAGTCCCTTATCTACTTTTTATGTTAAACTTCTCATTCAGAGAGAAAATTAATCTTTGTCTTCACCAGCTTCATCTGTTACCTCATGTACTCCCTTCTTTGTGTTCAAGGTCTGGAGTAGTGGAAGCTGGGTCACAAACAATCTGGGAACAAAGGCCTCTTTAATGAGCAAAGGAAAAGAATGAGAAGGGTTTTGCCACAGAATTGCAAAATAATCCAATTAGAATGATAGAATGAGGGAGCAATCCGATGTAGCAGAGGCACCTTCAGGATTATTTCCCAAGTTACGGAGGAAAAAGCAAGGCTTCACCCATAACCAATTAAATTCAGGCATTTGAGTGGATATTGTTCGACATTCTTTCACATTGATAAGCAAACCATTTATGTTTGCAGGCGGTTGAATATAAAAAATGTAATGTAGGTGAGGTATTCAGTGTGTGTACTCTGCATACAGACAAGGGCACCACTGAGGCGTGGTATATTAGTAAAGTGAATGATTAAAAAAGTGAATATATTTGAATGTATGTATAAGTGTGTGTGAATGGTAACTTCTGTCTCTCCTTTTCCTGTGCCCGTATGTAAAGGAATGTGGAACATGCTGTTCACTGACACCATTGAACACCACAGACCAACACTTCTCCTGCCAGGCATCAAAACTGAGTGGAGAGTTAAATAAAACTTGTGTGTATATAAATGCAAGCATACAACATTGCGTGTACCTTTCCAAATTAATTGTGTGAGCAATAGTGAAATGTTAATGTGTGCCATTCACACAGTCATGCATATCATGATGTGCTTAATACCAGCAGTGGTAAGTGTTGTACATAAAGTGGTCACAGTGTGTGTGTTCAAATTTGTAATCAAACAATCAATTCAGACATGGTTAAAGTACATTTTCTTAGCTTTTATTAAAGGGTATTTTTATAGAATTTGGTTTCACCATGTAGAAGATAAAAGGCCTTTTTATACATAGTCCCCCCATTTCAAGGCACCATATTGTTTGGGACAAATGGCTTCACAGGTGTTTCTGATTAGTCCGGTATGTTCAATGGCTTCCTTATTGCAGATATAAGATAGCTTTCTGTACCTAGTCTTGATTATAGGCTTTTGATTGCCTTTTGAGTCTACTGGTGCTTGTCAGCATTAGGACGAGAACCAGAGTGTGCCAATGAAAGTCAAGGAAGTCATTATGAGTCTGAGAAATAAAAAAGAAACTGCCCAAGATCCCCCCCATCTGTGAAACATGGTGGAGGGCGTGTTATGGGTTGGGCAGGTATGGCTGCCTCACCATTGCTTATGTAACTGCTAATAGCAGCAGAGTAAATGCTGAAGTATGTATAAGCATGTATAAGCATCTTATCTGTTCAAATTCACCAAATGCCTCCAAACTCATTGGACTGGGCTTCATTCTACAGCAAGACAATGATCCCAAACATATTGCTACAGCAACAAAGGAGCTGAAGTCAAAGCTAAAAACTGAAAAATTCCACTTAAAGTCCAATTAAATGTGCCTATCATACGCTGAAGAGAAAACGTAAGGTAACTAGCCACTAAAACAAAGCAGGAGCTGAAGATGACTGCAGTACAGGCCTGGCAGAGCATCACCAGTGAAGATACTCAGCATCTAGCAATGTCTGTGTGTCACAGACTTCAAGCAGTCATTGCATGCAAAGGATATGTGACAAAGTACTAAACATGACTTTCATTCACATGACATTAATATGTGCCAGACATTATTGTTCCCTGAAATAGGGGGGCTATGTATACATTCCATTTATTTGGCAGACGTTTTATCCAAAGTGACGTACAATAAGTGCATACTGATCATTGGAACAACTACAAAACACAGGTTGGATAATGTGCAATACTCATTATGTAACAGTTATCCTTAGACATGAACACATTAATTCCAGTTTACACGGTAAGCATAGGCTTGGTCAGAAAGATGTGGTAAGTCTAGAAGGCATGATGATGAGCTGCAAAATCAAAATAATGATAAGTGCTGGATGGAGGTACAAGTGTATCATGAAGTGCTACAGGAACAAATTAGAAGGATTCAAGTGATGAGAGTGATCCTAGATTGGGAGTGCCCTGCAGAGTAGGGATAGTCAGTTAGTCTTCAGACCATGGTGGATGATGGGCAATGAGGGAGTGGTTCGTAGAGAAGTCCCCAGGATCAGGGTTGCAAAACACTGCCAGCGCAAATGTTCAATATTAAACAATAGATAATTAAAACAGAGAAGCATAAGGCTCTTCATTTAATTATTTTTTACAAAATGTTATCAGTCTGTGAATGTTTTTCTTTGAGTGAACTACTGATATTTCCTCCTGTTTTGTTCTTCCATCCTGAATTTGTAGATTTGGCTGAGCTTCACAATAATTCAACCTTTCTTCCTCTGCAATGTTAAGCAATAGATGTGTGAGTTGAACGCACAGTAGGCTAGTGTTGTGACCTCAACAGTCTCAACGAAGTGGAGGTCGCTCCTACCTTGAGTTATTTTGCGCTTAGATTTCTTTTAGTTGATTATTTTAAAAGTTGTTGGGGGGTAACACCTAGCCCTTGATTTGTTGTGGAAGTATTGGAAGTATTTGTTTTATTTTTTTATATTGTAAATTCCATGCAAAAATCCCATTTCTTAAAATCCCATATCTTGCATTAAATCTTTGTCACACAGGGTTTGAATCGGTTCTATTAGTTGTGCGTAGGTAAAGGGCATTGCAGTACATAGACAAAGATTACATTACATTACAGGCATTTAACACACACTTATCTTATCCAGAGGGACTTATACAACATTATTATAAGACGTAGGCTAAACTTTCTATGTTTTCTATGTGTTTTAAAGAAAACATTTAATGTTTGCCTTTGCATAACAGAATTCATTGATGATTGAATGAGATCAACAGCAGGAGCCCTGTAAAAAGAGAAACACACACACAAAAAAACTGTTTACTTGATTGATTTGACTGAGAGTACACTCACAGCCTGGTCTTTGCCATGCTGAGTAAGAGCTGTGGTTAATTCCACATAAAATGAATTCAGTTCATTTACAAAAATAAAAAAGAAAACAGAAGTGATGGTGGGGGGTCTAAATGCCAACTAGCTTCTTACCAGAGGAGGAAAATCAAGGTTCAGCAAGTTAAAAAATATATATATCCTCAGTATTTTGTTACACAAACTGGCAAGCAAGGAATCATAAATTCTATTCTGTAGTAGCGAAACTAGTTCAACATAAGTGTCTTTCTCTTTTCAATAAAAGGTAGGCCTTTTTATTATTTGTTTGTTTTTTGTTTTTTAAAGAAAAAATTAACTAGTGGGAGCCAGCAACATCACGAAGGTTATAGAAAGTTGATCTGGCAACACTTTCCATTCCGATCCGCAAACGGAGCGATGCACTTCCTGCAATGTTACGAAATAGATATGAGTTGAACGTACTGTACTGCCTAGTAGTGACCTCAACAGTATCGACGGAGTGGAGGTCGCTCCTACCTAGTTATTTTACGTTTAGATTTCTTTTATTTGATTATTTGAAGAGTTTGAAACTATGTCTGTTGTATCGGCAACGTACAGACTTCATTCAATTTCGAAGAGATTTATACGATCCCTGTCTGCAGTTTCGGCGCATAATTCATTGAAGATTCCTTCAACAAGGCATAGGGTCGAGGCCTGCATTCGTAACCGACAGTTCAGCTGCTATCCCCGGGCACTCAGGTAGGAAACACTGGGTGGTGTTTAGCTAGAGCGTATCTTGAGAAGGGTACGATTTGCATGGCTGTCCTCAAAATAATACGAAAAAATTATATAAAGGCTACGTTAGCTACTTTATGACATTAATAGATAATGCCTGGGTAGAGTGTCAAAACTGTGCATGAAGTTGATTAGCTAACGTTATGTTGGCTATCGTGAGCAATCTATTAAACTTCGGTATGATTAGCCAAAGCAGTAATTTACCGAATTGAACCAACTGCTGCTATATATTTAAAAAAGAAAGGAATGGACATTTTGTTGCAGCTAGTTAAAAGAAATCAGCTAGCGTTGTGGATATGGCTGCAATTGCTTGAGTTAGCTAATTTATGTAACGATAGTCTATTCTGTAACGTCGGCTATTCTTAACGAACATAAACAGCCCTAGTCTAGGTTATTAACGTTACTTTGTCGCTGCAGTTTTTAAAAATTCTTATTAAATAACGTTAGTTTTTTGGACTAATTCACGAATGTCTTAAATTATGAATCCTTTCCTATGGTTGGCTATTTTAGTTTCCATAAATTCATTTGTACCTTCAGGGCGAATTAGCTAGGTAGTCTCGCAAAATAATCGAATTTAGTTTATTTTAATTTAAAACCTGAAAGCAATTGGCTGAAATGAACTTGTCAGTGATAGCAGAATGTTAGTGCATCTTATTTATTGCTCGCAACATTGGCAGCCAGCTTGTCATATTAACGCCTGAATGCTTTGCCCCGGGGTAGCTAGTTAGTACGGTCACCGAAGAAACGCATGTGCATTAGCTTACTGCGCTGGCTATTTGTTAATGAATGAGTTTGCAGGCCATGTCCTCCACCATTGTTGATAGATCTAGACGTGCTTGGCTCAAGATTGTTCAATAGTGAACTTTGGCCCTCCCCACTGATGCCGGTTATGAAACTAGATGCTAACGTTCTTTATCTAATTTATCATAATGATACAGAAGTTATGTTAGCGTTCTAAAGTTCTGCTGTTTGTAGTAAACTTCACGTATACGTGTATTTGCCTAACTTTGTCATGTAAAGTTGTTAAATTGTCTAAATTAGTCGAGTTTTTCGAGCGGCATGGCGTGTTATTCCTGTGAAGGTCAGCGCTTCGTGGACGCCGCCCTGTTACTTTAAAAGTCACATTTCTTTATTACGGGGTTCAAATGTTGGTTGGTTCCAGAAAGCATAACACATGTTTGCTTACTTATGTATATGAAAAATATACACTCACTGACCTGCTTTTGCCTACAGAACAGCCAGAATTCTTTGGGGCCTGGATTCAGTAAGGTGCTGGAAACATTGCATGGGTTAGGGATTTTGGTCCATGCTAGTATGCTGCAAACTTCCAGTTCCACCCCATCCCAAAACTGCTCCTTTGGATTGAGGTCTGGGGACTGTGCAGGCCATTGGAATAAACTGAAGTCACTGTCATGATCCAGTTTGAGACGATGTATGCTTTGTGACATGGTGTATTATCCTGCTGTTATATTTGAACAAAAGTAAACTGTGGCCATACAGGGATACACATTGTCAGCAAAAATGCTTATGTTGTGGCATTTAAATGATGGTCATTGGTATTAAGGGGACTAATATGCGACACAAATAATTGAATGCTGTTTATGCCAATTTCTGATCCTGTCACCTGCGTGTCACTACAGAAATCAAGATTATTCAGACCAATTTTCAGTCTTCCAGTCTTGGTAATTATGTGGCCACTGTAGCCTCATCTTCCTGTTCTTAGCTGATAGGAGTGAAACCTGTCGTAGTCTTCTGTTGCTGCAGCCATTTGCTTCTAGGTTTGACACATTGTACATTCAGAGATGTTCTTCTGCACATCACTGTTGCAAAAATCTGCATATCAAATCCTGAATTTGTATTTTCAATGGCATTCGCAATTAATAAAATGCAAAGAATTTTAATCAACTGCCAGGACCTGCTGAGCTTAAGTCCATGTCGCTGGTTGCGTAAATACGTACGGTATGTGTGCTTAAGCGGTTATTCCACCCGCCATTCATTTTTCTTTTTTTCTTAAAGATCTGAAAACAAGGTTACCGTCAGTTTCATCAATCGCGATGGAGAAAAGGTGACAGTGAAAGGTTCCCCCGGTGACAGTCTCCTCGATGTCGTCATCGACCAGGACCTGGACATCGACGGGTTCGGTGAGTGGAGGGATTCGCGTCATTAACAAACAGCACCACATCATGCACGTTTTGAGTGATTTTACACTCCCCCACTGGAGACAGGACAAAAAACTCCTTCATTCCACATTTAAACTGGTCAGTCAGTTCAGTGCTCTTTATGAGAATGTATGGGTAAAGTGAAATTATTAAGGCAACAAGTGCAGTTGTAGGGCTTGATACAGTTATTGGGGGATGGGGTTACATGCAATAATGGGACTTCGTGCTGACAGCATGTGTGGCATGTGGTCTGTATCTTGTGTGCATGTGGTGTGTCCATTAACTGTACAACTGCGTTATTTGTATTGCTTTTACTTTAGTAGTACAACATACACAATACATACTGTTGTGTGTATTGTGTATGTTGAGAAAAGCAGCTTTTTTTAATGCTAAAGAGTTGTCCTCTCTGTGCTGGGCTTTTGGGACATAGCTAACACACTGCTCCACCAGGGACACCATGACACACTGAAGCCAGCAAACATGCATGTTCAGAAACTGCAATTCTATCTGTTTTATTGCTAAAAGCATTAGGCATGATTCAGGAGTCATGGGTTGGACCCCATTCAGGCCAAAAATGAATAAACAAACCATATGTAATTGTTGCCACTTGTACTCACCACGGTATTCAGCAGTGCATTTAGACCAGTCTGGCTAAAAAAGAAACCCTCTGTAGACCACGCTGCTAAGTACCACAGTCTGTACAATCAGGTGATTTTTTTGTTTTTTGTTACATTATATTACAGGCATTTACAGCTGGACAATGCAGGTTAAGTACCTTTATCAAGGGTACAACGGCAGTATCCAACCCGGGAATCGAACCTTAGCCATTATACTACTCTGCCTGTACTATACTACATTATACTACACTGCCGCCCTGCATTTTTCTTTGTCCATCTGTTGTTGGTCTTATAACACTTCAGTAAAAGTCCTCAATATGGAATGTGATTTTTTTCCTGTAAGTATCTCCTGATCAATGGGGAGATACTGATCGTCCAGACCATGAACATCTCTGGGGGCGCCCCTGGACTGTGGTTTTATTGCTGGAGCTTCTCTCCTACTATCACCTGTCCAAGAGAGCGAAATCTCCTGAATTGCCTGTGCTTGTGACATACCCAAGTCCTGTAGCTCCAGTTGGGATATTCAAGGACTTAAAATAAGTCCTTTGTCATCAGGGAAAAATCAATTCCCTAATGAAAACGCCACAAAGTATCCCACTGTGCTCGCTTCTGACTTGTCTTTTTAGCATATGAATCCAAAGCACAGCTTTTGCCCTTGGGGCTGGTGGCATTCTGCTACACTGACGCAGAGTATGAATATTACCGGTCTCTTTCCACAGTGGGAGGCTGACTGGGCACCACTGAAGGGTCTGTGTGGCAACTTAGCAGTTCAGAATGTTCATCGTGGTAAAAAAGAAAAGAATGATCCTCATGACGCCAGTCTGTTTAATCCACAGCCCAGCCATTTGCTAAAAATAATTTGTTAACATTATGACTTTAATCACCCTCATCCTCTTAGTATATTATATTAGTATAAAATAAGTAGTTTTTTCATGCAAAGTCATTAAAATAGTTATATTTTGGATTCAGAGAGCAACTTTATTTGCTTTGAAAAGATGGAGCCACTTTAAAGGGGTTGATTTTGAACTCCGGATTGATTGGCTACAATTTCGAAAGCCGGATCAGTGTGGTTTCTGGCCACCTGAGGTGCAATGCTTCTGTTTGGCCACTTGGTGGAGCACCTCACCCGTGACCCACTGCTAAGGGTGTAGGACTGACTGCGAGATCCCGGCTCACGCAATGTCCGTTGGGCTTATGCACAGACCACCCATGCAGATGGCTTCTAGGATTAATGGGGCTAGGAAAAACAGATAATGAGGGTGGTTTTTTTTCTTTCTTTATTTTTTCCAGGGTGCCTTTGTCTGAGGCCAGTTAATCTTGGGCACATGCAGTGCTATGTCTTTATATGGAGGAGTTGCCTTATATCAGAGCTCTAAGCATGTGTTTGTCCGTGCTGTATGTGTCTGTTTCAGCTGTGTGTGAGTGTGTGTGTGTGTGTTGTGTGTGCATGCATGTGTGTGTATGTGTGTCTGTGTCTGTGTGCGTGTGCGTGCATAATATGTACGTGCGTGCGTGTTTGCATCAGAAGTCATGTTGTAGCCTGGTTTCCGTTCCCAAAGCATCCCACTGCGACTGTTTGAAATGTGAGGTATGCAGCACTCCCACAGAGCAGGATAATAAAATAAATTGTGCTGCATGGGTGCAGGTGGTGTACATATTGCTGCTTCGTGTTTTCATATCAATTTCCTCTGTTGTTCTTGGCAACAAACATAGTTTGACTTGAAATGTATCAATTTGGAGTGCAAGCGTTAGTGGGCAGCCAAGGTTTATTTAGTTGGTGTGGTTCATAGCATGGGGTGCTTGTGTGTGTGTGTGCAGACACATGCATGCGTTTGTCTTAGTTTGTACATGTGTGAGAGTTTGGAAGAGATTTAACTCATGAGACTGCGTACACGTTCTTCTATTTTGAGAAGGCAATCAGTGTGAAAGACAGGGAGGTTGCCTGTGCATCTTTCTCTCTGTATGAGATAACCACCGCACTCAGCTTAGCTCTCTGAGACCTGTTGTTCTGTGTTTGTTAGGTGGCCAGTTAATGTAGTCACACAGTATGTCTGTGCACACACACACACACACACACACACACATACACATACATATGCGCGCACACACACCATACGCACGCACAGCAGTATTGTTGTGGGTTCTAAGCAGGTAGGCGTGAGGCTGGTCCTGACTCTGAAAGCCCTGCACTCTGCCACTGGCCCTTATTGAAATACAGTATGTCCCACTCTGGTCAAGCAGAATCAGGGAAACAAATTCTACATAAGTACTAAAGAAATCATGCACACCCCTCCCCTCGCTATCAGTGAGTCTCCCTCACCTGTTGTCATGACGGCACCCTGAGATGGGTACAAAAGTACGTAGAATCCTTTGTGACAAAACACAAGACTTCCTGCAGAAATGCATGAAGTCAGCTACAAAATTGCAGCGCCAGAATATTGAGGTTGGCCCCCATAAATTTTAACTAGGATAATGCAAAAGGTGCTTTCCAGGCACTGCTTAGGGCTCTGACCGTCCAATCACTGGGCTTATAACGTAGAGGTTGCAGGTTCAAATTCCGAGTGGGGCACTGCCATTGTACTCTTGTGCAGAAGGGTAGCGCCTCCATAAAATGTCCAGCTGTAGAAACGGACAGTATTTAAGAATGTAATGTGCATGGGTCACTCTGGTTAAGGATGTCTGCTAAGCAAAGAAATGGCTTAATGTAAAACAGCTGGGCATTTACTGGGTATTTATTTAAACAGGCCCCCTTCTTAAGGTATAGAGCTTAAAGTACACGTATGTGGGGCACTGCTCTAGCATCTGATCTCTCATACCCTAACCATGTTCAAATGAAATAAATGCACAGTCTAATGCCTCTCAGATGAAGCGTTACTCCTAGCACCCTACAGCTGGCTGGTGTGTAGGTGACGTGTTACCCCCGGCGACGTGTGACGGGTGTCTGTGTCTTTTTAACCCGGACAGGTGCCTGCGAGGGGACTCTGGCCTGCTCTACCTGCCACCTGATCTTTGAGGAGGATGTCTACAAGCAGCTAGGACCAATCACAGATGAGGAGATGGACATGCTGGACCTGGCCTACGGGCTGAGCGACACGTGAGTGAGACCCGTCCCCTGGGCGTGGCCGTGGCCGCAGGGCGGGGCATAACCCGTGCCTAGTCGGCGCTGAGAATATGAATGAGAGCTCGCGCTCCTTTGGCTGTGAACGTTGATGGCGTCATATTGATGATGAGGAGGAATGACACCAGACACCTGCCGGAGCCACATGAGAGTTGCTTACAGTAGGAAAGGGATTCACTTTTAAGACTGGCCGCTTGAGAGAAGAGTGAGTTCTCCAACTGAGAAGATTCACTCTTAGTCCAGCACCTTGGATCATATCCAGGGTGCAGCAGATGCTGTTGTTGAGTGTGACTTGAAAACTGAACCAAGTGTATTCAAGTAGATTAATAAGAGTGTGCTAGTCACCTGTTATTGTAATCAACTATCCCGCTTTCAGACAACTCATGCAGTATAGTATTGAGCACCGAAGATATTATTCCTGAGCAGCCTAATGGATGTGGTGTCTCCAGGGCAGCGGTGTAGTGGAGTGGTCAGGGAACTGGGTATGTAGCTCAGGTTTCAGGTTATGTAATGGAAGTTAAGTTATATACCTAGGTTAATTATGTAAGTTACTCTGGATAAGAGCATCTACTAAATACTGAAATCTAAGTCCCCTGCTGGAATTTGGCACTACCCTGGGCTGGGGTGTACAACGTGAGTGCTTTGGTCGTGCTAATAAACTGATTATGGGGCAATGGCAGTTAGCAATGCTGTAGCACAAGGGTGTAGCGTGTTGCACCAACACTGCATTTCAGCTGAGAGGTTTGGATGGAATTTACTGAGTGAGCTGTTTTAACCTCTCTCTTTTAATGAGCCTGAGATCTTGAGCCGAGAGCCTCCACTCAATTAATTATTCTTGGATTTAACCCCTCCCCGTAAAAAAAAAACCCAGGAGAATGACTGGATTTGAAAGTATGTGTTCTGTGGCATAATTTTAGAGGGTCATTCAGGGACATTGTTCCTGGGCCGTAGGCGTTGTACTGCTTACAAAGGGGCTGATGGGTAAGGACATAGTTAGCATAAAGTAGTTAGCATAAAGTTGAAAAGCCTCACTCCTGAGACGAAGGGAGACCGAGAGCAAGTTCGAAAGGCTGAGATGCTTTATGAAAGCGTGCAACAGGAACGGGGGCAGTATGGCTCGGAGCGTAGGAGGATTTCCTCTCATTTCGGATGTGGGTTTGACCACGGCCGTACGATAACAGTGCCGTCTGTTTGGGCAGAACCAGCCAGGGCCTGGCAGAGCATGCATAATATTGGGCGCACATTGGTGGCATGTAGCATTGGTAGCTGCACTGTCAATTCCATGTTCAGTCACCAGTAACATCGCGTCACGGACTTTGGACATGACACAACCCAGCGGTAGAAATAATTGGAAATATATTGAAAATAGTTATACTGAATTGTATTTGCAAGGCATTTTTCTCATCTTAATGTACTCTACAGTGAAGGGGAAGACTTACCCCAACCACTGATATGTGGCACTCACCTAGAGAAGATGAGAACACGATGGATTATCTGACAGCCTGTGTCTGTGTGCGCATGTTTGTGTGTGAATTATTGAATCTTTTTCCCTCTTCCCTCGCAGGTCCCGCCTGGGTTGCCAGGTCTGCCTGACCAAATCCCTGGAGGGCATGACCGTGCGCGTCCCGGAAAGCGTGTCGGACATGAGGCAGTCCGATTTTGGCACCACTAGTTCCTCCTCCTAGGCCCTGCCCCCACAACACCTCGCCCGGCCCTAGAGCCTAGATTTGCACTGTAATTAATATGAATATGTATTTAGCTTTCTCTAAATCATTTAATCACTCAGGGATGCTTGGTTCTGAGGCATCCCCCCCCTCTTCTCTGGGGCATCAAGATGGACAGACTTCTTATTATGGGATGTAGACTGGGCGGAGGGAAATAAGCCTTCCATGCCTAAATCGACTTTGAGTGACAATGATCATCTCTCGTCGGTGCCACTTTTAGACCACTAATGCAACCCTATACAATGTTTTAATGTGATTGTACATAGCACAGATGTGTATAGCTGGAATCATATCTACAATAAACTAACCTGCCTTTATAAAGGCCTACTGCTGTCACTGTTCTGTTCAAGTTGGTCTTGGATGTTTGTGGTAGACGCCGGTTTCCTCCCCCCCACTTCCCCACCATTTCCGCTTCCTGGAGGTCTTATTGATGCCTTTAAACCGGCAGTTGACTGACACCTGGGACCAACTTGTCAGTCTATTGCCTATCAAGTCTGTATGCCCAATTAAGCATTTCAGACTAATGGGAGAGCAAGGCTGAGTGATGACTGAAAAAGGGTGGCCTTCCATATGCTATTTTTTGAACCAAACGTTTGAAAAATAGCGTTTTGTTGTGTAGAGAAAATCCCTTTGATCATTTTCCACAGAATTACAGCTCATTGTAGCTTTGTTGTTACAGGAGTCATGAAATTGCACTCTCCAAACACCAATTAGGACTATTGAATGACCACAACCGAAACAAACCAGAATCCAGTGGATGCCCAGTTAGAGATTGCAGACTCTGATTAGTCGAAAAAATAGCCATTTTTGGAACCAGAGCAGTGGTTTCCATGAAAAGCATTTTAGATTTGGAGGTGATGGGAGCTGGCTGTGTCTGCCCCGTTAATGGGAACAGTTTAAAAGGAAACAAAAACACAAAAGGAAAAGCAAAAACGCACTTTCTACTGTCCGACATTTCCCCGTGGCAGAGGTGGAAAGTCCCAGGGGTCAGAAAGTCCTCCCATGTGTTTCTTCCACCCGTGAACCTGAGACAGCTGATTTCACTAATTAGTTCTCCCTCCTGGCTGAAGATTGGTAAATCCAGATGATTGGGAGAAAATACTGGAGAGGACTTTTACTTTCTGAACCTGGGTGGCACAGAGGCAGTCGCTGGTCGCTTGCCTGTCAGATGGAAGCCAGACTCATTTGCGGAGGTTAAAGGTCGTGGGAGACAAACGCAGATGCCCAGTTCACAGTGCATAATGTTCGTTCGGCCGGCTCTGTTCTTCCATGTTTAGGTGTCAGGCACTTCCCACGCCAGTGTGCTGCCTTTACATGTTTTTCTGTTAATGCCCACACTCCTGAGTATACGCAGTCTTCTACTGAGAACAGTTTGGACATCTGCCTCATTGTTACATGAGTACTGAATATCTGTCCAATCTATGGAATGTCTTCGATGAAGGGTATAAGGAGAAAGAGAACCCTCTATCTTTTTCCAGGGTTCATTATGTTACATTACGTTACAGGCATTTAGCAGGGCGGGGGGCGGTTTCCCTCCTTACTCCACTGTTCCCTACTGCTCCTGTGAGTCCGGGGCTGCAGTAATGAGTAATGAGGAGTTAGCGTAAGTATTCTCCTGCTATGTTTAAAACCAGTACTGGGAAACCTGTATGCCGTTTCTCCTCCTTTTGGAAGCCTATTGCTCACTCCGGAGCTGCAATGCTATGCAACACAGGAGCCTCACATTTTTATATTTGAGTGCTTTCAGTGTTCTCATAGAGTTTTTACTTCTATAGTGTTCTTGAGCAGAGTATGCAGCAGGGAAATAATAAAGTGGACATAGCAAGGAAATAAATGGAACTTTACTTGGTGGTTGTGAAATGCATAGCAATGCTGTGCCTGTGTGTGTTAGAAAGAGATAGTTTGGTGGAAGGATATGTGTGTGAGAGTTTGGTGGAGGGGTGTGTGTGAGAGAGAGGTTTGGTGGAGGGGTGTGTGTGTTTGTGAGAAAGAGGTGGTGGGGTGCATGTGAGAGAGTTTGGTGTAGGGGTGCGTGTGAGAGATTTTGGTGGAGGGGTGTTTGTGAGAGAGTTTGGTGGACGGGTGTGTGTGAGAGAGAGTTTGGATGAAGGGGAGTATTTATACTTATGCCTCTGTATGCACGCTCGCAGGGGCATAATGTCTATGTACGTGTGGTGGGGGTTAATGTTTGGTGAATTTACAGATGTCACTGTGGACCAGTGAACTAGCTCTGAGGCACAATGCGTTCTGTAACAGAAAGCCTGTGACCATCCATCAGACCTTGCATTAGAGACAGAGGCTTAATCTGTACTGTGCGTTCTCTGCTCAGCTGGAGGAGGGGATCAGGAGCTGAAACCGACTCAAGCATCAGGCATATTTGGGGACCCCCTGGACACAACCTTTAGCATAGAAGCTGAAGTCAGGGGGCCGTGTGTTTTGTGAGTGTGTGCATATGCATGTGTATGCGCATGTGGGGGGGAGAGGGTGGTTGTGTGTGCATGTGTGCAGGGGATGAGGATCATGTGTGTGTGCGTGCGTGCAGAAGTGAGGGCTATGCGCTTGTATGTGTGTGTGTGTGTGTGTTGTGAGAGGTACATTTTTTCCTCTCGATGCTAGGAAAGGTCAGCCTCTTATCGATCCCCAGCGTTCACATTGAAAAGGCAGGGGCGTCTCAGGGGTGCAAGGTCAGCTTTGAAGGTGGACAGTGGATTTCTGGGCCCTGCTGATCTTCCACACCTCCAGGTTTCCTGATAAGACTGCCAGGCGGGTGTTATCAGGGAGGGGTGTACAGGGCAAGGGGAAGGGGGGTTTAGGAGGGGCACTGGAGAGCTACAGGATCTCATGTTATTTCATTTCACAATAAAATCAGTAACTTATTTAGACCCAATAAATCAGGAGCGGTGAGTCAACTGTGTAATCAATTGCTTTATCTGATCTATTAAATGCTGAGCAACAATTATACCCAGCAAGGCTATGTTTGGGGGACCCTGTTATGACATCCTTCACAAGACAATGTCACTCATCAAAGGTGGTCCTGGATGACCAGCTGTACCTCAAGGACCACATCATGGCAACATCACAGTCCTGTAGATTCCTCCTGTACAACATCAGGAGGATTCAACCATACCTGACCACGTACTCTACCCAGCTACTAGTACAGTACCAGAATCAGTAACTTTTCACATGTGTTGCAGTTTAAAGCGCCCTGGTCTTGAAGTGTTTGGTCATTGTTGGATTGGCATAGAGTTGCTTCAGCACCCGAGAGAGCTCTGATAGGCAAACCTTCTATACTTCCTCTCCTCCTTTTTGTTTTCTACTTCTGCTCATCCCTTGTTCTTTCCTACATCCCTTTCTTCGACCACCACCATCTTCATTGCAGAGTGATAGGGCTCTGCTCAGTGTAAAAATGGCTTGTTATTGAAGCATCACTGCTAATGGGTTGCAGTTTGGATGGTCACGCACATTTTTTTAAAACACATCCAAAAAATGTCACCTTTCACCTCATGAAAACATTCAGCCCATCAAGTAATCACAAAAATATCTGTACAAGGCAGTGAATATAATTTAGGGGGAAAGCACTCAACATTTTAATCTGAAATGTTATTAGATTCTTGTTCATCTCATCTTTGGCTCAGTAAAAATATTTTGTTTTTTCAAACAATTTACCCTAATAAATGTGTAAAAACAAAACCAATAAACAAGCTGCAAATCAAATTCTTAAACTGCAAATGTTGCCACGCACAAAGTAGAAGACCGCCTATACTATGCTTGAAGGCTCTTGCTCCTGTAAATATCAATGAACAAAACATCGCCCTGGAATTTCACAAGATAGGTAAACAAGAGGTCAGCCAGTGTGCGTGACATCAAATTCATCACAATGGCTCTGAACTTGCCAATATACTTTAGCAGAACAAGAGCGTTGTAGCTAATGGTATGTTTTGTACTGACATCAGGGATAATAAAACTGTAGCTGTGATATCACCTTACTACTAGAAAAGAGAGATGGCCACGACCTAATATGTTGGTAACAACTGATAGAACAATGTCAGTGGTGATTACTGGATATCGGATACTATACTTACTACGGGTACCTATTATGATTGGTGGAGCTCCTGTTTGTTTTCTTCCAGGAAGGTGATCTCACAGAGTTTTATAATCTGTGACAGACATTGGTAACATGTCCAGGGAAGTTTATTGGAGTCCTAGGGCCTGTAAAAACATGAGTTACCTGTCCTCTGTTTTTTCAGGGCAGGCACCAAAATTCTGCAGCATAGTTCACAAAAAAAGGAAAGCTTGACTTTTGACCTTTGCTCCACTCAATGGGTGCACGCCCCAAAGCTAACCCTGGTCATGTGAAGTGGCTGAAACCTTTGTGACCTATCACTGGCACCACGAGGGTCACTCATCAGTACCTGTCAATCCTAAGAGTCAGAGTCATGTGATCATTGTGGGGAGACAGGACATCAAAGTTCATCACAGTTCATTGCAGAGTGTTAATTTCTCAGAGAATTTGAAGAAGGGCTTCGTAAGAGCAAAAGACCCATTTTGGATCAGCACAATTCAGATTCATGCTTTTTTCATCTTGAACAATTGGATGCAATATGCTTTCTTTGACTGGGAATATTGGACATGTATCCTAAATCTATTGCAGCAAGGGTAAATGATAAAATAAGCAGTCCTAGGTACCTTCAGCCCATCTGAAATAGAGTACTCTGAAGCAAACCACCCAGCTCTCCCGCAATTAGGAATTATGGGAATCAAAAAAATAATAAAATAAAGCAACATTCCAGCCCTGCCTTATAGGTTACTTGGCAAGTCCACGTCACTGTTTCAATTGTCTAAATTACTTCCTATTAAAGACTGCAGATAAGCATAAGTATAGGTGTTTAACAAAGTAAACGTGTGTTCAATAGACTGTTGCTGGCCTCTATGGTAACGGAGCACATAGATGAACTATACTGACCTCCTGGGTGTGGACTCCAGCTAAAACACTAGACTTTGGGGAGGCATCACACAGTCTGGAACCAAACCCTGACTGTGCCGACTGTGGCCCATTACATCCCTCGAAATAGAAACATATGGAGGGTCTGGCTTTTGTGGAACTTGGGTTCAGTCCATCTCCTCACACACATCCACACGGAGCCTTACTGCTCCATGTGTTTGGGCAGGAAATCTCCATAGCAACACTTCATCACCACAAAAAAATCTGGGGTATTAAAGATAACTAAAGCACCAAAATGTCTCTGGGGTTCTTTCTTTCTCTCTCTCTCTCTCTCTCTCTCTCTCTCACACACACACACACACACACACACACAAGAACACACACACTCTCACAAACACCTTTTCACCAGATGTTTCCTAGACAAAGCGAGGTCAAGTGGGTGTAATGGCTCTGGTTCCATTATATTATAATTGCTGATATTTGGACCATGTCTACTAGCCACACAAAGACTAAATGATTTACCATCTAATTCTATGATGAATTAAACACATTTTGAATTAAAACACATTTTGGCATGCAAGCAAAAAGTACTGTAATGTCGAAAATATTGCCATTGACTGAGATGTCACACAGCCATTGCCCTAGAAGGCCACAGTGCCTGCAGGACTACTATGGTTCTGGTGGGGAAGGGGGGGGGCACTACCTTACAGGGCTACTCTGGTCCTAGTGGGCTGTTTGGACTGCAATTTTCAATTCCACCTGCACACTCATTGATGTGATCATGTAACATCTCTACTTTCATTCTGAAAGTGCTGATTTGTTAAAAGAGCTGGGAATACACCATTGGACTGTAATCAAATGAAGCAACACAAATGAAATATAGTACTCACAAACGAAAAACGAGACCAATCACTTTATAACAGCTGATGATTTATTGAAATTATTATAGTTAATTTTCATGTAGCAGTTATACTTTTATAGACAGTAGCAGCAGGGTTTGATTGTACAGAAATCCACATTAGGCTCATTATAGCTACTACTAACTACACAGACAGTCATATAAACATAAATACACAACTATACATGACAAATGAACAGAAGTAGAAATGTATTATAAGTTTAAGTTTATACGTTTTTTCTTTTACAATTTTTTTTCTTTTTTAATTTTATATTTGCAAATCATCATAAATGTATGCATTATTGGCAGCAGTGTTTTTTATAACAATTTTAAAATGTTAGAAAATACTTTGGGAAAATAAAAAATAACACAATATGTACACAATTGCCTAGATTTGACCTACACATACATGCACAAAGAAAAATGCATACCGATGCAAACATGCACACAGTGTGCTTTGTGTTTTCTGTGGAAGAGAAACACAAGTGCTGTAAATGCATCATTTCCTGCAGTCCTGCTTGATGTCTTATGCCTAGCGAACACACACACACACACACAGGCACAAACACATCACACACACACCACACACATACATACTCCCATATATGCTGCATACATGTGCACAGACAACACACATATACAGATATACACATGCTTGCATACACATGCATACACTCACACACACCTTTGCTGTGAATGAATGGAAGATGCACAGTAGATTCAGCCTTATAATATGTCTGACAGCCTGCAGGTTCACTCTGAGGTTCAGACATAAAGGTTCATGTAATTATTAAGGCTGTCCACAGTCAATACAGTGAGCTTATGAGTGGTGTTTGCATTACATTTATTTTTGGTCTTGTAATTGCATCATAACACTCTTATTAAATAAACAGAAATGGTAATATAAGAGCATAACACAGTTTGCGTGTGTGTGTGTGCATGCATGTGTGTGTGTGTGTGTGTGCGTGTGCACACAGGTCTGTTTTTCACTCAGGGACAGATGTGAATGAACTGGGTGAACACAGCTGGCTGTGATTTACAGCCACCTGTGTGTGTCAGTGGGTCTGTACAGGCAGAGCCTGAAAGGCTGCTTCCACATGAGAAAGACAGTCACTGCAGGAGGAAGTGCTCACACATAAGACTCCTCACCGAAAAGCATCTGTTCAAAATCATCGAACCTGGGGTCACTGCAACGGCGTGCCTGCCACTCCCTCTTGCCCTGGACAAGGGCGGAGGCCACTTCCTGGCTCCGCTTCAGGGTATCCCCAGTGTCAGTTGCTGTGGCTGTGAAGAAGTAGTCCCTCAGGGCCCTGGTGGTGGAGGGAGACAGGCAGAACCGCGGCTCGGGGTTGCGGTGCGGCTCCACATCGGACACCTTTAGCCCACTGTTCTGAAGGTCCTGCCCAGCACATGCTGTTGCCATTAACGATCCCCTCCTTGTATTGAGGTGGGTTGTCGAGGGTTTGCCCAAACGGAGCACAGAGGGTTCGGAAGCGCGTCGACGAGGCCCGTCAGTAAGTGGAGTGGGCGGGGCAGGTGGGACTGGGGGCTGTGGCTGCTCCTTCTGCAGGCTCAGGCTGGAGGTGGCTTGCCCATAGAACACCGCACAGGGCGGGGTGGCGTGAGGGGACCTCCCCTCCCGTGCCATCAGGCCACGATCACGGACGCGGTAACATGGTGATCTGTAACGCTGGACCTTCAGCGCCACCTGCTGGTAGGAGGGTGGACTACAGGACCTCCTCCTCGGAAGGTCTCCCGCTAACCCACCAGGATCCCTCTGTCCTTCCTCCTCCTCCTCTTCCTCAACCTCCTCCCCCTCCTCACCCTCCCTTCCACCATCTTTGTCCTGTTGTTGTGGAAACAGGAGTAGTTCCCTTGTGTTGGGGTGGAAGCCGTGGGTGCCCCTGTGCTGACTCCAATTGGGGGACTCTGAGGAGGGGGCGGAGCCAGAAGTGGGGGAGCAGAGGGGGTGGCCTTGGGTCCTGGGTGCATGATGGATGGTGTAGTCTGCAGAGCCCTGAGAGAAGGCACTGTCCAAAGAGCTCATGGAGGAGCCAGAGGGGGAGGTGGCTGGAGAGGAGAGGCTGGACAGGCTTGTGTCTAAGCGCAGAGCTGAGGAGGGATGCTTGGGTTTCCGACACAGCGGCGGGGGTGGGACGCCCCGGGAAACCTCGCCTGCTCCCCCTCCTCTGCTCAGGTCCCTCTCTTCCCCAAAAACATTGCAGTTGGTCACGGCGTCATAGCTGGACTTGCGGCTCACAGGTAGGTGTGAGGCGCTGCTGGGGGCGTGGCTAGAAAGTGGGAGGCTGAGGGCGGGCTCGGAGCATCGGCGCTGCCAGCGAGGGGGCGGAGCGTCCGGTTCGGGAGCAGGGCCATCGCGGAGGGCACGGGGAGGCGGCTGCTGGGTGGCGGAGGTGAACTTCCTGGGTCTGGCCAGCGGGGGGAGCTCCAGGCAGGAGGAGTCCAGGTCACAGTCGTCGCTCAGCGTGAGGACGGAGTCGCGGCTGCGGTTCTCCTGCTTGCCCTTGTGGAGCCGCAGGCTCTGGAGCGGAGATCCGCCGTCCTCGTTCAGCTCGTTCTCCAGGCTGTCATACGACGAGTCATTCAGCTGGAAGGAGGACACATCTGTGCGCACAGGGAGGAGAAAGGGAGAGAGGGAGGATAAGATACACCTGTTCACTTGATTGGCGCTTAAAATAGCCTGGTTCATACTCACCACAACAACCAATGCACTACTTGGAAGGTGAACATTAATTTTGACAACTACTCCTTTCAAACCATTTTGTGTCAACAAAACAACATGCTTCACTCTCCAGTGACTGAGAGGAATCAATTTACACACCAGAGGACAGCGTGTAAGAGTAGAGATCAGTGTGTAGAAGATAAGTGCACAGGAGAGGAGAAGAGTGCGTAAGAGACGGTGGCGTGTGTTACCGGATCCGTGCTCTCTGCTGCTGGCTCTCTCAGGGAACCTTCCAAACAGAGAGGCGATGTCCTCCCCCAGGACCTCACAGCAGTGTTCGATCAGGAACCTCACCACCTCAGACACCTGCAGAGACAGTGCCGCACGTTATGCCTGGTCACTACATCCCACCTAGGCTAGTGATCTAGTTCCTGTTCTTTTTATAGAAAAACCTAGCATAGATGGTGGCAGACGCTATGTATGTGCACTGCAGTGCTGAGCAGCTGGTGAGGATCTGTTGTTGAAATGCAAACTGCCATACTGGGGCTACATTGGAGCAGCGCACGCATAGCCAGCACTACTGATCTCAACCAGGGGTAGTGAAGGCCTGCTGGCTTCAGAGAAACAGGCCTACTTTCAGCTCACCACTCTTGCCCTCTGTCTCTCTTTCTCTCACTTCAACTTCCCTTTGTAGACCGCTGCTCTCCATTCTTCTGATGAAGACACGCACACGCACATACACACACACACGCACACACATACACACACACACACACAAACATACTCACGCAGAGTGACTCACCATTAATTTGTCTGATTTGTCTGAAAAGAATAATTTGCATATACAGTGGGCATGGGGGTAAACTGGGAAGAAATATTGTTTTGAAACAGCTTGTAAAAACACTGAGCTTGGATTACAGAGTGGTGGATGGTGAATGGATCTGCTCCTCCAGGTCCCACCCATAGCCTGCCAGTTAGTAAGACAACTAAAAGACCAGCTCCAGTTCTTTAAAAACAACTGAAATAGTCAACCACAGACCCCACCCAGCTAACATACTTTTGCTGTCCAATGTGTCACCACATTCACAGGACTGGAACACCCTCGATCTTGAATGTAGTGTCAAAACTCATGATAATGATTAATATGCTACATTAACACAGACATGTATTGCAGCACTATTCCTTAAAAAAGTTAAATACATATGTGGGATTGATTTATAATGATGATGATGATGATGATGATGATGAATATTATTATTATTATTATTATTATTAGTAGTAGTAGTAGTAGTAGTAGTAGTAGTAGTAGTGGTAGTAGTAGTAGTAGTAGTAGTAGTAGTAGTAGTAGTAGTAGTAGTAGTAGTAGTAGTAGTGGTAGTAGTAGTAGTGGTCATGCATTTGACAGATGGCCCTCTGCAGTAAATAGAGTGGTGAGAAGCAGACCCTTGGCTCATCTGTGGACCATGTTATATGGAATGTAGAAAAAAACATTTTCCCTCTACCCTGTGTGCAGCTGCCGAAGGGAACTTACACACATAAAAACAAACAAATTGGGAGAGAAACATTCTCACAGCTCTAGGTTCTGAGAACAGAATTGCCCTTAGGAATCTCCAAAGGAAATTTCTCAAATACTTTCAAGTTAGCCACAGCTTGTAGTTCCAAGTAATTCATTATATAAACACGTGCCAAAAAAAATGGTCTGTATGATAAGGTGTATAAAATGTAATTTCTGAACGCAGATTGAACTTTTGTCCTGTTATAACCCAGCTGCTTAACCACAAGAAGAAAGACAGGACCGCATGTTGACATTTCTCAATAACAATTTTCCCGCTTTTTATTTTTCTCCACTGTTTGGAGAGGCCAAATGTGGCTCCAGTTACCACAGTGCCACACAGCAAGTTCTCAGGCCGAAGTGTGCGCATTCACCCATAAGCCAGTGACTATGTTTCATCCTTCAGGTTACACAGTGCTACAGGAGTGAGCTAGCGCTGATCAGCAAAGAGATGTTTCTCTCACTGAAAACGCGGGGTCTGTGGGTGCCTACCATGTCATTGGGTGAAACTAATTCAGCAGTACCTAGATGAATCCTAGCTAGCTTAAATCCACCCTTTCCATGGCAGAATAAAGCCAGCTGGGTCCCACCACCATAGACTCCCAGTCAGCTGGTGACATAGTCTGGGGCTGCAAATTGCCTAGCAACTACATGACCCACCCAAACACGAAGCTCTCCTGAATCTCTGGGACATCAAATTAGACTCAAAGGCTGTTATGGCAAGCAGTTTTTCAAGTCAGAGGCACTTCCCCTCACCTTCTTGGTGCCCTCGCTCTCCATGCTAGGGCTGCAGGGGTTGGGGGCCCAAAGCATGCTGGGAGCGATGCAGACCGACAGGTTGAAGCTGTTCATTTGGTTGTGGTGGGAATGCCGATGGATGCAGTGGAGGACGGCGAGCAAGTGTCCCAAAAGAAGCTGGTTCTCTGGTGGCAGCAGCTGCACCAGTCTGTTGGGGCGGAGGGGGGGAGGGGGTGAATGGAGTAAGGGTATTGAGGACAACCATATATTTTTTTACTTTCATGCAGCACATATAACGAGACATCAATCATTTTGCCTCAATGTCAGTCTTAAATTCACAGGTCAGATGAACCATAGTGAGCTTCTTTCTTTCAAGCAAAGACACTCAACCACTATCTGCTGTTCTAATTTATTTTTTCCTGCCAGTAAAGCAAGAATATATTGATATCATATTTTCAACCTTTCAATCCAATCTCTCAGTCCTTCCTTTTCGTCTCTCTGTCTCTCTCAAAGGCCTTTCTCTAAGCAGGGGCTGGGAAGCACAGTCTATCTAGTGAATCTTTCAAGGCTGAGGGATAACATCCTGGTGACAGTCACATTGAGTGGGTGTGATTTGACCATGGAGGTGTTACCTCTGGACAGCCTGCACGCGCTCCTCCTCTTCCTCCCCTGCCTGCTCCATCACCTCCACCCACTGCTCATACAGGTCCTGGGACAGCAGGCTGCCTGGGATGTGCCGCAGGAAGTCCTGTTGGGGAAGAGACCATAGATGCAGGGGGTTGCCAGATTGTCACTCTGTATGGGATGAAGTGCACTGTTCCCTCCCGTAAGGCAGGGCCTGACAGAAACAGATCTGTGTACAGAGAGTACCTGCTATTTTAAAGTCACATACCATTATTTTATCAAGGACATTCTTGACTGACCTACAGAAGCACTTTTGACTAAGGTAAATTAGGCTGATCTTAATTAGTATGCACATACAGTCAGCATTATCCTAGAAAAATGAGGTCCTCATTTGGAAAAAATGTTTGTGTGTGTGTTCGCATGTGTCTGAGTGTGTGTGTGTGTGTTTGTGTGCGTGCGTGCGTGAGTGCGTGCGTGTGTGTGTGTTTGTGTGTGCATGTGTGTGCATGCCTCATTCTCTGTGTTACATTTCCTCAGAGGACATTGATATCAGAATACAGAAATAATGTTATTAAATAGTGGAAAAATCACTAGCAGGATGGCCAGAATATGCTCAAAAGCTTCCTGTCTCACAGACATGTCTCTCAGCTGCCTGAATGTACAATGTCACTGAAAGCACAGTGAGTAGTTTACTCCATCAGGGATAAGTGCCATATGCTGTTCACACCTTTGCAGAAACCTGTGCTGTTGGTAGGTACATTTTGCCAGAATATTATTTCTCATGCTTTATATGATCTCATGTTAGGCAAAATGCACAAAATTACAAAAACAGCATTTCCATGTATATCAGATAAATATCAAATAGTATATTTCATTTATATTTAGACAGAATTCCTCTAGTATATTTAAAGGGCTCTATAGTGGCCATAGATGCAAATTTGGGCTTAACGTTTCACATTGTTTCTCAAACACAAATCGAGTTTGTCTCTTTAAAATGTTTAGAGATCTTTTGGCAGCATAAAATCTGGACTAAAAGACAATGTAACCAAACTTCCATTCAGACTCATAACTTTGAGATTTTCAGTTGACATTTCCAGTAAAAGGTCTGGCTAATGGACATTATCACATGCTTTCAATTTTCTACAGTACATCTTTGGATGCTGCTGCTTAATGGATTATTTGGATTTGTTTTCTCTGTTTCTATGGTCTTCTGGTTTGAAAAATTAGGTTATACAATTGGGAGTGGGTGGGGTGCAGTCAAGGGGGTGCTTAGACAGTTAGGTCATGGTAGTTTTGTTTTATTAAAAATTCGCATTTAAAGATTAAAGTTAGGCCGTCTCACTGGACTAAACACATAGAGCTCAGAGTAAAAACACAGCTAACTTATGACATTATAATGGCGTGTCATTGACAACCACTATTGAAGACCACATCATGATTTCCGTTCCCACATAGGTGTGGTAAAATAGGAAGGGTACCCTGGTCTGAGAGGTGCTGTGGACGTACCTTGAAGACAGCCCCGGTGACGAAGGTAGACTCGCAGGTGAGTGTGACATCCTCATCGCCGGAGTTCAGCCTGTCTCTCACCTCCCGGCACGCCTTGACGCTCGCCGAGCGACGGAATATCCCCCTGGTGAATGGGCCCTCCTGGTACAGCAACGCCAGCATGTCCTACAGACAGAGAGATATTATCATAGATATTGGGGCGGCAGTGTAGTCTAATGGGTAAGGAACTGGTCTTGTAACCTAAAGGTTGCAGGTTCAGTTCCCGGATAGGACACTGCCATTGTACCCCTGAGCAAGGTACTGAATAGCTTCAGTATATATCCAGCTGTATAAATGGATGCAATGTAAATGCTATGTGATGTTGTGTAAGTCACTCTAAATGTAATGTAATTATCACTACTGTTGTTGTTTTTTCATTGGATACATTAAGGGGCCATACAATACCATGTCTGAGTATATTAACACCATAAACTGGCCCCGGGTCAGGCGCTCACCATGATGGATTTCGGCAGGGCGTCGCCCTTGCACACGGCGCTCAGTGGTAGGCCAAACAACTGTTTGGAGGTGGGCGAGGTGGGCGAGGTGGGCAGGGTCGGCGAGGCGGGCAGCCCATCCAGCTGAGAGCTGGAGCCGCGCCAGAAAGCCCAGGCCATGATGGAGCGCTTCCTCCTGAACGGCTTCTGGCCTCCGTCTGGAGAGAGGAGAGGAAGACGGCATTGATTCACCTGCACACACTCTGTTTCTCTCTCAGTCTCTCTCTCAAATTCACCAGCGCACACTCATATCCTCAATGCATATGGAAAAGAAAAGGACTTAAATGAAGGAAGAAAAAATTAATCAGAACAGCAATGTAACAACGTTCATTTTTTTCTCTCTTTTTCTCAGTGTCCTTCTGACAGATGCTGGTGCACAAGCATTTAGGCTGTAGAGCAAGAGTTGATGTGCACAAAGGAAGCTGGTGGTCTGTGTTTTTACACAACAGAAAGAGAGTTTAAGAGAGGGTGTGGGATAAATATCAAACAAAAGTTTAATAGAGGCTGTGGGATAACTTGCATATTTGTATTTGCATTTGGCTTTGTATCGTCTGTGGTACTCATTAATACTGAGATGCAGTCTTCGTTTCTTTTTGTTTTATAACTCAGTTCTTTAAAGTGGGTGTATGTGGGGGAATTTCCTTCCTTCTTGGAAAGGGGGTAGGGTGTTGTTGTTGTAGATATGTATTTTAATGCTTTAGCAACACAAGTTCACATCCCTGGAAATAAAGTGTATTTGAAGTCGAGAAAGATGGAAAACAGAGCATCACATAATGACCACTGTAAAAACACAACCCTGCCAAGAGCTGTTAGCCTCAACAAAATATGTTAAAAACATTTCATCCAACTTTCACACGCAAGTGTGTTCTCCACTGTAACTACAAAACAATGTTGCTGAGCTTAGTTTTTTTCACTAGGTTTCTTCCAAGTCTGTGCACCATTAAAAGTTTATAAATATGCCATGCATTGCATCATGGCTCACAGAGGTCTTCAGGGCAAGGGATTGGATGATGGGAGAGACTAGTGGTGGTTTGCCGACCAGCTGTGGCCTTCGCACACAGTTCCGTCTCTGTGATTTCTCCCCACTTACCTGCACCAGGGTTCCTTAAAAAATGACATGGAGAGTAGAGGAAAAACAGGGAAATTACATGTATTTATATACAGAAATAGACTTAAATGACTGTGTGACTTGAGCGCTAAGGAATTTAAGGCGAGGCCTGTGGCTACATCAGTGGAGCCCTGTGGTTCTGGAAAACCTGAAAACAAGCTTCAACTCAACTACTCATTTCTCTGTCTCTAGCACTCCCCCGCTTCCTTCCCTCTCTTCCTCAAACCACTCTCATTCTCCCTTTCTCCTTCCCTCTCTCCTTCGCCCCCTTGTAGCTCTCTTCCTCTAAAAAGCTCCTTCATCACTTGTTCTCCCTCTCTCAGTCAAAAAACTCTCTCCCTCACTCCCTCTCTCTCATGCCTTCCTTCACTCCCCTCCCTCTGTCTTCCTATTGAGGCCACTGAGTGAGTGGTCAGCAGTCCTTGTTGGTGATTGTGCGTGCAGGTGTGAGAACGAGAGTCCCTTACCAAGTACAGGCTGTTCCACAGCCACTCGGCTGGGCTTGAGGATGAACTGGCACTGCGTGTTCAAAGGCAACCGCTCCAGGAGCAGCATCCCCTGCAGATCTGGAGGAGTAACTGTCTCTTTCCCTCCCCCGTTCTGCAATCCATGGTCCCGGATGTGACTCATCTTGATGCTGAAGGGAAACTCATGCCCTGTGAGGAAGTCAGGAATCAAAGGTACTGTGTTAAAATGTTACAACAGCTTCTATAAATCAGATGGCCACCTCTTCAATTTATTTATTCCCCTCTACTGCTGACAGGAGATTCCAGTAGTAGTTTCCAATACAATACTACAGAACATCTACATCAGCTCTGTACTGTCAGAACCATTCATGAATATTCAAAAGATGCATAAAATTGGAAATTTTCACCTCAATGCTAAAGAGACAGAAGTGGGACAGAATAGAACAGAACAACCTGGCTATTGGTCATTACATAGGCCTGTGACCTTTAAGCTGCTCAGGACAACGTGCTGTGCAGGTGAGTTGATGAATTTGAACATGGAGGACTTCAATACATTGACACTCACCAATCAGGGGGTAGGGAGGGTCATCCTTCTTTGAGCTCACCCACAGCTGGTAATCTTTCACACAGCCCTATATACGAGAGAGAGACAGAGAGAGAGAGTAATATTTCACACAACCTTACATATGAGAAATACAGAAGAGACACTTTCAATACCACTTTGCTACACAGCGTCCAATCACATGCGCGTGCACACACACACGCACACACACACACACACACACACGCGGCGAACAGACAACAGACACATGGAGGAGGGGGCCCTGTCAACCTTATCAAGGCATACACTGTGGATTCATAGGGTGGGGAGGACTGGAGGGAAAGGGGGTTGAGGGGAGACACTCACCGAAATTCCAAACTGCTGCAGCGCCATGGCAATGACCTGCGTGGCGCAGTCTGTGTGGCTGACAGTCAGAGTCTTGGCCTGGGATGGGAACAGGGCAAACACATCAGGACACTGGAACCTAAAACGGCTTTTAAAGGCACAAGCTCTCTTAGTTCAGCACTGGCTTTAAGCACCTCCTGGGCTTACATCTATCTGGGTGTTAGTCACTTGCAGTTACTTTGCATTAATCTAACTGATCAAAATATCCAAACATAACTTCACAGGTGTAGACAGAGGAGGGGCCGGTAGAAACAGGTGTGTAAGTGTGTGTGTGTGTGTGTGTGAATCATATAATCAGCCCAAGGTTTATAGAATTGTGTTTCTTTCTGCAGTAAGTGTCAGACACTGGGGAACTGAGTTCATACCATGAGAGAGACAGCGAGAGAGGGTGAGAGAGAGAGAGAGAGAGAGCGCACGTGTGTGTGTATGTGTGTGTGTGGTGGGGGTTCGCGGGGTCAGGGGGATTAGGTACGACCCACCCTGCCTCCCCTCCCCCATGCCTCCATCTGCGCAGTTTCAGGGGGCTGCTGATTGATAGGGAGCAGATTATAGGGGAAGACTGAATATTCTGTGGTGTGGGAGGGTGGCAGCCCCCATATGTTGTTTTGGTGAGGCTGAGCCCCCAAGGTCATCTGTGCTGGAGGACAGATTGAGCTGTAGGGACTTCCAGACCTCATAAAAGCCCTGGGATAATCACTGTGTACACACAACCATAAGCACACACGGACACATAACACACACACACACACACACACACACGCCTGACACTATACACTGTAGCTCAAATAATCAGGTGAATGCACTTAGTTTCCTGTACAATATAAATTGCTCTGGATGAGACCCGGTTCAAATACGTATTTGTTTTGGATTCAAATACTTTTCTGTGCTCTGTTGATCTTGCCTTGTGTAATTGAGCATGCCAATATGACCAGAAGGTGGGGTTTGCATTTTTTGAGAGTATGCCATTGGTTCCAATACACCAGACGAGATCAGTAAAGCTTAGAAAAGTATTTGATTCCAAAACAAATACATACTTGATCCAGGTCTGCTCTGGATAAGAGCATCTTCTAAATCAGTGTAATATAGTGTAAGAAGCATGCACACACAATCACATGTACATGTGCACACATATCCATAGAAGGACACACACAGAATACCTACATAAGCACAGTTTCCAATGTCTTTAGCAAATATTTTAAGAGGAATGGTTTCGGGGTCATCTTTTTCTTTCTCCTCTTTTATTTGACTGGGAAAGGGAGAAAAAAGACAGAACAGGTCAGGCAGCTCACAAAACACAACCAAAATAAACCAAACCAAAATATGGACTGGCAATTCACAGAGTAAAGGACAAAAACACGACGTCAAGGAATGAGACAGATGTTTTTGGGGTGGTGGAGAGGTAGGCGAGGGCCCTGCCATGTTACAGCCAGAGGGGATTACCTTTTTATGAAGGAGAACCATTTCTCTTTCTGTTCCACCGAACTGGGAGAAAACACAAAAATGTGGAATCCAAAGTCACACATCGTTGGCATCACTCTTTTCCATTTGCACTCTTACATAAGACCTCGTAAAACACAGTAATCTTCCTACAAGGATCTCATCCAAACGGCTGCTTTTTAAAATGAGTTATAGACCTGGCATGCACCAGCACCTCAGCCAGACTCCAACCATCCCGCTCTGTGTATACAAGCAAAGGTTAAGGGACCGTTTATAACGGCTGGACTCCGAAGGGAATTACATCACAGCTCCTTCAAATCAGGCATGAAAACAGTGCTCTTCAAGACAGCCCTGTGCTCAGATTTCTGGCCTAAGATATCAAACATTTTTGTCTGCGATAATATCAATGTGGTATGAAAAAGACAAGGTCAAAATGAATTATTGCACTGACTGAGCAAATGCAAAAACAACTCCGGTTTCATACGCATGTTACAGTGCTTTTCTGTCTCAGTGTGCTCACTCAAACACAAACTGGAGTCCTGCTGGGGCACTGGGGCACTACGCTGTGTGGCTTTATTCCCTGAAAAACTTTAAACTTTCTCTGATCACAGCACGGTGTTTATGGGGTTCACCCCCAGGCACAGAGAAGAGCAGGCTTCTGAAGAGGAGCAATGACAGGGTGAAAGTTATCAGACATGGAAGGACAGGGGACGACTGCAGAGCTCACAGCTGAACTACTGCTGTCCCTGCACCTCCCTGTGTGCTCAGTGGCAGAGCTGCCCTCTAGCATGAAGCTGTGTTAGTGAGGTGTGCTCAGACAGGCCATGTTTGAAGGTGTGTTCAGTCACAGAGATGCCATTTGGTCGTAGTGTATGTGCAGGTGTGCTGAGTGAAATGCCATTGGTTGTAGTGTACGTGAAGTCCAGTTTAGTGAGATGCCATTGGCTGTAGTGTACGTGCAGGTCTGCAGAGTGAAATGCCATTGGCTGTAGTGTATGTGCAGGTCTGCAGAGTGAAATGCCATTGGCTGCAGTGTATGTGCAGGTCTGCAGAGTGAAATGCCTTCAGCCATAGTGCATGTGCAGGTCTGCAGAATGAAATGCCATTGGCTGCAGTGTATGTGCAGGTCTGCAGAGTGAAATGCCATTGGCTGTAGTGTATGTGCAAGTCTGCAGAGTGAAATGCCATTGGCTGTAGTGCATGTGCAGGTCTGCAGAGTGAAATGCCATTGGCTGCAGTGTATGTGCAGGTCTGCAGAGTGAAATGCCATTGGCTGTAGTGTATGTGCAGGTCTGCAGAGTGAAATGCCATTGGCTGTAGTGTATGTGCAGGTCTACAGAGTGAAATGCCTTCAGCCATAGTGCATGTGCAGGTCTGCAGAGTGAAATGCCATTGGCTGTAGTGTATGTGCAGGTCTGCAGAGTGAAATGCCATTGGCTGTAGTGTATGTGCAGGTCTGCAGAGTGAAATGCCTTCAGCCACAGTGCATATGCAGGTGTTTAGCGTGTACACAGGGGCGGCGCTGTACCTGAAGGTGGCGACACAGTTGAAGGTGGGCCAGCCCATGACGAAGCTTCTGTCAGGGCTGGTACTGCCTTCACACACCTCCTCCATGCAGCCAGCTGTCCACATGTCACACACACGCACCTGAGCCTTCAGCTTGAAATGTGTTGAGGACCTGGAGACCGCATGGGGATGTCGTTTATGCATGCACACACACACACACACACACGCAAGTAGACACAAGCACTCTACGTGAACATGCTCTCCAGGGCAGAAGACTCACTTGGCTTTGGTGATGAGGAGAATGTCGCTGAAGAGGAAGAGGTATCGCTCCTGTGTCTGCAGGCCAGTCTTCAGCTGGGCGTGGCCGTGGGTGAGGAATGTCCGTGCCGGAGTCAGGAAGGACTGGACCAGGGGACACATCTCTGGGCTGACAGGTGACAGGCACTGCTCCCTAAAACACACACGCACCCCACAAAAGAACACAGGATGACTCAGCATCTGGAACAGAGAAACACCCTAAAATAGTGTGCTTTCTGGTGTCTGGGATACAAAAGCACCCCAAGAACAGGGCCACACTGAGGCAGAGTATTCGTGATGAAGGGAGGGGCTGAGAGAGGAAGTTTTTTAAGAGGTTCACATTTAAACAGTCAAAATAAGAATATTAAGTGTACGCTCAATGTGATTGATGGTTTTGCACATGTGCGAAGGGTGATGGTGTAAAATTGTTAGGAAACTGGGCTTATAAACTCAGATTGCAGATTTTACTTTCCAGGTGTGGTGATTGCCCGTGTATCCCAAGATACTTAACCTGAATTGTTTCAGTTAAATTACCAGCTACAGTATATAAACAGACTGCATACAAAAATGCAGGCTGTGTAAATCACTCTGGATAAGAGATTCAGTGAAATGCCAGTAATGTAACGCACACACACTCCCACACACCGCTGTGTATTTCATGCCCTGGCCCTGAACCCTGCTGTGGGAGGTCAAGGCTCCTTAACAGCCGGTGTAATGACCGCGCTGTTTTAACGAGGTTACTCACTTCCTGAGACCCGAGAGGTTAAAGCCCCAGTGTATATTTAGAGTGTGCTGTTATGACTCAGGTGTGCTGTAACAGGCATTTAAGACCCCTAATGACCCAGCTCTGCCTGGAGTTCATTACCACTGCCATCACAGTAAAAGGGGACTTCCTACTGGTGCCAGGAAGGGTCAAACAAAGCACTCTGACCACGCCATTGCCCAACCAGACTCAAATTCAAATATAGTTTATTGGTAGGACTGCTCAAGGTGCTACAGTGTTGCCATAGCAAGAAACAAACCTGGTAAAAGTCAAGTTGAAAATGATTACAAAATCAACACTGAAAACCGAGTGTGTTATGTCCATTGCCCTGCCCATTACCCAATCTGCCTCACTGAGGAAGGTAGTCCACCACCTACCTTCCGCTATAGCAATGATGGACACCGCACGCAACCAGACACACATAATGTGTTCCAGATAATCTGGGGAAGAGCATTACTGCCCCACCACATTGTAAGAGCATTACGAAGACCTTGTGAAACACATAAGTCTTGCACTACGTGGGCAGGTGATGAAACCTGCAGTGCCTCTGTGGATGAAGGGAGCCACAAGGCCCAGGTCTGACAGCAGTAACATTAGGGGCAGGCTCATATAACACAAAGAGTCAAACTCTTTATCGGCTCAGCTCGCTAATGGAGAAACATCATTACTTCATTTGTTCCAGACAAATGCCATTATTCCATTATGTTTAGGAGCAGAGGATAACTGGGAAGTAATTTCCCTTGCGTTTCAATCTTCCACCAATTAGACAGAGCCTCTATTTCAAGTCATGAGTAAAAAACTATTTACAATAATTTGCTACAATCATCTCAGTTAATCAATTACCACTTAATCCAGCCCATGTGAAGATCGACAGTGCAATTATTATGTTTGTTAACATTAACACAATTCTTCAATGTTCTGATGTACTGATGTACATTAATTTAAGCCGAGCATGCCTTAATTACGGGCAAATTCAATGTGAATTTCCCAATAGTTCTATAGCATACATCATTAGCAAAAATATATCGCAAAACTGTCTCTGTTCCACCTCCTCGCCACCAAAGGCCACCCGCTCCATGTCCCTAGTGTTTCCCGTCTTGTGTTTCCCTTAATTAGTCCTCATTGTTGTATCATTGTTTCATCTCGTTTTGCACGTGTCTGTTCATTAGGTTATTGTAAGCACCCGTCTTGCTGTGTGTTTAAGTTCCTTGTTCACCCTCAGTCTCTGCTCGGCCTTTGTGGTTTCTCTAGCACAGTTTGTCTCTTGTTTGGTACTCTAGTTCTCAAGTCTCCTGTGGTTTTTCCCTGTATGCTCCCCGGTTTATTATTTTCCCTGCGTCCTCATGGGCCATTCCTGTTTGTTGTTTCGTTGCCGCTTTTTACTGGTAGTCTTAGAGTTTTTGTGTCAACCTGAGTGTCCTCCATTTTTTGCTCTGCATTTGGGTCCACCTGCCTTAGACTCCCATTGTGACACTAAAGAAATGCAGTGCAGTGCTATAGTTGTAGATTACACCTCTCGAGATATCCACTCCAGTTTAAAATTTCAGCAAAATGACTTACAGGTCACAATTTTCATTTTCTTGAACATTTCCATCCACTTTTACAACAGGTATCTTTGTGTAATTATCTATACATAGTTGAGAATACTCTATTTTATATATTCTCGTATCTCCGCCACTCTATTCTCTGCTATTCTACGGTATTCTGCTAAAGCCAAGTCTACGGTCAGGTCAGAGCAATAGCTTTTTGAGCCTAACTAGCAAAATTGTGCATCTGAATCAATATTATGCTAGGAAGGAAACAGCCATTCTTAGCTATATCATGCCAATAAATGTGACTGCAGCTAACCATGCATACTTAGCCACCTTTCATGAGCTGACAAGATACTGAGCTAAGCAGCTATCCAATATGTCTTTCTCTCTCTTATAAAGGAAAGAAAAGCATGTGGATTAGGTAATTACTGCATGTAATTTAGCTCATTTGACCCACAAACACAAAAAGTAAAATAGTAATATATATTTTAGTTTTAGCTGTATCAAATTTGTGTTTTTTTAAAGCTATTCTGAAGCTTATGCCATTAGCAGCAGTGCAGGCAAATCATGCAGTGTACCTCTAACAGGTTTTTGGTCTGTTATATTATCTCAGGGATAAAGGAACCTGGCCAGCCTCAAATAAAAAAATGGACATTTGACCAGCAGCCACACTTAGAGAACATGCTGGTAATTAGTCACGTGCCAAACCACTGCAAAAGTAAAAATGCTGGAGGATAACCTGCTGACATTTAGGATAACAGCCTAGAGCAGGAGCAGCCATCCTGGTCCTGGTGCGCCGCAGGGTCTGCTGGTTTTTGTTTTCATCTTAAATACAACAACCACCTAAGTCGTAATGTTTTATTTTGAGCTTGGAGCCATGTCAGTGACCCAGACTTAATGATATATTTTTGCCGGGAGTTAAGAATGAAAACTGAAACAGGAATAACAAGCTATTTTTTTTGTGGACGCAGTATATTAAGCATCTTGTGTGTTCCGGACTGACATTGCAAAAGACGTCTTAGCTTGCGTCAGGGTAAACCACAAAGCGTCAACATCTTCTTTTTTTTCAACACATTCTTTTTTTTTTTGTTGGAAAAAACTCAGTTTTCAGAATGCTGAAAGAGAAGTGTGATTCTCTCTCCCACATAAAAGAAGAAGAGTGATTCCCATATTCGTGGCACGGTTCCCTCTGCTGAATGACCAGTCAATGAGTAATGGTGAGTTGCTGATGCTGCAGACGCTGATTGATGATACGCTAATTGGCTCATTGTAATGGGGCAATGATGATAAATTAAGCACACCACGCATACACACTGCGCCCCTTGTTAGAAGCACGGGAACCATAGGGAAGAGCTCGGACATGTGTAAATGGCACCTCTGTTCACTAAACAGCAAGAGTCAAAGGAGAGGGTGAACTTCAGTCCTCTTCCCATGCCCGTTCGGTAAGCTGATCTCCCACCATGCCCCTGTAATGCACGCTAAAGTCACCACAATGCCCCGCGTTGCATGTTTAACTCCCGTCATTGAGCCAATGATGAATGCTCAGAATGCCCTTGTCCACATGGGAAACTCGCAGCACGTCTTGCTTCAATCTCAACCAAGGTATTCATTACCAATCCATCAGCATCCCTGCCCACACCTCCCTGCCCCACCACACGCCACCCACCCCACCCCACCACTCTGTCTCTTTCTCTCTCAACCGTTACCAAAGAACTCTGGGAATCTACAGTGGAGGCTGGTCCACAGGGCATTTTAAGATCTGGGGAAGAGTACGATGTTCCCCTTCTGCTTTAATATGGAGACAGTGCTCACATTATTACAGGCTGCCACAGATTACGGGACTTGTTTGGACAATTAAGTGCATTGTGTGGGACGCTGGAGGGGTCAGTCTTCCCATATTTGTTATTGGGCCAGGGTACAGTTTTTGGTTTGGCCAGGCTAAGGCTGGAAGTGTGGGTGACAGAGCAAAATAAAATTCAGGAAATTCACATGACTTGAGTTTGTTAAGGGGCTGGGGGGTACAAATCCCATTAGTTTAAGGGTGTAAGTATTGTAAAGAATTGTAAATGTTTACGTTTTTGTGTGTTATGTTACTTGTGCTCCAGAGTATTTAGTATTGACCTTTTGTAAAATAGCTAAATCTCTGATTGTGTTAATCTATATTTTAGTGGCTAAAATAAAGGAGTATCAAAGGTCTCTCTCTCTCACACACAAACACACACATACACGTATAAAAAACATTCACACTCACATGTACTCATAACATACACAGACACACACATCAAACCTTTCATAGCATGTATGCAACCCTGCACCCTAAATAGCACAGCTGAGGTGTAGAGGATATGGGAGGTGACGGGATAGATTAAGTAACTTAAACCCAGATGTGCATTCCTCTCCCTCTCTCCCTCCATCCCTCCCTCCCTGTAGACTGGGCTCACATGTTCTTAATAATGCTGATGAGAACATCTGTTAGGAGAGACACCCAAGTCAAGCCGGAGCAGTGACTGTCAGTGAATCACTATGGCAACAACTCATGCACACGTGCGCCCACACACACACACACACACACACACACACACACGATACCCAACTATACCATAACAACAATGGGCCTTAAGTTTACATGGAGACAATTTGTCGGAACAAAGAAGAATAAATGTGGGCTTAACAAAGCCTCCTCAGCGGGAAGGGGTGTGAGTGGAGCATTGTGGGCACTGTTTCGCAGGGTTACATAATGTGTTGACTTTGATTCCAAATTTCTCTCTTCTGTAAGGAGGCCACAGCTCTTCAAACCCAATTTACATTGGCCCAGTTGTTAGAAGTAAGAACAGAGAATGAAAGAGAAGAGCTCTTTCGCCTGATCCCATGCCAGGAGACAGCCAGGGCTCATTTGGGTCTCCCATGATCCCAAAAGTGCCAGAGAGGGTGTGTGTGCATGTGTGTGTGTGTGTGTGTGTGCTTCCCTGTCTCCCAGTGTAGCCTGGGAGGTAAACCTTGATAATAAAACCATCTCCATTTATTTATTTTGTTTAAATAGTATACCCATTATCTAAGTTTTTCATTTTTTCATTAAAACCCAACTGCAACATATAAGGGCTTGGCCTTTCACCAGTGCAACAATTCTTTGGCAAGTTTGTATAATTGCACAGAGCAGGCTTTCCTCTTTCCTTTATCCTGGCCCTAAATTCAACCTCAACTCTCCCTCCTCACTATGAAGTCAAGCCCTTAACCTTACTGCAACACTACCCTTAAATCAACTCTATCCCTTTATGTAACTACACATGTAACTACAAGTTATGCAACCAACTTGTGAAACTGCAGAACAGTTATTAGTGCTTTCTTATTACCCAGTAATTTACAAATTAATTTATTACTAGCAGTGTAATAATAAAGGTGCAGGTAGTGAACAAAAGAAAACAAAAAGAAACAAAATAAACACCAAAGCAAAATCCCTGAATAGCTTTTGGATTTATTCCTATCTCGTTTCTCATTGGCCCTTACCTGGAGTGGTTTCTGGATTTGGTAAATGCTTTGCTGATGACCAGGGAAGGGGCCGACTGTCTTCGTTGGTTGAGAGTCTTCATCTTCTAAGTAGCGGCAAGAGAAGGGGAGAGAGAGGAGAAGAGAGGGAGGGAGGGACAGCATATTTTATTACATGATAAAATTCACATTATTCATAAACAAAATTGGTTAAACAACAATATTTAGATTGCATGAAATATATATATTTCATATATAAATGTGTATGTATATATATATATATATATATATCACTTCAGAAGTTAAATTGCAGTAACATAAACAGTATAATTTTGTCCCTCTCTCTAGATGCATCTTAATTTTTGATGATCTTTACCTATAACTTCCTGTAGGTAAATGAAAGCAAGCAAACAAAAAGCCATTTTCTGTCTTGGGGACAGATTCTCGCCATCTGGTCTCAGTCAACTAGCAGCACTACTGTCTTTCAGTATAGAACACACTGATTACAACCAATGTCCATGGCTGATTGCAGATTATATTGTGTAATCGCTGAGCATTGATATTTATATACAGCTGCTATTTTTAATAAGATAAAACAGACACACATACACACACACACACACACAGACACTCATACACACACGCACGCACGCACGCACGCGCACACACACACACACCCTTATGTTTGTGATTCAATTTATGTTCAGTACTGTATTGCACACTATGGAGATCACACAAATACTATGAGATAAGCCACGCCCGCCCCCTCCATTAATTGAATGTCCTGTGACAAATATAACCATAACCATGTGAGGGGAAGGCCTAACATTCAAAGCAGCCAATGAGCATTGTTATATGAGATTATGCAACACGGATGAAATGTTCTTTGTATACATTTTAATGGACTTAACCAATACTGCCAATATGTCTGTAAGGTGGGATGGCACCTTCATAAAGCAAAGCATGTGAACAGGCTCCATCCTCACTTAGCCCTGATTTTGTGACATTAGTGCCTTGACATTCAGGAAACCTTTTTCATATTAATAAAAAAACAAGAAGGGAAGGAATTCCATTGCACCCTTATTCTGAGAGCGTTTACATTCGTTTTCCTTATCATTGTGAAGCATTATGAGGTATCAGCTCATAATACACAGCATGCTGTATAACTGTGAGATACCAGCACAATATTCTGCGTTATAGTGGCATCAGCACAACATTCAATATCATTGTGATTTACTGGCACATCTGGCCAAACTGTAAGAGCTTTCAAGAAAAGGAAGTCGACATATTCATCTCTGGGACCAGAGACACCCTCATTCCGTGCACCATTTTTAAAAGCTTTTTTCAATCGTTAAGCTCCTCCTCCCCTTCCACAGGACAGCAGAGGAACAATCTGGAAAGACTTTCACCAGCTCTCCTCTTGTTTTCTCTGAGAGATTCTTTTTTTTTTTTAAAGATGCTAATCTATGATGTATTAATTTGTGTTGAGATTAAAATACAAAAACAAGAAAGGACATATAAAAAAAGAGACAAAGAAATTAGAAAAAAAAAACATTTTTTGTCAAATGTTAACATAGAACATAAAGTTAAATGTAATTTTTATTTACTTTGTGCCTTCTTTTGCCGTGTGTTGCCGTTTATAAATGAGGTCATAACTCACTGTGGTCCCATGGCCCTTTCCTCAGTGTGAAGGGGGGTTCCCTGGTGTTCTGGCCAAATTCCTGATAGGCCTCTCTGGTAAATCAGGTCATCTAAGCCTCCCCCAGTTTAATCAGCCATATAATCCCCACACCCCACCTCCTCTGATGCATGTTGAGTGCTCTGGGGCAAAAATGGCTATCGTGTATCACCAAATAGTGGAACAGACATTGTTCATAACTTCAACATAATTTCATAATTTCAACAAGAGAACTCGCCAACAACACGTTTGAGTGTGGGAGGGTTGCTGTTGGGAGGTTCTCTTGTTGAAATTACAAATACATTTATTATAATTTATTAGAAATCATTTACATATGTAGATAAGCAAATGTATTCCAATAAGCAACTGATGTTGAAATGTTCCAATGCACTAACAAAGCAATTTGATGTGGGACCTTATCATCATTTTTGATACACACATGGGAATGAGCGACTCATTCATTTATCAGTTGGATGAACCCGAACTATCTGAGAGCAGTTCAAAGAGGATTAACAATTTGAAGCCCACGTATCATCATTGATAACATGTAGCCATGTACAACACAACTTTCTCCTAATGTTGCTTTTTTTACTGTTTTGCTACATAATGTTGTAACTGCACCTTCAGCATTTCAGGAACGTTGTGAGTTATACGTTTAAGTGAGTAATGAGTTAATCCAGCAATTATGTCAGTTAGCAAAAAAGCAGCTCTACATTCTGGAAGAATTACATTGAATGTCCTTTTGGATTTCGTGAAAAAGCATATACACGTCAGTACACTACGGTGATCGCTACCATGGCCACACAACTGTAACTCCATTGAACCAACTAGTTTTCTGTACAATCTCCGTTTCCAGACTGAAATACACGCAATAGGCTACACGCATCCAGCTCCTGGGTGCCACCAGTGCACTCGTTTCTTTACACCTAAATCGCATGAGGCTGCAATAACACTTACGACCACAGGACTAGCAGAGCGCTGCTTGTCACAACACAGAACGGCGTATACGTTCAATATTTACATAGCCAACAGAACACACCAACAATTTTACATAAGCTACCTACACAAAATTTAGTTAGTTAGTTTAAATTTAGTATTTAGTTAGGTTTTAAGTGTCTTTCATTTTTTGGCAGGTAGGGTGGAATCTGGATTTATTTATTTTGCCCTGTACGCGATCACTTCTATAGAGGAAAGAACGCACGTAGAGAGCTGCTGCAGAAGCTCATATCTTCCCCACAGGCAACACGAGACACCTTTCATCAGAAAGCCTCAATGTGCCAATAAGAGGAGCTGCTTCGCTAATAGATTTGTTTGTTTGTAATCAACTAATTAGGAATAAGGAATGACATGGCCGTTACGAATTAGTTATTTTAACTGATTTTCCAAGACACAGTCGGTGTTTTAAAATAATGGACTTTATTTCTCACAACAGAAACTATGCATTGTCCACGCTTAAGTTAATGAGAATGCACACTTATGCACAGGAATAAGATGGATGCAACAGCAATCGTTCAATTACTGAAAACATCCAAAGCCCGTGTCATTATCCGTATGGTTGCATAATACACATAGGTGTTGTTTATATATAATAAAGTGCGATTTAGTAAGGCTATGACACATAATTAAGACTGTCACACAGTAGATAGCTGCGACTCATACATTTCTCGAGCCACTTTAACAAAAACTTCGCAAAAGTATAACCAACTCCCTCGTTGCTACGGCCACTACTACTAGCGTACTACTACTACTAATACTACTACTAATAATAATAATAATAATAACAACAATAATAATAATAATAATAATGACACATTACCATGTCTGAATATATTGCTGATTATTCTTCATTTAAAAAAACACTGTAAATTTCCATGAACCTCGCGTTCCACCACGCGAACAACACTGAAGCGGAGCGTCCGGAGCCCGTAGGTGTAAAACGCATGTTATCCGTTTCCTTGAACACAGGCGCTATATTGAAAACTGGGCGAATACCAAAACCACAACTGACATGGATGGCTCCAGCGTCTGGCAAATTCAAGTGAGATTTTCCAGGTCTATAGTAATAGGCTATCTGATTTTAAATTGATCGCCTGAGATTAGGCTACAGAAGTAGCCTATATGATGTTAATGTACTCGTCAAACAAGGATTCCAAGTCCAACAATTGACCGTTTTCATTGAAACAATTCGGGTTAAGTAGTTTTGCCTTTCACAAAGTCGGAATGCTGAAGCCTATATCATGCGACAACATAGCCCATTTTATATTTTTATGTAGGATATGTGCGGATTACAACCTTGTAGGAAAGGCTAAAGAGAAAACGACAGAATAATGTAAACTATAGGACAATTAATTGGCCTGTAGTGTTAAATGTTAAAATAATAAATATAAATAAATAAATAACAATTTGACTAATTTTGTCATACACACCGAAAAGTACAGGGTTAATTTAACTCCAACAGAGTAGGCCTACCTATGAATCCAAGAGGGACCACATGCACTTAGGAGTTGATTTAATACTGAACATTTTACTATGTAATAATATTTCGTTCAGTCAATATATTCCAGTACTCTCATGAAGTCTCCGCGGACGTGTTGCTAAGCGCTAAGCAAACACCGATAAAATTATAGGGCTGCTTTCAGGTAAGGTTATCACAGCGGCATTTATGTACCGTACATACAGGAGCCAATTTTTCCGGGATACCTTTTTGGTCTCAGGTACAGCACAGATCCTGGTTTCCCCCGTTAAAGAGGCAGACCGACTCTGGCTAATGTTCTCCTGTCGCGGTGACATTATTTCCATTAAGGCAGAATTTGTAGGTTTCTATATCCAAAAGGGAAGGTAAGCCTCAACGTGAACCCATGTCCATAATAGCCATCCAAACATGCGCAGCGTCAAGATTTCAGCATCATACAAATATCATCATCTCCGAGTCTTTGCTTGGTCACCGCATATTACGAGAGCGTAAATCACATAGGCTAGCCTACTTGCAGCCTGATCGCTGTAAATGTAAATAACAAAGTATTTCAAATGCCTTTTTAGTTCCAAGTGAGGCAAATCCGGAGACATCAGATGAGGCTAATTCTCCGAACGCTTTTACAACAACCTCGCTCTGAGGCAGCAGTGCGGCCAAGCGGCGTCCTCGCCGTCCTGGCTGTGACCGTACTACTGCCCTACAAGTGGGATTCGCCCTCAAATCCATTTGAAAGCGGCACTGCGCTGAGCCCTAGTGACGTCATCAGGTTGCGAAACTATAGGCTAGCTGTTTCGGAGAACTATTCAGAAAACCGAATTAGAAGCATGCATGGAGGAATTGGGCATTTGAGCCAGTAGACTACAAACCGTAAAGAATTTCATTAACGTGCTTTATGTAAATGAAAATATGCAAGGTATGAGGAAAACACCGCAAGCACCTTGTGTTGCTCGCATTTTCCTTTCAGTTTTATTCTTCCTGTAGAATTCTTCACAAGATTTAGATTCGTGGACGGCACGATAGGCTACAACTGAATAACAAGGTAAAACAAATTAGACTATTTTAAAAGACAATAATTAATTAATAATTAAATAGGCTAGATACAATGTATATCTCCACTAATATTTAAAATATTGAACCGAATAAAGAATAACAAATAGGCTACCCGATAATGTGGTTTTTTTTTTCAAATAATTTTCATTTTACACTTTTTAAAAACATAGTAGCCTAGGTTACTCATTCTGGCAGCGTTCAGGAATTTCTGTCAGAATCCTGGGCGTGATGATTTTTATATTTAAGTATCAAAAAAAGGCAGACAGTGGGGTTTGCAGTCATCCATAAGTTGACAAACAAGATAGAGCATTTCCACATCCTGCAGTTAGATGTAGGCTACCTGGGAGACAGGCTACGACAGGTGAATGTCTCTCGAAAGCATCTTTTGTGGAATGGAACTTCAACGCTAGAGGGCGCTCCCAAACCTTTGTTGTTTTCACATTAAGTTAATGGCCAGGTGACTCTAGCTGTCACACTCCATGAAGTGTGAGATATTTTCATGGGGCCCAAAAACCCTGCCTGTTTTACAGGTTTCGTTTGGTCTATCAACAAGTTAGCAGATATATAGCCTATAACGAGGTGAAAAAGTTAGTTTGGGTGACGCTTTTAAAAATTCATCACAAGTTTTCTTCCAACAGAGTATGGCGAAAGTGAGTTTACAATGTTTTCCTTTATTGTGTGTTTTCCTGGCCGAGCCTGTAGGATTGTGGTAGGCTACTCATATTTCTATAAATTGCATGTCTGAATTTGGGGCAGGGAGAGAAAAGGAAAATCTCCATGGTTTTTTATTTTTTTATTTTTTTTATTATTTTTTTTTTTAGCTATACATTTTGATCCCTTGGTATTCTGACTGCCACATCAGGAAAATCTAGTTTCAAATGCATGTGTTTGGATGTTATTTCTGGGTAACAGGTCAGGCCATATCACTGGGTAGACCTAACATGGATTCGAAGTAGGCTATTGTAGCTACAGAACAGCTTATTACCTTTCCTAGCAGACAAATAATTCAGTGTCCGTTTCGTAGCATTTATGGCATTTATTCTCACATTTTGAAGGGTGAATTTCATAATTGTCCTGATGAGCAAAGCCATACGCCCAGAAATTATTCAGGCTACCTAGCAAGTTAGACCACAGGGAGCAAGTGGAGGTGTGTCTATCTGGTATCCATTATTGCCTATAGCCATTTTGTGAATTACAGGCGCAAAGTGAGTTATTATGAAAGCATGTTGTGTATGTTTATTATCTAACTCTGCGACAAAGAGTTTAAATTATCTGAGCATACTGTCAACAAAATATTGCAAAAATGTATAAACCCACGCAAAGCCCTACAACCATCCCTCACCCCTCCCTTTTTTTTTCAAAAGTCAGCATTGCCCAAAAATAACTCCATGAAAACAATGTGCGCAGATTAGCGTGACTCCTTTCTGCGGCTTTACTCAGAAATGTCTCCCACGCTGGAAATCCCTTTAAACTCATATCATCTACGCCCTTTGACCCCCTCCCCCTTATTCTGGACGTGTCACATGACGATGCATGACACCTTCACAAGAAACTGGGGTGGGTGGCATGACTCAGCTCACATCAGCCAAACACTGACCTGCTGTGCAACCTCTGAGGTAGTGTGTGTGCATGTGTGTATGTTGGGGGGGGGGGGGGGGGGGTTAAGGTTATATTTGAGGATTAAGGTTATATTTGATGTCATGTGTATTTCTTTGGTAAGCACTCTCAGCTAAAGTGGCATTTTCTCAGGTTGAATGGAAGGCACATTGAGCAATGTTAAATTCATGAGGCTCAAAGGCGACAGTCCAGTTTAACGGTTACAGAACTGGACTTGTAACTCAGGTTCAGTTCCCTGGTGGGGAACTGCCATTGTACCCTTAAGCAGGGATACTTGAACATGAATTGTTCCAGTAAATGTATAGCTGTATAATGGTTTGTTAAATAAATAAATGAGCTCAGGTTTGATAGAGATGGGTTGAAAAGGAGCAGAGGGAGGCATTAAGGCTCTCTAGCAACAGCTCAGTGTGACACACATACACACACACACACATCCCCCCCCCCCCCCCCCCCACACACACGCACAGGCACAAATGTGTGTGTGTGTGTGTGTGTGTGTGTTCCTGTGCGTGTGATTGTGCTTGTGTGTGTGTGTGTGTGCAAGTGTGTGTGTGAATTTATGTGCGCACACGCATGTGTGTATGTGTGTGTGTGCATGGGTTAGTCCCTTCAATAATTTGAGAAGAAAAGCTAGAGATGTTAGAAGAAACTGAGGGAAGGTGAGCAAGAGGGGAAAAATGTGTCCTGTGTCTAAAGTTTAGAATGATAAAGGAAAGAGAGGAACAGGGAGAAAGAGAGAGAGAAGAGAGACAGATAGGCTGAGACTGTCTGACTCTCTGATCTGTGTGTCTGGCTTCAGAGCTCCTCAAATCAGATTAAAGCACCTAAAGAAGTCGGCAGCCTAATTCTGCAGTTGTGGGGCAAGGGGGCCAGTCCAGCCTGAGACATGGGAGGCCCAGGCTTAAACCTGGGGGGTTTAGGGTCATAGCAGTCAATGATGTCACCTGCTGTAGATATTATCCATGAGCTTCGGTCAGGGGCATCCAATCTTATCTAAGGACGACCAGTTTCTGTGTGGGTGGGGCCTTTCGTTCAAGCCCAGCACTAAAACACTCATATGTTGTGTTTTATGGTTTTATATTGTATATAGCATATTTGTTTGCTGTTGTGTTTATATTCTATGGTATTTTTATTTGTGTCTGTGTACTTGCACCCTCTTGGCCAGGTCGTCACTGTAAAAGAGAATGTGTTCTCAACGACCTATCTGGTTAAATAAAGGTAATGAATGAATGAATGAATGAATGAAACAGCTAACTCAGCTAATCAGCCAATCATAGTCTTGATTCAGGAGGTTTTATTTTCAGAATTAGGTGTCTTAGTGCTTGGACGAAGGAAACGTTTGCACCCACAATGGCTCTTTTCAGATAGGACTGGACATCCCTGAGCTGTGGAAAAGAGGACAGTGATGTTGTTGTGTTTTGTCAGATGGTTTTACCCGTAACCTGCCACTCCCTTACAGAGTCCCCCAGAACAATGCTTACCACAAAGCATAAATCAAAACCATCAAAACAACTATTACCACCTATTTTGGTGTTTTATTCAATGATGAATGGCCCATTTCCTGCTGAAATCAAGCTTCATAGTAAGTAGATTATTGTTCTAAACTATAATTAATAATAGCAGAATTTATAAAATAAAACATTTTCTGTAAAAGATATTACATTGTCGGTTTATTTAGTTTTTTTCTGAAAACTTTCTGCGTACGATGAGTTATCACTTCATCTTGTGGTTTCAAAGTTATAAGTTCCTGCGCGTTTCTATATAGATCTTTTGTTATGATCAAATTAATGAATTACAATAAGTTATTGGAGGGGACAACAGTCGCTGATTTCCTGGAGCGCTCATGAGCAACAGCAATGTTCGCATCATTAGCTAGGGCTGAATTTGTCAGTCTTTGTTGGAGTGGCAGCAAGCTACGGTGGGGAAAGGACCACTCACGGGGCTGTATATAGGCAGAACTTTCGGAGATTTCAGTTTGGCGGTTTGTGAAGTGAGGAAAGAAGAGGGCTGAAGAAGATCACGCCTTCTTTTTTATTTATTTTTTTTGTTTTAGCTGACGCACATGCCATCACAGGGCTCTCGGATGATGGACGCAAATAGCTCTGGCATCAAAACACCAATATTTTCCTCCTTCCTGTAGCAAAACAGCGCTGCCTCCTGTAATTACGCACGCTCACCCCAGTGAGACGGGGAAAGGCGGGAGGGTGGAGTGGGTTTTCAGACAGGGCGTGGTCCACCCCACTGCACTGTAATTAGCATGTCCCCCTCTTTGATCGATCAACTGCACGCAGTTGTGGCCTTTTCATTCTGCTAGTTGTTTTCTAGTTAATGTCAAGCATTAGGATTGGTAAGAGTGTGTCGCGAAACATAGTATGACAAACGTTTAATTTTGCAAAATAAATGCATTTTGACTTCATCTGGCATACGTCTGTCAAAGTAAAAACAACTGACCAAGGCATCTCTGTGTCACAACATTAGACCAGCTTTGTGTTGATAACTTGTCACTTTGTTGTTGCAGTGTGTTCCTGGATGTGGATGGGTGTTTTCTTTATTTTTATTGGCCTGCCATACCTGGCAGTTTTCATGGGGGTCCTGTGTCTATGTGTATGTGTATATGTTTGTGTGTGTGTGTGACTCCTATTCCTGTGGTCTAGCTGAAGAAAGGTCTGGGTGTATCCCACAAATTCAGCCAACTCTGTGATGTGTGTAAAGTGTAAATACCATGCTTTAAAATGGCATTTAATTTATGTATGGAGAAGCAGATTTGGGGTCCTCACAGTATTTCTAAAAAGGCTTCTCCACTCCCCTGGACTCCTGGTGCTTTTGAGATGATTGTGCTGCAAGGTTGGTCAGGTGAAAAAAACTCCTAGACACAATTTACACACAGGCGCTGGTCAGTTTGTGAAACCACAAACATTTACAATGCTTGTTAAAGCATTTGTTGCCGTGGCAGAGAACCTACTACTGTGAAGAATTGGCTAAATCGCATTAAAGAGTCATTCCACACTAAAAATACATTAGCAATATCTACAAAACCGAAGAGTGGGCATGCACATTTGTGGTTAGTCACTTAATTGAAGAGGGCAATTTTCACTCAGTTAAAGTGAAATAAGAGCACGCGTATAAAACTGGCATGTGTTACATAAAATTAGACTAGTAGACCAGTGGTCAGAGTGCTGGAAAGTATTTCTGCAATAGATAACAGCAGCCAAAAAGAAATAGCAAACTATAAACATAATGATGTTTGGTATATGACACATCAATCTCCAGCTGCAACTGCAACTTCACAAACAACAGCAGTACCATCATTTAAAAAAACCTTGTGCTTGGTCTTGATTGGTGAGTTCAAGCGTTCCTGTCTATGATTAGTGCCTGTCACGATCATACTGACTGAAGGCCCACCCACAACTTTAATTCAACCACCAGCCATGTCAGCCAAACACGATAAACGTACTACGGTGTGACTCTCCTGGGCTTCACGCCAACTTATTATTGAATCTGTAGTTGGCAACCTTGGAGAATTTTTCCGCTTGGGGCCATAGGGCCAGCAACTAAATCCCTGGAACTATAGCAGGGATTTAAGACTGTATTCAGGGATTAGAGTCCAGTAACTTTATTACTCGCCCAGGAACAATACCCCAGTAACCAGGCTGCACAGCATTTGAAAATAACTTGTGGCTGTACATACATCTCTAGAGGAGTGATACACAATGAGACTCTGAAAAACCCTGAATTCCCCTCTCTGGGCAATGTTTCAGCTAGTGTGATGTGCTGTTATCACAGGCAGTACTGGCTTTTTATGGATTTCATATCAGGCTGAACGGGTACATCCCCACCCTTTAGTACACTCTCATAGTGTTCTTTAATGAAATGAATGCTTAATACATCAGCCATTCAATTCAGTTATTTTAAGTGACATGAATGTAAATAAATGTGTTTTTATTGACTGAGTTAAATTAATAGATAATGCAATGTAGTCATCCAAAGGAATAACATAGTCATCTTTGCTGACATGACCAAGTAGTTGAATTATATAATGTTTCTTGGTTTAATTCCGTTGCATGAGCACTCGCTGCAAATCTGAATCCAACACCCCAAGATATCAAAAATGGCTGCATGGATCTCAGTATTGCACAGCCTGAGGTATAAGATCCAAGTGCCACAATGAAGTACAGAGTCTGGCTAAGTAAACAGGCTGAAGTGTGTATTTAGCCTAAAAGCAGAGCATGAAGTAGGGCATTCAGGGGTACTGTAGTTATATATTATGTGTACTGTTTTGTGTATCTGCAGGACAACAACTTCTATGGTTTCTCCCATAAATCGGGTTTTGATTTAGTATACCCTCACATAACATGGCCAAGTGGAGTCCCAAGTGTTTTTATTGTTTTTTGTTTTTTATTTGCTGTTTTTACCTGTGATTCAAATGCGCATCTCTCAAAAATCTGAAGAAATGCACAATTCGGAACTTCAGTGAAATCAGTGGGAATATGAGTGCTGAATTATGTGTCTTAAAAATTAGGGGGAAGTTGATGCTGTGAATGGGGCAGAGGGTTTGGGAAGGGGAAGGAACACACACACACACAGTCTTTAATTTCTGCTGTACATTTATAATTTGATTTAACTTAACTTTCATGTTTGGAAGAATGCAATTTAACCATTTAAAATGTCATTTTTTGCAGAAGTTTAAGCTAAGAAGTTTGACAGTAATTGGGATGGGATTGGGGCGGGTGTGGTAGAACTCCCCACAGCTCCCAGAGCCGGACATCTGTGCCATCCATGACTGGGTCCCCTCCCCTAATGCGTGTCCCCTCCCCTAATGCGACTCCATGTCCCACAGTTCAGCTGAGAGAACAGAATTTTCCACTGTGTCTCACAGCCCCCACACAAACTCCAATCAGATAATAACCCCCAGCCAGGTACAACCTCCAGTCTGATAAAACCCTCAGCTAGGTAAAAATGTCCAGACGGGTACAGCCTCTGCACAGATAAAAGCCTCCAGTTAGATATAATGTCCAGATAGGAAAAATTGATTGCCTGTGATTCCTTAGTCATAGACTGGAGGTCTGTATTTGACCGAGGTTCACAGATCGCATGTCCAGACTGAGTAAAGTGTTAATCTTCAAGTCACAGACAATAACATCAGACTGTGAAAAATGTGTGTAATTCTTCAGTCACAGGCAACGGTTCCTGATTGGGTACAATGTTGATTTTTTGCAGTCACAGACACAGTATCTATGTTGGTTTGTGATTCTTCAGTCACAGACTGCATGTTGGGTTTGGTTGAATGTGTGCCTCCACAAAAACAACAACAAACAACATCAAAAACACATAGACCTGCAAAAATGCAAAAACTTATACACATGCACACATAAATGCACACATACACCTACACACGAGCACACCTACTTAGGGACTCACACAGACACACTTAAGTATGGCTTAAGCATGCTGGTATACACACATCTGTATGCAGACACGTATGTATTATATGTGCATATTTGCTTGCATGCATACTTCTGCAGATGCAGAAACACACAGGGTTGTAAAATGCATACACACACACATAGTTTTTGCACACTATTAGCGTAAATGTTCTTGCATTTTTCTTGTTATGTGAGATTTAGCGACATTTGTGGGCAGATATCCAATTTCCATAAATTGGCCGTGGTTTATAATAACATTGAGAATGTATGTAGTTCCCCCTCTACCCTTTATCCAAATGATTTTTATCTCATTGTGGAAGGCTGGGGTAATGAATCATTCTTGAAAAATACGAATGAAATACATGCTATTCATCAGTCCAGAAAGAGATTCAAGAGGGTCCATATGCATTACATGGGTGCCCCAGATTATTTCTACATAATCAGACACAGAGACCCCCATTCTGCTGGATTCAGAGGTTAACAGGGGGATAAACAGAGGCTCAGTATCCTAGTGGGGAAAGAGGAAAATGATTGCTAGATAAACACAGATTTATATACTGTACTTTTCCCAGAATTCCCAGAATCCCCCTCACCCTTCCGGGAACTGTGTTCTGCGCTGGCAGTATAAATTTTTGTGAATCCCAGTATCGATGTGGTGTTTGCAGAAGGTCCCTAAAAAGAGTGGCAGGACATTGTAAAACAGGGCTGCCCAACCTTGTTTCTGGAGGTGTACTGTCCTGTAGACTTTCATTTCAACCCTAATTTGGCACACCTAATTCTACTCATTAGCAGCTCAATGGATCTCTAACTGTTGAATGAGATGTTCTTTGTTAGTTGCAGTGAAAATCCACAGCAGCGTAGATCTCCAGGAGTAGGGTTGGGCAGCCATGGTATAAAGTCTCTGTTGGGGGGGGATTAAGGGGAGTCAACACTGACTCAACGAGTCAACGGTTTCTTGGGTAGGAGGGTCTTTAATGCCTTGAAATTTTAATTTCTTGCTGGAATCAATGTGGAAATCTCATATTTTTACAGCATGTTGCTGGAGTCATTTTTTGCATGCCACACCACTGAATGGCCTGGCATACTCTGTCCTGTGTACATTGCAATGTGTCTCTTCAGCATAAGTTTAACTGAGGGTAATTGGGCTAACGGATGTGTCAGGCTAAGGGGTCAGCACAGATTGTTCTGACCTGGGGAGTTGCCTCAGAACCTCACAGCTTTCTCTCATATGTTCTGTGTTCTGTCGCTATAGTAATTTTATTTTTATTTTTTTTTGGGGGGGGCGGGGGGGGGGGGGAGTGGCGTGGAGTAAGCCGCTAGTAATGCTTAGATGCACTCTAGCCGCCTTTATGCTACAGACAAAAGCACGAGGCGAGTAATTGTATGATTAGCTCATTCATGCTTGATAAATCCACGGAGGACAGCTGCCTTCTCAAGACAACTGAAAATAGATAAAATAACAACCTCGGAAGATGACTTAAAGGAACTCCCATCCAGCCAGCTCTGGCCAAACCGTATTAAAGAGTGTACCCTGAGCTCACATGATTTCCTGTTATTTTCAGCCTGGCAGAGGCCGTCATTTCCAGCTCATCTGAGGACAGAGTGGGGATTGTTAACACAGAGCATCAGCAGGTCTCATTTGCACTTCAGAAATCAAGGCCCTACTTCTTTGTTGTAGTAAATTGCTGTCTATTGTGATGATGGCTGGCTACGCCCTCTCTCTCTCTCTCTCTCTCTCTCTTAAATTCAAATTCAAATGGCTTTATTGGCATGACGTAACACTGTACATATTGCCAAAGCAAGCGTTTAAACATTGAAAAGGTAAACATTAATTAGAGAACACGTTACAGTAAATAGTAGAAAATACAGTGGATGGAAATAGAAAATAGATATAACAATCTATTAACAATCGCTTATCAGTGGCAGGCAGATATCACGCTGCCTGCCAGGCAGTACACTTGTATGAATGTAAGGTGCCAGATGCCTAGCTGAGTCTACACTTATAGCATTTTCGTTTTGAGAATATCTACATAATTTGTTGGAGTCTTTTCACATTTCCAGTTTTAAAAACATCTGAACAGCTCTTGGTAGAGTGTATTCATATATCTGAGAGGAGAGGGATAAGAGAGTTTACTGTACAAATCAGACTCAGAGTGATATGTGAGGCCATATGAGGCATATGAGGCAACCACGTTCTCATAGATAATGGTTGTACTCTCATTGGTCAGATCGGTGCTCTAGTAAATCAGGCTTGGACTCTCAATAAACAGATACAAGCTCTCACAGACCAGTCCTTGGCTCTTATTGGTCAGATCTGCTTTCTAATCGGCCAGACTGCATGATGTAGGCAATGCTTCAAGTAGGTGTGTCTTCATATGGCCACATGAACAAACTGTGAATATGCCTAAGTCCTCTCATTTTATCTGACTAATAATTTTATTTACAGGTTGCCTCAGACATATACTGTGTACTTTATCTCCTCTGATTTCTGGCAGTAAAATTTGTACAGCAAATATTATTCATGAAGACTAACAGTGCAAGTGCATTCCTCTTCAAGTCTATCCTGGTTACTGTAACTATACTCTCATAAAAAATGGTTTTTTGGTTTTCTTGTCTCCATGGGGAACCAATTTTAGTTCTTCATGGAACCCCCTTTGGTAGATGTGAAAAGTGTCAAAGCTCCCAGATTGAACCATTTTGCCCGACAAAGAAATCTTGAACTAGATAGGTTTCCTCTGTGGAAATACAAAGGAGCCTTTTACAGTAACCCCGTTCTTCTGAGAATATACTGTCTAAAATCAGATTCTCTTAGATTTCCAGAACATTCTCTCCAGATTCCATGCAGTATTTCAAAGAATTTAGCTAGCACTGTTGTATACTGTAGTAATTAGTACATAACTTATGGAAGGACTTCTACAAAAAAGGTACACTAATAAAACAGTAACGTCAATATTACGTGTCTCTTAGGACTGCTTATTTCTTGACATTGACACATATCCTATTTGTCATGAACTTGATTTAGTATCTGTTTTAAGAGCAGTTATAGAAAAATGCAAAAAAATATCAATGGTATCTTAGAGACATGTTTGTGTTTGTTGGGGAGGCATATGCGCTACATGCTAATAAGCTCTTTGGAAAAATTGCCTATATTGAGAGAAAATAACAAAATGAAACATCTGGACTTGATAAAACAGCAGTGGAACTGGAATGCAGTTGACCAACATTGCTGAAACACATTTAGCAAAGTTTTTTTTAAATTAACTCCCGAAACCCAGCAGAAAATGTAAAAAGACTTATTTTTTTTACATAATATAAGTTTCTTGGATGATTTAAAACTTTTGCTCTGAAATATTTTCAAATGTATTTCATTTTGATTGAATGTTCCATGTAGCATATGTTTCAGCAAAGTAGAATATATGGTCTTCTAGAAGACCAGAGACTAATGTCCCCTGCAGGGGGGACAAAAATGAATGGCCAGGTCTTAGGAGGACACGATTTCTCTCTAAGAGCTGCTGAAATTCCAGTATCCTGTCTTTCATATATTACATATTCTATTGTATCTCACCAGAACATAAAACAATCTTAATAGTACAGCTGGCTCTGTCATCTCGCAGATCATTTTTATTAGCTGAATTTCTATGTGTGCTACTGACCTCCTTTAACACTGAAAGTAGATTCATCCTGGATGACATCCATTGTATCGCTGATGAATAGCTCACAGTTTTATTAATCTCATTTACTATAGCAATTTGTATCATGAATTGAGGTCTGTTGGGATCAAGTCATGAATCAGCATGACTCATGACTGATGCCTCATGTCACAATGGCAAAAGAGTCCACACACCTTGTTTCAACTGTCTCAATAGGCTGCTGAGTGAAAGAAAAACACAAAAACCTTGAGAACCAGCATTCCACCCAGACTCACCTCTCCTTTACTGGTCTCCCTAAGATACACCAAAGAGGTGGAAATAACGTGACTTTAACACCAGACATTAAGTGCCAAATTAGGGTACATTAACAGCTCATTAGTATACAGATTTTGCAATTATGGTTGGAAACAAAATAGCATACACAGTGGGTCCTCGGGATCAAAACAAACAAAAACACCTGCATTAAACTATCCAATTCTTTCTGGGCCATATTAATTGGATTTTCATGCAAATTTCATGTGTGACATAACCTCACTTGCTGGAGTTAAATGTTAAATAACATTTTATTGGCTGCCCGATCAAGGTAATGGTAGGGGAAACACTGCTGTTAGCTTTCAAAGTATCTATCTGTCAATGTTCATTTTTAGAATCTAAAACTACTTTAACTATGTTAGTTTTACCCTAGCCCAAGACTGGAGTATTATAAGTAGAAAATATTTGCTCTCAACCTTCAATATATCTTCCATCTTAATGTTTTGTGTAAGACATTCTTGGCACCTTTAGATTCAGGATAAATGCAAGACATTTCAGCCTCTCTCGATTATTTTGACAGGCTTTTATTTTACAGTTGCCGTGAGCTTGAGTAACTGAGTGAAAATCGCTTACAGGTGTTTAGCCAAAGAAAATAATTGCTTTATGTTTTCAAGTGGATAAGCCTTTTTTAAAACATTTGTCTTTCTTTCTTTATTTTTCTTTTTCTTTATTTTTCTTTCTCCATCATTCATTCGACCAGCCTTTCTTTTTCTCTCTGTCTCTCAGTTTGTCTGTCCTTGTGTAGACAATCATTACAGGTCCTTTAGCATTCTTTAATATCAATATGGCCTCCTACAATGTGTTTCTGTGATTCAGCCACTCCACTCTCTCTTTCTTTTTTGGCCACTTTTAACAAGGGGCCCTACAGGACGGGGAGGCAGAGGCTGATTTTCTCGCTTCCGTTAGGTTTCCTCACCAATCACTGTGGGGCTTTAATAAACCAGATGGGACCAGATACAGACACCACACAAATGTAGCAATCGAGGGAAACTTCATGACTTCATGTAATTGCACCCAATGTAGGAAAAGGAACGTGATGTCACAGAGAAGCAGTCCCGTCAGACTCAGCAGATAGTCAATTCTAAACATACAGTAGGTGTTCAGTATCTGATGGGTCTATATAATCTGTAGCACCAGTTCCTCATTTTTTGGCTGAGAATCCCATAACATTAACATTCATCCAGCAAATTAAAACTCCCTCAAATGTTTTCCCAGAATCCCTCAGGAGCTTCTGATGGCTTCACCCTACTCTCATTCCCACTCCCACAGGTACTGCTTCACCCCACTCACTGGCCCCCACCAGACCACACCCCGACCCCTGCACCCACAGACACATTCTAGTTTGTCTTTGAGGTGGGCAGCAGATGCCAGTGAGGAAAATAGGCTTTGTTTTTTAAAATGAAAGCACTTCCTGTTTGTTGGGATGCACACAGGGACATGAAAGTGTGACCAGCTGCAGTCACTAGAGTTTTCATCTGCAATTTCAGCTTATTTCGTATGAATATGTTGAGACTCATCTCTCTTACTGTATCTTGACATCAGCCTATCAGACAGCAAGCAGCCTTCTGGAAAAATATATGATGTGAAAGAAACAGCTTTTGTGTGTCTCTCTCAATAAAGACATCAAAATCTTACAACAGAAAACCAAGAATCCATGAACGGACAGATGGGCCTCAGCAAAGGGGTGTCACGTACACTCAGACTGATTTATTTATTTAAAATTTGCGCAGGAACAGTAAACATCATCGCAACTCATTCTGAGCACTTGGCAACTTGGACATGTTGGTATAAGCCTTGTTCCCACGGGAAGTTGCCTTCCACCATGATATTGGAGAATTCTGCAGTGTTAAGGAAGAATGCACAAGCTAGCCGGGTGTCAGACCAGTCTTTCAATACGCCCCTGCGTCTGATTCACTGCCCGGATGACTTTTGGATTCCGCGCAGGGGAGACCTTTTCGCACAGAGTTGGGCTGGTTTTGTCTTGTAATTTTTGAGATACAGTACTGTCCCCTGGAGTTATGCGTGCTGCTCAGTCTCAGCTTTATTGCTGTTTGGTGTTTAAAAGCCCTGTTTCCGCTTAGGTCACAGAAACACACAGCACACAATTCAAAAGCCACAAAAGCATCATAATTACTATAAAAGAACTCTCCACATATAATCAGGCCTGGCTAGTGACAAGCTCTGAATGCTGACTTAATGTCATGTCCTCATAATATTTATCTGGCTTGCCTAGCATATCCTGAATTGTGTGTGGGGGGGGGGGGGGTGTGACTCATGAACTTGTGGTTATTTGTTTATTCTCTCCTCCATATCTTATTTGTTTAGTTAATTATGGAATTATTAATGAAGGTAAACACTACAGATCTTCCAAGTCCAATAAATCCAGTGTCCATCTGTTCAGAGCCTGCGCTATCTCTTGTTGCACAGACAGATCCAGGCTTTCTTCGTCCATTTCATTAAGACGGCATGATGGAAGCGATCTCCAAATACGGTAATGAAGTCAGCAGGCCCACAGCTGGCTCCTCCGTGCTACTCGGGCAATTTTGGGATTGTTTTCCTCCTCAGCAGACAGACACAGCTCGTCTTGTTTTATTGCGTTTCTGGCCAGGCCCTAACTCTGGGGCTGAGGGATCATATCTTAGATATGAAGAGGAGGAGGACTAGCAGTGTGAAGGTCTTGTGGCTTCTTTCACACAGCACTCAGTGTGCTTATAAACGCACACACGCAAACACACACACACACACACGCACATACACACACCCACACACACAAGCACACATACACACACACACACACAAATATGTGGTCATGTACATATACACATGTGCAAAGTTCTGCTTGAGGCTGGGTGATAGTGCTTGTAGACACTTGCTGTGTACTTAACTTCTAAGCTTAGTAAAAGATTGTATATTTATCATAGGACCCTGTTTCACGCAGGCTTGAATGATGTATTTTCTGTTGTCAAACAGAGGCTGAAGCTTTGGGCAATAGTGCACTCTTCCTTCATTGTGCTTTCCTGTGATTCATAGCTTCACTATGCATTCACAGAACTAATTAGTTAACAACTGGCTGGAGAAGCTGAATATGCTGATCGAATTGACTGTAATTATACTGGTAGAATGCACTTTTGTCATTACTGTGCATTAGGCATGTGTCGCACTGTGATGTAATAATCAGGGAATGCAAATGGCCCCCCCAGTTGCCACGATCACCCTCCTTTCATGACCAGTGCCATTGCATAGGGCACTGTGCCAAATAAAATTTTACCAGCTGACCAGTGGCAAGAGGAAATGGACAAAAAAGGGGGAGGGGGGTGCTGAAAGGAGCGGAGAGTGTTGCGCAGATGACATCATGAGAGGATGGCCTGAGCAGAGGTGAAGAAGAGAGACAGCACGAGAAAAACAAAGAGGAGAAAAAACCCCGTGGGTCGCGTCCTCAAGTAGCCTGGAACGACCTCCCTCTCCATGGTGTTACGCAAGCGCCCCACCAAGCAAACACAACCGGCCTACTATCCCGGCTGCTGCCGTGTCATTAGCCTGGCTAATGGCGCTAATGGCAACAGAAAAGGCCCCTGTGCTCATGCAACAGACTAAACTGGCATGAAGTAGGGGAAGACTCACATCAAAGGAAGAGAAACTAATTCTAGTTTTATAGCACAAACTTCCATTCCAAAATTAAATGATAAAATACTTGCTGCTGTTAAGACTTGAATTTCGCCAGCAGCAGCTACTGTGTGATAAGACCTGTGCTGCCTGACGAGCGTAGAACAAGGGAGAGGCACAGGGGTGACTCTGACTGATTTATTTTTTCATGGTTAACAAGCTTTTCAGATTTAAGGCTCTGGAACTTAAGAGACAACCAGCATATAATGTCTCTGAACAATCTTGAGAGGCTATTGTGTCCCTTAATGACGTTGTGACGAGATGTTGCCCACTGGTTGCACACCTGTGCTGTGGATGATGCGCATGGGACATACATGGTTTGGCTGTAAATTAGTTTAGAGCAGTCACACTGGGGGCACTGTTCACTTGAAAGAGGGGAGGCTAAAAAGGGTCCTTTAAATGGGTACACTTTTCATTTTCCTGCAAACTATTTTTAATGTGTGTGCAAATCAGCAAATTTATACTGCGTGAGGGAGAGGAAGGGAGGTTGTATGTGTGTTTGTGTCCTGACTCCTGACATTTAAGGGTGTGATTGCTCTAAGGCAGTGTAAATATGAAAGGTATTTATTTGTACTGGCTTATGTCTCATAACAGCCCATCTCCATCTTTGCCAGTGAACAATAGAATAGCGCTTTCAAAACAGGGATTTTTATTACCTTGGATAAAAGAAAATTACCTGGGATTGCCTATCTCAAAGTTGTACTTTACAAAACTGACTTTCTGCAAATTTATATTGTACCATTTTTCTCTCGAAGATTTGGAATAAGCTTAAGGACTCTGTAAAACGATGGCTTCTCGACTCTTTGGTATGTGATTGGTCCGGTCCTTTAAGACTCTACAGGAGTTCAGTTTCCTTCATTAGTAAATTACCTCATGTGAAAACATCAGCACAATTTTTACAATTGCCAAATTGATGAAGAGGTATTCAATGCAAGGTTGGTATGATGATGTCAAACCACTAATCAAAGGAGTAATTTGGTTTACACAATAACAGCTTGAATGGAGAGGATAACCAGGAATGGGATGAGGGGACCAGTTGTAGTAAATGTGCAGACATATACTTACATAACCTCTCTCCGCCAGCGACTGCAGCTGCTTCTTCAAACGCCCTGTAAAACCACCCCATATGTAATGTGTTCACAGGTCAAAGGTCAAAGGACATTTCTCTTGCAAGATTTTTTGGATGGAATTTATGCCTTTGAGGGAGGACAGACAGACTGGAGAAAAAATACCTAAGGAAGATAAATGAAAAAATGAAATAATTCAAAAACTCCCAAAAAGGAAGGGCTTTTTCAAAATAGATGCAACTGCCACAAAGTTGGCTCTCTTTTTCATAGACTTCAATGTGTGAAGACATTTCAAGCCCCCTCTGTTTCTCACTGAAAAAAACATTTTATGTATGGCCAATTTAATCAAGGACAGTCATCCAGGAGTGTGGTAGGTATGCAGTTGTTCTAATATGTTTATGGTGAGAAAAACTTACAGTTTTTTGTCCTTATAGATACCTCGAAAATTGGTGCCCTGAGTAAAAAAGCTGGAAATTTGCACTTTATCCACAATAAAAAAAATGTCTTAGTCGCAAACATTACGGAGTTCACTATGCTTTTTTAATTATATGCTTGTTTTAGTCGTTGCTTTGTCTTCTGTAGATCATGATTCTGTTGACCTTGCACCAGGACCTGTTGTTGCAAAATAACCCAATAATATTAAAGATCCACTATTGTATTTCATTGTAGGAATGATGACTTTTTCAACATAAGCATTCTCCTTCCAATACCAAATCCACGGTTATCCACCACTGGTGTGCGTGGCCAAAAAGCTCACGCCTACATTGAAATAATGGTGGTGGAGTCATGAACTCAGGCAAGTACCAAAACGTTTTGGCTAAAAACCTGATATCTCCCCACCAGAACGCTCAGACTTAGTCACTGATGGATCTTTCATAGGACAACAATCCCTGGCCTACCTCAAAACAAACTGAGAATCGGTTGACTGATCACAGAACTACTGTTTTGCATCGACTGTCTTAGTCACGAAATTAAAGATTAAAGATTTGTTGTTTGAACTGAAGAGGGCAGTCCACAAATGTAAACTGAAAGATTTTAAATATTGTTTGGTGGAATGGTCAAAGATCCCTCCAATATGTTCAGCAATTCCAAAATACAAAATAGGACTCAATAGTGTGTGAATTGGAATTTGAATAACTGAGACATAGAAATAGTTGTAAAATATGATTATCTCTGAGCAATTATGGTGATGTAAAAGAATGTAAATGTTCCATTTTTGAGCATACAATAATAGCTTATTACTGGCATTGTTTATTTTATACCGCATTCTTTATTAATCTCCTTCAAGATAAAGCCTTATTGTAAATTTGCATGCATATTTATTAATTTCCCAATTAAACTCTGGAAAATTATTGGCAAAAAATGGAGTTAGTAAAGGGAAGGATATTGTGCCACCATGCATGCTTCCTTTACACGTGTGGTATTCTGTCCTAACTGACCCCCCTCACAGTCTGGTGTGGCCCTCACCCTCTCCCCTTGAGCCAGGTAACTAACCTGGATTTCCTCAATGAGTATCAGGCTGTGTAACTGGACAGCATGTTAAAGCTGGGGCTCTCTAAATGGCTATGAGTGAGCTAGTATCAGTGCCAGCACTGAAGTACACAGGTAACAGGTAGATGGAGAAGGGCTGCTGGGCCAGCTGCTCGGACACACACCTGTTTGAGTTTAGGAGAGCAAATATAACCCCCTGCCTGTACATTTCTTACCCCATCCCCAAGCCAGGGGTGGGTGGAGGGCTTGGAGGATTGGGTATCCTAAACTCAAACAGGTGTGTGTCCGAGCAGCTGGTGTTTTGGACTGGTCTTTAGGAGTTCACACAACAAACAAGCTACCTTACACCCCTCCCATCCATTTCAAGTATGTCTGAAAACTCATGAATGTCCATCCTCCCTTTGTCTGTTACTTCCTTCTTTCTTTACTTCCCAGGCAATAATTAAGGGGTTATGAAGGAATTTCCAAATCATAAGTCAATCACTTGCTGAATTAGCCATAAAGACTTGTCACATACTGGAGGACAGATCATATATCTTGTGTAAATGTGCAAGTGTTATTAGAGGCCCTTCTTGGAAATGTTGGGAGGAATCGAGGAATTCTTAAGAGCGAACTCTTCTGTTCCTATTTCCTCATCTCTCTTCCATCATTCAGTAGTAAACACTACTGAGCTGAACATTACTGAGCCATGACACTCTCTATGAGTAAATGTGGAAGGAATGGTAGTGCTGTGACTGTGTGTGTGTGTGTGTTATTTGGAGGAGGGGGTGGGGGGTGGGGGGTGGTGGGGGTGTTTTGAGAGAGAAGTTAACAACAGGCCCAAAGGAATCGTCATTTCTGCCCTGGGCGCAGTTCAGAACAGATTCTGGGTCCCTCTGAGACTGGATTCAGACCATTTCTGTTTACAGCCCACAGCACCATCTGTTTACAACACAGCCCCCCTGCTTCTAAATACATACCTACTCTCTGTTTAGAGCAACACAAATAATTTCAAGCACAAAGAATGCAAGTGCAACCCTCACGCAAAGGAGCAGAGAGCCCTGCCCAAGCCCTGGACTCTACTCCCACAGAACTCCCATATTACACACAATGCTAATTTAGTCATTAATCGGATAAGGAGAAGGTGAATAGCCCAAGCACCAATGCTAATAGTCTAGCCGAGACGGACTAACCACAAATACACTAATTCATAAATCCACACAGGCACACGCATAGCTATCCAAATGTGTACACTTGCACATGGCAACCCATGACAGTCGTTCATAGATGTGCACACATACACGTTTATAACATGAACACACACTTGAATATGTGGGCACACAAATGTACATTTCTACTCAGGAGTCAGACATCAAGTCTCCTCAATGCTTCACAGGAGACCAGAAACACTTTATGAACAAATAAAAACCTCTCTGTGGAATGTTTTTTGATCCAAGATGGAAACAGGATAATATTAGGAAATTTTCAGTTTTTTTGCATTTTGGTCAACAATAAAAGAAAATCCAGACAACAACTAAATTAATTTTGATGGAAATGAGATAAATCACGTTTTTTGTGAAGTGCTGGGAATTGCAGCCCAAAAAAATGGAATGGGGTGAGGTTGGGGGGCGTGCCTGCAGATCACGGTTTGGGGTCAGAGTTCATCCACCCCCTTCCATCCACATCTCCTCAGATGCAGATTTATGGTTGCTCCATCAGTGAGGTTATTTCCTGGCTACTTGACCCTCCATGGAATGTTCACTTGACCCATTTACTGGCTGGTGGAAGAGTTTGGCTGACCCAGATATCCTGGTACAAGCAGCCAGGGGGTTGGGAGGTAACTCACTGACCTACCTGTTCCCTCTCTTTGACAATATTCCAGTGTCTGTTGGCATTATTATTTGCAATGGACTCATCCTGCCCGATTGCACCAACCTCCCCCACGTTTACTCCCTCCCCCCACCTTCCATATTGAGTGTCTAAACAAGCCAGCCTGGGATTCTGGGAGAATGTTGTTTACCACTGCCTTCAAAGGCCAACAGCCGGGACATGTCATTTGACTAAACAATTTGATTTGATTAGTCCCAGCAGCTCATGAAGAAGCCTGAACTGAAAACTGCATCTGCTTTTTATGGTGTGAGTGTGTTTGTGTGTGTGTGTGAATGTGTGTGTGTGTGTGTGCGTGGCTTGTGTGTGTGTTTGGTGGATTTATATATATATATATAAATATACACACACACTCACCGGCCACTTCATTAGGTACACCTGTTCAACTGCAAACTGCACCCGTTAACACAAATATCTAATCAGCCAATCACGTGGCAGCAACTCAATGCATTTAGGCATGTAGACATGGTCAAGACGATCTGCTGAAGTCCAAACCAATCATCAGAATGGGGAAGAAAGGTGATTTAAGTGACTTTGAACGTGGCATGGTTGTTGGTGCCAGATGGGCTGGTTTGAGTATTTCAGAAACTGCTGATCTACTGGGATTTTCACGCACAACCATCTCTAGGGTTTACAGAGAATGCTCTGAAAAAGAGAAAATATCCAGTGAGTGGCAGTTCTCTGGGCGAAAATGTCTTGTTGATGGCAGAGGTCAGAGGAGAATGGCCAGACTGGTATCTCAAATAACCACTCTTTACAACCGAGGTATGCAGAAGAGCATCTCTGAACACACACCACGTCAAACCTTGAAGCAGATGGCCTACAGCAGCAGAAGACCACACCGGGTAGCACTCCTGTCACCTAATGAAGTGGCCGGTGAGTGTATATATACCAGCATGGAACATTCAGCATGTCAGATTATGTCATTATTTATCGTTCCACTGGAGATACGAACTCACCACCCACAGTCCCTGCACCTCTGGCTCCCACCAGTTAGGCTTCTCAGAATCCCATTGCCTCTCTCGGGTCAACTTAAATGAGATTCACCCTAATGTGCCATAATGGGGCCAAGCTCAACTGTGGTCAAATTGTGCAATGTTTTAAGGTGTGTGTGCAGTATGTAATGTGTATGTTACTATGTAACTGATAAATTACATTTATTTAGCAAACACTCTTACTCAGAGTGCCTTACAGGATAAATGTATCCATCTTCTGTACTATAGCAATTTTTCCGTATTACCTGTAGAGCCACAAAATAAATTAGCAAATGCAATCCTCAGCACGTCATCAATAAAGTATAGCCCTGCAGCAAGTGACCGAAGAACGTACTCGCATCCTGTTTTAATGCTTGACTTAACACTGTTTCTGGGAGCTGCTTGTGCTCAGGTTCTCCTCCAGAATTCCTCCCTTCCTCCAACTTCTGCTCTTCCAACATCTCTCTGCAGGTCTCGCCAGGTCATGAAGTAGAATTAGAAACCCTTGGGGTGATCAAGACCCCAAGATGGTTTAAACTGGTCAACAAAGTGCTGAGTAAAAACAATAAAAACTAGCGGGCCAATGACTTTCCAGGACCAGGGTTGGGGATCCCTGCTCTAGAGTGGGAGGTAGAGATGAGACTAGACTGGCTGAATGGCCTGTTCAGTTATCAAGCAAGCTTGTGCTCTTACGAGTCTCAAAATGTGGAGCCTCCCTCTGCTGGATACTAACAGTTTGGCTCAATTGCTGTCACATATTCCTGATAAATGATAAATAATATTTAATCATTTAGGGACTCAATGAGTTAACCATTAAACCCACACCTGATGCCCCTCAGGAATTACCATTGTGAATTGTTTTATTCGCCAGCCAACAAATGTCTACATGGTATTAATAACTCTTCATATTCTGGCAATACTGTAGATTTCTGAGCAGTCACATACATAATGCCTTAGCTTAACTCCCTGGTGAGTCAATATCCCTCAAGACTGTTTGTCTGTATGTCTGTCATTTTTCAAAATACGTTGAATAGAATTGGAGGGTGTACGTCGGTGGATGTTGTGTGTAGTTTTCTTCTCTGGGTCTGGGTCTGTTCAGTCTCAACCCTGTGACCTACATTTTGGGAATTCAGAGGGGAGGAGGGGGAGGTACAGTGTGCCCCGCAGTGAGGTGAAATTCCCATGGAGGGAGAGTCATGGTTCCACGATATGAAAAAGGTTAAATACTTATAGACCGGCTCAGCTTCCAGAAGCTTTACTTTTCAACTTTCCTTCAGCTTGACCAACCATGAGTCCCTGCTAAACTTCCCACCATCTCTGCCATTATGGCTGGCCCCCCTTGTAACTTCAGATCTCCACCAATTCATAAGTTGGACTGGCCCTGTCCCCGTGCTGTCATTTGCACATATATTCATTGTTTCCTTGAATGTAACAGTCTGTATTCAATTATGTTTTAATAGTTTGTGTATGTTCAAAAAATCTATTTTTGTGTAATTCATATGAAGGCTGCACCACAGGTGAAGCATTAATATTATGACTATGGATTAAATAACTGCATCTCTTTTTAATTGCATGAGTGAGCGCTGAGATTTCTTATCTTTCAGCTACTCATATTTTTGGAAATCTGCCACATTTTGGGTTTGGTGAGCATTCTGTTCCCCTACCTCCAAAGAAATACAACATGAAAAATACAACGTTTGTATTATGAGTTATAAATACAAAGTATGGTAGCATACTATACCTAGGGGGTTGGGAGTTACCTCCCAACCCCCTAGTATCTCAGTTTATTAAAAAAACTCAAATAAACCCCTTGGCTGTTACCTTGATACTAAAATAGGCAATTTTTCACTCGGCCCCCATACTGGAAGAGGGGAAATTTTTACAGGGAAGGTGCTTTATCTTTTTGGATGCATAATGTACTTGAGCAATAACCTGATAAAACCTAATACACAACAGATGTAGACTTGCACTCAAGGACATGTTGAGGTGGATATACAATCTTCATGACCTCAATGCTGACCCAAGGTTAAAATACACCGTTTAAATACCCAGGGCTTTAACATTCAGGTAAATGCCATAAGGTAACATTCTGTGTGAATATCCAGAGTTCAATATACACATTCAGAAGGGTTCAAAATCCAGTTTAAACAACATTACATTACATTACATTTATTTGGCAGATGCTTTTATCCAAAGCGATGTACTGAGGACTGAATTTCTCTTCACCTCCAAACCTACTTAAGAATCACACTTTCAGGATTTATCCAGGTTGCACATAGATTTCATAATTGTTTTGTAAAATATATTACTTTTAAAATGTTTTTATTGTTTCATCCAGGGCACAAGCAGGTAGACCCGGAGTAACGATCTCTGTATGGAAAGATGTGATGGTGGTATTAGCACTGTGCTAATAGCCCTTACATATTTTTTTACAACATAGATGAGATATTATTGTGGCCTTAGCCGTGTTCTATTTGCACAGTTCAAATTGGCTCTCAGAAACTTAGAGGAAACTTAGAGCGTCTGCATTAGATATTTTCTGTGACCCCTTAAAACGCTGCTTATTTTCCACTGCAGCTAGTTTCTACATAAATCTCTCAGCAAAGTTTACATCTGAATGATGAGGCAAATGAAACACTTTCTGCTGAGGATCATAGTAAACTCCTTAAAAAGATATCTGACACCCAGACTCTCTGGTTTACATGAGAGTTGACTGTAGGCAACATAACCTCACACACGTGTGCACACACAGACTCACACACACACACAAACATGCGCACACACACTCACACACATATACACACACACACAAACATGCGCGCATACACTAGCACGTACACACGCTTGTACATGTCAGCACAAAAGGGGGCGGGGGGGGGGGGGGGGGGGGCAGGAAGACAGACAATTGTTGGGGAGAGTTTGGGACCCCTGCTGAGAAACGGGTGGGACCACTGGTAAGTGGTCTATTTACTGGGAGGTCTCAGAGACAAATGACCCACTACACTGTTGACCCACTCCAGCCCCCACTCCTCTCCACACCACACAGACCCATCTACGGCCAGAGGCTTCACCCCTCACACAATAACCCTGTGGTTTGCTTAACATCACACACACACACACACATACACACACACACACTCCGCCAGCCCCTGAGAGTGAAAGTGTATCAATGCTGAGAAGTAGGTCAAGTGCAGAAATGATTGCAGACAATGTGATTTAGCCTGACTGGGAAGCCCCGCCCCCCAACCTCCACCACGCCACCCCTTTATACAAGTAAACAGGGACCAGTTTCAAAGTGAGCAGTCTGTAATTTATGGAGCAGGGGAGGTGGGGGGCGGTCACACGCGTTTTGACGGACAGCTGCTGGAATAGTGGGTGACAGTGAGCTCAGTGCTTTAGTGCAAGGAGCTTGATTGGCTCTGATGTAAAAGCTGTGTGATGTTGTGGGCCACTAGACCCCCCCACCCCAGAATACCGGTGCTGAACCGCTCCCTCAGAACTGCCTGGTACATCCCACCCCTTGCGGGAGCAGTCAGGGGCATGAGACACACGTGACTCAGGTGGTCTTGGGTTTACATACCCCTTATTAAGAAAAAAATGAGCATTTATTGCATATTCAATTAATCTGTGGTTCACAAAATATGGGGCAAATACTTATGTTTTAATTATGAATTTATTAATCCATTTTCACTGGGGGGGTTATAATGCTAAAACAAAAAATATACATTTCTTGACCGCAAGAGTATCTTGGATCAGAGGAAGAAGCAGCCCTCGTTCAAAAAGCCATTTCCATTCTACTCAGAATGTTCTTTCAGACATAGGTCACATTCAAAGATGTGAGGAGCACATGTGACTGGTGGCCCAGAAAAGAATATTTGAATTTTTGGCTTGCATCTGAGCCAAAACAAATCGACAATGATCTTTGAGGCACAACAATACAGCACATTTTTACAGCAAGAAATGCTATTGCTGTCCGCAAAATACAATACCTTTATCAGTAAGAAGAATCTAGTTTTGTATCTCTGCCATCTCACTTTATTACTCATTGACAAAACCAGTTTCATTATTTATAAATATTAGCATTTGTGTCAACTGACCGCAATCTGAGTTCTTTCTTTAACTTTTGTCCTTTCTGGGAAGTGACAGCACATTTGAAAAAGGGACAGCAAAAAGAAGATGAAGGCATACTCAGTAACAATGGTGATGTATGATTTTCACATTTTATTTTACAGTAAAAAAAGACCTTCCAGGATTTTCTCATTTAAATCTCACTGAGAAAGTAAAGTGAGCAAGAGTGAACAGTAAAATAATAGAGTAGTATTAAATCTAATAAAGTATGTTAGTTCCCCACTGGACTCTCCACTGGATATTGCTAATAAAGAATTTTACTGTGCGAAATTTAGTCATGTAAGGAAGAGTTGGGTTTCATGATGTGAGGAAGAGATTTAGGGCCAGCTCTCTACTCTGGCCAGACAGATAGACAGACAGACGGATGGACAGACAGCCAGACAGTCAGACAGGCGTGGGTCCTCCTTTGTTAGATGACAGTTCTCTTAGAGCACACAAAGAGGCTGGAAAGGATGAACGCTGCTGTTCATTTTTATTTTCTCCTCTTTGCTCATTTGTGCATGTGGCCGGAGGGCAGCACTTCATCCCATTTAAAACCTCGGAACCCTGAAAACATCTACTGGCCGGGCTTCGATCTGACACCCGTCTCTCATTGGTCAGCGCCCGCCCTGCTGAAAGGTTAGTGCATGGCACTGTCAATTCAATAAAAATGATGGGCAAGTCACATGCCCAGGGGCATGGGAGGGCATGTTAGGAGGGGGGGATTCCAAGTAGTAGGGGTTCACAGCCAAGCATGAAGCTGAACCATAGAAAACCAAATTTAATTGGCTTAAAATATTTCCTCTGGGGTGAAGAGTGGTACAGAAGGATAGGAGGTGGTGGACGGTTAACACATTCCAAGACATGACAGAGAGGATCAGTTAAAGGGTTCATTAAAACTGCTACTCATTTCTTTTGGGACTGGGGAAATAGGACAGGGGTGCTACATCAGAAGGAAATGTGATGAAATGACCTGACGATGAATGGTGACCCACATTTGGGGAAGAGGGAGTTGTCCCCCCAAATACAACCCATCCCCACCTCTGACCTCCCGCATACAATATCCCACATTCCGCTCCATTACCTAGCTCTGCCCATCTTTCATAGACTACAGATGCATCTTTCTCTCTCTCTCTCTCTCTCTCTCCATGCAGTCCATCAGTAGTCACATCTACTCCTGAAAAAGAAAAACATAACATCTGTCATTAGGTGTAACCTCATAAGTGTCAGCATAAAGCACACAAAACACCTTCACAAGCATGGTGTCAGCACTTAAAAATGCATTCATAACTGTGGAACTTGTATTGCATTGTAAAATGATATAGAGCTTGTCATGCAAAAAATTAATATGAAATCCTGATGCATATGAAAATGTGATATATATATACAAATATTGTATGTGTGTGTGTGTGTGTGTGTGCGTGGGTGGTATATAGCATTCTGTCATCCACCTGCAAGCGTGACATACAGTGTGCTTTATGGGTGCCATAATATGGGCATAATATAACCCTTGACCTATACACATAACCTGCCATGCTATTTCCTGGCAAGCTCTCAGACGTTATAAAACCCAGGGGTGTATAAATATAAAATATAATCGCTGTCCTGCCTCAGTGGAGTCCATTTCTTTCACAGAACATTTGTAACTAAGATTGTTCAAAATGCAAAATGGAAGGTTACACTAGGTCAGATTATGAATTTTCAAATAAGGCTTAAGTTTTTTTATTTCCTTTATTTGGTATTTATAATTTTTTGTATTGGCTTAATTAAGAGTCAGGAGGATTGAGAATAAAGTTTTTCAACTATTGTATTGTTGCAAAAAGCTGATATGTGCATTTTTCCTCTTTTTAAAAAGGCATTGAAACTTCTCATTCAGTAGCCTAGAAGTGTGAAAAGGTCACACAAAAACACGTGACTAAATAATGAGTCTGTATTAATAAGGGGGCTGCTGCTCCTGAGAATTTTATGGGCTTCTGCGCGACATGAGCGATATTATTATTATTATTATAATACAGCATAACGATGGGATTACAGAAGCAGGCAGAGCAGGAAGTGGTCAGGAGCTCCGAACGGGCTGGATGAGCATGAGAAAAACACGGGACCGGCACGAGGGATCAAAGCGGGTCAGGAGAGGAGCGGCAGCAGCGAAAATGTGACAGCTGTCCGAGGGCGTTCACACGGGCCGGACCGAGGAACCGCACACCGCGAATTACGCTCCGCTTAACAAACCGTTTTCCCCCCCCGCCTGGACGCCCGCCACAGCCATGCTGCGTGTCACATGACCGCGAAAGGAGAAGCGCAGAGTACCGCCGCGTTCTTTCGCTCAACGAGTAATTAGCGTAATGACCTTCGCAAGAGTCTGAGGCTCTGTGCCTGGGGTGTCAAGCCAGGGCCGTGTCCTGCTCGTTGGCTTTCCTACTCCTGTTTTCCTGTTGTAGTAGGCCTACTTGTGAGTGAAAATGTGTTTATTGGAGAATTTTTTAAAAATACATACAATTAAATTAATTTTGATTGTATTTCAGGCCATTTCTATATCTACACGCATGTGAAAGTATTCTTATTGTGTGCACTCTTCTGGATGTTAACTGTGAGTTAGAGCATCTCTGTAGACAGCAAGCTGTAAAACAGTCACTAGCTCACAGGAGGGTATACCCAAACCCAAATGAATCTGCCCCCCCCCCCCCCCCCCCCCCAAAAAAAAAAAGTTTTCATAATCACAAAACATACAGTGATCCCTCACAAATAGATTACGATGAGTCTGATCATTAAAGACAAGGAAAACCATCCATATCCCAAGACTCCCAATGCCAGATTTAAATCTTGTAGTTATGTTCATGGATGTACAGGGCAGTCTGTTCAGTACATCTCTCTCCTTGTTAATTTATTAACAGTTGGCTTGCTTTAACCTTGACTGTGTTCATTTGCATGAAACACCTTCAGGGAAATCTCCCACTAACTTATCCCTTAATATTCCCTTAACTTAAAGTGAGTTCCATAACACTACTTAAGTTTTTTTTTTTTTTTTTTTTTTTAATAATTTGCCCAAGTATCTACCTTAACTATTCATTTGCTCTTAAGTATTCCATGAAATAATTTTGCAGTTACAAAAAACACAAGGGAAGATTTAAACATTAACCTTAAACCAAACAGTCAAGTTGTCAGCATAAAAACAAACACTTCTCACCATGGCCGAGTTCATAAATTTTGGGGAAGACCCCTCTTGATATAATGACTTATCAACAGCGACTTGATGATAACATATTTGATTAAAATATATATATATATGCCCTTACAGGAGGGTGACTTGGTGACACAAACAATGAAAATCCCTTCTCTGCAGCCAGTGAAACAAATTTTGATTGCACTGCATTTCTTCGCAAGCAGCTGCTTCCAATCAGTGCTGGGGGAAGTTGATGTGCATTAGTCAACAGTGAGCAGAGCTGTCCACAGCCGCAACAACTTTAACCAAGAAGATGCCACAGCACATGAAGTTCCCTAACCACTCAGAAGAAGGTGCTTTTGCTTCTATATTTTGTGTAATTGCTGATTTCCTTGTGTATGTGGAGCCATTGATAGCACTCACATTAGGATTCAAGCTCCCATCCTACATGAAGACACCTATGTGAATCAGTTACTGCCCAGTGCATCTGTGACCCAAACTGCAAAATAACAGACATTGTGGCATCTTGGCCTGGGAGCACACACAATACCAGGATATTATCAAAGAGAAAGATTAGCAGAGATTTTGAAGTAGGGAGACATTTTTTTATTCAACCTTTATTTACCCAGGGTAGGTTCGCTGAGCACGGATGCTCTTTTGCAGCAACGCCCTGCTTCACACTCATACACATTCACACCTGGGAGCTGCCCAGTACAACCACAATCCTCTATTGTTGGCCACTGAGCAGCTCCACTGGAGGGAGAGGACATTTTTTTAGCCAATTAAATCAGGGGATGATTAGGTGGCAAGATTTCTTTGCGAGAGCCAGATCTGGGATTTTAGCCAGGACACCGGGGAACCCCCTACTCTTTGCGATGAGTGTCATGGGATTTTTAATGACCACAGTGAGTCAGGACCTCGGTTTAACGTCTCATCCGAAAGACACACAGGAATCTTGCCTGGAGATAGTGGATTTCCATGGCAACAATGGCTAATGACACCCTTTCTTCAGCCCTCTGACCCAGCACAAGCATTTATTGTTTTAAAAAATCAATCTATTTGTAAAACAAATAACAAACATGTTCTTATTCAGTAAAAACAATTTTCTTATTCTGTGAAACAACATTGTAGATGGATAATTTAAAACATTTTTTTAAAGGTCTTTCACTCAACAAGTGACTTCGCTAAAGTCTGAGGCACTGTGCCTGGGGTGTCAAACTAGGGCTGTGTCCCACTCATTGGCTACTACTTCTGAGTGAAAATGTGTTTATTGGAGCTTTTTTAAAATACATACAATTAAATTAATTTTGATTGTATTTCAGGCCATTTCTATATCTACATGTGTGTGAATGTACTCTTATTGTGTACACGCTTCTGTAAGTTACTGTGAGTTACAAGGAACATCACTGAGAGGGTGTTTGGTCAGCTGAAAAGAAGATTCCAATGTCAGCATGAGGAACTCGGACTGCACCCCTCAACATGCCTGCAGAGTCACTGTGGCCTGTGCAGCGCTCCACAATAGACCATTGAGCTGTGGTCTCCCAGATCCTAAGGCCCAATAAGAGGGCCTTGAAGATGAGGCAAATGGGTGTCAAAAACTTTGCAGATCATGAGGCAATGGCTTTATGGTCAGAGACACCATTGTTGCCAATCACTTTTCCTCTTTTGTGGATCCGCTACATTTGATTGTGGACCAGCTGCATTTATTTGTGGATTGGTTAGCTTTATTTATTTATTTTTGATGTGCTACCAGGCAGCATATTGGTAGTGCATCTGATTAATTTAGCTGCAGGCTTATTATTATTATTATTATTATTATTATTATTATTATTATTATTAATAATAAACCAGGTGCAGGACATCAATGTGCATACTACACACACACTCACTTAAGAGCATATCCAACATGCCTTCATTCCGGTCCATAAATGTGTCTGCTGAAATAAAATATTTAACATTTAATAATTACAGTGTAGTCATTTGGCAGAAGCTATCTGCCAAAGCAACTTACAAAAGTACATTTCACATGACAAGCAAACACCACATGAGCTACTGATACACAAACTTACAACCATGTGAGTGCCACCATGAATGTGTATGCCTCAAGACCTGTGAGGTAAAAGGAAGGAAGGCTTTGTTTTCCATTAAACAGAAACCTTGTGCTGCGTTTTTCTACCTTTTTGGAGGACAGCCAGTGAATCTGCCTTCCTGAATGATTGGGGAAGGCTTTTCATTATCGGAGAATGACAGCAGAAAAGACCTAGGGTTGAGAGCGGCTACCAGGAGCTCAAAGAAATGGGACAGTCAGCTGGCAGAAGGATGCTGAATGGAGAGGTCTGATTGGAGTGTATTGTGTAATAACTGCCTAGAGATAGGACGGGCCAGTATCATTCAGAGCTTGGTATGCCAGTGTAAGATATTTTAACTGAATGTGGGCAGCCTCTGGAACCCAGTGAAGAATGTTCAAAAGTTGCATGGCATGTGTGAATTTAAACAGGTTGAAGACCAGACACCCAACAGCATTCTTGACCAGTTTTAGTGGCCTGATGGCACACGCAGCTAGGGCAGCCAGCAAAGCATTACAGTACTTTGGTTTCAGACAGAGAAAATGAGAAAAAGATTTGAGTGTCAGCATAGCAAGACAATTGCAATGTGCAGAGATAACTAGATCAAGTGATTTTGTGTAAAGAGAAAAAAGGAGAGGACCAAGCACTAAACCCTGTGGCACACTGGTCAAGAGGGTCAGGGGGAGACATATCCGCTCCAGGCCACCTGGTAAGACTCGTCTGCAAGATATGAGGCAAATCATATAAGGGCAGAGACAGAGATGGCCATCTCAACAACGGATAAGATGGGAGAGGGATCCCATGGTTGATGTGTCTATATTGTATATCTTAAATGTATTTGCACATTTCCCACCAAAGGACCAAGGAACCTCTATTTAAAATAAATAAATAAATAAATAAATACTCTCACATGGAGATACCAAGAAGGGCCAAGCTAATTCTGCCCAAGACATTTGACATAATGGTCAGGAGAGTGATCCACTGTATAGATTCTGAATTAACATTTATCATATAACTGTGTGGTATTCATTCTGACATACATGAGAATGCCTCGCTGAAAACATAGGGACACAGGCTAAAATATTGCATGTAACTTTTTCTCTCTAACCCCTGACATCCTGATTTGTAGACCACTCTCCACCTGTCCTTCTCCTCTGTCTTAGGACTGGATGGAACGTCGTCCCAGATTATATGAACCAAACGCACAAAGTATTGTCCCCAGGCAATGACTCGGGCACAGAGCAGCCTTAGCTGAAATTACTATCAGCACTTTGCCTCTTCCCCTCTGAAATTAAGTAGATGAGGAGAGCACCCGATAGCTGATTACAGACTGAACTCATGAATTGAATCACTCTGACCATATAACACTGATGATGCTGAAAAACACATGTAGGAAAACATTGTTCTGTGGCATTGATAAACTCAATCTATATCATCAGACAGACAAAATAGATGCCCATAAACCTGATGCCCAGATATAATCTAACCGGACATGAATTTCAGTTCTGGATTATAATGGCCTGTAACTTTTTTTGACAGCCCTGACATTTGGCATTTTAAGCATAGCCTACCAGCTGGCATAGAATCCAAAATGATTTTCCTGCCTATATTCTGCATTATAAACCAATCAAAAAGACATAAATATTACATCCTTGTGATTAATACATGATTAACTGTCCACTACTACTAATAATAATAATAATAGTAATACTAATAATAACAACAACAAAGAAGCAGAAATCAAAACCTTTCAAGACCAAATAATGCAATCAATATAAAGCTCAAACATTCATCCGAACACAAATACGTTTAGCAGGCTACTGTCTTAATGTTGTATTAGTGCCCTCTGGTGGATATTATATTACATAAATATCTATATTTTGAAAGACTTGTGAAGTGTGCAATGATTATGAGCCTATAAAATGCATTGCCATGCATATTCAGAAATTTCTTTACATTCATGTTTGTGTGTAATTTCTTGCTGGTTAAGTCGGCTACACAGTGACCCAACTAGTGATAAAGGATTGTAAAGGACCGTAAAAATGTAATGCAGTTCGATTGTATCATGTAGTATGCAGTTATCCTATAGCTACACATTGGAACAACAGCATTGACTATGTTTCCTAAAAATAACATAATCTAGAATCTTGCAGACATTTTAAAAATGCGAATAAATGGTAAATACCATTGCTGAATAGAAGCAATGACGTCACCTATATATACTTCTCCCCCAACCAATTGGAAGAATCTGATTTTTCGCGTGTGAAAATGTCGGAGAGGAATGATAGCCAGAGCTCGGTGGTTTGCAGCACATGTGGCCTGGCATACACCCTGCCAGGTAGAAAGATAAAAAATAATACCACGTTGTATATTTAATGATAATGTGATGAGAATGAAATTATAGTATTATAATCGGCGTCACCCAATGCAGTTTAATACAATTATCGAGCTATCCAGCTAGCTGAGTAGCAACTGCATGTAGGGTGTGTCGTGTGCAACCCAAGCGAGCAAAATAATTTTACAAATGTGTGTTTACGCCATGATGTTGCATTGCATGAAACGCAGTTATGTGCAAATATGTAAATATTTGTTAGTCTTCTAAAATGTGCATTTTTATATCCGAGTAATACTTCGGTAGTTAGTTAGAAACACATCCTGTGTTGTTTCATTTAGCCTAATAGTTGGGCGGCTAGCTTGAGTAAATATTTTCTACATTGAGAAAATATTTTCCAACTCAGGAATTCAACCATTTGACACTAACATTAATATGTATTCAAAATTATGAGGTGGTTGACTTATTAATTTCGTTTACTGAAATACGCCACTATTAAACTTGGCTTGCTTGACTTTGGGCAGTCGTGATTTTTCAGTGAGGCCTCACTAGAAAGATGGCTTTTCCAGTCAGATCAAAAGGCTTGACTTTATCCCGTCCTAGAGTTACAGCCAGTTGAGTTACAGAGTTACAGAGATACAGCCAATTGTTGTTTACGTTGTTTTCTTTGTACAATCTTGAAATAAAAACTTTTAATAGACAGTTTACCACCTCTAACTGAGAAAAGCCAGATTGACATGAGCTGAAGTGCCAGCTTTCATGTTGCAGAAATGTCCTCTAATGTCATGTGACCTTGTGACGTAATTTGGTTTGTGCCTGCCAACGTTGCCAATGTGGTAAGAGATGGATGTGGGTATAGTGTTCTGGGCTACACCACACCGTAAAATATCCTGCGTTAATACGGCTCTTAACGGAGTACGAATGAGTAATATGGCCAATATGGACCATATGTGCTCTGTGAGAGTTGATTTAACGCTGAACTACTGTGCACGTGTGCCTTTCCATTGCTGTCTACAACTCAAAGTGTATTAAGATTGAGTTAGGTATGAGTCCCTTTTAACTGTGTAACTGATAAAGTGTTTGACCCATAAATAATCTGGCTTGGTTTCATATGTAATATATTGGTACACAATGCATGGGATTTTGGCGTCAGTTCCTTACCCTTTAGTGTACCAATGTTTTGTAAAGTGCATGCAATCAGGTCTTTTTTGTTGATTTTGGTGATGATAACAATAGGTCCCGCATTTGTGTCATACCAGAGATGGTTTAAGTTGCATTCAAGCATCTCACCTCCGCAGTGACAGGTTAAGGTAATTCAGGTGTGTCCAGGGTTGCAAAGGTGATCTCTGAATCTCAAGCCAAGTTATGCAGTCTGCTACCAAAGAAGCCAAAATTATGGTAAAAGTTAAATAAATGGATAACAGACCAAGCTACCAACAACAGTCCTCGAGGAAACTCAAATATGGCTGTCCCTACTTTGGACCCAGTCCCACCTTGTTATTTTAATTAAAAGGTGTTTAAAAATAATAATTTGTTGACGTGATTCATCGGACAGTTTCTCGGATTCCAGACTCACAGCAAAGATTTGTGATAGTTTAGCCCGATTGTGTCCTTTCCAGGGAGGTGTAGAACCAACCCAGTTTTTGGAGTTCAGATTTTCTCTGATCTCAGGAGGTTATGGCATGTCCCAAGTGCAAGCGAGGCTGATTTTAAGCTGATGTCATGTTTTTTCCTGTGTTTGATTGGATGCTCAGAGGATGAGGTCGTTGGAAACCTCCCACACATGCTGCTGTGTGGTCATGTATTCTGCACTGCCTGCCTGTGCTCTCTCGAGTTTGGGAACATCGTTGTGTGCCCAGAGTGCAAGGTAATACTCATTCTCCTGCAGTTACATTTATCCAAGCTAATTAGGCCTAATGCAAACAGCCTCTCGCACCTGGGTATTATTCCCTCTTTTATCCAGGGCCCACCTGGGAGAATGCCATTTGAGCTTTACTAGTGTATTATGGTGCGTTCATGAGCAACTGGGAAGTGGGAAAGTTCCAACCTCTGAGTGGGACAATACACCTGAATGCCTGTCGAACTAGGAACATCCCACTAGGAAAGTGGGAGGTTTTTGAGAGCTCCGAGAAGTAGGTTTGACGTCACTCGACATGGCAGCGTTTGTGGTGAAATGGAAGAAATGTATTTGCTCCACGCACAAATAAGTCACTTCATTGTTCATTTAGGTCATACTCATGAGCGCAGGTGATTGTGATGTTAAACGATACATTGCAGTTTACTTTCGTAAACTTGTCTTCGTCATGTAGCTAGTTTTTGTGTAGCTAACGTAATGTTAGCCTTCTGGCTAGCTACTTACCTAGCTGTCAATACCGTAACTGACAGAAATCAGCTGATTTCCGGCGGCCAGGTTGCCCGTTTGTTGTCATGTGAACGCTCTTAACTAGGAAGTGGGACATTCCCAAATGGGAACTTTCCCAATTCCCAGCTGCCTGAACGCACCATTAATCTTCACTTGTAAGCTGGTGTCTGTACGTGTGTGTATATATATGTGAGTGTGGTGTCTCTCACTCTCAGAATTTGTTTGTCTGAAAGGTGAAGTCAGTGTATGTATGTGTATGTATGATTGTGTGTGAGTTTGTGTGCTGTCTGTCAGTCTCAGCGTTTGTCTGTCTGTCTGACAGGTGGAGTCGATGCTCTCGGAGGACGGGGTTGAGGGGCTTCAGGTGGACAGCAGGATCATTGGGCTCATCTATACCGCCAAGATGAACATGAGGAAAAAGTGACATATTCTTCTCTTCTCTTACCCCCCATTCACACATACACACCCCATATGAACCTAACATCCTACTGACAGTCTTCATTATGTGTTAGTGGTTACTCTTCTCTGTGCTGTGGCATATCTAACATTACTTGTCTGTGTGCTGGGGTGTATGCCTCTGAGGGGCCCATGTGATTGTGTCTCCACAGCCGTAACAGGCCCAGGCATCGCAAGCCCACGCCCCCCACCCCGCCCCCAGAAGAGAGTTCAGAGCAGGTACGCCTGTCCTGAGATCATGAGCAGCTGAGCACCTCAGCCGCAGGCATGCACAGAATGCCTGAATTAATGGTGTGACTGATGAAATGTGTATGTATTTCACATCTCTCAGAGAACACTAGTATAGGTGTATTGAGTTCAGGTTTTTGTGTTGCCGTTAATGTAGGTATTGCAGGTGTAGCAGTGGAAACTGCTCGGCTTTTGGTTTACAAGAGCCCAAGTGGAGGTCTTGGAGAAACGTGGATGTGGGTTATGCAGTTATTAGTGTTGCAGGCACATAAGAGTTGATCATGCTATTATGAAGGATTTGGTAGTGCGGGTATACAGGTGCACAGTACAGTACAGTGTTACCAGGTATACAGTACTGCGATGTTTCTGTGCAGGAGTCTGACTCTGAGAAAGGCCTGGAAGACCCTCTGTGCCAGGCAGCGGAGAACCTGTCCCAGCTGGAGTGCATCCACCAGGTGAGGGCGCTGTCGCGCCAGGCAGAGTGGGAGGGAGGGCGCAGTGAGTGTTCCTTGGATTACGGTGACCACCACCCTTAATTCAGAGGGAGCACTGCTGTAGAGCTTTTCCGTGAGCGAGCAAGGCTCTTACATACCAGTCAGAGGACTCGGCTCTCTGGCTCTTTTTTGGAGCGTTTCATTGGTTGGCTCAGACGGGCGAGTCGCTGTCTGTTTCCGCAGACCCTGGTGGAAGGCCTGCAGGTGCAGGTGAAGAAGGAGAAGGCCCGTCTGGTGAAGGAGATCGACGAGGTCGCGGACTCCGCCTTAAGCATCCTGCGCAAAAGGTGAGGCTCTGTCCCCCATTTCTGTAAAATGGGTGGGCCCTTGTGCGTTTCAATTCATTTGCTTTAGCTGCAGTTACGACCATAACCACCAGGTGGGTATTATGTGAGCGCCCTCCATTGCTGCGTTTCTCTGTGGTCAGTTATTTTTTTTTGTTTGAATCCTGTGTGATTTTGCGTCAGCGTCTTGACGAAGTCTTGTAAAAGAGAAAGCTGTGGGCGGGGTTTGTATGACTGTGATTGGCAGCAGGACAAGAGCAAGAAGCGATGAGGTTATAGGGCTCCTGCGACAGCGTGTTATGGGGCTGTGGCTCTCTGTTCCCCCTTCCCCTCCTCTGCAGGAAGAGTGCCCTGCTGGCGGAACTGGCTCATCTGGAGCAGTACTTCCTGGCCAGCAGGCACGTGCTGGGTCAGGTGGAGGAGAGGCGGAAGGCCCTGCGCACAGCTATACAGAAGGCCAAGCAGGTCCAGCAGCACCCCTCCCTGGGGAGCTACTGCGAGCTGGACAAGGTGCTGCTTTCACTTACACACGTGCCTGAACGTGGAACAGGCTTTCACACAGAACACGCCTAAGTGCCTGACATGTAAGACACTGTACCTTATCGGACCTGTGTTTTGTAGTTGTTCCAATGACCTTCGGTATGCACTTATTGTACGTCACTTTGGATAAAAGCGTCTGCCAAATAAGTGTAATGTATGAGGGCCACACAGAACACATTTTTACATGCAGTGCACACACAGCAGAGATTTCCAATCTGGATTTGAACGTGTGACTCACTTGCAAAAACCTTATATGTTTACAATTCTCCTGCTTTGTTTCTTTGTGTGTGTGTGTGCATGCATGCATGTACACGCTGAACAGGTGTTGGAGATCCTGCAGGCTCCAGTAGATGTGCAGTCCTATGATCTGAGCTGTCTGTCTCTGGGCTCTGGACTGAGGTATGGGGGGTGCTGAGGATGTGTGTTTTGAAGGGGGGATGTGGATGGGGGTGGGGGTCTTTGTCATGGGCGCAAGATGAGATTGTGACCTGGAATATGTGAGCAATTTCTAGTCATTTAGGGTTCAAAAGCCTTTTATTAAAAACAACTGAATGGTGTCTTTATAACAGCTGCACTCTAAATATGGATGGGATGGTGCAGAGTCTGAAAACCTGCTTCAGAATGACAATTGGCAACCCCAAAGCGTGAGTACAATAAATCATGTACTGTAACCATTGGTTACGTCAGAGTATATCTACAGTAAATCATGTACTGTAACCATGGGATACCTCAGAGTGTAAGTACAGTAACTCATGTACTGTAACCATGGGCTACCTCAAAGTGTAAGTACAGTAACTGATGTAATGTAACCATGTACTACCTCATAGATAAAGTATATTAACTTGTGTACTGGATCTGATTTTTTTCTGTGGATGAAAGTCTTACTGCAAAGTTAAAATATTCAGTAGCTGAATGTGTCCTGTGGTTGGAAGACTAACCGGAGAGGAGGCAAGCTCAGACACCTCCTCCCAGCTGGGCACAGAGAGGAAGAACTGGAGGGGCAGCGTCCTACACCAGGAAAGGAGACCAGGAAGGCAGGCCCCCGACAGTGTGGAGCCTGGGGCCCCAGAGTGGCAGCAGGAGAGCCTGGGGATGGGGCCTGCCACCCAGGCCGCCTCTACCAGCTACTTATCTGACAGTCCCAATGTCATCATCGAGGAGATTGTGGAGGAGGCGGAGCCAGGTAAACCCCGCCCCCTGTACCCGGATGCCTTGGCTTCTAGAGCGATGGGGAGGCCAGGTCAGGTCCTCAGGCCTGACATGTCAGTGTGATCCTGTATTCTAGAACAGGGGTTCCCAAAGAGGGGTTTCTACTGTCCCAGGGAACATATTTTTCCCTTTGAAGGGGAATGTTCTGTTAATGTTCTTAACTGAACATTCTAATGCTGATGAAGCAATCACTACTGGTAATTGGAGCAACAGAAGTCTAGAACGCAGACTTGGCAGTTTGAGAAAACATTCCAAAATACCTGCACTTTAAAGGGTTAAATATTTATATTACTAAATAGCAGCATGTCATATGCAGTACACCCCTGATATACAATGCCAATTTGGGAGGTGCTTCAGTCTACTTGTGTGTTAAGTATTTACTGTGTTGCTACCTGTAATGGGCGTTGGATAAACGATAAAGGGTATTCTTTTCAATAATATGCTGATGATTTTTTGAAGGTCTGGGAATCCCTGTCATATATTGTTGCTGATGTTACTGTTCTAGATTCAGGTGGCCTGGATAGATGTCACAGTGATCCTGAATGTTCCTGTGGTCTGGCCAGTCAGGTGGCTGGCTTAGACGCACATGTCACAATGATCCTGAATGTTGCTGAGGTCTACCAATCAGGTGGCTGGCCTAGATTTACATGTCACAATGATCCTTGGCTGCAAAACATTGCTGAGGTTTCACTTTCCGTCCCTTGGTGGTGCTGGTCGGTTGTTGCTGACATGCCTTTTTGCATTAGAGCGCCCGTTTTCTTATCGCCCGGCAAGCCGCAGGCGTTCGGGGCGGCGACGACGCCCCACTGGCCCCGCCCTGCCTTGGGCGGCGCCGCGCCCGGGAAGGTCCCGCTGCCTCTTACCCCTGCCAGGTCTGACTCGCTGCTCCCGGGCCCCTGGTGATGTCACGGTGATGTCACGGGGCGGTTTCCACTGCACTGAGCGGGGAGGGTGTGACGGGCACGGTCCCTCTTTCTCTTTCTCCCTTCCAGCGCACCCGCCCGTCCCCCATGCCGTTTGACCTCTGACCCCGCCTTGCTCACTATGTTCTTTTTGTGCACTGTAAAGAGCAGCGCTCCTCACGGCACGGTGCCATGACCTAACAGCACGGTATAGTGTGGTGGCTGTGGCTCAGGGAGGGATTTCGGGGGTTGTGCGAGAGCGCGGATTGGTTGAAATCTCTGTCGTTGCTGCGCAGCTCCCATGGCCCCTCCCCTACCGCCCCAAGGGAAGGCCGCGTTTGGACGACCGAAGAGGAAGGGCAGGAAATGGGCCGCGGACGGCCCTCCGATCCGTCAGGCGAAAGGTACCGTATGTCCCCACACGCCGTGCGTGCTACCAGGTGTCCCCCTGCCTGAGCTTATATTAGCATAGCACTACAATCCCACTGGCAAAGGCTAGAACGTGCAGTTAAACAGGTGCGGGTCATTGAAGGGGTGTCTGTGGGCGCAGTGTTTCAGGAGTGGGTGTTGGTGACGCACGTGGTCAACCCCAGCCACTTCTACGTCCGGCGAGTGTCCGAGACTCGCGCCGGAGTGCTGCTGTCCAAGAAGATCAGCGGCCTGTGCTCCGGGGAGAGGGGCCTCTTCACCGCCGGCAGTGTGGTGGAGACGGGTGAGCACAGCGCCCTCTACCAGCTCAGCTGTGTTCCTGCTTTTATATCCATTCTTTGATGACCGTTTCCCTCAGGATTGCTTAGTAGGGGTGGGGTTGTGGGATGGCTCAGATCACGGAGCTCACCAGCATACCCCCGGCATGCCATTTACAATTTACAGCATGAATCTGAGTGGGGAAGGAATGCGTGGTGTAGTCTTACCTGGGGCTACTGGAACAGGATTCGTTTAATGTTATCGCCATTATCTGACTCCCAAAATAATGTGTTAACCTTTCCTCTGTGCTAACAGTTAAGCAAAGAAGGAGACCGCGAGTGATTCACCAGTAGTGTGTCCCTATATGGATCCCTATCTATTGTAGGTAGTAGATGCGTACATGGCTGTAGCATGTGTAGCCTGCATAGATACAGTAGTGTATCTTGCTACGGCACTAGTGTGTAGGTAAGTGACTACGGGGTTCAGATGATAGTTCTATGCTTACTGTATGTTAGGACCCTGAAACTGCTAGGTGTGCAGTGGTAACAGTCAAAATAATGTCAGGTTAAAGTGAATGCAGTTTATTTAGCAGTACTTGTAATGACGATAATAAACAGATGCAAAAGAGTGTGTGTAGTGAGATGGCCATATGCATATGCGTAGGAGGTCTTATTGATGACTCTCCTCAAACCATTGCACCTATATTTAAAGCTCAAAGCAAAAGTCACCAAATGAAGACACAAGGATAACAAAACAGTACATTAGTGATCCTGCTTGTGCTGTCTCTGCAAGCGTTCCACACCAGATTAACCTGTGTATCTGGCTGGGTGCTGACCCATAGGTATCAAGATCTTTGGTCAGCAACCCACCACCAAAGACACCAACTTGTTCCCCATGACATCGGCTTTCCATCAATGCAAAACATGATTACAGTGTATTACGGGGAAACAAAGTTTTACATAACGCCGATCCAGTAGAGTGTTTTGCAACTGAGCACTGTCTCTTTATCAGACCCTGTTGATTCCCTGTCAGCACAGTAAACAGAGTCTGTTTTCCTTTGGGCCCACTCCTGTAAACTGCTTTTAAACTTTATCAGTGGTTTTACTGATACTGAGCTATGGGGCGACATAGCTCAGGAAGTAAGAGCGGTTGTCTGGCAGTCGGAGGGTTGCCGGTTCGATCCCCGCCCTGGGCGTGTCGAAGTGTCCCTGAGCAAGACACCTAACCCCTAACTGCTCTGGTGAGTGAGAGGCATCAATTGTAAAGCGCTTTGGATAAAAGCGCTATATAAATGCAGTCCATTTACCATTTACCATTTACTGACAACCCAACGGCTCCCACTGTTGCCATTCTCATCGATCTCATTTACGTTTACACGGAGGAAAGATGAGCTCCTCTTACTAGCTGAAGATGGCATTACCATTTAGCTAGGCTACGTGTTTGCTTTCCTGAGGTCAGTCTGGACTTGGTAAACAAATCCGCTCATCTGTGTGTGGCCAAGCAGCCCATCATAGCGAGATAACCGCCAGCCAAAGCACTGTCATTTTTTCATACTTGGAGTTTGGTTACTAACTGAGGAAGTCCACAAACTCCACAAATTCAGTTGTTTCCGAAGACGATCACAAAATGGGGGCGCTTACGTGAACACATTTTTTATTTATTTTTAAGTCATAGTAATTTAGTTTTCGAACAATGTCATTGCCATATTGTATCTTTTATACTTTTAGGAGAGGCAGCAATCTCTGTTGGCAGGGCGGCCCGTGTCTCCTAGTGTTTTGAAGGGGAAACCCAGATTGATGGTTAATCTGGTGCTGGTATTGATAGTGAGGGATAGTGAGTGTGTTTCTATGCGTGTGTGTGTGCGGTTTATGCATTACCCTGTACGTGCGTGTTTGTGATCTGTGCAGGTTCCCTGCTCTTCGTCCAGTGGAAGGAGTCCATGTGGAGCAGGGCGACTGTGATGGAGGTGTTCCAGAGAGGCCGGGGGGAGTCGGTGTCCCGCTGCCCTGTGCCGGAGCTGGCCAAACTGCGCGTCTTCTTCCAGGACTACGGCTTCTCCAAGGACATCTCTCTGAACGTGTAAGCCCGTCCCCCTCTGCCTTCACAGATCTCGGGCTGTGCCTTCACTGCTCTCTCTCTCTCTCTCTCTCTCTCTCTCTCTCTCTCTCTCTCTCTCTCTCTCTCTCTGCCCTCACAGCTTTCGCATCATCAAAGGCTTCCACTCCACTCCCTTACATTCTCCAGTGTGTCAGTTGTTTCTCTCAGCAGTGAGGGTGTGTCAGTAGTCTCTCTGCAGTGAATGCATGTCTTCGCAGTGAGCGTGTGTCAGTATTCTCTTTCTGTATCTCTGCAGTGAGGGTGTGTCAGTATTCTCTCTCTCTCTCTCTGCAGTGAGGGTGTGTCAGTATTCTCTCTCTCTGCAGTGAGGGTGTGTCAGTATTCTCTCTCTCTATCTCTGCAGTGAGGGTGTGTCAGTATTCTCTTTCTGTATCTCTGCAGTGAGGGTGTGTCAGTATTCTCTCTCTCTCTCTCTGCAGTGAGGGTGTGTCAGTATTCTCTCTCTCTCTGCAGTGAGGGTGTGTCAGTATTCTCTCTCTCTCTTTCAGCAGTGAGGGTGTGTCGGTGGTGGACAGTCTGAATCAGTGTGTGCGGCGTGTTGACCTGGCAGTGCAGTCAGAGATGGCTCGCTGGCCTGCCCAGGCCGTCCGCTGTTCCCTCAAAGACATCGTCCCCGCTGACCTGGTGAGAGACGTGCACAGCCCAGTCTGCGCCCTCCTGCTGTGTGTCTGTGTGTGTGTGTGTGTGTGTGTGTGTGTGTGTGTCTGTGTGTGCGCGTTGCCATTGTTTGGGTATGTGCAAGTGTGTGCCCGAGTGCGTGTGTGTGTGTGTGTGTGTGTGTGTGTGTGTGTGTGTGTGTGTGTGTGTGTGTGTGTGTATGTGAGGCTTGTGCCGTGTTGTGGTGTATGTAAAGGGCTGGAATTTTGAAGCTCAGGTGCAGTCACAGGTGTGTGTGTGGTTGTGAAAGGTGTGTGTTACGGTGCTGCAGGTGGAGTCACGGGTGTGTGTTGTGGCGCGGTTGGAGGTGCAGGTGGAGTCACAGGTGTGTGTGGTTGTGAGAGGTATGTGTTACGGTGTTGCAGGTGGAGTCATGGGTGTGTGTTGTGGCGTGGTTGGAGGTACAGGTGGAGTCACAGGTGTGTGTGGTTGTGAGAGGTATGTGTTACGGTGTTGCAGGTGGAGTCATGGGTGTGTGTTGTGGCGCGGTTGGAGGTGCAGGTGGAGTCACAGGTGTGTGTGGTTGTGAGAGGTATGTGTTACGGTGTTGCAGGTGGAGTCATGGGTGTGTGTTGTGGCGCGGTTGGAGGTGCAGGTGGGGTCACAGGTGTGCGTCTCGCCGCAGGTTAAGGGCTGGTGTGCGGAGTCGCAGCTGGAGTTCCAGCGGGTGGTGGGCTCCAAGGCGGTGGAGATGCTGGTGTTCGGGGAGGAGCGGGACGCCCTGCTGGTGGACCTGAAGAACGCGCCCATGGACAGGAGCGCCAGCGACATGCCGCTCTCCCTCCGCGACTACCTGGTCTTCCTGGAGCTGGCCATGTAGGCCCCCGCCCGCGACCCCGCCTCGCGCCCGAGGGCCACACGTCACCCGCAGGGGCCTCACCTTGCCTCCCTTAGGGCCACGCCTCGCGCCCGAGGGCCACGTCACCCGCAGGGGCCTCCCTTAGGGCCACGCCTCGCTCCTGTGTTCTGGCTGTCCTTTTATTGGAGTGCTAGCCTTTATCTGTAGGTGTGATTCGCTGACTGCGAGAAGACAGGTCCAGCAGGTAAAAGTGCGCTTTTATTTTTGGTTTTTTAGGTTTTATTCCCCGATGGCCAAACCCCTCAGCGGTGGGCGTCGGCCCCTGCAGTTCTATCCTCCGGTGTACCCCAGGGCCATGGTGGAACTCAATGCGGTGGTGTGTCACATTAACACCCCCTCAGACTTCTACATTCAGCTGGTGAGTGTTTGAGTGTGGTGTGGGGGTGAGGGTTTGGCATGAGTTAATATACACATGCACGCACTAACGTGTGCGCACACACACACGCACACACACACACACTCTCTCTCTCGGAATAAGGGACAGAACACCCATTCCAATCACTCGTCCATTTTCCATGGTGTAATCAGATTTGCTGTAGTGACCGGTCAGCTCCTGCATTCCTTCTGTCCTCTCTGATTCCTTTCTCTAGGAGGCTCCAGTTGGTGAAGTCACGCCCTCAGCCTTTGCTAATTAGCCCCAGTTAATTTGTTGTCCTTCATCGTTCCCCCTCATGAATATTCATATACTAACGCAGCACCCGAAACCCCTTTTATCAGCCAGAACCTAAAGTAAAAAGGTAGGGAATATGGCTGAATGCAGAAGATGATCGTCTGGTTATTGTAACAAATCCATGCTTACACAATTTAAAATGGATGCGTGGCGTGGACACAACACTGGCCGCAACGAATTGAAACAGCTTTAAAGATGGAGAGAGAGAGAATTTTAACTATCAGAACGAGAGCTGACCATCTTGTTAGTCTCTGCCGTCTTTGGCGTAGGTAGTGGTGATGTCACTGAGCGCTGAACTGGGATGCTAATCACAGGTGGACAACATGGAGTACCTGCTGCTGAACTCAAAGCTGCAGGATTTCTACTCGCAGGAAGGCCTGGGGGGGCTGGAGGTGTTCTGCCCCTCCCTGGAGCAGGCGTGCGCCGCCCTGTTTGAGGACAAGGTCTGGTACCGCGCCCAGATCATTGGTGAGTGGAGTAGGTCTAACGGAGGTCAGCGCCGCATGAGTCTTACTCTGCCTGGGCTTTGTCTTGCTCATAATCCACTGAGGTCAGGGCTTGAGGATGGTACAACTGCTCAGATTCATCTTCCTGGAGTCAGTACTGATGGTTGGTCTGGCTTGGCTGAAGAGATGGGGGCTATATGAAGCGGGCTGCACGTTGTTTGCTGGGGAGGATGATGCTACATTATAGGGGAAATTCTCCCAGAAAAAAAAATAATAATTTTGCTCTCTGAAAATGTTAATTGAAACACCAAGAGCACCTGATGTGCAACACCCTGCTCAACAAGATAACGCTCTTAAAATTGAGACAAATGATAACTGTGGGAAGAACTCTGCGACTGTTTAACATAAAAAGCCTGCGTACGTCAGCGTCCATGCTCTTGGCCGCTTGCCATTATCTTTCCGTTTCTGAAACCAGTCGTGTTTACATGTGTGGGTACTTCTTCGGTCAGCTGAGAAATTCTTGTTAGCTTTATCTTGAAAGACTGTATACAAACAGACTTTATACGCCCCCATAGTGCATTGCAAAGTTGTTGTCTGTGATGTTTGTGGTTGTTGAAAGGCTTTGCGGTAATGTAGTATTACAACAAACTGGTTTCGTCAAGTGTGACAGACTTTTAAAAAATAAGGCCAGAATCACACCGGGCGCGGAGCGCGTTCTTCGCGCCTGACCGCGGCTTGTGTAACAGCTGTAATCCGCTAGCACGCTAGCGTGGCCGCCGAAAGGAAGCGAGCTCCACACCGCTTCCGCTGCGTGAACGCTCCAGACCCGCTTTAATTTGGGCCTAACGTGAAAAAAGGAATCGCATTTTATATACGATGGATTATTACCGCAATAAACGAACGTAACAGCGCATGGAGGCTTTATGCTATTGGCTGAGAGAGAGGGGGGAAAGGTTATTCATGTTGTGGGGTGGCCGTGCGGTTGCAGGTTTCCCCGGTAACAGGCTGGTGGAGGTGCGGTACGTGGACTTCGGAAACAAGAAGATTCTGCCCCTGAGCGACGTACGCAAGCTGAAGGACGAGTACTTTGCTCTGCCCGCCATGGTGAGGTCGCTGCTGCTCACGAGAGAGCTGACGTTATCCACCCTCATACTCTTTCACCCTTTTCCATACTCTGATATGGACAATACCGCATTCGGCATACTCTATATTGTGTCTAATAGAGCACTGCGTATATGGAGCCTGGATTTTTGTAGCCGGAAGGTTCCATGTTAAATTCCCAGGTGTGGCATGGCAGTTGCAACCTTGATCAAGGTGTTACTCCAAAGTTTGGTTCATACCAACATTAAGTACTAGTAATTAATCTGACCAGTCACCCTACACGCCATACGGAGTTTAAGTGCTGGGTTGTGTTTCTGTATTTACCCTTTACCGCGATGCCGAGGTTAAAGGTTGCGTTGCTTCCCGCCTCTCTGCTCAGCCTTGGCGCTGTGCAGGGTTTAGATTGGTGTGTTTTCTTTCATCTCCTAGGCGATCCAGTGCTGCCTGGCGGACCTGAAGCCCGTGAGCAGCACCGAGTCCTGGAGCGCCGAATGCAAAGAGAGGTTCCGGAAGCTTGCGGAACAAAAACTGATGTCCGCCATGGCGACAGGTGGGTGAGGGCTGTCCCTAGTGTGTGACTGACGGCAGGAAGGTTGAACGAAACAAAACTATGTAACTAGAAGTCTATCAATCCATTGTACGGTCAAACTCAACGTCGAAATTCGGGCTCGATACTTGCTAGCTTTAAACAGGATACGAATGTGGTGTGACGCCATGTTTTACTTTTCTGTTGGTCAGCTCAAAAGAAATGTTTGCTTGGCAGAGTGTGCCTTGGGTATTTGATCATTAGCCTGGAGCTTCCTTTATTTTCTAGGACCAAAAAGGTTTGTGACTTTGTGACAATCTCATCTAACACTGTTCTCGTATTCCGTTCTATTATTCCACAATTCCATCTAACACAATTCCATTATTCCATTCCATTATTCCAGAATTCCAACTAACACTATTCTAGTATTTTCATTCCATTCTTTTAATCCTCAATTCTGGCCAATATTTAAAGAAAAGCCATAAGGAAATGGGTCATTGTCGTCTAAAGGAAACCTAGTTCACAATTCTGTCATAACAGATTTTTTTTTGTTTTATATTCAAATTATGCTGGCTGTGTCATTCCATCTGGTAGAGAGTTGGAGTAGTCACTGCCACATCTGCTGGTGGAGTGGGCACACGCTCCTGGTCATATTACCGAATCAGCCCCAGGTGCTCCTGTCCGCAGCACGAGGCTTAGTCTGGGAGCACGTACAGCGAAAGTGAGGGAGTCTGTTCATCAGAAACAGTCAGCGACGTAGCTGAAGAGCTGGCCAGCTAAAAAAAAAAACAGGTCTGCTGAGAATGGCCAAAGCTGAAAAGGTTTTGCTCTGTTTTTCCTTTGTTATGTGTTGTTTCTTTAGTTTATCATTCATTTTTGCCTGGAACCCCTGAGGGGGAAGGGTGGAGATTTTTGTTTATTTGTTCTCTTGTCCGTGTGGGTACGCTCTCTTTCTTTCTCCCTCTATGTGGCAATCGCTGTGAAAACTGACATAATTCATTTAAGGAAAAACTGCTGTGGCCTATTTATGGATTACTTTGTGTGCTGACTATCCTGTTGTTACCTCAGTAAGTTGCTTGGTTACTGAGGCCTCTGATTGCCTGAAATAGTCGGCCATTTAATATGGTCAATGTCGGGGGGTTAGGAGCAGGCCTACGGCTAGCATTGGATTCCAAGAACAATTTATATTAATGTTACATTACCAGGTTGATGGTCAATCTACCTATTCATCAAACTAATGGAGGGGGGAAAAAGTAGCTAATTTGTTAGATTGGTTGATACCTTCAGTACACTTTTCAAACACAAGGACCTCAAGATCCACGTGCAGTATTCGGTCTTGTGACTGCACTGTGCGTTTTGTCTGGGAATCAGATGCGAGCGTGCATGGGTTTGCATGTGTTTCGCCTTTCAGAGATTGTGCCACGGCTGCAGGCCCTGCCGGTGAGGCTGTTTGAGGTGAACGAGGACACCGGCCAGTCCACGGACATCGCTGAGCTGCTGGTGGAGGAGGAGCTGGCCTGCTTTAGGAAGGGGTGAGCCAGGCCGTCACTGTGGCAAGCCACCACCAACATGGCTGGCTGATTATAGCCCAGATTATGTAGACCCAACAGATGGTCCCCTCCGTAATTTTAATAGTGGAAGGTCTGTCTCTCTTCTTTTGAAGCTGAAACTTTTTGACTGCTGTGTCTTATGAATATTCATAACCGAGGACCAAAAACCTTGTACAGCTAGCTATCCCTAGTGAAATGTGGAATTGTGTTTTGTTGAGGAAGGTGGAAGAAATGAACTTTTCAGGTGCAGGTGGTAGCGATCGTTCAGGGTTGTGCGTTAATTTTTTAATTCTTTTTGTTTCCAATATTTTGTAATTTGCTGTAATCTCTGAATGGCAAAATATTGTTTTTTTTTGGGGTTCAAATGAACCCTCTCTGCCTGTGTGGCCTGCACCCCTCCAGGGTGAAACCTCAGGCCCTGTCTGTGGAGCCGGCCGTGTGGGACCCCCCGTTCGAGGGTCTGCTGGAGGGAGAGGGAGACGGGGAGGCCGTGGCCCCTGAGACGCCCGCAGAGGAGGGCCCTTCGCAGGGGGACGCCCAGGACCTCCACACCCACATCCAGCTGCCCAAAAACCTGAAGGACCTGAGGGTGCGGGTCACCCACGTCTGCTCCCCCGGCAGCTTCTACGTGCAGCTGCTGCAGATGGACAAGCACCTGAAGAAGTGAGCACATCCCCTTCAGCTTCAACTCCGCCCTCACCTCCACCTTTTCAATACTTATATACACCTGTACCCTCTCTCGGCTATACCTACCTTCACCTACACCCTCATCTACACCTGTACCCACTGTCATCTGCACCCTGACCTAGTCTCGTACCCACCTTCACCTCCACCCTCACCAGCACCCTCACCTACACCCATACTCACCGTCACCTGCACCCTCACCTACACCCATACTCACCGTCACCTGCACCCTCACCTACACCCATACCATCACCTGCACGCTCACCTACACCTGTATTCACAGTCACCTGCACCCTCACCTACACCCATACCTACCATTACCTCCACCCTCACCTACACCTGTACCCACTCTCACCTACTCTATAACCCCCGTTCATCTGTACCCTCGCCTACACCCACACCCACTGTCACCGCCACCCTCTCCTAAACCCATACCCACACTCACCTCCATCATTACCTGAACCTTCAGTTGTCAGAAAACCATAGTTACATGTTATATATGTGTGTTTATGTTGAATGCTTGTATGAGGTGTTGATTAATATTAATAGCATGCTTTATTGATGTGCTCCAGGGTGTGTGAGAAGCTGAAGGAGGAGTGTGCGAAGTCTGAGCCGCAGCCAGTGGAGTGGAGCGCGGACATGCACTGCGCCGCCTACATCAACGGGGTGTGGGAGAGGGGACAGGTCTGCTCCGTGTCCTCCGCCAACGTCGCCGAGGTAACTCGAGCCTTCATCGTGCGTCTTCATCACCAGCGTCGTGGTGTGAGTGGTTGAGAAGCTGGGCACCCTGGTTCTGGCGATCTGCAGGGCGTCTGCTTATTATTGTTTTCACATTAAATACAATTCAGGAGTTATAGCAATTCAGGAGCTACAATAAGGAGATTGAAGTGTGTAATCGCACGGTTTGATCGATTGAGGTTTGTTAGTTTGTTACTAAAAGTTACTCAACAGATAGCGTGTTTGTGTGTGTGTGTGTGTGTGTGTGTGTGCAAGGTATTGGGGCAGTGAGTTGATTGTGGAGTTCAGTGAATGGTCTTCTTGAATTTTAAAAGATGAAACTAAATAAATTGCTGATTGCCAGGAGAAAGCTGCAGTGAATGTGAATGTGTGGTGGGGAGCCACATGGCCTCGCTGTGGGATTTTACTCAAATTCTATGTTTTGTCTCCCCCTTGTGGCCAGGTCTTACGCTGCGACTTCGGAAACAAAGTGAAGCTCCACATCAACCACCTCAGACCGCTGCAGCCTGATCTGGTTGGCTGCCTGATGCTCGAGTGCTCCCTCAGTGACATCAGGTACTTAGCCGGTTACTTCTTTGACTTAAAACAGGGCTCCTCCCAACTGTGTGGTTTTTGTTTCTCCATTGGAAACGTTTGAAATTTCGTGCTCAAATTGATTTTTTAATAATTAAGTTACGGCTCATTGCCATGTTCTCCACTTACATTACATGTTTTAGGAATAATTAGTTAAGTCACATGAAAATATCTCTGTCTCTATCTGACTTTACCTCTCCATATCTCTTCCTTTCTTTTTCAGATGGGCCTTAGCATTATATAATTGTTGTGTAAGCAGTATAGTAGAACAATGCCTTCCTCATAAATTAGTACCAATAAAAAAGGACCAACCTCCTTTCTTTCTCTTTCTTTCTCCCTTTATCTCTTTCTGGCTCCACCCCATCACTTTCTTTCCAACCCTTCTCTTTCGATTGCTCTCTCATTTTCCTCGTTTTTTGTCCTTTCATTCTTTCTTTCTTTCTTACCTTCTCTCTTTCCTCCATCTCTCTCCAACTCCCTCTTCATTCCTTCCCTCTTCTGTTCTTTCTTTTTATGGCTTCCTCTCTTGTTATCCTATTTCCGTTATCTCCGTTCTTTTCCTCTCCCCCACACAGACCTGCTGGGGGTCGCTCCACCTGGACAGCCACTGCGTGCGACTTCATCTCCTACTACATGACCGGCGCCATGGCGATAATGACCATCAAGGTGATGCCCTCACAAGAACTGCATTCTGGGAATTATTTCCTGTTTACAGTGCAATGCTGCCTGACCTTGCTGTTTTGGAACTTTGGGCAGTTCTTTATCCCGTGTCATAACTTCACTCATGCCCTGCATATTGGTCGTAATTTATAAGTTGGATATTGTATTCTGCATAGGGGGTTTACCCTGTCTTTACTAGGTCCCACTTGTAAACGACTAGAGATTTAAAGACTATTAAATCTCAGTGTGAATTCCTTGCTGTGTAAAGGTAATTACAGTATTAAGAATGGCTGCCTTACCTACTTCTCAAGAATGAAACCCCTCATAAACGGGACGCCCTCCCTCCCTCCCTCCCTCCCTCCCTCCCCTCTTCAGGAGGACACGCCCGAACGGCCCATTCCCGTGGCCCTGTACTGCTCCAACAGGGCGGGGAAAGACGTGAGCATCGCTGACTTCCTGGTCAGCGAGGGCCTGGCCCTGAAAGAGAGGACACGCCAGTGAGCGCCTTTCCTTTCTGTTCGCTTATACGTGAAGGAAAAAAAGCACAGGCTAAAAACACTGACTGCACATACATTTAATCACACGTTTCAAAATGCATGTTGTGTGCTGAGTAAGGCTTAAATGGTTGTGCCATTAAGTGAGAGGTATGTGTACAAAACCACATCCAGTGTAGCGTGTGAATGCATTGATCAGGAATGGAGAATGTTGTTCATGTCAGTCCTGGGTCAAATACGTATTTGTTTTGGATTCAAATACTTTACTACACTTTACTGATCTTGTCTGGTGTATTGGAACCAATGAAATCTTCTCAAAAGGGCAAAGCCAGCCTTCTGGTCATATTGGCCGGCTCACTAACACCAAGCAAGATCAATAGAGCGCAGAAAAGTATTTGAATCCAAAACAAATACGTATTTGACCCAGGTCTGGTTCATTTATACAGCCTGCTTTTGGGCATCTTAATCAGGGTGTCAGTAATTTTGGAGAGCATATATATATATATATAATTGAAAAAAAATTTGTCTGGTAAAATACAGGAAGGGCCTCTCTTCAGTATGAGGGAACCCGGCACACAACATTGTCACAACCTTACCTGAACATTGTAGCAGCGTTAACAGAGCCAATCTCGGGCTGTCATTTAGGGAGGTTCCTCAGACAGCTGAGAAGGAGGCCGGGACTGCAGAAGGGGGCTTCGGCCTGAAGACCTCCGAGGGGGCGGGGCAGAGAGCGCCGTCCCCGCCGCTCCATCCGGCCCCGCCCCCGCCCCCACCTCCCTCCAAACCGGCCCCCTTCTCCGCCGCCCCGCCCAAGGTTGTCCGGACACGCCCCTATGTCCGGCCCGAGGCGGTGAAGACACGCCCCTACAGCCCGCCTGAGCTCCCGCACTGCGGCCTCACGCAGATGACCATCACCGCTGTGTCTGAGGACGGCGTCATCTACGCCATGACGCGGCATGCAGGTGTGTGTGTGTGTGTGTGTGTCAGAATGTGTGTGGATGCATGTTTGTGCTTGTGTGTGTGTTCTTTTACCCAGGTGAGTTCATTACAAACAACTCATTATATGGCGTTTAGCGAAGTGTTCCACTGTAATACAAGTGCCATTGATAATGATCAGAACCATATATGTAAGTTTTGCTCTATTGCTCCAGGATGAGTCTAGACTATTCTAGGTGAATTCTGATTAGTTTAATTATCATTGCTGTTTCTCAGTGCCCCCCCAGCCACCCCATTTTTGTGTGTCAAGTTTGTGAGTTCACATCCTGTTTGTGATGTCACTTCCTGTATGCAGAGCGGCAGTTTGAGCAGCTGAAGGACAGGCTGCAGCTGCACATAAAGACGCTGCCCAGGCAGAAGCCCTACAGCTGGAAGAGCGTGCTGGGCTGCGCGGTCATGGGATCCGACATGCTCTGGTACCGAGGGGAGGTGCTGGAGGTCATCGGGGGTCACGTCAAGGTCAGTGCAGGGGTCAAGAGGTGGGCAGCAGAAATTGCAGGAGTACTGTAAACAGGCATTAACAGCTGCTAAAATAAAAAGCAGCTGACTCAGGGAGGGGACAGCTGAAATGACAGAAATAGTGTAAACAGGCATTAGCAGTTGCTAAAATAACCACCACCAATGGTGGGTTACAGCATCGTGCTCCAGTGTCAAATTGTTGTGAGTCTGTGGTAGTGCTTGACTGTCAGGCTGACAGTGGGGTGTTATACGGTTGGCTGGCTTGTCCCTGTCTCATCCCCTCTGATCGATCAGCCAGTCTGCCAGCTCCAGCTGTGTATGACCCGTCCTCCTCTGAAGCAGCAACTGCACAGCTGTGGAGTGACAGGAAGCAGTGGCTGGCTGCAGGGACTTCAGAGGAAAGTGTGCCCGCGTCTGTGATTGATTGTCTTTCCTGTGTGTGGGCCCCTGTGACAGGTGCGCTACGTGGACCAGGGTCTGGTGGAGAACATTCCGGTGTGTCACGTTTACCCCACGGTGCTCTGCGAGGACATTCCCCAACTGTGCATTCCCTGCAAACTGCACGGCATCACTCCTGTGAGTCTACACAGCTAACCTGTCAGCCCTTTCCATTCATTTAAGCAATGATTCCTGTCAGTTTGTATATCAAATTGATGGTTCCTGTGAATTTGTACATCTAAACAATGATTCCATCGAGTTCAGACATCTAAATGATGATTGAATCTGATTTTGAGTAAAGGGTGTGCCTTCTACACCACATAGTTTTTTGCATTTTGCATGAAGTGTTCTTAAAGATGTGGAGTGCTATTTTTCATAATAGTAGTTTTTCTTGTTGTTTCACATATTATCATTTTTTTAATTAACCGGACTAAAATGAACAAGCAAGCTCTCTTATGTTAACATATCTAACATGATTGCCCTGCTTATACAATCTCTGTACAAGGTCGTGATTGGTGTTGCAGAGGCAGTCCAACACTGTTGAGTTACACAGGTGTGTTTAAGCTTCCCAATCTCTCTGCAGGTGGGGGAACAGTGGCAGTGGGATGCTGTGGCTTTGCTCCGAGAACTGCTGCACACTCGCTGTGTGGACCTGCAGATCATGGTAATGTATTCCTAACGTTTATACACGTCTGCATGGACCTGCAGATCATGGTAATGTATTCCTAACGTTTATAGACTGTTCTGTGTGGACCTGCAGATCATGGTAATGCATCTGTAACGTTTATAGACTGGTCTGTGTGGACCTGCAGATCATGGTAATTTAGTCCTAACGTTTATAGACTGGTCTGTGTGGACCTGCAGATCATGGTAATGTATTCCTAACATTTATACACATGTTTGCGTGGACCTGCAGATCATGGTAATGTATTCCTAACATTTATACACATGTCTGCTTGGACCTGCAGATCATGGTAATGTATTCCTAATGTTTATAGACCAGTCTGTGTGGACCTGCAGATCATGGTAATGTATTCCTAATGTTTATAGACTGTTCTGTGTGGACCTGCAGATCATGGTAATGTATCCCTAACGTTTATAAACTGTTCTGTGGGGACCTGCAGATCGCAGTCTCGTATTCCCCATACATTTTAGAAATGTCTTTACGGTACCCCCCAGTCTGAATACAGGCCACTAGCAGGCTTAATGATGTTGGGCACATTCGCTGTGACAACATAGGACATATCCCACTGGAGCTGCTGCACGTATCACTGTATCTAACTTGGTGTTTGATCAGTGGTCTAAAGCCAATAACAGCTTAGCGTGCTCTCTCTCCCTCTCCTCCTTCCCACCCCCTCCCCCAGGAGCTGCCCTCCGACCCGCAAGGTCACGTGACGGTGCAGGTGCTGTTAGACGGGATGACCCTGAGCAGGATCATGGTGCATCACCAGCACGCAACCTTCGACCCCAGTGTGTCCGCCACAGAAATGCATGTGCGTGGGTATGGCTTGGTGTAGGGGTGCATGAGGTGTTCTTTTTCTTTTGTTTAGTCTGTGTGCCCCTGAGGTGATCCAGGAAGGTGAAACCACAGACGCTGTGTATTAACCAGATGGCCAGTGGCTGCGTTCCTTCTGTAGTCTATGCTCTGTTACTCTGAGCACGGTGTGGGAGCTTAGCTGCTGGGTTGCAGAGTGGAAAGACCCAGTGGCCTGACTTTGTGCGCATGCTTGTCTGCTACATTGATGATGGAGAAATGAGGCTGGCTTACAACTGGGCTTTCCAGATTGAAAGGAGAAATCTGGAATACAGCTGGTTAAAAAACATGAACAAAACTATATGAATGCTTTCCCAGGTACCTGTGGTGACATCATCCGTGACAGAATTGGATGACTGGGAGCTAAACATCAAAGTAAGACATTATCACTGTTATCTTTCTGTAACTGAGTTTTATCTGTGTATATGTATCAAAGCATACAACAAAATTTCACAGGGAAGTGCGAAGTGAGGCAGCTCATGTCTGTCACAAACTGCTACATGTCTGTTGCAATCACATGGTATCTCTACCTGTCTCTCTGCCAAATGTGCACCTTTCGCTGCCAACATCTCTGTCCAGAGCCATGTTGCTGTTCTGTTTTGGCTATGGGTGTGTGTGATAATTGTTTATTTATGTGTTGTAGGTTTTGAAGGACCCAGAGCCTATTCTGGCAGTGTACAAATATCCCAGACTGCCTGACAAAGGAGAGCACTTCCCGGTCAAGATCAAACACCTCCGCACTCCCAACGAGGTTCGGCAGCGCTCAATCGACCCAAGGGTCCTAAGGGTCCATGGCAGACTGGGCCATTTTCTTCTAATTTCATTCATTATAAATGTGTAGTGTACAGTGGTAGAGGTCCCGTATGCATTGGAAAGGCTATAGTGGTCATTAGGCTTAATAGTCTGGTAAGTCTCCCCTATAGCCTATAGGAGAGAATGAGTAACAGAGTGATGAAGAGTGTGTTCTCTGTAGGTGTTCCTCCACCCTCTGGTGGAGGACAGGGATACGGAGGAGAATGGGGAGACTCTGGAGGAAGCTCTGGACCGAGTGAACTCCAGTGTGGAGAGTCTGCCACTGCTCACTGACTTCCCTATAGGTAAAGAACTGTGCCAAATTTGGTGCTTTTATCCTCCGTACATTCGTTTTTCTAGATGAATTCCCTCTACTAGAAAGCGTGAGCTGTCACAGTGATTTTAATAATGCGACAGTGGTGGGTCAGGTGACGAAACACAGCAACGCTGTGTCCGATGTGTTCTCAGAGGGGCCCTGTCTGGCCGAGTACTGCGATGGGAAGTACTACAGAGCCAAGCTGCTCAGCTTCGAGGGGTTCGACCCCGTCAAGGTCCTGGTCAGACACGTGGACTTTGGGTCGGATGACATGCTCCCCATGCAGAGGTAACGCAGGAGAGGAGGGAGAGAGGTGGATGGAGGTGAAAGAGCTGGAAAGAGGGAAAAACTGATGGATAGACAATATAGAGGCAGTACAGGAAATAGGAATGGAGTAATGGATGAGACAGCTGGAGGAGAGAGGTCTGAAGTGATAGAGGGGGAGGGATGGAGTGATAGAAGAGACTAAGATGGAGGGAGGCATGAAGTGATAGAGAGGAGATGGTTGAATGATAGATGAGATGGGGGTGAGAAGCGTATAATGTGACAGAGGAGAAGAGGGATAGAGGTGGGAGGTAGAGTAAAGGAGAGTGGAGAGGGGTAGAGGAGGGAGGTAGAGAGGGATAGAGGTGGGAGGTAGAGTAAAGGAGAGTAGAGAGGGATAGAGGTGGGAGGCAGAGTAAAGGAGAGTGGAGAGGGGTAGAGGAGGGAGGTAGAGAGGGATAGAGGTGGGAGGTAGAGTAAAGGAGAGTAGAGAGGGATAGAGGAGGGAGGTAGAGAGGGATAGAGGTGGGAGGTAGAGTAAAGGAGAGTAGAGAGGGATAGAGGTGGGAGGTAAAGTAAAGGAGAGTAGAGAGGGATAGAGGAGGGAGGTAGAGAGGGATGGACAGAGGAGAGCGGTAAAGGGCGGCGCTCTTCCCTCAGGCTGCGGCAGATGCCGGCGGCTCTGCTGCGCTTCCCCTGTAAGGCCATCCAGGTGCGGGTGGCGGGGTTCAAGCCGCCGCGCGTCAGCCTGGAGAAGGAGCGCGTGTCCTACCGGCCCGAGTGGAGCATGAAGGCCGCTCTGGAGATGATCGACCTGCTGCACGGCAGCATCACCGCCTCCGTCGTGGTGAGAGAGCCTGTCCAACCGCCCGAGTGCTTTACAGTGAAGAGGCCAGCTCGCGTTAACCACCACCAGTGTGCAGCACCAATCAGGGTGAAACACGGCACCCAGTACATTACATACAACTCACAATTAGGGCTAGCTAGCCGCTGCGCCAACTTCCACACACATTTCATTGTGTTAATTTCTGATGAACGTCAAGGCGTTTGCGGTACGTGTATACCAGCCTTTTTCACGTTTTTGCAGTATGTTTGTTGATTTCTCTCCAGGTTGTGCTCAGCAATAATAGTTTAGGGTTGCCAGGTTGATTTAAGAATGGGATGCATTATTTTGTGAATGCCATAACTCGTTCCTGAGTTTAACTCCATGGCTGCTTTCTGGTTAGGATCCTTCTTATGTGATGCCAGTTTTCACGATCAAAAAATCCTTTGCGGTGTACCTGGTTGGTTTTCATTCATGATCAAAGAACCGGTTTGTTCCGGTTTAATGCTCATGTTTTTTCAGAGCTTGAAACTTCAATGATTTTATGCTAACTAGGGTGTTCTGCCGTGTGAGGTTCACCAGTCACAAGTGAGGTTTGCATCTCTGGCTTTGCCCCGCTCAGTCCACAGACCCGGAGACCGCCGTGTTCCTGTACGATGAGAAAGGGGCGCTGGTGCATCTCCCCCTCGTGGAGAAGGGCCTGGCTGACTTTGAGTGACAGGAAGAAACCGGTGGGTCACTCAGCCCAAACCAAAGTTCTGGTTACTTTCATGTGGTGCGGAGGGGAGGGTATGAGGCAAAATGCAACCCATACTTATTTCTACAATAAATATGATTAACAACATATGCATTTAAAGAATAAAAAATTCTGCAATAAGTGGGTTGTGGGCCCGGTTTTGGAAACAGTGATGGTAAGCGATAGTGGGGAAGTTTTTGTTTTTTGTAATGCGAGGATTAGGGCCCTGTGTATAAACTGTAACCTGTTTTTAACTTTTTCCTTCTCCTAGAATCTGCTGTGACCTGGAAAGTGTGATGGTCTTGGGTTCCAGGCTTGCTTGGAATAAGGAACCTGCATCTCTTCATTTATAGTTTTATATATACCGGCGCTAGCGACGTTGCAGCGCTGAGATAGCTCTGTTTATTTTCAGCGTTCTACTTTTGTGAGAGGGAGCCTGCGATGCTGCGATATTGAGTTGGATTTTGAGGTTCTGTGTGTAGGTTGCAGACCTATTAAAACGGGTTTATTTCAGTTGAGTCTCCTTTCTCCCTACAAGCCACCATTTGTTTTCGCACTAGTCTTCAGGCTGAGCTGCCCGGTCGCTCTTTCTGGGGCATACACAGGCAGACCTCGCGCATCAGATGTGCCAGAAGAGGGCTCACTTGCATAATAAAGCGAGGACAGTACGAGACCTTCCCGAAGGGATGTCACCACCAGTCACGTTTTGGGACTGCCAGCCGTAGACAACACTGGCTCAGGCAGAAATATAGAATATGGCGATTTAGGAGGTATTTCACAAAGCGGGTTTTATATTTTCAGTAAATCTGGACAGCAGCCTGGGTTATTATAAAACAAACATAATTACGAAACTTAGCCCGCTAACTCCTTAATCCCGCTTTGTGAAGTATCCCTAGTTGTGGTAAAACAAGCATATGCGCCATGGAATTTAAAAAATAATTTATTTGAACAAATATTAAATAAAAACTAATTTGGCCAAAAAACAAATATTACAAAAAAATTATATGTATACTATTTACAAACTATTACAGAAACATTCACTGCATATCACACGCAATCGAGACTTCATAAATACGAACAGGACCTCAGGCACAGGAGCGCTGAGGGGTAAGTAGAGGGAAGGTTGAGGGGGTTTCCCCGGGGCGTTAAGTCTTGGAGTCTGAAACGACGCGCCCGTCTTTGTCCTTGATGCGCAGTCGGCCGTTGGGGTACCGGGTCTCCTGCCGCCCGTCAGCGTAGACCGTCTTCATCGTCCCGTCGGGGTACTCGCGTCGTTTGAACTTGTCCGTGTGCACTTCCCTCTGCCCGCTGTTGAACTGGATCACCTTGGTGCCGTCTCTGCCAGGTCGGAGAATTTATTACCGTACGACAACCACAAAGGCATCTCTGCCAGGAGAAACACATTTCAGCTCCCGTTTTCCTACAGAACCTCATTGGGTGTTTTTAACTCGCATGCCCACGCTGTGATCGCGGGTTACTCACGGTTTTACTTGTATGATGGTCCCGTCTGGAAGCACGCTCTCCTCGTCCCCGTTCGGGCCGAGGTTCTTTACCGTCTGGTCGGGGAAGGTGATTTCCTTGCGACCGTCCGGGAAATGCTTCTCTGATTTGGAAAAGAGGGCCAGGGCAAGTCAGGGGACAGTTTAGGAAGCGGGATCACATTAGAAGGTGGTATGGGACTCACAGGCGGGTTAAGGGCAATCGTGGGGCAGTTAAGTGACACAGTGCTAGTTAAGGGGCAAAGAGGCAGGTCAAGGGCAGTGGATTCAGGTCTCACCGATCTGATTGTTGGGGAACTGTAGAACTTCCATGCCATCAGGGTAAGTGGTGTGAGTGGTTTGGGTGTTGGCATAGTAGTAGATCTAGAGAGAAAAGCACAAAGTCTCGTGAGCTGTCCTAATGAGTAACTAAAGTGAATAGCCCAGTGTTGATGTGGTCTATGAGGAGACTGGTTTCTGAACAATTAGTGAAACCCTTAGTTTGAGACACTAATTAGGAAGAATTTGGGTTTCCTTTCTGTTGTTTGCTTAACAAGGTACATATTGCATCTGGATGCAGCAATAGGCTTTCATAAAACAGTCTAGTAAGGACATCCTTTTGAATTGTACATTCAAACAAGCTCTCTATATCATACTCAAACATGATGGACTTGTGAGGCTTCATGAGTCCCAAAGTGGGTGGAGCAACCAGGTGCTATCACAGATACCTTGTTTTGCATTACTGTTAACTTAAACCTTATTTTGCCAGCAGCCACACCACCTTATACCCTTCCAATTTCCAACAGCCGAAGCTAAGCAGGTGTGGGCTAGGTCACACTCACCACTCTCTGGTCCTCCATGACCTGCTTGACGTCACCGTTGAAGAAGTTGACTTTGACGGTGCGGCCGTCGGCAGACACCTCTTTGCGGGTTCCGTTGGGGAAGACTATAAGCCGCGTCCCGCAGCACAGGATGGTCTCAATCTGCCAAAATGCAGACAGAAGGGCGTGGTTATGTGATGTCACTCCACAGGGGCCTCAAACAGCGGCTATGTCCTATAAACTTGTCCTTCCTTCACCTGATCTAGAAGGCAATACGGCAGAAACGTCGCCTAGTCAATCGGTAGTGATTTTAGATCACTGAAATTAGGAAGGAAGGAGGGAGGGGGAACCTTCCTGAGAATACTTGGACTTGCTCACTTCTTCACCCGACAAAAGTGTGTTAAAATGGAAGATTGACAGGTGAGCTGAACAATAAAAGATGGTCTGGTGTGGCCTGTAATCAAACTTTTATCTTCTTATAATTAACAGTAGCTAATGGCTGGAAGTGGTGATGCAGAAGCATTGATTCATCCAGAATCAAAGAATTGCCCTCTGCTTCCTTGAACGTTGAGTCGAATATTCATGAGTAAAATGATAGCCAATGGGAACCACTAGACATTTTAATGGGAGGAGACTTGCAGCATAATGACTGATCACCCCGCTGACCGCATTCTCAACATTCCACTTCTCTGCTGCAGTGTTTCTGAGACCTGCTTTGATTGGCTTTAGCTGTAACATTATATGTAACATATGTAACAACATAACGTTGTGGTCTTGCAAGGTGAGTTTACGCTAATATGAAATGGCTAATATACTTTCTAAAGTCAGCCCCGTAACAAGTTTGATACAGCTGTATGAAAATTACTAGGTTATTGCATTCTTGGCCAAAGTGTACAATTTATCATTAATAAATATGTGTCTATTTTTCATTCTTTGTCATCAATGTCTACAATGAATAACTTGGTAACAGAAATAACTTGCAGAATACTCTTCGACCAAACACATTCAACAGCAGTTAATAGCAAATGCTTGCCAAGAAATGCCCCCACACAAACGCACACCTTTCCATCAGGATGAGTGATCTCCTTCTGGCTCGGCTGTTCTTCTTCCTCCTCTTCCTCCTCCTCCTCCTCACAGTACTCCGTCTGTGACACACCTGCTCTCTGTTGACAGCACAGTGGCACACAAACAGCTTACAAGCTTGTCCTGTTTTCCGCAGCATATTGCTATGATGCTATCAACCCACCCAAACCAAAGGCCATCATATCTCCTCCACTGGTCTTAAGAGATAAGCTAGCCACATTGCCACACTTACAGAAATGGAATATACTCAAAATATATTGAAATATATTAATCACAGCTTTCAAGAATTGATTTATACATATATATATTTAAATACACTTCTTTGAACTGTTTTTATCATGTTCAAAAAAACCTTGCAATGTATTGCACACCCGTCACTCACAGAAAGCAGAGTCGGAGGAGTGTTTGGGTTCTGTGCCGTGATTGGCTGCCCTTGACCAGGCCCCGCCTGCTTCTGTGCTCCAGACCCAGGGCTGGGTATCTGTGGGGACTTCCTGCTGCTGCTTCCTGCAGACAAGGGCGAAATGTCAATTTCACCTTTCTGTCGCATGTGGAAGAAATGTGCTCTCCACTCACCGGTGCCACAGAGGAACTGTGTCTCAAACAAAACTTTCATTAGTGTGAGACTGAGAGCCGCATTTAGACTGAAACCTGCCTAGGAGGTCACCTGCACATGACAGCCATTGTTCATTACTCCCATGGGTGGCCGCCTCAGACAGGTTTCACTGTATTTAACAATAACACAGCACCTCTAGTACTTAGCTTCTCATCGCAGTAGCATCTTTTCCATAAAACTCCAAAAATTAAGTGTGAATGAAATTAAGAAAACAACCATACAATGGAGGAGCACTTTGTTCTTATTATTAGGTCATTATTTATATTGGGTAAACAACGTGCCCATCAAACTGCTGTGAGCCAGACCCCTCTTAGCAAGCTGTACACAAGTCTACACTGAATCTACAGTGATGCTACACAGTGTGAATATTAAACATCTTATTTTTTGTTGGCAGTATGACACCCCCATGAAGACAATAGGATTGACAATGTTTAGATGGCCTTAATCATGCTGAGATGCCTCTCTGTTCTTTTCTGTTCTTTTATTGCATTGCTCAGAAAGAATGTTAAGCATGAAATGCTTGATGATTGTATTACTGCACCAAATCAGATGACCAGTTTTGCCATGAGAAAAATACAATTTACAATTTTTGAAACCTAATCAAGATATATTTCATTGGTTGGATTACTTTGACAATAAAGGAAATGCAAACTGAACTAAACAGGATATATACATTGCAGATACCCACTGTGAGTGCTCTTGGGAGGACTGGTCACCTGGCGTGTCTCCCTGGCAGTAGCAGTGAAAGGCTGGCTAGCCTTCAGAGCACCTGGAGGGCTCTTCAACACAAGAGCAGGGATTACACAGATTACAGAGTCATTACAGAGATTATACTCATATTACAGAGGGATTGCACAGGGGGACTAAATGCAACAGCTGGGACGCAGTGAGGTGAGGTCAGATTCAGAGGAAGTGATGTCAGAGTGAGTCCAGGAGGCATCTGAGGCCCTGTGTGAAGTGATGTCGGGCTAGGTTCAGGGATAATCTGACAGGAAATGATGTAAAGCAGACATCCTGAAAGCTGGCACTCACAGTGGATTTGGAGCGGGCCGCAGTGCTCTCACTGGACCTCCTGCAGCTCTCCTTCTCCCTCTCCCTCTCCCTCTCAGCTTCATCCCTCTTCCAGGCGGAGATTCGGAGCCGCTCCAGGGCCCGCACCTCGTCCCGCAGGTCGCTGTTCTCCGCCCCCAGCGCCTCCACCTGCTGCCGCAGCCGGCTGTGAGTGTTAGACCAGCGAGCCTCCCGCCGACGAAGCTCCTCCTGCAGGGAGCTCAGCTGCTGCTTCAGGGCCTGAGACACAGTCAGGAGGCAGCATGACGCTGCAATTCAGACTGCTGCCCTCTACTGGTAGGAGGGCACATTACAGCACTACAGACTCACAGTCATAGTTTCACCTTTATCCCCTCTCACCCCCCCCTGTGCTCCTTCTCATTTCACCTGTATCTCCTCACGCTCCCTCTTGTCAGGGATGGCCCGGGCGGCGGAGGCGTGCTTCTCAAACACCTTGCGCTCCTTCTGCAGCTTGCGAGTCTCCTCCTTCTTAAACTCCTCCAACCGCGCCAGCTCCTCCTCCTTCATCTGCTCAAACTCCGCCCTTTCCTTCCTGTGGGCACACCCCCGCTCTATTACTTTAACAGTCCCTTGGTTTTTGTTCACTTTCTGTTTACACGTCTCTGACTCGGACATATCTCATATTAAGGAACATGATAGTGTATTTCCTCTTTCTGTTCACAAAATAACTGACCATAAAATGACTGAAAATGATTCAATATGATTTATTTTCCTGATTCAAAGGGTGAATGAATGCAGATCAAGGGCTTCCTGTAGCAATTCTGGGTTAAAAAAATAGTTAAATTATCAAAATGTCCCACTTGGGAGCCACAGAATATCCATACAACAAACATTATAACAGAATACTCCTCCCTGGTTATCTGCTCCTCCAAGGGGGGGTTTGCACTCTTCCTCCAGTGAGGAGACGCACCCGCAGTCGGGCCCTTACCTGAGCGCCTCCAGAGCTTTCTCCCGCTCCAGCCGCTGGCTGGCCAGGGCAGCGTTCTCTGAGCGGAACCGCTCAATCTCTATCTCCAGCTCCGCCAACCTCTCTCTCAGAAGCCTGGACTGACGGCCTGTGGGGTTTGGGGCACATATGCAAGTCACAAATGCACAGGCAAGAATCCAACGCTGCACACTGTCCCACAGTTCACTGTTCAGTCATTTTCAGCCATACATTTAGTATTTTTATTATCATTGTTATTTACAGGCAAAAGATAACTCAAAGTCTGAATGGTTAGGTTCTTGTCTGGAAATGTTCTAATTTAACTAAATTTAACTATTTAATAAATAAATAAAACAAAAACAAAAATAACACACCAAGTCTAAATTTCTAATTCATAACTGTTTATATATGATAAATTTAATATGCTTGCAGAAACATGCTTGTATGGATAAAAACTGTCAACAGCTAACAAAGACATAGCTAATATGTGATACTTGCAAAACAAATTGCTTAGACATATAATATAATAAATATACGACAGAGCTCCTTTGTTCTACATGTAAATATTTAAAAATCTGATCACTGTAGTAAGTTGTGTCTTCTTACCTGCCCCTTGGTCTCCTGCTGTGCCTGTGGGTCCTGGGGGCGGGGGAGGGGCGGGCTGTGGTTTGGGCTTCAGGGAGGGGAAAAGTTTGGCCACCAGCTGAGAGGTGGGGGGCGGTTCCAGCTCCCGAAATGCAGGGTTGCCCTGCGGTGCAGATTCAGGCACCTTCATGGTGGCCACCTTCCTCTTCAGCGCTCTGTCACTCTCTGCTCCCGGAGGATCATGGGTAATTCCTCCGCCATCGTTGCTGCCACTGTCCTCTGCATTCCCGGCATCTTCCAAATCGTTCCAGGTGTCGTCGTCGTCGAACACCAGGCGGTCGTCCTTCGACCCCTGACCCTGTCCCTCCGTCAGAGTGGAGTCGTTGTGGTTACTGAGGTCACCGGTTTCGTTGTGTTCCCCCCCTCCGCAAAAGTCACCCTCTGCGTCCTGGTAGGACGTCTTGTCATATTGGCCCTGGGACGGGGAGAAGCAGGGACTGCTGGGTAGCGCCGGCATGTGCTGCAGTACTTCCTGCTCCGGCTCGTCTTCCACCGCCTCTGAATCTGAGCTGCAGGGATCCGATGAGACTACTGCCTCTCTCTCGATGAATCCGCCCACGGGATCCCCCCTGGTCACCGCCGCTGCCACGGCAACAGATGGGCAGACGGGCAGGGCGCTCCCTGGGCGGTCGGTGTCGCTGTCGCCGTCGCCGCTCTGGCCCGCTTTGGGCGGGGAGGGCTTGGGGGACTTGACAGGGGTGGATGAGAGCCTGCGGTGGTGGCGGCGCCCCCTGCTGTCCTGGCGGTCCAGCTCCAGGACCTTCAAGACAAAGGAGGAGTTGCTGGAGAAGGACATCTCCTCAGCCGCCTGCTCCAGCAGCTCAAACTCGCCCAGCTCCACCCGCTCCCTCTGCTTCTCCATGTCCCAGCTCCCCAGCTTGGCCTGGAAGGACTGCTCGAAGGAGTACCCCTGCTCCGGAGCAACTTGCCTGCCTCCCCCTCCCTCCTCCACCCCCACCGCCACACCCGCCCTCGTCTGCGACCCCTGACCCAAAGTCTCCGCCCTCATACCCCCCAGTGCATGCTGGGTCTGGGCAGGCGGCGGCCCCTCTTGCCGCTGTTGCGGCTGTTTGGGCCGCCCCAAACTGACACTCGCAGCATTTAGCTTCTGCCGACTGGCTAGGACACGGGGTTGCCGCGGTGCCCGACTTGGCCTGGTTTCCTTGGTTTCGGCCCTGCCGCGGTTCGGCGGCGCGGACGGGCACTCGGGAGGGGATTCTCGGCTCAGGGCGGTGGTCTTGCGCTGGATGGGAGGTCGCCGCCGATCGTCGCCGCTGCCGGGCTCGCCAGACCCTCGAGCGGCGGCGGGCTTGGGCGGGGGTTCGGCCACCTCTTTGGCGCTCCGCCGAGCCGCCGCCGCTCCGCCCCCCAGGAAGCGGGACAGGCCCTCCCCCCGCCTGAGGAATGGCCTCTTGGACTTGAAATTAACTCTGACTTCCTCAGCCCCCGCACGGCTCTGCGGACAAAGACGGTCAAAATACAAAATATTAACACACCTCTCACGTGAATTCATCGAGAAAACTACAAGCAAAATGGTGGGGGTGTAGGCTACTTTGCAAGTGACAACGAGTTATCCATCATATGTGGTGAGCGACCCTTAAACAAATAAATATTTCAAATGCATGTCTTTTAAATACTACCCACCGCTGTTTGTGGAGAAACATTAACAATGCGCTGAGGTAATACAGAAAACGTGCAAGCAAATTCATCTATAAAAATAAGACTAATATCTGGATTGAATAACAGACTATGAGCAGCAAAGTTCTTCTCTGTTTCTGCAGTGTGCAAAGTGATCAGCGACATCCTGTGAGGTTCTGACCGGTTTCTGCTGGCCAGAATTCAGTCTCTGCTCCTCCATCCGCAGCTGTTCTTCCAGCAGCTCCTCAAAGGTCTGACTCCTCCCTCCAATCCCAGACCTGATGGGTCTGCAGACACAGAACCAACAAAGCGGTACAACTGAGACACAGGAGACATTCAACACTGAGATAAACCTCATCATCCACAATACCTTCAGCAGATTCTTCTCAAATGCCTGAACTGGGTGCATGTATGATGTATGTGATGATCGTGTTCACATGAAAGTACATGCATACATTTCGAGTCACGTGAACGGAAATCAAATTCTATAGGGATGAAGAGCTTTTTTTTGTTTTGCATGTGAAGAGATGAAACTACACCTTGAGGAGAATTTTCTTATTTCAGTAGTGGGTACAGAGTCAAGCAGCCTAACCACTACTCCACAGTGATGCCCTCAGGTCCAGAGTCCAGCGCTCTGACCACTACTCTACACTGCAGAGTTACCTGTCTTCCAAATGCTCTGGTTCTTCTGCCTTTCTGTGTGCTATCTGCAAAGAGCCTGCACTGCATGAGGGGACAGCATGCTGAGAATCTTCTTCCTCATCTTCAACCACTTCATCGTCATCATCATATTCTTGGAGAGGGTCTCCACTCCATCGCTGGATGCAAACATTTGAACCTGATGAGATAGAATTGTTTTAGTTTGCTCCAAGTACTGTAATTTTCTTGGCATGTCCAATCTGCAATGCTCATTTGTAAAAATAGACCTGCCCCATTGCTGCAATGTCCTTTGGCAATTCAAGAGGGTCCACACCATCGCTCGCTACACCAGCTACTGCGCTGGAGGACAGCATGATTGGTGTAGCTACCACAGGCAGATGCCAGGCACTTGCATGGCCAGAGGTGTTGCTATTGCATTGTGAGGCAGACTACCACATGCAAGCATTAACTGTGAAGTCATTACACAAGATCAAAATAAATAAAAAGGTTGCATTTAGTCCTATACTTTTATTACTGTGAAATTTCATAAACAATTTTAGTGCATGGTACACAGTAAAATGTCCACTGTTAATTCAACTCTAACAGTGTTAATTCAACGTATAGCATTGGTTCCACATTCCAGTGGGACCAAATGTTATGTTTTAAGAGTTAAATTAAGGAGTAAGTTGCCATTGAACTTACTTGTCTGCATTTTGCTGAGAAGCATGAGGGTGAATAGCAAAATGTGAGAATGAAGCAGCCTTGATTCCATGTTTGGAAAAACATTTCATATACCATACTGCATTTAGAGTGTTGTGCAATAGTCTTCTGTTCCTTTTCATTTTGCAATTTGCTTACCCAAGGTCTCGAACACAGGGATTTCAGAGAAATGTCAGAAGAAAAAATGTGTAGGCTTTTGAATTACTCTTTTCACTATAAATTAATTATTTTCTATAAAATTTTAATTTATATACAATTATATAAATTAGTTCATTTCCATTTCTCTACAAGAGGAATTGAAACTGCCGCTTCCAGTTCTTTGTCCATTTTCATGCACACTGGTTTTGTGCAAGATAAGCACCAGGTGCAGAACATTACTCAGTTTTACCCAAGGTCTTGTCAGGGTCTTCCTTCTCCTCTTCCTCCGGGTGAGGATGAAGGCACGCAGCAGTGCTCTGGATGCAGGGGCCGCTGGGGGCCCACTGCAGGGGTGAGAGGGGCTGCCGCTGAGGAACCGGGGGCCCCTGGAGGTCCGAGCCAGGGGAAAGGGAGGGCTGCCTCTCTCCCTGCGACACAGGGGGGCGCTCCAGCACCGTATCATCCCCCCAGTCCCCCTCTGTCAGCTGAGACGCCCCCGAGTCACCTGGAAAGATTCCCAGCAGCTCTGTACAGCTCAATGCGACACTCCCCCAAACTCAGTGACAAAATACAGTACATAAAATATGCACCATAAGCTAGGTCTATGCTGCAGGTGGAGCAGATTGTTGAGAAAGCAGCATATGAATGGCCTACCTAAAATTAAATGCTCCCAGGATCACCACTTTCAAAAAACCCAACTGTTTACAGCAGAATTTAGGATCAGATCTAGGATCTATTTCTAAAGAAATTATTTACATGAAACGTACATGTGAAAATCTGTGAACTAAAAAAAAAAAAAACTTAACTAAAAATGCCAGCATTTTTTTTTTTAATCCCACATTTTCTCCCCAATTTGCAATGCACAATCATGCTCAAAATGCAATGCTCATCTTATACCTTCAGTCGATTTTTGAAGAGCACAAACATGTGCTCTCCTCTGTTCTTATCACAGGGCAGTTTGCACTTTGAGCTCACACAGACATGAGACATAGGAAGACACTGCAAGCACAGCTGAACTCAGACGAACTCTGTCATCCAGGCTAACTGAAACCCTCCGGTCCCTGGATGATGCTAGAGACAACAGTGTGTCACTCCACAGGGCTGCCAGCCACAGTCGACACTGGCATGTCAGAATTTGATACCAGACTGTCGGGCTTACCCTTGCATTAGAACAGTACTTTTATAGGATGAGCCACTCAGTAGCCCATCCAAACCATTTTAAAGTCTCTCTGTAAGGATTTTTTTTTCCCCCACGGCACGCAGGTAGGACTGCCGCCGTGGGCTATGCGTGCCAAATTGCGGTCACTCACTCACTCATGGACGTTTAGTCGGACGCATGTGCAGGTGGTGCTTCGTTTAGTAGGACGCATGCGCAGGCGGTGCCAGCTAAAATGTGTCTGCGGAAGTGGGTTGCGCCGTGGGTCAGGGCGGTTCTGTGCTCGTTTTTTTTAAGCTTACAGAACCTTTACTTTGTTTTCAGTCTTGCTCCTCACTCATAAGCTAGTAAAGATAAGCAGCCACAGTGTGTGAGCTGGGACACAAACAACTTTAGCGTCGTCCCCCTTTCACACAGAAAAGCTTCACTGGGTTTTTTAATTCACAAAAGACATTAACAAAATGAGCTAGAAAAGATATTTCAGATTGATTTCTGCCAGCAGAATAAAGGGGAATAGATGGAAATTATCTCAAGGTAAATCATGCACTAATATGAGAGATGTTTTTTACAGTTTTGAATGCATGGAACTACTTTACAGGTCTTGTAGTAGAGGCGAAGGCCCTTGATGTGTTCAATTCCAGACCTTTGCCAGTGAGTCTGTATTACAGTCTACATTATAGGTAAATGATGAGCCTAAATGGGCTTAATGGCCTGTTCTTGTCATCATGTGTCATGAAAAGCAGAGTGGTGCAAATAGGTAAGAAAAGATGTGGGAAAGGTGGCAGATGAGAGGAGGAGCTTACCTGCACTGGCCTGCTGGGAGACGTACACCAAGCCCAGGAGTCTCTGCTGCTCCTCCAGCAGCTCCTGGAGCTGCTGCATCTGATGGGCCTTCAGCTTCTCCTGCATCTGCTGCTGCCACTCCTTCAGCTGCAAGTTTACATGGCCACTTAGCCCACACTTCCTCGAGCCACGACACTTTGAAGTTCACACATAATCAGTGTCTAAACAGCTGGATATTTACTCCGGTTAAATATCTTGCTCAAGGGTAGCAGCCCAGCTGGGAATTTAACCTGTAACATTGAGTTACAAGCCAAGGTCCCTAAGCATTATACAGCATTGCCACCCCATTCAGTATACACTGAGTACAAACAGTGCAGAGACATTGCACTGGGTACCCACTTCATACGCACTCCCCAGCCATTACACTGAGCACGACTAGGGCTGGGTATTGTCAGGCGTCTCGTGATACCATCCATCTATCCATCCATTTTCTAAACTGCCTAATCCTGGTCAGGGTAGTGGGGAGGCTGGAGCCTATCCCAGCATACATTGCGTGAAAGGCAGGAATACACCCTGAACAGGCCATTGGAGGGCCTATACAGCATTCATTCACATATTCATACCGCAAGGATAATTTAGACTCTCCAATTAACCTAACCTGGTCTTTTGACTGTGGGAGGAAGCCAGAGTACCCAGAGGAAACCCACACAGACACAGGAAGAACATGCAAACTACAAACAGAAAGGCCTGGGATTCAAACTCAGTGCCTTCTTGCTGTGAGGTGACAGTGCCACTACCTCCTCGCAATGCTCTATATGCTTTTCATTGGTTATTAACTTAATTTAGTCAGAGCCACAGCACTTGGTACACACTCAGTACTCTCTCCCCAGAGCCATTATTCTTGTGTCAGCTGTACACACAGCTGAGTGATTACAGTGTATACAAAACAGAGCCATGTATTGATACAGACTAGATGCATTAGGCTAACCATTAATCCATACTCCTTACAGAAATGATTAGAACAAACATGTAATACAACTTGACTACACCATTGTTTTTTTTTACGCGCAAAAAGTGGTTAAAGAATCATTTGCCATGTTTCTGTAAGTTATGGTGATGAAAGTGAACAGGTATTCCTGTTGTACAACTTGCCTGTTCCAATTTCAGCATCAAGTCTTCTGGTGGCTGTTCAGAAGTCTCCACTATGCTGTCCATCTCACCGGTAGATTCCTGCATGACAGCACCGGGGTGGGTGTGTTGAAGGGCGGTGGAGTTGTTAAAGGCTATCAAGTTCGTCTTTCCGGGCAGCTGATCGGACATGCCCAGAGATGCAGCAGCCTCATCTGGGACAAGGTATTCAACACTCAGGGAACTGCTGTTGCTGGAGTACGGAAGAGGGGCGAACTGTGCCAAGAAGGAGTCGTCAACGTCCTGAGCCGCCCAACTGCTGCTGCTCAGCGACCTGGCCAAGTCCACCGAGGGATTGAGTATCACCCCAGCCCGAGTGCTGCACGGCATCCATCGCGCGAGGAAGTCGGTCTCTGGGTTGTGCAGCCCAGCTTGAGACGACATCATGACCAGCTGTCCTAATACCTTAGCACTCCAGGCTAATGACAGTAGGACAGATCTTAGAGACAGGTCAAAATCTTACAACAGCTGTAATAACATGCTAACTATGTTACCATCCAACGTAACTGGTCTTTCAGAGAACTTGGCAAATTTGTTAACGATGGTTCACGTTAAGTGTCAGCTAACTTACGTCAATTTGGTAATCACACTTCCAATTTTAGCAAGCATTTTATTTCCTGTGCTACAATGCATCTAACTTAATAAACGTTCCAAAGATGTATTAACACCTAGCAAGCTGATCTGGAGGCAAATGGTTGCTTACCAATACTTGTTCACTCAAGCTAGTTAGCATTACATTATTAGACTACCTCACTTCAGTTACATTGCCAGAAGCAAGTCTGCTGCCTGCTAGCTAGCTAACATAGTAAGCATTAAGGAAAACAACAGCCAACAATATAGTTAATGGCTGAGTCATTTATTGTGATGAAGAGATAACTGTCACCAACTTAATCGCCAAGATTAAGAACTTACTTGACAGAAAGCTCCGCAACAAACTAGTATTCTTCAGAAAGAGACAATACAACTTTCCAAATGTACCGCCGTACCAAAACAAAGCCCGCGAGAGATAGGAAACTAAGTATTGGTGCAAGGACTTCTGGGGTTCGCAGTCCTAGAATATTGACTTCCGCTGTGGTTGCGCTTTGCTTTTAAATAAAGTCCAAATGAAGAACCACATCTCCCATAATGCATTCTGCGAAGATACACGTTGAACATTTTCTGTGAACTTACTGTAAGCGAAAGACGCCCTTTATGTTCTGGATTTGCCGTATGAAGACTACAATTTAGCCATAACAATTTCTGTGAAAGTGACTACCTCGCCAAAAAGAGAATGTTTTTCCGATAAACTGTATTTTTTGTGATGTAATCCTATGCAATAAACATTATTAATATGCTGCTGTATTGCGGTGTGTTTGTTGCATTTTATCGAGAAAAGTGACTCCTACTATGTAGCGTCACACGTGGTCTTGGTCTGCACAATGCTCCAGCAACCGTTTTTTACGTTGTCACGTCACGGTAGCCGGCTGTGGATAAACCGTATAATTTTGATTCGTTCATCGATTTACTTAATGTTGCATTTAAAATTTTAAAATAAAAATAAATGTATTTCTTACTGTCAAAAAATAGACCTGTTCTCTTTCGATTAATCGAGAAAACTTATCAAAGAAAGGGGGTGGTCGGTAGATAATTTAGCTCGCAGACAACATGCATAATTGAACATTATAAAATCTTTCTAATATACCCTCTTGTAGGACCTCTTATAAGCCAAAAAACAATGCTGCTGGTTTGTCGTACTGCTTTTTATGAATGGCTGGTATGTAATGGAAAGAGGATCCCATTACACAGAAAGATTATCAAATATACACACAATAATGCAGAATTGAGTTGGGCCTATACTCTGCTGTCATCAGGGGGTGCTGTTGGAGATGTTTACTACAGTGCCTGTGTTCAAATGTGGAGTTTGTGCTTTCACAACGTAAATATTGCGTAGTTGGTTATAGGCCAGCTTCATGATATAATATTTGTAATCGGAATTTATTGTGTGCAGTTGGGTAGGCCGACATGTTACTTTTCATAAGACTTTCATTTTTCATTTGATTCAAGTTCATTTGTTATATGAAGTCTTCTGTATAAGTGCATTTTTGAGAAAGGAAATTATTTAAATCTATAACATCAATAGACACCTAAAATATACACCTTTTTGATGTGGAGACATTATCTAACAGCTCAAGCTTCAATCGGTTTCAGTTCATACTGAGACATTACATTTATTTAGCAGACGCTTTTATCCAAAGCGTCTGCTAAATGACTTCCCGTGCTATCGAAGGTTACTTGCTGCTTTATTCAGACCCCTTTCGAGAATAACGAATTAATTTCATATTTTATCCTATATGTTGTGCAGTGAACATGAAAACCTGATATTTAAAAAAATAAAAAACAGACACCACATTGTATTACAAAACTATCACACTAGTCGCCTACATTACAATAACTAAGCCAAACATAATACATGCCAACTTTTCTATAGCTATTATAAAACATTCAGGGGCTCTGTTTTAAGTATACAGTGCGCATTGTCAACGTAATATTTGGATACACTGAGGAACATTAACTCGCAACGACGTCAAACAGTAGCTAACTTCATCATATAACACAATCACACCAAACAGTGGAGTTATTGCTAATACAGTTCCAGTTGTTTCTGTTTGGTTTGTACTGAAACCAAACATATCCCATAATTCTACTGCACCTGCTTTCACATGGTAGACGATTGGATTTCAGCAAAGTCTTTCACTTGTACTTGCATCGTATTGGTCAATTATAAATTGTAATCCCGCCCTAAACTAGCCTAGTCCCAGTTCTTCCGTCCTTACTGTAGCTGTAGCCGAAAAAATTTGTGCGGCCTGGGCAGCCCTGGGAACGTACAAGTTTCGAGGGGGTAAATCTGAAAAAGAGACATGGAACAAACGACTGCAGGAACAGAAAGGTCCGAGCCCGGAGATAGCGAACAGGACGAGGAAGAAGATGTGTACGAGGTGGAGAAGATTATTGACATGCGAACGGAGGAGGTGAGAGATAGTCAGGGGGTGTCTGACCGACCGATCTTGAGAAGAGGGGGCTGTTGCTGCATTCATGAATGGCGTTTTATGCAGTCAAACTTTGGACGGCTTGGTGGAAATGGTGATTCGAGAGGCCTGTAACACAGTGTGGGCTTTCTTCTGAACGCATTTACAATCCTACATTTTCACTATTTCCACCGCGCCTGGAATTGATGATTGGCTGTTTGCCTTTTTTGACAGGTAGGTTTGCTAACTTGGCCGGTACTTCGATCGATTCGCTCTGGTAACGCTTCCCAGAAAATTATAAAATTGCACGCTCGACCTCAGCAGTCACCGCAGCTGCTAAAGATTAAGAAAGTTAACTCATTAGCAAACGCTATGGTCAGCTGGTACATTGGCCAAGTACGAGCCACTGAATTGTCATGAGCTAGTTATTATGCGGGACAGAGTGACTTGTCTGTGGTTTAACTGTAACTAGTAACAAATGAACTGGTCAGAATGCCTGTCTCGACAACAATTAAGGCATGATGACATGCTTCCTAGTTATCGCAAATTTACTTGATAGACACTATGTTAGCCATCTCGTTGACCGGGTAAACACACCTCCAAACTTAGTGGCCGAAAATAGCCATACGCTATGAGCTATTAATAGCAAAGAATCCACAACAATCGAGCTCGCTGTTCTGATACAATTGACTACCTTCGTAAATTATGCGTTACTGAATACTAATATCTAGAATGTTCTTAAAGACTGTAGACTAGCCAGCTTGCTAGTGCTGCTATTTATGAGAGAGACAACTGTCCACTGTCTCTCAAGCATTCATTTATTTCTGCGACCACTTATTTACTTTGGCTGCGTTTGTTTTGTTGCTGGTTAACTGGGAACTCCACTGAGGTCCGCATACTTTAAATTCAAAAATAATCAATCAATCCAAGCAATAACACATCGCTCGCTATTATTACGTCGTTACGTGACTTAATTATATTGACGTTCAGCACGGTGTCATTTATTTTATGAGTCTTTTTTCAAGTAAATCAATCATTAAAAGTAATAGCCTACATTATAAATAAAAATGATCACAATTCCAGTTTTTTTTTCTGGCTCTGTCTTGCGATGCAGCTATAGAGAATGCTCCTCAACCAGCCTGAACAGGATCGAAACTGATGACCGTATCAGCTCGAATGTGTGTACAGGGTGTGTCTGTCAGCTCCAGTAGTCTAGCTACATATACATGACTGTGGTGGTTGTGACCGAAGCAGTTTAATCGGGCCGAAACCCTGCAGCGAGTGAAGATCCTTTACTCATGTGGAAGTCAGGTTCATCGGTCTGATAGAGTATGTATGTTGACTGCGGCAGAAAACTTTTTCTGTCACATTTCCCGCCCCCTCTTCACGCTCCTCGGCCTACTCGCCAGAGACTGTAAAAAAATAGGCACTCGCGCACGTTGCACAACAATTCGCTCACGTGCTGGTGTGTAGTGAAGTCCTTTTACATCATGCCGCTCAGCCTCTCGGGCAGTGTGGACTTTGTTTCGTCGTGTTGATATTAGCCGCTGACCCTTTGGTTGTAAAAACAGTCTGTCCAGTCTAATACCGCGGCTCGTGTCAATCTAAAAGGCCGTCTCCTGTAAACACAATTTGTTCCCGAGGGGCGGAAGACGCTTCACGGAAGTTTTTTCTACATTCTGGTTTGGAGCAATGAACGGTTTGAGTGACTGTCTGGAGAGTAGAGACGGGGAATCTTGACAGTTAGGCCTTTTCACTCGTTCCCCGGTGTGCTGGAGTTCTTGTGCGCTTCTGTTCACAGACACTGCAAGGCTTCATCCATCTGGGGAACAACACGCAAACGGCTGTTTTGGTCAGAAGTCGTACTGAAGTTAAAATGAAGTTATACTAGCCTCAAGAGCTTGGTTCAGTGGTCCTAAAATGGGAAGTTATTTCCAGTTGTCCATGGCTCAATCTGTTCCAAGTCAAAAGTCCAAGAAATAGTGAGGCACCGGAATTCAATATAATAATCACATTTTCAACATAATCCCTGTGCTTGTTCCTCTGTTAACCAGTTCCTATTTTGTCCGTTTGCTCACAGTAGTTCTGCATATGGATCTCATAAAAATGACTGTAATTAAAAAGCACCTTTTACATTAAGGCTCACCTCAAATGCCAGCCACAGTGGAGTCTGAACAGAAGCAGTCCAGATTTGGCATCAGTCATGAACCAGCATGTGTGAGAACAGATTGTGTGTGTGCGGCAATGTGTGTGTGACTGTGTGAAAAAAGAAGTGGTAGCTTAGGATATTGTTTGCATGAATGTTTATATGTGTGTCAGTGAAAGAGTATGTGAGGGAAGAAGAGGGAATGAATCAGTCTTGGGGGGATATTGCGAGTGTGTGAATGTGTATGTGTGTCTGGTAGCACTCTTCCTGTGAAGGAGACATCTGGTTGTCACGGTGCCCTGAGCTTCAGGGGGTGGAGTGTATGCTGTGGACAGAGGAAAGAAAAGGTTGGCAGTTTGAGCCTGTTTCCAGCCAATCGGAGCACAGCAACCTCTTGAATATGGACAGAGGGGGAGGGGCTTTCACACTGACATGGCTTTCAGACGAGAGAGGGCCAACACAAATTATTTTTTTCTCATTCTCTCACTCAGACATAGTTAGTGCTGTGTATCCCCAGAACCCACAAGATGGAAACACTCATTTAGATAAAATTGTCAGTTTTACATGTAATGCTATGGCTGAGATTGAAATGCTGTCCTGTGGTTGAGGGAGAGAGAGATAAAGAGGTAAAAATCTGGTTTTGGGGGGACTGAATAAAGGATGAAAGATTTATAGTGAGATTTAGAAAGGGGAAGAGAAAGACCAAGAGGGAGAGAGCCAGGGATGGAGACTGAGGGAAGGAAGGAGGAGGAAAGAAAGACTGAAAAAGAGGACAAGAGAGAGAAGAGAGCAAGGGATAGACAGAGGGATGTGGAGCGTCTCTTATTGCAGGCCGATGAATGTCCCTCATTGTGAGCTGTGCGCCGTTGGGGCGCGGCTGAGCCAGAGGTACGTAGGTGCCAGTCTGGCCAGCTGCCCATGGTCAGACGCGCTTCGGTTCCTAGGCAACGCAATGAATATTAATGGCATTCGGGGTCTGAAGCCCGGCCGGTTCACCAGCGGTGTGGTATTTCACAAAGGCCTTGCCCTCCACCTGCTGTTAACATGCGAAGAGCGTTCAAACGCAGCCGCTATGCAGAGAGCAGATCAAAGGGGAGTGCAGCGCTCTGCGTAGGCTGATCCCTGTGAATGAGCAGACTGATCTTCATGTGAATGCACGGGCAGATAAAGCACGGCATGGTACGCACCTGGTCCGAATGTCCAAGTTGGGCTACCGAGCAGTTCCAGAGGACTTAGGCCTGCAAGGTCTGTTTGCGGACTGCAATCTGTATGGCGTACAAACAAGGCCGTCGAGATTGGCTGTGGTGGCTACGCCCTCAACACGTTGCTATGGTTACTTTCACTTTCGTTTTCATCACAATGCAGTCGAGTTCTCTGGAAATGAACACTTGGTTTCATTCAGCTGAGGCAATTTAGAGGTCTTCCACCTTTCTATTCACAATTTAGGTCGCAAGTATTGTGGTTGTCATTTGCCACTTGTCTGTGAATAATACAGAAATTGCATAACCACACATTTTTAATACACGCCCATAGTACCATCATTTACAAAGAACATAAAACAACATTTCAGTTACATTTACTCCACAGCCTCCCTGTGCTATTTTTAGATGGCAAAACTGCAGGGTGTAGCTTTTCCCAGGCTGAGTCTTTCCTGTGTGCTGCACAAAAGCACAAGGCTTAAGTTCAAGCGCATGACACTGCAGGTAAAGATATGGGATGTTGAGTAATTTATTCCTCTTAACAGTGCTATGCCCTCATTCCCCCAGGGGGAGGTGCTGTACCGTGTGCGCTGGAAGAACTACACCTCGGATGAGGACACCTGGGAACCAGAGGCCCACCTGGAGGACTGCAGAGAGGTGCTGCTGGCCTACAAGAGGAAGCTGGCAGAGAGCAAGCCCAAGAAGGACACGGGAGTGGTGAGTTAATGGCCACACACACAGACGCTCACACACACGCATGTATGTGCGCACACAGGCAGACACACACAGAAACACAGACACGCACATGCATACACACAAAATCTGATATCAGCAAACCAAACTAACATAATCTGTTAATTCCGTGATATGTAAATTATCTGGCCTGTGCCATGGGAGTGAAAAATCTGAAAATCATTTTTTTTTTAAATAAGTAAGAAAATAATTTTTGTTCTTATTTTACCCCCACTGAATCAGTACGGATTGCTGAGAAGTACATCACAGGTGTGGAAAGTAAGATGATGATGTGGTCTGTGCACACAGAATCTGATTGTGACAGGAAGCAGAAAAGTGATCCGGGGTCAGGTCTGGGGAGAGGCACCAATGTGGTGATCCAGGGATTCCTGTGTGGGCGGGGCCAGGGAGGGTATTGGCATGGCTGAAGCTTCTTTAAACTTTGGTGATACAGGAAATGGTTGCCTTCAGGAACACCCCTCCCACGCTCGAACACGTCCATGACATCTGCAGGGATCTGGTGTATTTCAGTTTTCTGTTTCTGATTAAAGGTCAGACATGTTGTTTTAGAGTTATTTTTAATTGTTTGTTTTATGTTTTGTCTTTGCGCATTAAAATTTACATTTTGGCATTTAGCGGATTTTCTTATCCAGAGCAACTTGTTTTGTTTACATGCAGGTTAAGGCAACAAACCGTGCTGTTGCCAGGTCATCAGGGTCACGACCGATAGTAGTCAATACAAAATGTTAAGGTTGTATGTCACAGTACAGTAGTTGTGAAAGGAAAATGGCGAATTTGGTATTATTAGGCAGCAAATGTTTGGGGATGTAGTTGTAGATTTAGCACAGGTATAGCCAGTAACCCATACAAAATGTTCAGCATTAGGTGAGCAGTTTAAAGATGTGCATTTTCAGTCTGTGACAGAAGATGGGCAGTGACTTTGCTGTCCTCATTGTAGTTGTGGAGCTCATTCCTTCACTGCTGGTATTTGTACTTTCCAATGCCTTTAAATTCTGGCTGCTGCTTTCTTTCTCAGGAAGTGCTTTGAACACACTGCACAAATAAAGTATTGTTATTAGTATTGATATTGGTAATATTACTATACATTTTCGTATTAAGATGGGCAGCCGTCCTCAACCCTCCGGTGGTTCGGGCCACGTGGAATGTTTTTCCTTTTTGTAATTTTTCCTGTACGTTACTGTGAATAAATTGATAATAAACTGCAGCCTAAAAGCTGCCTCAACGTGAGAGCATGTCTCCAAATGCTTTCATTCACAAAGTGAGAAGTGTTTGGAAATCTTTGTGCTCTTACAGTTTGTTCTGTTCATATGGGAGTTATTTATGTTCTGTTGTGCTCTTTGTTTGGGGATTGCTCCTCTCATTAAAAAAAGGCAAGTGGGCAGAGAACACTTGTGCTATTAAGGATGGCAAGTTTTTACAATGGAGCCAGACAAGTAGAAAGCAGTGTCAGATATAGATTAAGCAGAGGTATTTGACACAATCCATGCCTTTTGTTGTTTTGAAAAATAAAAGAAATAAAGGTGTGAGTTAAGTGAATGGATCGATCAGGCGGTCCTGCCCCCACATCTTCTGAATGTTCCCGGAAACCTCCACCCACGTATGCATTTCTCAGAGACTGAAGTCCTGCCAGGTGGCAGCCAGGGTCAGTCGAGGCCACTCTAACTGTTATTACATTTCTGAACACGAAACATGCAGGTGGAGGAAGTGCAGGTGGAGGTGACTGCCAGGGAACCACCCCCACAGGTAAGAGCCCCACCCCAATCTCAAGAGCGCCACCGTCACTGGGCCCCACCCACTTGGAAGAAGCGTAGGTTTGGGGAAGACCTTGTGTATGTGTGGCCCATGCAGTAGGAGGTGAAACTGGGGGGGGGGGGGGGGGGTGAGGGGGTCAGTAGTGCTTTGTGCTTTCAATGTGCTTTTGATTAGATAGCAGTATGCATTGCTAGATTTTGTGGTTTTTCTTTGAAATCTTTTTGTTTTTTTACTCCGCTTCTCTGACCGTGAGTGGAACATCAAGTGAAACAAGGACTCCTTTTGTCTTGCTGTGCTTGGACGAAATTACGATTAGGGGGAGGGGGTATCAAAGTTCATGTGAGTGTCTTCCCAGGGTGGACGGTCAGAACTCGTGAGCTGCGTGTCTTAGGGTGAGGAGGCAGGAGACGATGCAGACAGAAGCTAATAAATCTCAATGGAAATGAATCTTTGGTCCCATTCCTGCGTCTGCGCCATCAGTTACAGTACTAATGCTGCTATTTGTCTTTTATCTGCATGCGTTGTTGGTATCTGCTGCTGTTCGCCGAGAGCACAAATGCTATTTGATTGAGTGACTTATTTATAGAAAGAACCATCCCTGTGTAGTATTTAAAAGGATAGCGGGCCGCTCTGCTCCAGTAAGCAGGAAAGGGTACTTACCGTGCTCTCAAGCGAGGAGAGGCACTAGGCCCCCAGGACAGCTCTAATGAGCAGAGAGGATCGTGGGTAAGATCAGCACAGTCTCACAGCCGTCTGAGCTTTCAGGCCCCCGTAATGCTTTGAGCCTGGTTAGAGCAATCCCTCCCAGATAAGTCCCCGACGGCCACTTTCCAAGCCTATAGAGCAGATGCTCTTGACAACAACGGGGCCAAAAGAAGCACTCTTGAGCCCTAGAAAGGCAGTCCCACTGACTGCAGCAGGACCAGATGGTCACTACTGACTGAGACCCCGTGACCGTGTTCGCTTTTAAATTTTTTATGCTTTCAGAAATGGAACTGCTCTTTGCCAACCTAACTTGTGCGTTTATCTATTGTGTGTAACTTTTAAAGCATATGAAGTGTTCTCATGAGAAGATCTGTATTAGCACAAGTACAGGTTCCCGATTTTACCTTCCATGTGCCCAGCAACTGTTTTAAACAAGACTGACCTCCCTTCAAGCAGTAGTGTTCAGTAGAACTTCAAAGGTACAAACCTCCGTTACAAGACTGACTAGTCAACCTGGAGTAGCACAAGCAATTAATACATTGATTCTCTGATATTGTCACTGGTGTTAAAAAGTGAGAACTTTCTATTGATGGAAAAGTTGGAGAAACATGTCTTCCTCTAATGGCATGTTGGGTCCAAGTTGGGAGTAAATGTAGCGGTATAATGAACCAAAAGCGAAGGTATCTTCTAGTTCGCAATAAAAAGTGTGTTTTGCTTTTTTTGCATTTCAGTGCTTTTACTAATGAACAGCGCTTGAAGCTATTTGCGTAGAGCTTTGTGCAAAGCCTTCTTTGCTCCTCTCTGTTGGTCACTGTTCCCTCTGCAATATGCCCTCACTGATGCTGTGCTTTCGATGATATGGGGGGAGTAATATATGAATTTCAGCTCTGTATTAACTATCCTATCTAGCTCTTTTCTTGGTCACTAGTTTAAAAATGTATATGTAATCAAAACACAGATTATAACATTTCTTTTTTATGAACACATGGCAGATGTTTGCCTACTGTGCATAAGTCATTTTTATGCTGTGTCTTGTGCTGCATGTTACAGAAGGCCGGTGTAGCAAAAAAAGATTTTTTAAAGACTATGTACTTTGATGCTTCATCTTCATTTGTAATTTGTAGAATTTTGTAGATTTTAGGATGCAAGTCAAATTCTTTTTATTTACAGTTATAAGTTGACTGTCTCCATTAATAAAGAGTTAATTAATCGGAATATAATACTGAAAAGCTGAATTTTACACAGTGGTGAAGTGTAGCATGCTGGTCAATATGGAACCTCTACTGGAATACAGTCCCCTGATGGGACCATGGTCAAGGCCTTTCTGAAACGGCCCTGTGACGGGGCCTCTTTGTGTTGTGGTGTGACATGGTCACCTTTTTGTCACATGATGGTGAACCAGACCTCGTGTAAAATAATTTATTTGAAATTCTTGAATGATTTAGACACCAGTCAAATGGCTGCAGATTTCTGACAATTTTATACAAAGCGATCAATTATTTTGTACATTTACATCCATTGCTCACATCTAAGGAGTTTGGTGTGTTTATACAAATAAATACTTGACCCACATTTGGTTGTGGCATGTGACTGGTGAGGTCATAGTTTTTTGTCTTTCTCCCCCCCCCTCCTGTTTTTAGAAGCTGCCAATGAAGAGCGACCTGTTTGATGCTGACTCGGAGAGCGAGAACGAAAAGCCGGCTGCGTCTCCCCCCAAGAAGAAGAAGAAAAAGAAGAAATCGTCAAAGGAGGTCATCAGAGATCCCTCACCTGATCCAAGCAGGAGAGAGAAGAAGAAGAAGAAGGATAAGAAGAAGAGATGGAAGCAGGAGAAGGTCCTGCCGGCACCAGAGTCTGACGGCTCTGAGTCGGAAGAGGAGAAACCCCAGTCCCTGACACCAACCCCACCCCACAGCCAGAAGAGGCCCATCGAGTCCGAGGAAGAGGAGGAGTCCCCCGTCACTCCCAAAAAACAGAAGAGAGACAAGCCCAGGGAAGGAGAGAAGCGGAAGAAAGAGGGTGGAGATGGCAGGAAGAAGGATCACCAAAAGGAACTGGTGTCCTCTGATGAGGAAGAGGAGAAGGAGGAGGAAGAGTCAGCCAGCATGGAAGGGGACCTAAGTGAAGTGCCCCAATTTGACGATGGGTCAGAAAGAAGCCCCACCCCGGCCCCCAGCTCCAAGCCGACAGCAGAGAGGCAGCAAGGGGAGGTGGCCGAGACATCCGGGGCCAATCAGAAGAAAAGCAAGGCTGCGATCAAGCTGCAGGGCATCAAAGAGCTCATCCAGGTGAAGAGGAAGAAGAAGTCCCCACCCCCTTCCCCAGCCCTGGCCCCGCCCCCTCAGAAGGAAAGTGCACAACAGAAGCTGAAGAAACTGCTGAGCGGGAAGAGCGTCTCCGACAAGTCTCACGGCCGGCCGGCTCGTGGCGGCGAGAAGGCGGAGCCTGCCCTCCTCTCCTCAGACTCCAGCGACGCGCCCGCCACCGGCTCGGTCAGGAGGAAGAGCAAAGGCAAGGAGGCACCTTCCTCCCCGTCCCTCTCCTCCTCCTCCTCCTCCGGGGCCGTCGCCAGGGACGAGGAGGCCAGGCCCGACCTTGGGACCACCGCCGCCGCCCCGGCCTCAGGTTTGAGCGCGAGAGGCAAAGAGCCCACCTCCTCCAGGGCGGAGAAGGAGCAGCCCGCCTCCACCAACCTGTTCGAGAAGTTCCTGCTCCACTGCGAGGCCAAGGACCGCGTGCCCCGGAGACAAGCGGTCCACACGACTTCTGAGAACCGTGCGGACCAGAACAGGACCGCCACGCCAAAGGTAGCCCTCGCGTCCAGTACCAGTGCTCACGTCCGATTACTGCTCAGTCATATGATAATTATCGTGCCTGTTATTACTGCTCAGGCATGTTTGTGTCATTACTGATCAGGTATTTCCTGATCAGTATCCTTTAATTCTAATAATAGGTGCTTGTGAAAGTTTTTTTCATTTTTAATTTTTAATTTTTAAATAGGCATAAATTAAAAAAATGATTGCATTTCTCAAAAAGATAGGTGCTAACATATTATAGTGATTTATGAGATTCAGGATGTCCTCAGCTGCATAAACATGCTGTGCTGTTGGGCAGGGATATGCCCTTGTCAGACCCCGTTAAAGAGCGTTAATTAACACACATCTTGCATGGCCTCTGTGGTCAAACTTGCTGTTCGGTGAGGGTGACGGGATGGGAGTCACGGTAATGAGTTCAGGGAGAGACGCGACGTGACATGTAACAGATTCTCTTGTGAACACAGACCACGGGGAAGCCAGAGAAAAAAGCCAAGCCTCCTAAGGAGTCAGCTGCCCCGAAATTGGAGCAGGACAGAACGGAGAAGGCCAAGAGGGACACGAAGACCCCAGAAAGTGAGTTTTAAGGGCTTCTGGGTGACTGTGGACAAGAGGCATGAGGACCCCAGGCCACCTGTCCTCAAAACGTTCCTGAGTTAATAATTTACGTTGCATGACGTTTGTGTGTAAAATGTCGTCAGTCAGTCATCATTGCATGAACATGTACAGGGTAGAGCAGATAAGCCAGGGGAGCAAAGCTTTAGCAGTGGAAATGAATTATTTCAGAGTGACACAAGGCCCAGTATGTTTTGGAATTTAATGGCAACTTAATGCAATGACGTTTTTGATAAAGTCCGTTCAGCTACAGGCTGCACATGTGTCCTGGATGAAAAAGGTTTTACTGTAGTAGAGAATGAACCAGCAGTGGTATACAGTGGTTTAGAAAATAAAGCCAGAATAACTGGTTGGAACAAAAGCCAGCGTACACAGCCCACCCCTCCAGGAATGGGGGTGGTAAACAAAATCGACCAGAAGAACGCTCAAAAATCAAGTCCAGTTTGTAGGGGAAATGATGATTCATTTCATTAATTACATTTCCCTCATTTTGTCGCTGTGTGTTCCCCTTCAGTTTTGTTTATCTGCAAACTCATCTCTGAGAATATTTTGTTTTAGAAGTTTATTATCCAAGAAAGGGAAGCGAAAGAGAAACCCAGAGAAAGTGGTTGGTTGGGGCAGCGTCCCTATTGAGCACCTGAATTAAACTGGACAGGGTACAAAATAAAGCCTTGACAGGGTCAGTAACATGCAGCTGATGTGTATGGCAGTAATGAGAGAGCACATAATGTCTGTAGTAATATAATACTACATTTGCCAAATAAACCTGGGAAAATAATGCATGAGTTGGCGCATATGTATATGTTTGTATAAGAAAGTAATTTATGTGTGTGTGTGTGTGTGTGTGTTCAGCCTCTCGGCCAAAACAGAGCTTGTCTGCCCCGGAGATGAAGCAGTCTGAGAGAAGAGAGAGCTCAGACAGCTTGACAGACAGGCAGGGAAGAGCAGACAGCCAGGGAGCACAAGGGAAGATTGGGGTGGATACTGATAATGAGAAGAGGGAGGAGTCTCTGGAGAAGTGGGAGGAGCCTCCGGAGAAGAGGGAGGAGCCTCCAGAGCCGAGGGAGGAGCCCCTGGAGAAGAGGGAGGACTCTCGGGAGAGAAGGCAGGAGGTTCGAGAGAAGAGGGAGGAGCTACGAGAGAAGAGGGAGGAGCCTCGGGAGAGAAAGCAGGATGCTCGAGAGAAGAGGGAGGAGCCGCGGGAGAGAAGGCAGGAAGCTCGAGACAAGAGAGAGGAGCCACGAGAGAAGAAGGAGGAGCCTCGGGAGAGGAGGGGGAAGCCTGAGGAGGTGCACGGTAGGCTGTGGGAGAGGAAGACGACGGACGTGGCATCGCCCGAACGGCGGCGGCGGAGAGAGGACAGTGAGCAGCGCCTCTTTGGAGCCTGTAATGACGATCAGGATCCTCAAGACCGAACTGCAGGTATGTAGCTGACCCCCCTACAAATCAATTTTGCATAACTCCTCCCCCTCAATAACACAGATGCTAGGAGTGGCATTAAGAAAAGAATTGACAGCACCTACTCGTGTGCAATGAACCATTTTTTAAATATATTGTTTGGCACACCAAAGAATGCTTCATTCGTTAATGGTATTTGATGCAGCTAGCAGTCTGAGGCCACCAGCTTGTTGCTGCTTACCTTTCGCTATTCCCTCAATGTTCCTGTGACATCAGAAGTACCAACCCTCACTAGCTTTAAAATGACCTGACCTGTCTGTCTTTCTGCCAAGATCTGATTTTGCTTGATAACTTTGTTTCCCCAAAATAATTCCGAACAACTTTAACTATATAGCACCTTTTGTACACAGCTGTAACACTGACTGCATTTTAGAAAAGTTAACATAGAAAAAATGGTATATACCATACGTTAATTATTTGAAGAATACACACCGTCCCTCCAAACAAAATTGGTTATTCCAACTGAAGTTTCCCAAGCTTGTAGAAAGCGTATTTGTAACCCAAATGTTGTGTTGGCAATTGGATATGAATGTACTCTGATATGTCTTTCCATATAAGGGTAGGGAGAAGGTTGTGTGGTGTGGTGTAATGACATGTAGTTCTGTGGGTCGCAGACAGGGCTCAAGCTTCCCTGAACCTTGGGGTGGATCTCAAGCTGGACTGGATGACGCTGGAGGACTTCCAGAAACACTTAAACGGAGAAGACGAGATTCTATCTGCTGCCACCATATCTCCCAGTGAGTCTAGCTTATGCACACGCACACGCACACACACACACACACACACACACACATATATTTATATATGTGCATATACTGTATGTGTGTACATATGTGTGTGTGTATATGTATATATATACATACACAGTTTGGATTTCATGAGCCATCTCTGTTTGGTAACTCGGCCTCCCCGACATACTTTCTCTTACTTTTTCATGCTTTCACTTTCTCTCTCTCTCTTTCTCTCTCTCTTTCATTCTCCCTCTGTCTCTCGCCTTTTGCCTCCAGGTGAGCTCCGAGACGCAGTGAAGGCCGGAGACTACCTTGCGGTGAAGCTCGCCCTTGGATCGACGGAGGACTACAATCTGGACCAGGAGGTGGCGCTTCAACCTCCTACCTACAGCACACTCGCTCGACCTCACGCGACCGAGGCACACTCTCAAACAAGCTCTCCCAGCCAGCGACGGGGGTGGCAAGGCCATGCCAAATCAGTATCAGGGTTAATAAAGGGGGGTTTGGACTGTGGCCAGTAGCACTTGTCACCCAGGGCAAGAGAGGGTTCTGTTGGATAGGGGTCCATGTTCCATTGCTCTCTAGCGACCCCTGCTGGTTGATTGGTGCCCTTATTGACTGCACGCCAAAGCCGAGTCTGATAGGTCTTCCTCTGACTCAACTCTGTACTAGCTTGGCTGTGGGCTGTGGGCTATGGTGTGAAGAAGCAGGCTGGTGACACCACTTATTTTAGAGGTGAACCGCAGATGTCCGCACTCTCCCCAGTCAGCAGTGGGGACTGCGTATGAACATGGCTGCAAATGGTTGATTGGACATTCCAAATTGGACATGTTCATAAATAAATAAGGTTAGGTTGTGACAGGCCCAGATGCATTGCTGCTAAACAGGAAGCCAACTAACCATTTAAACAAATTGAGTTGATTAGTTCTGGTTTGGCACTAGTCCACTGATGTACCACAGCCCTGTCCTTAACCTGTATTAACCCCATCCAGGAAGTACAAAAAAGGACTTTGTGTTCCAAAATGCATGTGTACACACTACGTGTCAGGAAGTACCTGGTAGTTTGTACTGCCATGCATACTGATGAGTGCATACCACTAAGGCTGGCAGAAACTCTAATCCATTTGGCCGTCCACCCTTCATCTGACCTACAGTGCATTATTGCACATACCTCACCTAGCCAATCAGCAGTTACTTAGAGTGATGGAACGAACAAGGAAGGACAGAATGGAGGGAGAACAGACATTACTTAAAGAGTATTCATGTGGGCCCAATGTGCATTTTATTGCTATTTCCTTGCCATGAATGTGACCTTCATTTTCATTTACTGAAGTTACTTTTTTCCCTCCAAAAAGCTGTCAGTGTATCTAGTAATATTCCTCAGGCTTAAGCATGTAGAGAAATAAAAATAGTTCAGTTACTTTCTACTTTGTGGGGTTTCGTATAATTACCTTTAAATAGCTAACTGTTGGGAATGACAAGTGCAGATAACGTGGCTTCAGTGTATGCCAAGGGAGTTCCGTCCCCCCTCCCAAATGTGTAAGAGCACACCTGGAGATTTTCTGGCTCCCACACCCTTGAGTTTTGGAGCAGCACTGTACTTGGTAAATCAGTGGGAAAACTATGTCTTAGGAATGACTAAACCTGGCCCTTCAAGGAATTTGGGTTGGCCCATAAAAGGTTGGAGATTGAAATATGCATCATCTTTAAAAAGCATTGTGCAATGAGGAGGATAATTCAAATTTTAAGTGAGCTGTATTACGATTAAAGCTGTCCAATTTTTACAGTGATATACGCATGCTTGATTTGTTCGCATATTTCAAAAAAAGTCACTGAAGCATAACTAATTTAATGAGCCGTATGCTTTGAATTTGGGAATTGAATACTTTGGCCCACCAAGCATTGTTGAGATTCTGGTTTGGCCTGCTAAACTCAAATCCTTGGGTGTGCAATGGGCAGGTGTACAGGACAGCCCCTATCTACTTGCAGGACATGATTCGATCCTATACGCCTGCTCGACCACTCCGCTCTGCAGCAGCAGGGCACCTTGTACCCCCCCCCCCCACCCAAGTAAAGGGATCACAGAGCTTCTCCACCCTAGCTCCCAAGTGGTGGAACAAACTCCCTGTCCCTCTTCGAACCTCTCCCTCACTATCCATCTTCCGCCGTGGTCTGAAGACTCATCTGTTCAGACTATACCTGGACTAACTAACACCACTGTGTATATTTCATTCTAAATCCGCCCCCCCCCCCCCTTTTCATGACATTTGTTACATGTTCCCCCATCCCAGAACTTTTTGGTAATTTGTATTTGTCCTAATATTGTTCTTGTGCTTGTTCTTCTGCCTAGTTGGCTTGGCAGAGGTTAGGTCAGAGTAGTGTTCACTGTGTGAACTAAACTGTGTTCTTGGCGAGAAATAGCTGCACAAAATAAGTATTGTATCTTATTGAACCTGTGTTTTGTAGTTGGCCATGACCATGAAATGCACTTTTGTACATCGCTTTGGATAAAAGCGTCTGGCGTCTGCCAAATAAACGTAATGTACTTTTTTTTGAACAGGGCTGTGGCACCGCGCTCTGGTGTATAATGGTATGTTGTGCCCGCTTGCGCCCCCTGCAGGACTCGAGCGGGATGTCTCTGGCCATGCTGGCGGCCGCGGGCGGGCAGGACGACATCCTTCGGCTGCTGATCAAGAAGGGGGTGAAGGTGAACTGGCGTCAGAAGAACGGCACGACCGCGCTCATGCACGCGGCTGAGAAGGTACCACACCTCAAACATCTAAACGGTATTACCTGTATCATCAAAAACACAATGTAGACATGTCTTTATAAATATAATCTAAACGTTATTATCTATACCAAATCGGGCCTAACATGGACATCACTGAGAAGAAACAAGAAGGTATTATTTTGATATCAGGTCCCTCCCTTGGGCTTTTGTGTGCAAGATGCTGGTTGTGGCAATAGACTGTCCACTTACCTGTGGCTTTTTAGCAGACCGATTGTTAAATGAAATTAGATTCAGACCTTATTCCCTTATCCACTCGTTTGCTGACAGATTCAAGTCAATAAGATGGACTTGGATGAAGTATTTTGTAGCTTGCAACCGAATGCTTCTTGCAGTCTTACGGTACTGTGTGTGTGTGTGTGTGTGTGTGTGTGTGTGGTACAGAACTTCCTGACGACGGTTGCTATCCTCCTGGAGGCGGGGGCACATGTGAATGCCCAGACCCTGGGTGGAGAGACGGCCCTTATGAAGGTGAGGAGGATCATGGGATCCTTATTTCTTTTTTTTTTTTTTTCTTTTTTTCCTGTTACTGCATGGAATTGTTCCTCCTTGTTTTCAGAGATTTCTCCTGCCGTATGACACGTCTTATTCTGCTCAATGCCAAACTGCATCATGGGACTTGTAGGCTGTTGGGTGTGTCATTGCTGTGTCTCTGAAGGGAATGATTCCTGGTGTTTGTTCCCCCAGGCCTGTAAGCGGGGCAATGGCGACGTGGTGCGCCTCCTGCTGGAGTACGGGGGCGACTGCAACATCCTGTCAAAACACCAGAACAACGCCCTGAACTTTGCCAAGCTCAGCAACAATATGGCCGTCTACGATTACGTGAAGGAGCACATGAACACGTGAGCCTACGTCACTCCACACTTCGGACACACACTCACTCACTCTTGCACGTGCACACAGGTTCCAGCACACAAGTACATGCACACTTGAGCCTCTGGTACATAGAACAGAATGTACAGATTTGTTTGGTTGCCTGTTGAGATAAGTTCCGGTGTTTTGTCTTCTTCTGTTTGTATACTGTGCAGCATGCTGAATAATATGCATTGTTCTCTCTCTCACACACGCGCACACAAACACACAGGTTGTGGAGTGTTGCAGAGGAGACGATCCGGGCGTACTTCGAGACGAGGCTGGCCCTGCTGGAGCCTGTGTTTCCCCTGGCCTGCCACAGGCTGTGTGAGGGCCCTGACTTCAGCCTGGACTTCAACTACAAACCCCCTCCTCACTGCCCGGCTGAGGGTATGTTATACACACACTCCTGCACATGCACGCTCAGTTCCTCTGTCACACACGCACATTCTCACACACACACACACACACACACACACACACACACACACATGCGTATACACACACTCGCAAACTGCACAATTACACTTATACAAATGTACATTCATGAATCAACTTATGGGAAGGTATTCATTCATGTTTGTGCATATTATTTTCCAAGGTTTATTCGGCATATGTTGTATTATGTTATTACAAGCATGGCGTGCTGTCTCATTACTGCCAGCATGGACATGATTACTGATTGGCTGCTTGTTGCTGACCCTGTCAAGGTCTCAGCAGCCCTCTGTCTCAACAGCGGCAGTCACATGGTCTGAACACTGACACAACTGGGAATGATACTGCTGGTAATGGATTCAGTCAGTAACGTATCTGCAAATGAATCAGTGATACAACTGCTAATTAATCAGTCAGTGATAGAGGTGCAAATGAATCCAGGAGTGACTGGATATAGCTGCTAATGAATTTAGTAAGTGATGCAGCTTCAAATAAATCAGTCAGTGATAGAACTGCAAATTAATTCAGTCAGTGATGCCGCTGCAAATGAATCAGTAATTCATTCAGCTGCAAATTAATCTGTCAGTGATACAGCTGCAGATGAAATGGTCTGTGATACAGCTGTAAATGAATTGGTCAGTAATACACCTACAAATGAATTGGTCAGTGATACAGCTGGAAATTAATCCGGTCAGTGATACAGCTGCTAATGAATTTAGTCAGTGGTACAGTACAGCTGTGATTGTAGTGGTTATTTATTTTTTAATGCTTCTCTTCCCTCTCTCTTCTTCCTCTCAATCTTTTCCCCCCCATTCTCTATCCTCACTTGCCCTGTCATCCTGTTTCCCCCTTATTTCCCTTTCTCTCTTTTAACACTTTCTGTCTGTCTCTCCCCTCTGTCTCTCTCTCTCTCTCTCTCTCTCTCTCTCTCTCTCTCTCAGGATCAGGGATCCTCCTCTTCGTGTTCCACGCAAACTTCCTGAGTGAGATCACAGCCCGGTTATGTGGGCCCTGCAGTGTGCACGCCGTGGTGCTCAATGACAAGTTCCAGCTGCCCATCTTTCTGGTGGGTCGGGGGTCACAGGTTTGGGGGCGTCAGACACGGGTAACAATTCAGTAATAACCTCACTGGAAAATAGGAAAGATTTGTGCTGATAGGATTGAAGGTTCAGTCTCATTAACACGTGTTTCAGAACCAATCAGATGGATTGAACCTCACGGTGGGCAGGCCAAAAATGATTTTGCTGTTCACAGCAGAAGAGTAAGACTGGTTAAAATTAGCGGGTTGCTCATAACAGATAATAGCTGTACCCATATTTCTTTAAATTGTAGGTTCACAAGGCCTCTTACCTGGAAAGAGTATAGATCTCATGCAGAAGCAAGATGCCGTCAATGTCTTAATTATGTAGTTATTTTGGCTTGCAGGATGGTTTGGCATTTTTGACATGACAGAACTTGCCCCCCCCCCTCCCCTTCACAGGACAGCCACTTCATCTACTCCTTCAGTCCGGTGCAGGGTCTGAACAAGCTCTTCATACGGCTGGCTGACTCGCCCACCGCCAAGGTGAGACAGACCACCTGGAACGCTTCTGACCAAGGGAGGGGTGATAATGTATTTAGTCAATAATTAAAATCCGACAGCATGGCACATATCTCTGAAGGTGTGCGTCAGGGTGATTATAGCGTAATTTCACGGACTTGCTTCCATTGTGCGGCCCCTTGTGTCAGAAGTGGCGTTCAGGGCCGAAATGCATAACACGATGTGCTGTACAGACGTGGAGAGGAACAAAATGAGACGGGAGACCGTGTTTTCACTGGCGGTTCATCGGTCATTTCCAACCGGAGATCACTGTGTGATGGGCGTTGCTTCACCAGTTTAAAAGCTTGAGTGCTGCATAATCCTCCGTTTGTGCACCACAAAATCTACGGCAGTTTATGCCTAATAAAAATACTGTGTCGTAGTTGCTTTCTTAGTGAAATGCGGCTGACCATGCACAGTCCAAATACTGTGGGGTCTCCCGGTCGAAACGGCATCTCATCACATCAAGGATGAGTGTGAATTAATGAAGCATAGTGAAGTGGCATATGTGCAGGCCACATTACGGCTTTTCTGTTCATTTTCATGTAAGTCAGTTCATACTGAAATTTTGACTCTTTCCATTAAGTGAGCTAATGTTAGTACTTGGATAAATAAAATGGATGGTATTAATCTAGGTAGCCAACAAGCTAGATAATTGGTATATAGTAATGTTGGTTAGTAGTAACGCTAGGATAGGTTTAACGTTATCATTCATAAAATAAAGTATCACAGAGTTTTTTGCGCAACTGAACACACATTGGTTGGAGTGTTTCAGTTGTGAGGCCATTGGCTCAAATGGCTCAGAATGATTCAATATTGCACTGAATCTTGTTCTGAGGCCTCTTGTGGCATAAACGTGTACAGATCTTGTCATTTCTCTCCACTTCTCCAGGTCAAGCTTTTGATCTGTGCATACAGAGTGCAGCTGCAGTGAGGCACAGCCCCCCTGCTACCCCCCCCGCAACTCCTATCCCCCACTCCCAGGATCAAAGTGAAGTGCTGCTGGACCCTATCCCGGCCGCAGGACTGAACACTCCCCACAACGCCCAAATATGGCGCAGGCCACACCCTCAAAGTCAACGCTGCCAAAGAAGATGGATGCATCACGGCAGTGATGTTTTTTTTATTTTATATCGTTTTGCTTTTCGTGTGAGCGTGTTTCCAGTGGAAGGAAGTGTATAGTGTTGATTGCGTGCATTAAAGTGCTGTGACACTTTTGGGGGGGGGGGGGGGGTGGTCTCAAGGAAAAATTAATTATGTTACAAAATGTTATTATGAACAATATAATTGTTATTATTGTAACTGATGTGTTGTGAGAAGCATCTGCTCCCCTGCAGACAGACAGACGGACAGAAGCTTCAGTCCTGGTATCCCATGGTGCCGTGTGCTCTCATGAGTCTCATGAGCACATCAGGTGGCCAGAGTATAGAAGAGATGGTGCCAAGAGTGACAGCTAGGTAGATTTCCTGTCCGCAAGCACTACAATGGAATGCAGAGGAAGTACTGTCACGAGTTTAATGAGATTCACTGGGACTTTTCCAGTGTTGTCACAACTAAGCTGCTTGATACTCAAATTATTTATTGGTAATGTCTAGGAGGTCAACAAGGTACTCTGATGAAAACATAAACATGACGGTCAATTTTGTGAATATCAGTTTAACACAAGATCCGTTGTACAGGGTATCATGAATATTCATAAAGCAGGCTTGACAAAGTTCAAAGTTACTCTGATGAATGGAATAACTTGTGACAGGAGGAATTCTGTCACCCATTTTTTTACCTGCCCAACAAACCGAATAGCTAGCTAGTTTTTGAGAGAGCTATCCAGATCATTGTTCTAGTGAACACTCAGATGCTGCTTGTTTTTTTTTCTTTCATGTAAGTACTTTACATATGAAGTTTGTTTGGTCACAGAGCATGTCCAGTGAGGTTTCAGATGGGGTAGTCTTCCTGCAACTTGCAGGCACTGTTCTCTATCGTCAAGCAGGCTAGCATTTCCATCTTATCAGTATCTCTGCCTAGGGCAGGACAGGGGATGGGGAGGATGGGGGGGGGGGGGGTGCCAGAGGAGAAGGCTAATGGGGGAAGGGCTTTGTTTTTAAACTTTGGAGGCCAGTCGTGTGGATACTCAAATGTAACTTTTTTAAAAGTGATTATTTTATTAACTGCTGTCCCTTTTAAACTTCTTCCTTCCTTCCTGGGTCCTGCAGGAGTGTTTCATAGAGCAGGCTGAGGAGGAGTAGGGGGTAGAGGGGGGAGTGACAGCAGACATGACTGCACCCCCTCATGGTGGGGGGGAAGGAATTACTGGACCAAGCCTTTGTTTTGCCCTGAGGTCACCCACATGCTTTTTTTTATTGGTTAGGCTGGAACACCTTGGTCAAAACCTTAGTTTTTAGTTTACTTTAGTTATATTTACATTTTTTTAAATTTAATTGACACGAGTTCCATTTTTTTCTTGTTTGGTTTGTTAGATTTGTTTTGTCTGTTTGTGCCGTTTCTTTGGTAACCGTGGGTCAGGTGCTCTAGTTTGTAATTAGCTCATTTGGCTGGAATCAGTTTCTATGGAAACTCTGCACTCCTTTTGTTGTGGCAGACAGGAGGGCAGTGCCCAAGCACAGCACACCTGGAGTTGGGTGGGAGGTCCTCGTAAGGGCTAAATGGGTGTTGTCCTGTGTTCAGTAGGGCAGAACTGAATGGTGTGCCCCGATCACCAACGTGATCAAATCAGGAAGACCCCTGAAGGACTGTAATGAAGGGTGTACATGCTGTGCATTTCTATGGCAACGAGTAACCTTTTGCTTTATCAATGATGGCAAAGGAGTAAATAAAAAATATATATAGAGGTATATTTAAAAAATAAAGAGTTTTAGTTTTTTTCCAAATAATGTAAGATATGCTATAAAAACATATTACCAATAAGTTGTCACACTATTACTTTGCATTAAATATTGTCACGAACTTTAAAGAAAATCTGCCTTTGGTCTTCTTTCAGATTTTCCTTCAACTGAGAATGAGCACGTGCACACACACTCATGCCCTCACGAATATCTCACAAGGCAAACCATTAGAAATCATATCGCAGCAAGCATGTTAGAAGGTTAGACACAACACTCATGTACATACAGAGCCAAATCAAGGAAATAATTATGTATTTGTCCCAAACTTTATAGAGCTCAATGCACATACACACAGTCTGACACTCATGTCTATGCATACAGATTAAAACGGTAAACATTTCCATTCCCATTATTTTTCCCCAGTGCATGCTGGGCAATCGTGATTTACTCAGTAGGGCAAAGTTAAACTCTTTCCCAGGGTTCTGTGTTACATCTTCAGCTCTTCTCCTGCAGAGTAGGGCCAGAGCTATAACTGACAGAGGCAGTGGGGGAGGTGGTTGGATGTGCATAGCTACACTAAAATTAACTAACCTCAAAATGGCTCCCGAACCTGTCCGTAGTCAAAATGTTGCAGCAGAGGTTGCTTTGCAGGTGGCACATACACATATGCTAAACAAAGAAGGCGAACAACCTTTACTGAATATGAAACGCATACTTGCAAGTACACATTTAAAATTATTGTCCACCCCTGGTTATGGGCTTTGTGCAGTGAAAGTGAGCAGGCAGGCACACAGAGGCTTGTGTGGCACAAGAAACAGTACGCTCTCTGTTCCCGGTGCAGGAGGAGGAGGAGAAGGAGGCTGGCTGTCCTCTGGTTCCCTCTACCCTTCTAGTTCTCCTGCCTCTCTCCTCGCTCTCCCCCTCCCTCGCTTGAAACGTGGAGGCCCACAGCAGGAAGGGCACTTGCTTAGCACACACCACCCTCACTTCCTCCTCAAGGAAACCAACACGAACCTCCGGCCAGTGTGCACGCCAGTGTTCTGTGTACATGCAATACAGAGGGTATGTGTCCACATGTGGGTGTGTGACAGCCATCAAGCACGTACTGTTTTGTGGGTATGTTTGTGTTTCAATGAACAGTGTTGTCTGTGTGTTTTGAGCTGCCGGTTGTGGCTGTGTATTAGAGACAAGATGGTGATATTGTGTGTGCGGGACAGCTTTCGTTAATGGAAACTGGTTAGTATATCTATAGTGTGAGGGTTATGACCAGTATGAGGAATACGATACAGTGCAGGAAGTGCATTTGACAGTCACAGGAGCCCTTCCTGTCTCTCTCCTCTCATAAGTCTAGGTAGAAAAAAGACCTGAAATCCGTTCTAATACTGTACAAACGTATTTTGTTTCTTTTGTCTTATGATCTGGTACATTATGGAAATGAGGTACATTTCAAGACAACTGATCAGAATTCCAGTGCAGGAGTTTGCAAAATCAGCATGACTGGTTTTCCCAATTTATGTCAATTGATTGCAAGAGTAGAACAAAGTGCAACAACTTCAACTGATTCCCATAGCTGTCAATTCAACAAACACATTTTTGTAGAAGTTATAACATAATCACTAGAAGTTATCCTTCAATGTTAACTTTGTTCATTTCTTTTTCAGTTTCATATAAAATGTATGTCATACCATATATGCCATACAAAATATAACGCTGTTAATACCTTTCAAATAAAAAAAATGTCCCACCAGGTTTACAAACCTATATGAAGGCTCAAACATTTCTGGTGTTTTCACATTCAGTGAATGCAACCATAATTTCCCTTCAGATAGTCAATACAGTGCTGGCATGGATCTTGATATCATGAAGAATTTCCTCCAAATGCAAGGACAGTGATTAAAAAACAGCACTGCATGTCAGGTCTTTTAAACTCCTTCCTCACTGCACAGACCATTGCCATTTTCTGACGTGCTACAGAAACGTCAGAAGCCCCGATGTCCTCTTCTCATCCCTATATGGTCTGTCAGCAGTACTTCATTATAGTTTTTGTTCAGGTGTCTCATTATTGCATTCCTTCTGTGTCTGCACCGGCCAGCTCTGGAATGAACCATTTCAATGCTTTACACTTTTTTGCTGAATTCATGATAAATATGTTGTATTGATAGATGCTGTGCTCTTGTTAAATCAGTTTAGTTAAGATACTAGGATGATTGGTATGCCATTCACTATATTAATGGTTGTCAGGCCATGCCCCATACTTTGGGACACCAGTTTATCCTGGGCATGACCTAAAATAATTTCATCTTGCAAATCTATTTAAATCTTTGTGGGGTCACTGTAGACATTGGGTCATAGCAATCTACTGACTAATTATACAGTCAGTGATCAATTGTGACCCTCATGAAAGTAATTAGTTGGGTGTAATACTGATGAGACATGAACGGAATGTCAGTCACAAAAATGTCTTTGAACAATCAGGTGCAACAACAGTCGGACGGTCGACAGTCACAGGGTTGCCGGCTCGATCCCCCGCACTGGGCTTGTCGAAGTGTCCCTCAGCAAAACACCTAACCCCTAATTTCTCCCAACGAACTGATTGGTACCTTGCATGGCAGCCTTTCACCGTTGGTGTGTGAGTGTGTGTGTGAGTGGGTGAGTGAGAAGCATCAATAATGTAATTGATATAGATTACGGGAATAGGGCAATGTGATAATTGATTGATAGAAATGCTCTATCGACCTCTGGCTGAGGGATGACTGAATAGCAGGCAATAAAACTGTTAAACTGGTGAACCTAAATAGACCTATGCAGCACCAAGAGTTCACAAATGACCCGTATTTCATATACTGCAGCCATAATAAAAATGTATAATATTCAATATATACAATGATATGAAAACATGTCAAACACACTGTAAGTGCCTTATATTGTAGTGTGATAGAAATGAAACTAGTTTTATGATACTTTGGACAACACCTCACATACACAAAATTAACCTTTAATTCAGTAAATTAAAAATTTTCCAAGAACCAAGGGTGCCCTAGAAGGACCCCTAATGTTTTTGCTAGGATTATTAGGGAGCCAAGCACCAAGGGTGCATACGACCCCTATCCTTTTTGCTAGAATTCTACATTTTCAGCTTCTTCTTCTTCTTTTAACTTTTCTTTTTCTTCTTCTTCGCAACATTTTCACCCCTATCCCAAGCTCAAAAACTCATAAAATTTGGCAGGTATGGCTGCCAATTTATTATACATAACACCCATGTAAAACACACTCTAGGTGGAGATACATTCCTAGAATGCTTGCCTGATTCTCACCAAATTTAGCATGTCTGATTTACAGCACATTGCTCTGTTAAATGGTGAAGGAAATTTTGATATGTACAAAGATGGCTGCAGGTCTGTAATGGCTGACCATGTCCATCATATGCGTATTGGCCAAAGATGTATGGCAAGTGCAACAATACTTCACCGAAAATCATATTGTTGATGAGCATTTACATGCTCGCAGTGTTATAGTGCAATATGGCCTGTAGGGTTACTCATATAGCTCCCCTCCCCGCCCCCAAATTCACACTCTGAGGGTAGCTGTAAGCAAGCCATAACTCCCCCTCCACATACATGTACACATACAAAATACAGCCCAAACTTTATGTAGTTCACGGAAATCTGTTTATTTACAGTGCAGAATAGAGACTTAGAAGCTTCCACCAGACAGTTCAAACCAGGGCTTTATTACAGCACCAATACCCATGGAGCAGAATGTGGCAGGAAAGAGGACAGTCCACTCATAAAGAAATGGATTAGAAGAGAAAAAGCAGAAACATGCAGCTTAACACTGGAACGTTGAGACCTACACAAAGAGTAAAATTAAATAGAATTAAGTTACATATTAACTTAAATTAACTTAAATTAAATAAAAAATAATTAACATTGTAACATTTGTCCTTGTTGCTCTTTCAAACCAGGTTTTCTTTGCAAAAGATCACTTCCTGGTAAAATAAAACATTAAATAACAAATAAAATACAACAAAAAAAATAAATATAACACCTATTCTGGCAATTTTTTAAACACACAAAGCAAGTTAGATCATAATATGAACTCAATGAAGATGTCAACTTATGTGAATTTGTACAGAATGCCTCAATGATTATCAGTTGTTTTGAATATCCTAATTTCTTTATTTTTTATACTGTTTTTGCTGTAGAAAAAAAGCAAAAGTGATTCTTTTCACATAGACAACTGCACTGTTGCTTGATATCAATGTCAAAACTTTTTGGCCAAATCATGTTACAGGCCCATACACAAAAGTCCTTTCCAATGTCTTTTTTTAATGGTGGGGGTGGGACAGACTGGAGGCAGGCTTGCCACAGGGGAGGGGGCCTGTGCAAATCTTTTCAGTACCGGCGGCGTTTGCTGTTGGGCCCATCAAAGTTACCACCGCCAGGGCTGGCCCGGCCAAATCCCCCTGGGCCACCAGCCCCATCACCCATAGGGCCTGAGCCTACCACGCCCAGTGGGGGCTGCTGCTGGGGCTCCAGTCCTGGTCGACCCCCCATGGGGAACCCCGGAGAGGGGGGTGCGGTGCCATGGGAGAACCTGTCCACACGCTACAGCAGAGAGGGTTTAAGCATTTAAGCACCCAGACCATCCATGACCACAAACACACGATCCAGTCCAGGCCATGACCGTAAATGCACGGTCCAGTTGATCCACAGATGGTTTGCCAGTGTAGCGCGTGCCAAAACCATGCCACCGGGGAAGGACCAGGGAGTGGGGCAGAGTTCAGTAGCAGGCCAAGAAGAGATACGTAAAATGGATGCAGAAAGAAATGGAAGAGAAGGAATCACTTCATTAAGTTCATTGCTTCAAACCCTACGTTACAAATTAATGACATTGTAACATTGTACTTCATTGTACTTCATTCATAAAAAAAGTATTCATTTATTATTTACAAGTAAGGTCAGTGTCTCTACGTCGTATCCATGGCGACGAAACACAAACATTAGCCTAACGTAACTGCTACGGCTGACCATTGATGGCCGCTAGCTAGTGTAATTTGTGGGCACAGTCAGAGACAGTTTGATAATGAAAAAATCGTCTCTGATACAGTTTAGGCTACTAATCCATGCCCACAGATTTCCACATCAATTTTTTCTACATTTGACCCCTGAGAGTAACCGCCGGCCCCTTCTCCCATGAGAAAATCGAAATCAGAACATCACACCATAAACTTTAAAATCGAGAGCAATTTCAGTCTCTGTAATTTAATGATTAAAATCAGTCAGCAACACAAATAACCATTCATTTCTTGTTTTTTAAATTTCTGTTTCTGAAATGGAAAATGATTAGCCAAAAAGTACACAGACCAGGAAGGGAGATGTCACCCTTCCCATGAGAGCCATGCACCCTCCACATGAGCAGGGGTGGAGGGTGAGAACACAGGACAGGAGCACAGAGGACTACATGGATACAAGATATGTGCACATTACCATGGTGCCAGTATCCGGGGGCATCATCGGGGTTCCCATGTTGGCCCCTCCCTCAGCCGCCAGGGCTCCTCCCCGGCCGGTGATGCTCATCTGAGGGGGGGCCTTGTTAGCGTTGCCAGGGGTGGGGTTATATGCATCTGTACAAAAACACCATAGAGAGGGAGTGGGTGAGGAGGGGGGTCTGGAACACCGGAGGGCTACAGGGTCTGCTGGTTTTTGTTCTCAGCTTAAAAATAAGCTCCAGTTGAGGTGAATTAACGAACTAATCAACTGCTTTCGTGACCAATTTAAGTTCTTACCCAACCTCCCATCCTTCTAATGATGTTATCAAAGAGAGCATGCCCCAATAAAAAACAATACCTCCCACTGGCATTCGATCACATTGGTAAGAGAACCCCACAAACCTCTGACCCGTGAGAGGGCTGAAGGGTCAACCATTTATTTTGTTTGGTGGAGCCCAGCTATAACCATAAAGGAGGAGGTCTGGTTTCGTCTTTTTGTAGTGTTTGCGGCCCTATCCTACTTTTACAAGATCTAAACTAAAGAGTTCAGGGATATGTTTCCAATTTTTCTCACATTGTTGAAGTATTTTTCCCCTCCAGCAAATGTCTACTGTGAAGTGCTATTTGTTCACTTGATTGTAAATGAATACTAAGGACTGTTTGATCAATTAACTGACTGATTCGTCTGGGTCCTTTTGTTTTAAGATTACGCGATCAATGGTTTAAACAGATATAAGTGACACTGTAGGACCATGATCAAAAAAGGGCTGTTAGGGACTGTAGATACATCCTCTTTGAACTGTCTGACTCACCTTGTGATTCTGCTTTCTCTATTTGGAGCGACAACAGACACAAACTCCCAGGGTCTCTATGGCAATAACAAAGGCAAGCTTCCTTAATTATTACCAAGAAATCTACCTTCCAAATAGACACACAAAGCCAGCCAACCCAGCTTGGTTTCAGCAGTGTGAACAGCACTGGGCCTGGTTAGCATGCAGTTATGACCGTACCTGCCATGTTTAACGGTCCACGTGGTCCCACATCTCCCATCCTCACATCCTGGTCTCTCTGAAAGGGAAAAACAGGTATAGCAACAGGTGCAGCTCCACAGAGGAAAACATGTCCGAAATTGGTGACTTCAAAGTGGTCACTGAGACACACCACAGCAAGACTCATTCTGCATTTCTGAACTTCTGAAACACAAAGTCAGCTGACAGTCATTTAAAGAATTAATACGGCCTGACACATTTAACAGGGAACATAAGGTGATAATAATACTGTGATAATACCACAAGCACTGCTGAAAGAAAAATCGAATGATCTAATAATCTTACAATGCAATGAGAGACTTTACTTATGCGAACAATTAAAAACAGAACAACAACCTATTAATACCATCCTTGATGCTTGTTACACACACAATTTGCAGACTGCAAACATAATGTCTACATGCTCTTCCTATCTATCCATCTTAATTTCTATATGCAGAATATTATTTCTTTATATACTCAATATTGCATAACATTGGACATGTAAAAATACTGGGAAAGAAGCCTAACCAAGAGACCTATGAAATATCAAAAATATATCAAACAGACATATCCAAGATATGTCAACAAATAATTTTCTCATTCACAGCAGGCAGCTTCTCATCAAGCTGCTCCTCTTCACAGTTCACAACAGTTCACAAATGTCTTTCCTATTTTATTTTTATCACTTGAACAACACCGGGCTTTTGCTGCTATTTACTGCACAAGAAGCATCTTAACAATGTAGGAATTATATTTGTTGGCAGATGTACACATACCAAAATGTGACCATTTAACTTCATAACTCATTCATTTTCTGTACCTCTGTAATTTCATATTTGTTTATGATAAGTGTTTATGGTGGTATAAATGGAATGAACAACTGCAAGCCATGCAGTTCCCATGATTTATGGGGGGGGTGACCCCTGGCTTTCACCCCACTGCGCATTACCACCCCTGACTGCAGTTTATTTGTGGCGTGAAGTCCTTATAAAAGGCAGCAGGACCATGCCATTATGCACTGTACCTATGACCCAAAGCTCTATATGTTACCCTGGCTAATGCTGTTGTGGCTAACACAAAAAAAATATCTCCCTTCATCCTGCGATACAGCCACCTTGAAACTGAGGGACACAGTTGTAATGCCTGTAACCCAAATACTCCTCACTGCACACTGACCTAGATTCAGCAGAATGTCCGCAAGTGCTAATCCTGCTGGACAAGCAGATAGTGTAAGCAAATCAAATCCCTTCAAATTCATATAAATGATATGCATATTACTAAATACAAATACTATCAACAATCAAACTAACCCATCATCATGTATAAAGAGTCAATATCTTTTTTCTCATTGTGTTTAAGATAGAGGTGGACAGAGGGGTGTGTACGTGCGAGTGTGGAGGCAAGTGGAGCAAAGCATAGGAGTGGAGGTGGAGCAGAGGTAGAGAGAGAGGTCCAGAGGTGCTGCCAAGTCCACTCATTATAAGCGGCTAGAGCTTTTTCTGAAAAGTTGTTTGGAAAAATTGAAAGCTGATCGGTTGCAGGTGGTCGGTTGCTTAGATCTGATTTTGGCCGGACACTGGGGGTCGGCCTAGAAAAGCTGTCGTCTGCAACTGAGTGAGTGAGTGATGCTTCTGTTTTCTAGGAGTTCCCCCAGGCAATACCGAGGGTCTGGCTCAGCTAGACTTGCCTAGTCTTGTTGAAAACACGGTTGTGTATCCAGGCAGGCCAAATGAAATGGGAAATTTCAGTGGATTGTTGTAACATAGCGAAACACAGTGTAGAGGTAGTGTGAAGGTGTGTATGTACAGTTACTGTAAAGGCAGGCAGAGGTAGGCATAGGTGTCCCTTATGAAAAAATCACGTGAAATTTGAAATATTCCTACGTGAAAAAAAAGTCACACGTGAACTCAACATTTTCCCGCATGATTGGCTTTTTTCACATGTGAATGAAAATTTCCACAAGCGAGAACAAAAACGTGACCTGAAATCACGTGACAATCTACATTTTCAGGTAAGACTGAGACTTTTTCAAATGTGAAAACAAAACAAGACACTTGATATAGCACAGGTTACCTATACCCACTATCATCTTACAAGTGGGATTATGTTTATAGTTCACATGTACTCTTCACACATTGGGTGTTCATATGTGGTTTTAGAACACCTGAATTTTTTGTATGGGGTATCAGGCAGAGTTTGTGTAGAGACAGATAGAGGCAGGCACAGATGTATCAGGGCAGGGATAGTGTAGAGGCAGGCACAGATGTATCAGGGCAGGAATAGTGTAGAGGCAGGAGCAGGTGTATCAGGGCAGGGTTAGTGTACAGGCAGGAGCAGGTGTATCAGGGCAGGTTAGTGTAGAGGCAGGAGCAGGGGTATCAGGGCAGGGTTAGTGTAGAGGCAGGAGCAGGTGTATCAGGGCAGGGTTAGTGTAGAGGCAGGAGCAGGTGTATCAGGGCAGGTTAGTGTAGAGGCAGGAGCAGGGGTATCAGGGCAGGTTAGTGTAGAGGCAGGAGCAGGGGTATCAGGGCAGGGTTAGTGTAGAGGCAGGAGCAGGTGTATCAGGGCAGGGTTAGTGTAGAGGCAGGAGCAGGTGTATCAGGGCCGGGTTAGTGTAGAGGCAGGAGCAGGGGTATCAGGGCAGGGTTAGTGTACAGGCAGGAGCAGGGGTATCAGGGCAGGGTTAGTGTAGAGGCAGGAGCAGGTGTATCAGGGCAGGGTTAGTGTACAGGCAGGAGCAGGTGTATCAGGGCAGGGTTAGTGTAGAGGCAGGAGCAGGTGTATCAGGGCAGGGTTAGTGTACAGGCAGGAGCAGGGGTATCAGGGCAGGGTTAGTGTACAGGCAGGAGCAGGTGTATCAGGGCAGGGTTAGTGTAGAGGCAGGAGCAGGTGTATCAGGGCAGGGTTAGTGTAGAGGCAGGAGCAGGTGTATCAGGGCAGGGTTAGTGTAGAGGCAGGAGCAGGGGTATCAGGGCAGGGTTAGTGTAGAGGCAGGAGCAGGGGTATCAGGGCAGGGTTAGTGTAGAAGCAGGAGCAGGGGTATCAGGGCAGGGTTAGTGTAGAGGCAGGAGCAGGGGTATCAGGGCAGGGATAGTGTAGAGGCAGGAGCAGGGGTATCAGGGCAGGGTTAGTGTAGAGGCAGGAGCAGGTGTATCAGGGCAGGGTTAGTGTAGAGGCAGGAGCAGGGGTATCAGGGCAGGGTTAGTGTAGAGGCAGGAGCAGGGGTATCAGGGCAGGGTTAGTGTAGAGGCAGGAGCAGGTGTATCAGGGCAGGGTTAGTGTAGAGGCAGGAGCAGGGGTATCAGGGCAGGGTTAGTGTAGAGGCAGGAGCAGGTGTATCAGGGCAGGGTTAGTGTAGAGGCAGGAGCAGGGGTATCAGGGCAGGGTTAGTGTAGAGGCAGGAGCAGGGGTATCAGGGCAGGGTTAGTGTAGAGGCAGGAGCAGGGGTATCAGGGCAGGTTAGTGTAGAGGCAGGAGCAGGTGTATCAGGGCAGGGTTAGTGTAGAGGCAGGAGCAGGGGTATCAGGGCAGGGTTAGTGTAGAGGCAGGAGCAGGTGTATCAGGGCAGGGTTAGTGTAGAGGCAGGAGCAGGGGTATCAGGGCAGGGTTAGTGTAGAGGCAGGAGCAGGGGTATCAGGGCAGGGTTAGTGTAGAGGCAGGAGCAGGTGTATCAGGGCAGGGTTAGTGTAGAGGCAGGAGCAGGGGTATCAGGGCAGGGTTAGTGTACAGGCAGGAGCAGGTGTATCAGGGCAGGGTTAGTGTAGAGGCAGGAGCAGGGGTATCAGGGCAGGGTTAGTGTAGAGGCAGGAGCAGGTGTATCAGGGCAGGTTAGTGTAGAGGCATGTGCAGGTTGTACTCACATTGTCCATGTAGCTGGGTTTAAAACCGTCTGTCTGGTGCCTCATTTCCTCTTGCTCAGACTGCCGCATCATCTGCTCTCGCCTGCGCCTCTCCTCCTCATGCCTACAGAAACAGCAGACACACACAAGCACACACACCCACACACGTACACATACACACACGCACAAGCACACACACATGCACACGCAAATACACACGCACGCATGCATACATGCACACACACACACACGAGGAAATATATTAACAGCATACGACTATCTCAACATCAAGGGTAAATAACTCCTGACAGACAGCTGTCACTCTCATTTCACTGTAATATTCATGTGTCTGTTCTCTCAGTGTTACATTTCTACACATTCCCCTTCTCTGTATTAGTGTTACATTTCTCCCCTGTCGATTTCTCTAAGTATCAAACTCTTATGTGTGTACCTCATTTCTATCTGTTTGCGTTTTTGCAGCTCTTGATTCCTCAACTCCTCCAGGTGCCTCAGTTCTTCTTGACGTCGCATTAGATCTGTTTCAGAGCAGGAAATGTACCATTCATTAAATCCCCCACTCCCTATTAAATCCCCCACTCCCTTTGAATTTACAGGTACACTGTCTAAATAAACACCTGCAGCTACCCCAGTAAACAATATATGCAGAGAATGTATTAAAACGTGAAATGTTGGTCCTGAAAGGCTCCTGGCATTATACTCATTGTACAAAAATAAATCACCGCTTCCTGGTTCCACTAATAACATACGATTTAAATGCAATATTGTAGAAACAAAATGAAGTATAAATAACCCAGGTGCATCAGTGTGGTGATGTACACAAATCAGGTTCGCTCGCGTGGTTGAATGGAATGGTGCTGTTCATTACATAACATTCATTCAGTTGTATACGAAGGTGGAGCTGCATGCTGCTGTATGTAATAGGCGGAGCTGAGCGTTTCTGTGGAAACCTTGTCTCATCATCATGAGCTGGTGCTCGTGTCGCGCTGCCTCCATCTCGGCCTCCAGCTTCTCTTTGGCCTCACTGATGTTGCGCTCCACCTGCTCGCGCTGCTGCTTCTCCATCTCCTCCAGGGCCTTCCAGCGGGAGGAGTACTCGAACTCAAACGTCCCAGGCTGGGCGAAGCGAGGGGGCTTCTCTCTCTCCCTGAAGCCCAAAGATTGCCAAAGTCAAGCTCCACACATGCACTCTCACACACTCACATGACCACCAACGTTAATCTCCACACATACCAAAATCAAGTTCCACACATACACTCAAGCACACATGTGCTCTCACTCGCTCACATGCACACTTTCATGCACACTTCACTGTATTTAAACCGGTAATCATGCTGTTGTGACCGGTCACATGCAGTGCTGGTTGGTAGTGTGGTAGCTCTGCTTTCCTGAGAGTCTCAGTCGGTAAAGAATGGGCCCTGTAATTACAGGTTTAAGCCTCAGACTCGGTTATGACTTCTGCTGAGAGGTTCAGTTCATTAAGGCCAATAGACACCTAATGTCCCTATACCTGTCACTGTAAAACTAGCAGGTCATCAGAAACATAAACTATCTTTCATCACACAACAAAACTGCATGTGCCAGTCAAACACATACACTAAACCTGAAATGACATCAAGAAATACCAGAAAGGGAACTATCCATTTAAGTTTGATAGAGTTCCTCCGGTCACTGCTGCAAAGGGTTCTGTCAATGACTCCAGTATGTCCAAACAAGTTAAGTCTTGACTTCAGTCCTGCACTACTTCTGTAGGCTGTACAATGTTGACTCAAACAGCAAAATTGCAGATTGCAGATTGGAGATAAAAAAGGAATGAAATATTTGAAAGAAGCATCTCTCTCTGTCCAAGAATGTTACAGTCTAGTCTTAAATGATGTCATGAGATAAAGACAGACAGAGTGATAGGCAGACAGACAGACAGACAATATTGAACAAACTTACTTGTGATATTGAGCACTTTTTTGTAAAATCTTTTCAGGAAGGCCGTCCTCATCGTCAAACTGGTCTGTTGGCTCAACAATAGCAGGACAGGGTGTTCTGGGGAGGAGGGGAAGTGGGGAGGAATAATAAAACATGTATGAATGATCATCATCACTCTATAGTTACATAGCTGTAATACCTCTGTCTTGGACAGACAATCTGATGGTTTGCATTGTTACTGAGCACTTATTTGATCAATTAAATTGGAATGATTACACAGTTAACACCTAACGATTTACTTTCTTGGGTCTGAAACCCAGCAGACCCTACAGGTTTCTGAGACCAGGGTTCAGAACCACTGTATAGTACATTCAGTATAGAAAAGTTCTGAGCTGAAAAGCTTTCCTGGAAAGCCTTGATCATTTGAACACACAGTTCCCCCTTTGGGAAAACTAGCATGGTTTAGCTAGTCACCACACCAGTGTGGGCTGCTCTATTTTCAGTTCTGCCTTTAACAAGAGGGTGATTAAAAGAGAAAGTAGCCAAATACCAAGACAACTACTCATATATTGCATTATGTCAAACCAAGATTTTAGCAAAGGCCCATTTTGGGTGAAATCGTTGTCCATTTTTACAATAAAATTAGCAATACTGGGGCATAAACAAGTGCCAAGCATTTTTCTTGTTTTTTTCCCATCAGCTTAACACAGGGATGTCCAATTTTTTAGTGGACCAAACCAGAATCTCAGCTGCAAACCAAAGCATTACAAATCCTAGATGCAAAGGTAAGTAAATATTTTTCCAACGTTTTTCCTCGGGCAGTTTCTCATCCGCAATTCAGTCATCCCTCAGCAAGAGGACGATAGAGTCTTCTTGTCAGTTAATTATCACAATGCTCCTCTCTAGTAATCTTCATCAGCTTCCACTAATTAAGCCCAGATGATGATTGACAGTGTCACATGTTGCTTTCAGCACATAAAACCATAGACACGTGGCAGATATGTTCATAGCGTTGCGTGGTAACGTTCACTTAATTTTTCTTACATAAGAAATGGGGACATGAAAACTGCAATTATTTAACCTGCAAAATAGTTAAATAAGACTAGTCAGAACAATTAAATAGTTTGAAGCATGGGTAGGCTGCTAAAAAACTCAAGGCTAAAACAGATGAACTCAAATGAAATAAAAATTCATATTACAAACTTTGTGATTAAATCTGATCATAGTCAGCGGTCAGCAATAGTCTCCACTGTTATTCTTTGGCAGTGCTAAATCTTAAACTCATCCATAAGAAGACACTACATCAACAAAGGCAAAGGCATCAACAAAGTTGTTGGAACAGACAAGTATCGTTTCGCCTTCTTCACAATATTTGACACATTAGATACTTTGACTGAGACGTGTGTGTTGGAGTAGTGTGCCTTTTTCCGTTGCTCCACTTTCATGTATTCTGATCTGTCTGCTCTCAAACCAGCAAATCATTTTGATCAGTCATGTGTCATGTTCTGCAGTCACCTTGCGCTGTGGCCCTAAAGCCTTGCCATGCAACTCCCACAGCTGTGCCAGCACTGCAGTATTCAGGGTGATGTCCATTTCTCAGGTACACAAATCTGGGGTAGAAACTGATGTAATGGAAACCGTCGAATACAGCAGAATACCAACTGATGTCAATTCTGTTTTTCTCGTTGACAGTGGAGTCCCCTTCATTGTTTATACCTGATGATTTTTATTTTGTCTGTTGATTGTTGTTTTTGTGCCTGTAGGAATTTGTTGCAAACTGTGCAAAATAAATTGACTTTGTCAGTATGAAATGTACAAGGAGGGTACTGTTGCATCTGGTCACTCAGAGAGTTTTTTGTTTGAAATTCCCTCCATGTTATTGTCCTTCCTCTGGCCCAGTGTATTAAATCAACAAATTGCTTTTATAAGGTCACAACTGATCATTAATTTTTATAAATAGACAGATGATTGTAACAGTGCAATGCTAACAGTGACCCCACTGGAATTTAGATGGGAATGTAAATTGAAATCATATTGGGGCACATGTCCTACATAAACAGGTTACCTTACTTACACAATGTGTGCCTTTACAGCATGGATATATGATTAATTGTGTTTATGTGAACATGGCTTCATTTATAATACTGTACTACCACCCCTTCAACAGGCCAAACTAGAGACAGGGCCAGGTTGGTCCTCCAGGGTTTGTTTTACTATTAAGAATATGAAATGTAGCAATCTAAAGTTCAGCAGTATTCAGTCAGCCATTCAAATTGCAGTTAAATGACAACTTGGTGGGATAGAGGCTTACGTGGTCAGTAAAAAGGCCCCATCTGTGCAGCGGTCCAATGCTTTGCGAGCTGCTGGTTTGGAGGCGAACTCGACAAAGCCCTTGCCAGTGGGTCTGCCCCGGTCGTCCACCTCCACAATGGCCCGCTCCACCGGCCCAAACTGGGAAAAGGCCTGTTCCAGTAGTTCGTTTGACACCACCGGGGATAAATTCCGCACGGTGAGAGCTGAGCCGTGGGTGGCAAAGCGAACGCGGATTGGCCGATTCCTCATTACTATCCCGTCCAACTCGGCCTTGGCGATCTCTGCCAGTGTTCTGGTTTCCTAGAGAGGCAACCAAAATGACCATGTGTCATTATGCCCGTGTCATGACAATTAAGAATGGAATGCTAATAATTCCACCTAAGCCCCACTGCGCATACTGACCCTAGTTAATCTAACCTTGCAAACATGCAAATTCTGTACATAAACTCTGATGGAGTGCATATTATCCCATTTGTATTCATATAATGTAATGTAATGTAATATAAACTTGTGTTATATAGGCCTAGGCTATATACATTGAACAATTCAGCAGTTCAACCGATTAACAAACGAATTATTTAATCATTGAAGTTGATACGAGCTTGTTTTACTAATTTGCATTGTTTACAATGATAATTTAAAACTATTTGGAGCTTGAAAAAAAACCATGTCAACGATCTAATAATATTTCTACAGTATCGGGTAATGTTCTGGGCTTTACGCTGGACAAATTTAGGTCATTTGTAAAATGCTCATTTATAAACGCTTATTCGGTCCGAAGGTTTTCCCGAGTTTTGCTTTCCTATAGCAAAGTCCTGTGCGCTGTGACAAAATTACAAATATATATTTGAAAGCTCAACTTGCGGAGCCCTATTTTTCTCTCGGCCTTGGCACAATCCCTGAATGGTGTGCATAGGCTACACTGTGGAGGTGCGGCGTTGCCAACCAATAGCACTATTTGTTTTGTAGCAAAATTGCCCCATAAAGGCAGAGTAGACTACTATAATTTAGCCAGCAGGATAATTTGTCGCGCTTTTAGCTGCTCACCAAATAGCTTAAGTGGATCGAGAGGAATGTCAAACGTGCACTCACTGGTTAGAATGCATCCTTTAATGCATCCTAAACCACTGGCATGTAGACTAAAAAATACGGTCCTCATTCGAGGACAGCTTTACAATATAAACACATTCAGCGAGTAGCAAGTGAAGAAATGTGTGCGCATGGCATATGCTCTGCTAACCAGTTAGGTAAACAATCATGTTCTACAATGCAGTTAGCTGTGTGTGCGATGCTACCAGGTCTAATAGCCTTAGTATGTAAAAGGGGGAGAGAAAAACAATCATAAAAGGAAAACAATAATACCAGCCGAATGAATCCGAATCCCCGGTCCCGGTTAATGAACACCTCGCTGGCTTCTCCATATTTCGCAAAAAGCTTCCTAAAATCCTCTTCTGTCAAGTCTGTGGGCAGGTTACCCACGAACAACCTGCATCGCTGGGTAAACGTTTTCTCCCCGGGTCTTCTGAAGCTTTTCAAGTCAAGGATCATCTCCAGTGACTCGTTGGCACCACTTTCAGGTACTGATTCCGAAGCTGGTGTTGATCCCTCCATTTCTGCCCCCTGTTCAGCTGCTGGTGACGCCAAATTGCGCTGTGCGTTGAGGGGTCTCGGCGAAGGAGCACTGTTTTGAATATTAACCGGTGTAAGATTGCTGCTTGTCATTGTAGTCGTTTTTGTAACGTATACGTTGTCCAGCTTTAATCCAAGAGCATCAAGAGAAATGTAAAGTTTATTATGGCCTACAGTAGAACTGTATGAGCAAAGGACGAACAACTGGGTCCTACAAAAGGATGTTCTGTAAAGATGGCGTTCGCAGCGATGCGCAGCTGCGGACGTCATCAAACTGCTAGTACTTCCAAGGCATCTTCAACATTCATTTTTTTGCAGATCCCAGATTAACCCATTTGCTCCCTCAAAGTTTCTCAAGCATTCAAGCAACTATTAAAATTAAATGTTGTAACATCTCCCTGTCATAATATTATTGCTGAGACTTCAAATACGTGGCTATTGCGTTTAAGTGTCGCAAAATCAAACACTGCTAGTACCATGGACAGTGCTCGATGCTTTTAAATAAACATTATATTTTCGACAGTGACACGGAGACACAATTATCTATTCAGTGAAAAGACTGGCTTTAATTCTTACATATAAAGTTACAGCATAGCCGTGAATTGGGGAGAGATGACGTCATATTTAGGATGAGATTTTTTTTGGACCATGAAAAGTCCAGTTACACCAAATAAAGATAAATCCACGGGTATCAAATCTGTAAAGATAATACCAGTTACCTCTGAGACAGCTACACAGTAGCACTAGGCTATGTATGCATGTGTGCAATGTATCTTAGTGTCATGAATTCACATAGACTAAGAATTCTGTATATAGTTTGACAATTGTTCCAAAAATATGCTTTCTACACACACCGACTTTATTCGATGGAGTTCCAGTTCAGTCAGCTCATTTTCAAAATCAAGTATGTATTTCCTTGGATGCGGTTACTGACAAATCAAGATTAGCAAGCGACGCATTCGATTCCTCGGGTCTGAACGCCCTTTGTCCAAATCGATCTAATCCCTACACGAGTAGCCTATCTTTGTGTACGTATGTGCGTGCGGGCGCGTGTGTGCGCGTTACTAAACTAACAAACAGCACAAAACAAACAAAAACAGGCTATGTTACGGAGGGAAGATAATCACTCTTTATGATATGTAGATACATGGTTAATTCTAGTTATAAGTGCTTATGACATAGGCGCCTCAGTGCGTAGCATAACCCAAGCAAGGTATCGAGTTACAAAGCACATAGCCTGTATTGAAACAACAGTAGCCTTTATAAATAATACATTGTAAATTATTATTATTATTATTATTATTATTATTATTATTACTATTATTATTATGTAATGCAGTCATCTCTGTGACGCAGCACGCATTCACGCAGGGCAGTTTTACAAGGAATCAGAGCCAAATTTTAGAGGAGAATGGTTGTGGCCATTTGTTACGACTAGAGCCATTTTTTTAAAAAAAGCCATTGACTAAAATCAAAAGTATTCAAATACCCAGATCTGTTAATGGCAACTGGATTTAAGTGAGGCTAAATCCGTATCTTATCATTAACACGTGTAGAGTTCAGGTACCTCGGTAAGCTCAATCTTGGTCTATGTTTTCGAGTTTGACCGCGGTAAGGCGTCAAGAAGACCATGTTGACGAGATCCAATAAGGAACCAAATATGGTGACCACTGTAAACCACACCCTGTTCGTGATGATTCCATTGCATAAAAACACAGTGTTCAATTGAACATTCGTAAAACACATCACATATTATACGAATGAGCATGATACACCATCAGCCTACATAGTACTTAACTCTATTGTAAATAAACCTAAGTATTTTGACCGCAGCCTTCCAGTTCGACATGCTGCGCTTGCGTGGTGATGAAAGGCGAGGAAAGGATCTCTTTTGACAGTCACCTCCCATGCGAACGTCGCTACGTCTTAACGCATGCGCTTCAGGATTTATGTCAAGACACAGAAGTGGCGCTATATCGTTCCCAGCTCGACTCGGGTAAGCGATCCAGAGACGTTTTTATCGCAATTTATGGTTAATTGGCAAAAGTTGTAGCAACAATTGAAGGTGTGCGTCTGGTGTACAAGGGAGCCCGCAAGTTTCCAGTTTTGTTGTTAAGTAAAATTTAATGGCGACTTAGCAGTTAATTTTACCCCGCCAGAGATTTTCTCCCCCTCTCTGCTGTGACAGGGTGCAATTGCCTGTGCTATCACGTATTGTTTCGTTCGCTCTCTAATGGCGGACGTGAGGCAGTGCCACTAACCGACTCGAGGGGGGCAAATAACAGCCCCCTGTCTAAAACAGGAAGTAAAACCAGATGTGCTGCGCGCGTGGACCGAAATGTCTAAGGTAGTTGACATCTATAGGGACATGAAGGTTTACGTTCGGTCATTTTTTTTTACATTTTTAAAAAGAGTGGAGTTGATGTAATATGCTGTGCTGTAGCGCCCCTTGGGGTCACCAAATATAATTTTTTGATTGCCCGGGGTAGTCGCTGAGGGGTAACTTCCCAATTAAATGACGCACTGGTATTGTAACGTTAGCCTTATGGAAAACGCATCATTCCAAGAGGAAACACATTGTAATAGCGAAGAACGCTTGGAAGTCAGGTAATTGAACTACTAAAACATGCTTCTCTATGAATACCTTAGTGCTCTGGAATCATTTTCTGCTGATCAAAGACGTTTTAGGCTGCTTTCACACACAATCGGTCTTCATAATCTGCAGCGAATAGTCACGAATAACTTATGATTATTTTTTTTCTGTAAAAACAATGGCGCAGTCTCCCTGGTTCGCCTCCCTCCAGTTCGCCGCTAATCCAATGACTGCGTGCGCGGAGGAGGCCAGGGGTGGGAACAGAACTCTCCCGGCTGAAGCACGTTTGCTGTCAGCTAAGAACAGCGAGTTCTCATTCGAGCATTAGACTTTTTTGGTGAGGAGCGAACGGTAGCTCATATTCTTTCTTTCTTTATTTATTTTTTCTTATAGACAAAGTTTTGGAGTTTAAAGTTTCCTAGAAAATGTTAGCAAACCGGCTCTGCTCGCAAGTTTCAGTCAGGTCGACGTCAGTGACCGGTTGTCTTCATACCGGCGGTCGGTGGCTCTCCGGATAAAACGGAGATTCTGTTCGTTCGCGCGGTCAAGGGCACGGCCCGAGGGGAAAGCCTGCATTATGCTAAGAGTGGTAGGCTTAATAAATATCAATTCATAATGTATGCGTTTTTAACTAACTAGTCAGCTGACAGATGGATGAAGGAAAGGGGCTTATATAAGATATGTTATTTGGTTGTTGAAGGTTGGATGAATTGGGTGAACTTATTGAAATTAGTGTTCATTGCTGGCAGATATAACAAAATGGGTACCTCAATATGGTATTGTCTGTATGGGTTTTTGATGTAATGCTCATTTATGAAAAAGATAGATGGTAACTGTGTTGCATTACATAATGTGATGGGGTAGGTGTACTGTACAGTAGCAGCAGTGTGTGCTGCCAGAGACACCCCTCTTCTTGTGATGCCTGTTCATCCAGAGTCACTCATGATGTGGAACAGGACACATGTGTCTGATATGGTTTCATCCTGTGTTCATTTTGAGGGCAGTGGAGGACCCAGACTCGGCCCTTGGTAATGGTGATTTGAGAACAGCGTTTGGGCACCGATGTGCTCCAGGACCGCATGCAGTAATGGCTGGATGGGTTCTGCATTTCAGCCTGTCTCAGAAGTCCTGCCTTTACTGCTCAAAGTCCAGCCCCCTGGTGCTGTTCCTCCTCAGGTTCTGATGCTCTGGTTGCAGCAGATGGTTCTGGTTCTGTTGTCTTTGTGAAAACGTTACCGAGCCTTGTTGGCGGCCATGGAAACCACCGAGAGGAACGTTGTGCATCCTCAATTGCAGCTGCAGCGGGGCTGGATGCCCTCCTTCCAGTGGAGAGCAGGAGCCGTGTGGTTGGTTGCCATGACTGCATTGCAGTCAGACGCTCCATGGTGGCGAGGGTTTGACAGCTGGACGCCGGATAGCTGACGGACATGAGGGGAGGGGGAGGTGGGGCATGGGGGTAAGGGGAGCCACAGACCAGGGTGAGGTCAACAGGAACATTTAGGCTTTTTTGGGCTGTATGGTCACGTGCTGCTGGGCTGTTTCATGCCAAGTCAAACATCCTAGTTCAGATGTTCTTGAAAATTGGCACATTCATTTTGTGTTTCTCGAATGTCATATTTTTGAGTGATGTCATTTATTGTAGCATTGGGATCTCTTGTGGTTTTAGAGGCTGTTAAAATATTTGTATCTTGTAAAGGCGATGCAAATAATTTTCTATTGTACAAAAATAAATACATAAAATTAAAAATGAAAAAAAAATATATATAAAATATTGTGTGCGTGTGTGTAGTGCGCGCATCTACATACATATGTACACGAAAGATGGTGAACCCTATCGGAGGTCTACCAAGAGAAGAAAAAAAACCCCTTGGTGGTTTGATCACCACGGCAACAAATGAATTGCATCACCGATGGTGAGGAGATGCTGGATTGAGAGAGAGGGAGAGAGAGAGAGAGAGAGAGAGAAAGACAGGCAGACGGAGAAGGGGAGTGGTGTGTGGGTGTGGTTGTAGGTGTACAGTCATCCCCAGATGAGATGATGCATGCGTGTGCTTTGGTACGGTTGTGACGTTGTATGCTTAAAACCTGAGCTTGCGGTGCTTGTAACGGGAGTAGTGTGTATTTCGCACATTGCAAGGGGAAGAAAATCATGTGAGTGTGGGGCTGGTGGACCTCACTCACTGCGCAGGTGGAACGCTGTGAGATTGGTGGGGCGGGGGCTTCCGTTTGGGAAATCTGGGATTTGTGATTCGTGTTCCCACCTCCGTTATTAGATCCCCTTTAAAAGGGCATGGAATTCTGTCTTTCACTGTCCATACAGCATGCGTCAGACATAGTAGCACTTAGCCTGTTAAATTCTGTGAAAACAAAGAAAAAAATACTGTTTGAATTCTGTGTTGTGATGCTTGCACTGCCTCAGCTGTTTGCTGTGGTAAGTGTGTCTGGATGGATTGGTTATCCCTGTATCCATCGCCACAGCTCAGTGAATAGGCTGCCTTCCTGGTGCTTCTGCTCTGGCTCGCTATGTCTCCCTCCATCTTTTTCACCCACGGCTTACTGTGAATCTGCAGGAAACTGCTTGCATCAAATAAACGTTTCTGTTTCTTTCCGGAATCTTATTTTATTGAATGGTATTGAGCTAAACCAAAGGGCATACTGTGCCACAAAATGGAGTTTCTAGTTATCCAATAGTAGTGCATGAATAGAGGAAGTTTAGTGTATCAACCTACACATACCAGAGAGGGCAACATATTTGATGTGCTGTTGATGCTAATTTCCAAATGAAACTGGTATAGTTGAACCTTTTTGTCATATAAATAAAATTTTCATTCATAAGCTGAAAACTGCCAAACTACTTTCATGAATGTGGAAACTTGGTTGCAGAAAACAGTGAAGTATTGGCATTGGCTAATATGGCCAGACAAATGCCTGTTATTGACATTGACCCCAGAATTTCGATATTGTGCATCCCTAGAAATTGTAGGTCCAGTGCACATGTTTGAAACTACATTCACTAATTACCAATTACTCCTCATTGGTTTCTTCACCCAAATTTGGAATGGCCAAGTGTATTTAGGCTATTCATTGCTGCAACCCTTGTTGTTGATTCTGGAGCGAGAAGACAAGCATGTGCTCCCCTTCCATAACACGTCATGTCAGCCTCCGCTTCTTATCACATCGTAGGTTGTATATTGGGGCTGTACGAACAAGAGCCGGAAGAAGACACTTAACATGCAGGTCAACAGGCAGACTTGCGGGTGCCCAATCAACCAGTGGGGGACACCGATGCACAATGAGACGCGAAAAACCCTCTCATCCCTGCACCAGGCTAGCGCCAATAGTGTGTCCCTCCGCAGGGCTGCTGGCCACAGTCAGCACTAGCACAGTGTGGATTTGAAGGCAGGCCGTGGGGCCCATACGCACACTAGCACAGTGTGGATTTGAAGGCAGGCCGTGGGACCCATACGCACACTAGCACAGTGTGGATTTGAAAGCAGACCATGGGGCCTATATGGGCACTAGCACAGTGTGGATTTGAAAGCAGGCCATGGGGCCTATATGGGCACTAGCACAGTGTGGATTTGAAAGCAGGCCATGGGGCCCATACGCACACTAGCACAGTGTGGATTTGAAGGCAGGCCGTGGGACCCATACGCACACTAGCACAGTGTGGATTTGAAAGCAGGCTGCAGGGCCCATACCCGCACTAGCACAGTGTGGATTTGAAAGCAGGCCATGGGGCCCATACGCACACTAGCACAGTGTGGATTTGAAAGCAGGCCATGGGGCCTATATGGACACTAGCACAGTGTGGATTTGAAAGCAGGCTGCAGGGCCCATACCCGCACTAGCACAGTGTGGATTTGAAAGCAGGCCATGGGGCCCATACGCACACTAGCACAGTGTGGATTTGAAGGCAGGCCGTGGGACCCATACGCACACTAGCACAGTGTGGATTTGAAAGCAGGCTGCAGGGCCCATACCCGCACTAGCACAGTGTGGATTTGAAAGCAGGCCATGGGGCCCATACGCACACTAGCACAGTGTGGATTTGAAAGCAGGCCATGGGGCCTATATGGACACTAGCACAGTGTGGATTTGAAAGCAGGCTGCAGGGCCCATACCCGCACTAGCACAGTGTGGATTTGAAAGCAGGCCATGGGGCCCATACGCACACTAGCACAGTGTGGATTTGAAAGCAGGCCATGGGGCCCATACGCACACTAGCACAGTGTGGATTTGAAAGCAGGCCATGGGGCCCATACGCACACTAGCACAGTGTGGATTTGAAAGCAGGCCATGGGGCCCATACGCACACTAGCACAGTGTGGATTTGAAAGCACACCATGGGGCCCATACGCACACTAGCACAGTGTGGATTTGAAAGCAGACCATGGGGCCTATACGCACACTAGCACAGTGTGGATTTGAAAGCAGACCATGGGGCCCATACGCACACTAGCACAGTGTGGATTTGAAAGCAGACCATGGGGCCTATATGGGCACTAGCACAGTGTGGATTTGAAAGCAGGCTGGAGGGCCCATACGCACACTAGCACAGTGTGGATTTGAAAGCAGGCCATGGGGCCCATACGCACACTAGCACAGTGTGGATTTGAAAGCAGGCCATGGGGCCCATACGCACACTAGCACAGTGTGGATTTGAAAGCAGGCTGCAGTCTGTGTTAAAAAGAAACCAGTCAGCACAAATGAATCAACTTCTCACTGAACTGAGTAGCAAATTCAAAAGCTTGTAAATTACCCCAAAGTAAGCCCATCAGACCTGTTTTTAATATAGGCTAAAGTGGGATTAAGAGTATAGAACTGCTTTGTCTCAAGTGGGCTATGACTCCTTTCAATGGCAGACAAGCTCATGGGCATTTAGGCTATCTTTGATTTTTATCTTTTATTACTATTAGATCTGTTTATTCATATTTTATATATATTTATGGAATACAATATTTATGTGTTACTTTTTATTAAGAGGTCTGATCCATGTTAATTACTATGAACTGATTGGTAAAAAGGTGTTTGCAAAGCAGCAATGACTTGAGAAGAACAATAAACTTGTAATATCAGTGTTTCCTGTAGGAAAGTTGCTAGTTAAGAAGTCAAGCTAGGGATACTCAAATGTGGCCCTCGACACCAGTAGTACAGCTGGTTTTCATTCTTCCCCTCTGAACAGGACTGATTTAACATAACATAACATAACATAACATAACATAACATAACCCCGCCCTGGGCATGTTGAAGTGTCCTTGAGCAAGACACCTAACCCCTAACTGCTCTGGCGAATGAGAGGCATCAATTGTAAAGCGCTTTGGATAAAAGCGCTATATAAATGCAGTCCATAACATAACATAACATAACATAACGTAAGACGATTTAAACCTGGGTCATCAAGGGACTTAAATCTCTGGCTAATCATTGGCATTGATCAATTAACTATCAGGTAGAAAAGGCAAAGTAAAATTAGCAGTGCACCACATGTAAGAGGGGTGGAGTTTTCTGAGAGATATTGTGATCGTGGATGGGGGCGTTGTGCTCCCTGGCTGCATTCGCCATAACAGTATTGTTTAAAGCGGAAGTTCACCCAAAGATAAAATTAAGGTAAGTTTCTAGTTTTATAGATGTCTGCTTCTGCTCAGCCTAATACTGCGGATCTCAACAGACCCATATTTTTGCGGTGCTCAATGTGGCAAAAGTCGACATTTGAAAAACAGTAACGCATCTTTCCAAATAATGCCACGGTTACTCATGACCATCCACAGAGCTCAATTTGTGCACAGTTTAATTGAGAACAACTACTTATACTGAAGTACGGCAACTATGTATATCCAAGCAAGTCTTGTGTGCAGGCAGACTAGTATGAAACTTCAGTGGTGATGACGTGATGGCGAAATGCGACCGCTTTTAAATTCATGGCTGAGTTATTAGCATATGTCATTTTTGTTGTAGAACAAAATGTGAAACTTGCTTAGGCTTAGGCCTATGTTAACTACAGACCTTATTTTCTGCATAATTCTAAAAACCACAGTTGATTTGGCGTACTTTGGGAAAAGAAGTAGTTTTCAGTGAAACTGTGCACAAATTAAGCTCTGTGGATAGTAGCCTAACTCTAAGCATTATATTTGGAAAGAGATGGAAGAGGTGGTTGAATTTTTTAAATGTAAATTTTCAGCACATTGAGCACCACTAAAATATGGTCTGTTGAGGTCTGTTGTATCAGGGTGAACTGCAGTGGATATCTGCAGCCATGCAGCAAATTTCACCCAAATTGGCCAGATGGTGGCAGAATGCCAGACTCCTGATAATAGTTTGCTGATGTGGTAGCCCAGGTTTGAATCTGTGACGTCTCTGCAATGGTGCCCAGCCTACATTCAGGGAGAGTGCCTTTATTGACTGGCCACTCAGGTAAGATAGGAACAATGGATAGTAATGGAAAAAAAGAGCAGAAAAGCTGCTAAGTTCCTGGTGTTTTTCCCGGGTAGTAGCTACACAAGAGTAGCCTATGCTGGCAGTGGTGATGTTTAGGATGAGCCAGGAGGCCCTTGGTTTTGGTTCATTCTGAGTTCTTTGGGTGCGGTGGACTAAACTTTGTTAATCCTATGTGGTGAAGAGCAGCATGGGTTATTTAGAGGTCTAAAGGTTCTAAAGCTGTGGAATGGGACTGCCTCCAAATCTCGGTTTCTGTCTGGCCTCCACCAGTCTGCCTCATGAGAACATACAGCAGGGGGAGCCTATCTGGGTACAGCGTTTCTTCTTGGTACTTTGATGGACCTGTAGTCCAGAACTAATCCCGTCCTGAGTACTACTGACTACTGACTGGCCACGAGGCCAGGGGGTGGATGGATATTTTACCATATCCCTCCCTAACTGAGCAATAATATGGCAACGGGTTGATCAACTCCCTTTTCGTGCAGTTTATTTAGTTACGGTTCACAGCCACTTGGTTGTCCCAGAATTAGCTGCTTAATCTCTTGTCAGAATAGTGACCCCTCTGGTTGGTAAAGTACCTGCGTATTCTGGTTACCTGAGAAGAAGCAGCGGATGGCTGGACTTGCTTTTGCAAAGGCGTGTGCTTATGTGTGCCCCCCGATGACACAAGCATACCGTTACAATTGGGGCATCCCAAACTGCAGAGAAATACTCTGGGATTAAACAAGGAAAGGCGGGGGAAAAATGTCAGCTCAAGGGCATCCGGAGTACTAGGCTTAACTGTATTTCTGCGAATGTCACAGGCATGGTTTTCAGGTAAATAGTGATACGTTTAGGAAATATACGTACTTAATGCAAAAAGCTGTACAAATATATGCACCAAGAGTGTAAAATGTATTTATTTCATGTGGGGTCATGGTTATGGTTGGTATAGACCAGGATGGGCAAACTCAAGTCCTGAAGGGTCTGCAGGCCTATTTTGGACTTAGTGTGCAGAGTCTTTAGCAATCAATGACTTGAACTAATCACTTAAGTGCTGAAACATCCTGAAAACCAGCAACCTGTGGCCTTCCAGGAATGGAGTCAAACACTCTTGATGATGACTAAACATAAGCATAACACAAGTATCACTAAACATCACACTAAACTGGGAAACAAACCAAAATAATATTAATTTGCGCTAACCAGGACAACTGGTAAAGGTGGGGCAGGGCCAATCTATTTGTCACCACTCTCCTTTGATAGGAAAATGGTTCTGTGTAAACAGGAAGAGGTTTTGGCTCCCTTGCTCAGGAAACACAGCACATAGTAAGTACAGTTTGGGCAGGACCACATACGCTGAAAGGATATGAGAAGAACACTACACTTCCTAAGGGCTAACAGGGACATGGACCTGCAGCAGATAGCAGGGGCCAACTGTCACCCAACTCCAAGTGCAGCACCCTTTTCCCTCAGAGTATACAAGAACAGTGTGCCTATTGAGGTTACACTTGCTGAAGTAGGTATCCACACCTAACTGGTCCCCCAGCCTGCCTGAATCATGTCCCTGTTCCCTGAAAGAATGTGGAAAAAACAGTGAAGATTGTTCTGGGTATCAGGCCCACTGGCTGGCTGTTATGCAGCACTGGATTTTTTTCTTTTGTTTGTTTTATTTTAACCTTTATCTGTACAGGTGAATTCCATCAAAATAGTAATTTATTTTTCAAGTCCTGGCCAAGAGGTTGCAGTATAATTGCACATCATAAAATACAATACAGCAGAGTACAATACAGAGCAACAGCCATAAAACGAAGTCTCAATGATTTTTACAGGTCACCAGCACCAGATATCGTCACAGTCCTGATTATTGGCCTTGGAGCAGTTTTCTACTGAGACAGTGATGATGATGGTGGAACTGAGGAAGTTCCAACAGATTGAGCCCACAGGAAACTGAGAAACGAGTCTTTGAAAACAAAACAGAAAGGTAGATTTCATTTAGCATTTTTTTTTCTTATCAACATTATTTCTTTGTCCAAAGCAACAATGTAGCGCTTCTCATTTTGAGTTGTGTTGATGTGATGGAGAGAACATGTGCATCTCGTCTCCCTATTCGTTTATGTTCTGGTATTCCAACTTTGAATGATAAATTTCCGTAAATTTCATGAGAGTAACGGCTACAAGATTCCAATGCTAGGACATAGCCAGTGGTCGTGCTAGCCCATGGAATCCCGCGTCTTTGGAACGCCGGATGTAACGCAGGATGTAACGGAATGAAATAAACTACAAGTAATGTTTTGCCACACAGGCTAAAATAATATTAAAATATTATATTAAACATTAATATTAATATTAAGAACCCTAGGAGTGAGTTTTAATTTGCTCATGTTGAGCAGGATAGCTAGGGCTTGACATCTTGTTTTCGACTTTTTATTCAAATTAAGCACTTTCACTTTGACTGTTGCAATGCTACCAACAGCTGTGTAAATATTATGATTAATGAACAACACAAATGTTAGACACCGAAAGATGGTTGACTCAAAGAAACAGGAGTAAATATTTTGTTACGGTTCAAGTCTGGGTCATCGGCCGTTGTAAAACTGGGAATGTCTACATTTTCATAGAACACAGCGTATATTTTCCTGTCATCTTCGCTCTTTTTTCCAGCGTAAAAAGCACAGAATCTTCTGTTAACACGACCACCGATGGTGCACCACTACTCTTTTATCCAGTGCTTTTACCCAATATTGAACACAGGAGCCAGTTTTTTTGGTTTTGGCTTTATGTTAATCACACTCTACTGATTTTCCCACATTGTAATCCTCAGCATCATTTTCTCTTATTGTAACAATGTTTTTTTTTAATGTTTGTCATTTGATGATGCCACTTCTTATGATAGTATGATAGGAAAATGTGACGGTATGATTGCATATTTTATACTACTTCAGGTTTCATACTCATTCACTTGGCTGGGCTGTCTGTGACACATCAGTTCACATCAATGAGATTCAACTGAAGATGTAACAGGCACCACTTAGTTTCATGGATCCATGACAAAATCAGACTCAACAATAGGGAATGTTATGAGCTGTGGACCAATGAGTTCATATGAATGCTAAAGGACTGTTATTGGGTGGTATAAGCCACTGAAATGCCCTGCCACAGGTCAACCTTTTCCTGGCCTAGTGGCCACTGATATTTGTGAGCTGGTTTTGTGGTATGCTAGTCTGTGGTCAACAGTGTTGTCATACTTTCTTACTGAAGGTTTTCTCTCCTGGTTAGCAGCCTGCTCTTCCCTCACTGTTGGTGCACTGCTGACTGTGCTAGTGGAAGGGGCTTCTGTTGGCATGCTTCTGCTCTCTGCTGTGCTTCTGATTGGCTGATTCAGCAGACTTGTGTCCGTGTTCACAGGTGGTTGCCTAAGTGATGGATGGAGGTTTGTCAGAGGGTGCGGAACCCAGGCTGGGAGGAGAGGAGGGAGAGGTGCCCGCGGAAGAGACGCCCCCCATGGACATTGTGGCCACGCCTACAGTGGAGAGCACAGCCACAGAGACAGGGCCTGACAGCGCCAGCAGTCCTACCCCCACCCCCGCGACCTCTGACCCCCCCAGGGTCCCCACGGTCGATGATGACGATGTGCTGCTGGTGGAGGCCCCGCCCTCCAGCAAAGATCCAGGCCCCACTCCCACACCCGCACCCCAAACTGATGCCCCCACAGAAGCCCCTTCACCTAAACCCACGGACTCTGCTGAGGAGAGCACCACGGCGGCCTCTACCACACACACCCCCACCAAGACCCCAACTCCCCCTCCCTCTCCCCCTCCACCCTCTACCTCTCCCTCTCCTAACTCCTCCACTCCACCTGATTCCACAGCACCAGGTAAACGCCAAGGGGAGCCTATTGTGATCGACGACGAGGAAGACTCCGCAGAGCGGAAGAACTCCTCCTCAGCTCTGAGCAGCACAGAGCCTGATTCAGAGATCAAGATCGCCAATGTCACCACCCTGGGCGTGACCTCTGCCGCCAGCTCTGTCCCACCCCTCAATGATGAGGCCACCCCCACTTCTGCTGTCGCCACAGCAACCGTGGAGGAGCCGGCTGGGGGACCCACGCAGGGGGACATGAACTTGAAGATCACTAGCGTGACGTCGCTGCAGAAGGGCGGGGCTGGGGCAGGGTCGGGGGAGGAGAACGGTCTGCAGATCAGTGGGACCTTCAGTCTGAACCCCGAGGCACAGGGCACCCCCTCTGATCTCTCCACCTCCAAGACCCCCACATTCAACCCTGGCCGAGTTAGCACAGCCCACGAACCAGTCCAGAATGGGGAGACCAGCACACTGCAGAGACCTGGTAATTAAAACACACGCTAACTCACACACACACACACACACCGCACACACACACACACATACACACAGACACACACACACACACAAACACACACACACACACACACACACACACAAACACACACACACGCTAACAAGCATACACACACGTGTACACACACGACACACAAACACACACACACATACACACAGACACACACACACAAACACACACACACACACACCGCACACACACACACACACATACACACAAACACACACACACGCTAACAAGCATACACACACGTGTACACACACGACACACAAACACACACACACACATGCTAACACGCACGCACGCACACACACGTCACACAATATGTACACAGGCACGCATGCATGTATATAGTGTACAGTGTATGATGCACACGAATGGTTGTCTTAGAGATGCTGTGGAAACTGTGTGGATATGCTACATCCTTGTTTGTTGTATCTTTATAGTCATTCTCAGCTCCACTCTCTCTGCTTCATTACTTAGCATGTTTTCTCCTTCAGCAGCATGAAGAGTCTGCCTGCCTGTGGGGTCTGCTGTAAGAGTTTCTTTATGCACCTGAAACCTTCCCTATCTTGCTAGCTGCCTATCAGTCCTTCTCTCTCTTCCTCTCTTTCTCCAGGACCAGAATCACTGCTGTAAAAAGAACAATGCATCCATAGAAAGCAGGTTTTTGTTTTAGTCCAACACTAAGACACCCAATTCTACTTGATTGAAGACCATGATTAGTTGAATCATGAATTAATTTTTATTGAACTTTTTTGTGCAAGCATATAACTGCTCTTATTTTTTATTTTGGCATTTCCCACTGCCATTTTGGAGGTTTATAAATGTACTCGATATGGGTTTGATCTTTGTTATATTTCCACACGCAGATTCCTGCATATCCCAGTCAGCTTCTTTCCCTCGGAACCAGAAGCAGCCGGGAGTGGACTCCCCAGCTCCAGCCGCCTCCCTGCCCAAACCGGTAGCCTCCTCCTCAGGCTCGGCCCCTCAGCCGGGCCCCAGGACTGTGAAGGTCACGTGCGCCAACTGCAGGAAACCCCTGAAGAAGGGACAGACCGCCTACCAGCGCAAAGGCTCCGCCCACCTCTTCTGCTCTACCACCTGCCTCTCCTCCTTCTCCCACAAGCCCGCCCCCAAGAAGAACTGTACCATGTGCAAGAAGTAAGGGTCCCCTTACCCCACAGCCCTGCAACTGCCTAACCACACCCCTGCACCTGTAACCACACCCACCTCAAACCATACGCCAAAAACCTGCACCTCCCTAACTACACCCCTGCACCTGTCTAACCACACCCACCTGACATGTATGACTAATGTCTGTGTATGCGTATGTATGAGTGATGTCTATACATCTTTATTGAGTGTGTATATGTGTGTGTGGATGTATGATGCACTGAGTGTATTCATACGGTATATGTGTGCATGTAAGAGTAATGTCTGTACTGAGTGTGTGCGTGTGTGTGTCCGTGTATGATTGAAGTCTATCCTGAGTGTGTGTGTGTCCACGTATGAGTGATGTCTATCCTGGGTTTGCGTGTGTCCATGTATGAGCGATGTCTATTCTGGGTTTGCGTGTGTCCACGTATGAGTGATGTCTGTCCTGAGTTTGTGTGTGTCCATGTATGAGTGATGTCTGTCCTGAGTTTGTGTGTGTCCATGTATGAGTGATGTCTGTCCTGAGTTTGGAGTGATGTCTATCCTGAGTGTGTGTGTGTGTGTGTGTGTGTGTCCTTGTATGAGTGATGTCTATACACCTTTGATGAGTGTGTGCTGTTTTCAGGGACATCACCAGCATGAAAGGCACCATCGTGGCTCAGGTGGACTCCAGTGAGACGTTCCAGGAGTTCTGCAGCACAGGCTGCCTGGCATCCTATGAGAGCAAGCAGAACCCGCCCAAAACGGCCGTCCGGACCAAGTGCACCGTGTGCGGGAAGATGACCGAGGTGAGGCCGGCCTGTGGGGCTGTGTGAAGACCGTGCGTGTGGGTTACACCCTAGGGCCTGTGTACACTGCTTTTTGCTTCAGCCACTCCCACGCTTAGTGAAAGGAACAATTCACCCAAATATATTTTTTAATATCTGCAAATGCTGATTCAAAAACCCTGATTTTCTTTTGTTATTTACGCTCTTTTGTTATGATAACTCACATCCGATGATGTAGGCAGTACGAACCCTGCTCTTGTGTAACTAAAAGTACATGTATATGGGCATTCATGCTCTTCCGCTTAATGTCTTCACTGTCTGTACATGTGTGTGTGTACTTGAACTCATTGATCAATTGAGTAAAAGTGTGTCAATACAGTGTTCCTATCTTTTAAACTTTATATTGAAAGAGATTGTGTGCAGCCATTTTCCCTGGCAGGATTGGGCTCAATTTAATTTTCATTTTAGTCAATTCACAGAAGGAATTGAAAATCAGTTCATGAACTGAAAAAAAATCTGAGGATTATCAGTTAATGAATTGAATCAGCATTCTTTTTGGAAATTGATTTGATTGAAAATGGAATTGACCAAAACCTTTTACCTTTTGCTTGGTGGGAATTGTATTACAATGCCAAATTGAAATACCGTTTTGCTGAGAATAGCAGAATTTTGAAAAAGCTTGATTTCTAACACATGTAAAGAAATTAGGCTTGGTATTGATCACAACCACAATAAATGGAGGTTACATCATATGAGTTGCGTACATATGAGTGCAGTGCATTTTCCATCAAGGTAATTAAGGATATAAATTCATGTGATTCTGCATTTTTTGTGTTTTATTTTCACAGAATGCAGGTTTGGCTCACTTACTTTTTTGTAAGCCAAGAAACAGGTGGTATTTGGCTGTAGTAGCCAGGTGTTCACACATTCAGTAAGGATGGAAAAACTGACCTGTAGAATGCAGGCACCAGTGTGTGCACAGAAGCTACACAGTATACTGACTTTACTGATAGCTGTTCCATGAGGCCATTTGCAGACGTGCGGGCTGCAGGCACCCAGTCCGCCAGTGGGGGTCACTAGAGAGCAGTTAGGTGCAGATTTCAACACCCTCCATAACCCTGGGCAATGCTCCTGCCAATTGTGCCAAGCCCTGTGGAGCTACCGGCCAAAGTCAGCACTGGCACAATCCGGAATAGTTCAGTTATCAATAAGTTATACGGGATGTTAGGATTTCTCAAGTATCTGGGGAAATTGAGTCGTCTGTCCGTCTGAATTTTGAGAGCTCAAACTTAAGCCAGCTGCCACAAATGAGCGTGTAAATTCATGCAAAAACAATGTTCCAGAACTGGAGTGTAATTTTTCCCCTCAGAGAACATTTATATATTGTTTACGTGATGTTGTTATCATAATATTCTTTATTGGCAGAAATAAAAGTTTTGATTACTCTGGCTACATTGAGTATTTGGAAGTGTGGACACCTGGGTCAATAAATCAATCAATTAATTATTTCATCAGTCTGGTATATGAAAAAAGTCCAGCTTTAGAGACTACTACAAATGCTCAATGAGCAGCTATTAGATTCTAGAAACTGCTGTGTTTGGTTTGTACAAAAACTAGTGTACAAATGGAGTCCCCCAGGGCTCCTCATTGCTGGTCCCCTGAGTCCCTGACTTACCGAACCCCTAACCCCTCTGCTCCTCAGATTCGGCACGAGGTCAGCTTCAAGAATGTCACCCACAAGATCTGCAGCGACATGTGCTTCAACCGCTACCGCATGGCTAACGGGCTAATCATGAACTGCTGTGAGCAGTGCGGGGACTACCTGCCCAGCAAGGCCTCCGCCAACCACTTCCTGGTGATTGACGGCCAGCAGAAGCGCTTCTGCTCCCAGAACTGCGTCAGGGACTACAAGCAGGTCAGCCCGCCTCCTTCCTGTGATGTCATCATCAACATTATCAGTACCTGGATTGTAAGGGTCTGATTCACAAGGGTCTCAGAGTGCAGGTGGTCGGATCTTGAGAGATTTTGTGGTGTTCTCACCTTACCGTCCTGGACCAGCACTTAGTGTGGCAGTTATAGGCCAGATCAGGCCATGCCTGCTTAAAGGGAAATGCCATTCTGGGTTTTTCTTTTATTTGAAGAAGAATAACTGTCCTCCTGATTAAAGTGAGCTCTCAGCCACTCTCTGCATGCAGTGAGTGCGGAGATATAGCCCCAAAGCTACTGCACATTTTCCGGTTTCCTGCTTTACTAAGGGCTATAGTGGAGTGGTCTCTGACAGTCTATGTGTGTCCATCAGACAACTTCAGACACAGGTGGACAAATCAAGCTGTGCGCAGTCCCACTCATTGCAGCAAACAGTAGGCATTGCAGCGCAGTTACCATGTGTACACCATCAGTCATCGTTTACCCAAGATGGCTCCGTGTCAGCTGCAAGTTCCGCTCTAACAGCAATGTGAGAAGCTGCCGCCTTACATCTTCATCGTATCTCCTTGGCCGTGTATTTGGGCTCAAAATAGTAGCCTTCAACTTCTGATTCCAATAAAATCTCCTGAAAGGTGGAGTCATCCAATGTATCAACCACAAAATCGTTGGAAGCTATTATATTTGAACAATAGGTAGCCAAAACTCATTGAGCCAAGTCCACTACACTAGCTAACTTGCAGGTTAATACTGTTTGCAGTTGGAACAGCTGCTACCCCGCCCCCCCTCTCCAAGTTTGGTCAGTACCCCCATACACTAGTATGGGAGGTCAGAGGGCGGTATCTCCTATTTAAAATGACCCGCTCATTGTTGTTCTTCAAAAATGAGTAAGGGTATAGGTGTATATCATTATGATGTATACCTCTACCAAATTTGCGTCTGCTGCTGCTGCTATTTTTGTGCAGAGATTGCTTTGGCCAGACACTAAGAGACTAAATCAATCACGCCTTTATCTGTTAAATGAAGTTAATGTTGTTTTGTGGTGGAATTTCCCTTTTGTCATTGGTCAGGTTGTCGGAGGGCATTTTGCAAAGTGTTTTCCTGTTTGAACCACAGCATTCAATTCAGACCAGCCTGAATGATGTGATTAGTTTGAAAGTATTGATTATTGTGTCCTGAAAGATGTGTGGGCTTATTGCCCCAAACTGCACTGCACTGCAGGCCAAAAGCAGTGCGTATACAGTACCTTGGAAAAATATTCAGACCCTTGAACAATTTTTACATTTTGTTGCTTTCAAACTTTCTTTTGTGACATTTTGAAATATAATTTACTCCGAGCATTTGCAAACAAATGCAAGTAAAAAAGTTGATAAATACTGAAAATGAAATAAAAATGGAAATGCTTGAGTATTCCACCCCTACACTCTGGTAGCTGGAAATTACTGCAGGTGCAAAAAAAAGAAAAATCACTTTAACAAGCCTCTGGCCTCTGTCTGTGTACCATAAAAGTGGTTAAAATGATTTCAGTGTAAAAATAACCTGGTTTTGGCAGGATCATTAGTCTGTTAATGAATTTGATAGAAACATGCACAAATGAAGCCCAGGGAGCTTTCACAGCAAGAAGGGTACAAAAATATATAACAGCGTTTGGACATCCCAGTCAGCACTGCTGGGTCAACAGACGGAAGTGCAAACTGCGTTGCACAATCCAAACGCTGCCTAGAAATGGCCGTCCCAGAGAACTCAGCGACTGAAGGAGGGGGAAGTTGGGGAGAGAAGGCAGTGTGAGGACAGTTTCCTTAAAACAGTTGTGGGGCTGAATGGCTGAGTGGAGAAAATGTGTGTGTGTGTGTGATGGGGCCCATCCTTCATCACTCGCTTTAAATGCATTCAGCTTTCCCTTCCAGTGCCATTAAACAATAATTAAATGGGCCTGTGTGAGTAATGGTCATAAGTCGGTGTGTAATACATACCGTGTAATAACATGTAATTAAACGCGATGGATTTTATTTAAAATGGAGAAAAGCGGAGACGTTGGGGGAAAATAATGCTTGACCGGCGGGCGCGGCTGCTTGTGGGGAAGTAATGCGCGTGAAAGCTTTTGCTGTACTGAGGCGACTCATTCATTTTTCAGGCAATGAAGTCATGTAGGTAAAGCACAGTTTTGTAGTGGCTGGCTGCTTTCACGTCTGCAGAAAATGCATCTTTTCCCCTCATTTGAATATATTTCAGTTGGGGGCCGTGCGACTTACCGGGAAGTGTTTTTGCAGGTGCGCGTGAAGTGTGGCCTGCATGCACGAGCACGCTGTGAATACGGGCGTAGCCGTCGCTCTTTCGCTCTAATCCGTATGATTTTGCTTATTTGCCATAATGTATATGTCTGTGTATAATTTATTTGCTTCCTTATACATCATCATTACATTACATTACATTACAGGCATTTAGCAGACGCTCTTATCCAGAGCGACTTACACAACTTTTACATAGCATTTTTACATTGTATCCATTAATACAGCTGGATATATACTGAAGCAATTTCGGTTAAGTACCTTGCTCAAGGGTACAACGGCAGTGTCCTTACTCGGGAATCGAACCTGCGACCTTTCGGTTACAAGCCCAGTTCCTTACCCACTGTGCTACACTCCGTCCTCATCAAGAGTACTGGCACTGGAGTGTGGCTGCCAATGGAAAATAAAACCAGCGTTTCCGTAACTTCCTGGTTCCTTCTCGAGACAGCTGCTGCCCACGACAACAAGCCTGGTCTGTACGGCTGATTGACAAGGAAGGAGCCATTACTTTAAAAAACTCATCACAAAGCCCACCTGCATGAATGTGGTCCAGCTGAAAATGCAAGAAAGACTTTATGGTTGGCAGAAGGTGTCTCCACAAAATAGTGGTGCGGACTGAATACTTGGCAACATATTTCAGTTTTTGCTGTCTGTAATTTGTTTTCTGCAATAATTTAAGTAGGCGGTTTTATTGCACAGAGACAAATATTTAGACCTAGAAGACTCCCAGCTGGCCTTCAGCTTTGTTGCTTTAATGAAAATCATTCATTTGAAATGGTTCAATTCAACGAATTTGAGATTTGTCCATTTGCCGGTCATTCATCCAATCACGTTGGATTCTATGGTTCTTTGGTTCCTTTTTATTCCTGCACCATTTTGTGTGCACCATATTCAAATGAATGAGCAGCTGAGATGAGAAGCAGCCTCAAATGTTAAACCCATGCAGCAGAGACGATGAGTCTTATGACCGACCTGATGGCCTGATGGCGCTGTAGACTCTGAGTAGCGGTCGTATTCAGCCTGTTGAATGCTGCTCCCTTAAATTCTGCCTGAAAGCCACTGCCAGTGGAATTCTCCATTGTGGTATGGTATTATTGAGTCCCATATCTGAGACCCTTTCACTTAGGTTAAATGTCTTGAATTTAGTCTTGGCAAGTTGGCTTTAACTGACGTTACCAAGGCTAGTGTTTCGAAAACTTGACGTTTCTATTCCTCCCTGACACCTGACGTCCTCACTCATTTTCATGCATCTTAGTCTTGTGCTTTTATTCCATCACCAGCTGTGCTCACTGTTTAGGCACGGTTACGAGGTCACTTGCTTTGCCTCGACACTTGAATCAGTCATTAAGATGGCGAGATTAGCATTTGCTGTTAATGTAAAACAAGTGACGCTAGCTGTGCTCCTTGTTGTTTAAACGAGCCGATCTGCCTCTCTGTGTTTTCCAGACTCATGGGAAGATGACTCACTGCACCGGGTGCCGCGCCGCGTGCCGCTCGTTCGACGTGACGCACTGCATCGGGCCCAGCGGCGCCATGGAGCCGTACTGCTCCACTGCCTGCATGGCCAAGAACAAGAGCACTAGCAACGTAGTCAGCGCCATCACCAACACCGTCAGTAAGCACCGTCAGCGTTAGCACTGTTAGCACTGTCACTAACACCACCAGTCAGTCCGGCTGCGCTTCCAGTACCACCAGCATCACTAAACCAGCTATAAATTAAGTGGGGATAAGACTTGGAGGACCCAAGTTCACAGGTTGTGATTGAACAGTTGTTTGCACAGGTACAGCCCCTTCCAGTGTCTGCCTGATGGAATGTTCTATCTGATTCCGGCAAGATACCTCAGCACGACACATTTTATTCCTTTTCTATGTAGAGCAAGAGATCCAACCAGTCCCACCAGCCAACCAGCCCACCCAGTGCTGTGGTATGTCATTGCCATTGCGGCACTTGGTTAAAGTAATGTCGACCCTGTTAGCAAATTAATCTGATCAGCACAGCACACCTCGCTCACAAAATTTGGATCAAACTGTCAAACTAGGCATTGCAGATCAAATATGAACCCAGGTTCCGCAACTGCATTTCCTGTTTCTCGCCTAAAATGTTTTCGGAAACGTATTTTAGTGGACTGTTTAGGCCAAATGAGAAGAATGAACTGGCTGCCATGTTGTTACGGTTTGAAAATGGGGAGCTGAACCAAAGGACCGCAGTGCATTTATCCGGTCTTCAGGTATTCTGGGCTATGTCACTTGTTCATTATTTGGCCCTGTATTGATCCCATGGAGGCATCAGATGGAACCTGGTTGAATTATTTCCGTAGTACCACCCATCAAACAGACATTTTTCGGGGTCATGCATGTCCCCATGCGTCCGCACTGCATTGGGAGAGAACATACCTTGAGTTTGTACAGGTATAGCTACGCCCAGTATTTCCCAATATTTGTACAGGTATAGCCACAGTGTTTGAAATCATCTTACACATAGAAAACATAGCTCTATCAATGAAGGTGCCTGGTGCACATTTCCTGGATAATACCTCTTGGCTGCCTGTGGGAATTAGCAGGAAGTAGTTTGCACCAATCACTGTTGGTGGACGGCCTATCTACTTTCTATGTATAAGGTGATGTCACGACTTTCTGATCTCTATTACATCTGTTTGCAATTAGGCTTTATAAATCCTGTAATGAATGGAGCTATGTTCTGTCAATCACTGTCATCTGAACCAGTCAAATGACTTCACTCTCCAGACCAGAACACTGTGACTCATTCAAATGAGAGACGCCCTGATGATTGCCGCCCTTGGTTTTTTATTGTGTCGCCTGTAATTCGGTTCTTGTTGAAAGCATAACAAGTTCATTGGCTGTGATTTGGTGCCTGTGGAGAGACCAGCCACAGTAACTTCTGTCCAGGTCAAAAACTTAAGTGAACGGAGTAGGATACAGTATTCTGACAATGAACAAAATTACAGTCAATCTTTAGCAAAACGTGCTGCTTAGGTAGCACTGTGTGCAATTAAGTGAAAGTATTTTGCACAAAACTGCAAGTTTTGACAACACAGTGTCTATCTCTGATAAAAGCCTTCAACCTGTGTGTGAGTCTGTGTGGTTCATGGTGAGTGTGTCTGATGTATAGTGAGTGTGTGTGGTGTGTAGTGTGTGTGTGATATATAGTGTGTGGTGTATGGTGATTGTGTGTTGTATAGTAAGGGTGATGTATAGCAAGTGTGGTATTTAGTGTGTGGTGGATGGTGACTTGTGGTGTATAGTGAGTGTGGTGTGTGGTGAGTGGTGTGTAGTGTGTGCGATGTATAGTGTGTGTCGTGTGTGATGTGTGGGGTATAGTGAGTGGTGTATGGTGAGTGTGTAGTGTATAGTGAGGGTGGTGTATAGTATGTGAAGTGTATGGTGTGTGGTGTATAGTGAGGGTGGTGTATGGTGAGTGTGTAGTGTATAGTGTGTCGTGTGTGATGTGTGGGGTATAGTGAGTGGTGTATGGTGACTGTAGTGTATTGTGAGGGTGGTGTATAGTGTGTGTAGTGTATGGTGTGTGGTGTATAGTGAGGGTAGTGTATGGTGAGTGAGTAGTGTATAGTGTGTGTAGTGTATGTTGTGTGGTGTATAGTGAGGGTGGTGTATGGTGAGTGAGTAGTGTATGTTGAGTGTGTGTGTAGGTAAATGTATTTTTGTTTCCTCCTCTCCATAGCAGCAGAGCCCACTTGTCATTTCTGTAAGAGGAGTTCCCTGCCACAGTACCAGGCTACGCTCCCTGAGGGCACTGTCTATAACTTCTGCAGCTCCAGCTGTGTAACTAAGTTCCAGGTACAGCCACGCCCGATCTGTTTGTACAGGTGTAGCCACACCCAGTTTGTCCCAATGTTCGTACAGGTATAGCCATGTCTAGTCTTTCCCGGCGTTTTTACTGGAATAGCCCCTCCAAGCCAATCACAGTGTTTGTACAGCTGTACTGTAGCTACGCCCAGTCTTTTCTGGTGTATATCCAGGTATAGCCACACCCAGTCTGTTTAAGTAGGTATATGCCTAATCTTTCACAGTGTTTATACAGGTATAGCCACGCCCAGTCTTTACCATTGCATGTAGAGGGGTTTTATCCTACATTCAATAGTCATGAATATGAATACATCCTATATTATTCTCTCTCTGTCTCTGTCTCTCTCTCTCTCTCTGACACACACACTCTCTCTCAGAGTGCAAACATGCAGACCCTGAATGGGCAGACCGTGGCCTCCGCGCCCAGCGGAGTTCAGCTGAAATGCAACTACTGCCGGGGTGCCTTCAGCCTAAAGCCTCAGGTCCTGGAGTGGGAGGTGAGCCCATTTCTAATGACAGTATAAGGCACTACTGATGTCATAACCAAGAGAGAAGGCAGGGAAAGCCACTGATTTTATCATGGACGAACCAGATGCTCATTCCTTGCACTCATCCTGTCCTCCTTTTTGTCAACTACAGGCAGTTATGGCTAGTAACAGTTTCCAGACTCTGTACTGCACAGCATAATGAATTTTCAGAAGAAAGGAAGGGGTCACAATTTTCAGCATTATCTGATTAGCCTGTAACAATATCTGAGGCAGCGTTCACCCAGTTTCCCCCATTAACTCCCTCCACATGTGAACGTTCCCCCTGAACGATGGCCACATCTCCAAACGTCTTTTGGGAAGGTCGGGAAATGTTCCACCGTGACTCCACTCTCTTTTCCTGTAGAATAAAGTGTATCAGTTCTGCAGCAAGACCTGCTGCGACGATTACAAGAAGCTGCACTGCATCGTGACCTTCTGCGAGTACTGCCAGGAGGAGAGGACGCTGCACGAGACCGTCAGCTTCTCAGGGGTCAAGAGGCCTTTCTGCAGTGAGGGTGAGAATCCCCCTGCTTTTGTTTCAGGCCGTGATTCTGGCCCGCATACACCAGTGCTGGTTCACTCCCGCATCCGGCCTAATATTCACATATTTCTCATCTGATGTAGCGCATGACATTAATAATATCAGATCAAATAATGATTAAACCAGTGGCAACCAACCCTGTTCCTGGAGATCTATCTAATTCTGCACACCTGACTCTACTAATGAACAGCTCAACAAGATCTCTAGCTGTTGAATGAGGTGTGCTTTTTTAGGGTTGGAGTAAAACCCAGGACGGTAGATCTCCAGGAACAGGGTTGGTTACCGCTGGATTTCACTAATTGAATAACATAGCAGGCACTGAACAGAAGTTCCCATGGAATCCTGAAACGGATTTGGACTCTTGTGCAAAGTATAATGATCAAAGGAGTGATGCCTGTGCTGCTTGTTTTAGTCCTGTATTGTTGTTGTACTCCACAGCCAGCAGGGTGCACTGTGTTCTTGTCTCCCCTGTGCTCCATTATTGAACTTCCTGTGCCTATCCACTAGATGGGGTGCTTGTACAAGAATCATTGCATTGAAGTTAGTCTTTTTGTACCGATCATGACAGTCATTATTGACAATAATTATTTTTTTAATGTATTTTAGTGATTTATTTTGCGATATTTATTTTAAAATATCAGAGGGAAATTGCTCGAGACAAATTTACTACCTCCATTTACTTACTACCATTGCAATGGAATGCATATTTGTAAGTTGAGAATAAAATTCTTATCATATCTGACACTGTGTTTATTGACAAATAGGCTAAGCATTGAGACTTTGTTATGATAGTAAAACTTTGGTACTGATGTGCACTGTTATGGGCGCATGCATTATCCATGCGAGTGGTGCCGCACGACTAGGATGCATTCTAAAAATAGATTTTTCCCAATGCTTGGAATCAATTTGGCATCGATCACTCGATCTGTGAAATAATTGAAAATCCCCATCCTTATTAAGTATATCAGATGCGTGTTTGATTGTGTGTCTGTTGGTATTTGCTGCAGGCTGCAAGCTGCTGTACAAGCAGGACTTTGCGCGGCGACTGGGTCTGAAGTGCGTCACGTGCAACTACTGCACCCAGATGTGCAAGAGAGGCGTGACCAAGCAGGTGGACGATGTGCAGCGGGACTTCTGCAGTGAGGCCTGTGCAAAAAAGTTCAACGACTGGTACTACAAAGTGAGGGCGCCCCCGTGTGGACGCACCCTGCATCGCTGCAGTGTTCGACCCATCCTTACTGACTTACTGTAGTAGGGTACATACAACAGTGAATGTGCCTATAGAGAGAGGTGTGTAAGCATACGTGTGTGTGTGTGCATGTATGTGTGCGTGTGTGTTTGTGTGTGTGTGTGTGTGTATGTGTGCGTGTGTGTTTGTGCGTGTGTGTGTGTGTGTGTGTGTGTGTGTGTGCGTGTATGTGTGCGTGTGTGTGTGTGTGTGTGTGTGTGTTTGTCTGTCCCAGGCATTGCGCTGTGACTGCTGTAAGCTGCAGGGGAACCTGACGGAGTCGGTGCAGTGGAGAGCCGAGATGAAGCACTTCTGTGACCAGCAGTGTCTCCTGCGTTTCTACTGCCAGCAAAACCAACCCAACCTCTGCACTCAAAAGGGCCCTGAGAACATGGCCCTGGGTACGTACCTCTCCTCTGGCCCCTGAGGGAGGGAAAGGAGCCTGTCTGTGAGGGAAAGGAGCCTGTCTGTGAGGGAAAGGAATGTGTCTGTGAGGGACGAGAACCGGTCCGTGAGACCTTATCTGTGAGAGACACTGTCTGTGAGGGACAGAAACCTGTCCGTAAAGGAGCGGAACCCATCTGTGAGGACAAGGAACCTGTCTGTGAGGGAGATTAACCTGTCTGTGAGGGATGATCACTTGATGGTGATTCTTCCTTTCTCCTTAACGGGATAGTACATGTTTCTCAGTCATAGTTGTAAACCTCCACACACTGGCATCTAAATTAGTCTGTAGCTCTTATGTTTTGAAAGAAGGTGGTCTCACTGTAAATCTCTAGGACAGAAACTCAACCATCTGTTTGGCTGCTTGTGGGGTTTGCCCATTTCCTGTCTCTGATGCTGTTGTCGATTTACAGGGTATGGAGCACAGCTGACAGCAGCCAAAACCACGGTGAGACCTTCACAGGCCTTCACACACACCACCTACATTGACAGGCTTAATATGGTAATGAAACACAAACCCTGACTTCTGCACTCCCTCTCTCATTCTCTCTCTCTCCCATTTGCCCTGTAGATATTTAACCAGGCGGTTGTGTCATCATTTGCTGGAGGGATGTTGAAAGATGTGAAGAACAAGGCGGTGCTCTGCAAACCCCTCACCATGACCAAGGCCACATACTGCAAACCACACATGCAGAGCAAGCACTGCCAGACAGGTATACCCGTGAGCACATACTCATATACACACACACACACACACACCTCATACCCACACACACACACACACACACACATGCCTCTCATACACACACACACACACACACACACCTCATACCAACACGCACACAGTCACACACACTTCATATCCACACACACACACAGCTCATACATGCACACACAGACACACACAGTCTTACCCACATGCATACTCTGTTCTAGCTGTACTATTGAATTTACTCTGTGCCGCTTCATCATGCCTGACTCCTGCTTGTGTGTGCGCATGTGTGTGTGTCTCCTGCAGAGGAGTTGGTGAAGAAGGAGTATGTTCCCGTCCCCATCCCTGTCCCAGTTTACGTTCCTGTGCCCATGAACCTGTACACACAGGCCACGCCCACTTCTGTCACACTACCTGTCCCGGTAAGCGGTCCCTCTGTCAACCTACCAGCGCAGTACAGTCAGACCGCGTGCATGTGCACAGACTATGGGTACACACACCCACCAACTATGGGTGCACACACCCACCAACTATGGGTGCACACACACACTGACTATGGGTGCACACACACAGACATCCTGAAATGTACTGTTGGAGATGTTCAGGCCATTCTTTCAGGTGATTATCCTGGTCCAGAAGGCATTATCTGTATGAATTGTGTTATCAAACATAAATATGGAAACACTTTTAAAATTATTTTTAAAGATGCCTGGGTGTATTTATATATTGTGTTCTTTCTGTGTATGAGTAATTTAGCTATTTTTATAACGTATTTATTAAGATACTCTTTTTTTAGTTTATCGTACATAACGTGTATGAATTTATAATAATAAGTATGTACACAGTTGAGTCACAGAATTATTTTATGTCAGTAATCATGGCTTTCAACCAAGAAATAATGTGATGTTATTTGTGAACAATGTGGTAAGCAGACTTTTTTGAGCACGTTCTTTTGGCTGAAAAGCACTTATGTCAAAAAGTTGTTTTTTTTTTTACTTTTTTAATATGAATAATGAACAGTTGTTGTGATTGGTTGAAGAGTGTTGGTTTTGGATGAAGTAGATATTGACCAGTGGGGAGAATTGGCAATAAGGAACTTGGGACTGGAAAAGGAAATGATGAAATATGGAAAATAAGTTTTGAGCTTTATTGTGGAGTTTTGTGAAGTTGTATTAGAACCTTGTGTTTCCATGAGGTCAGTAGGTTATGTTTGTAAGGAGTGAGTCTGGTCAATCGTATTATTTCTGTGGGAAACCCTGTAAAGCGGTGGTTCCCAACCTTAGTCCTGGGGACCCCCTGGTTTTCTCCAACCACAGTTGCAATCCCAGAATTTTAACATTTTTCTTAATTAGATGGTTTCCTTGTTTAGGAATTATTTTCCCTCCTAAGCCACATTATGTCAGAAATAGCTATGCATGCCATGAAGTATAGTGTCCATCCATCCATCCGTTATCTATACCCGCTTATTCCTGGTCAGGGTCATGGGAGATACTGGAGCCTCTCCCAGCATGCATTGGGCGAGAGGTAGGAATACACCCATGACAGTTTTCCAGTCCATCACAAGGGTGTCCTGTTCCTGCCGTGCTTATAGTGCTACTGTACATTGCAAATAATTGCATAAAAAGAGGTAACAAAATAATTTAACTTAATCAAATTAAAGACTGAAGTGAATCATTAGTCTCCTAATTGGTATGGACACAAGTGTGGACACATGGTCACTAAAGCTAACAATGTGGCAGATACTGTATAATTCAAAGACAAAGCAAATGATAATATGCCAAGCCTGCACAGTTAATCATTTAAACACTTTGACAGAACTTAAACACATACGTTCAGCAACCTAATTAGGAGCCTATTGAGTGCGAGCCATTCCCTGCCAAGGAATAACTCACTAGATGGCAATTCTGCCATCCCAGTCTATGAGACTGAATTAAATTCCTTATAATATCTTTCGGTGAAGCTGTTTGATGTGTGATGTTAAGAGTCCCACGGGTGACCAGGCGTCCCTCTCCTGGTGAAACTGCGTGAGGTGTGGGTTGGTGTTCAAATTCTTGTTGAAGACCAGTCCCACTATCTTCCACTGAAGCTGGTGCTGAAAGTCTCGTGGCTGACCAGTCATCTCTTTTTCACTGAAGCTGGTGTTGATGTTCTCATTGGTGACTGTTCCTCTCCCTCTCTAACTGAAGATGGGGTTGAAAGTTTCATGGGTGACTATTTCTCTCTCTCCCAATGAAGATGGGGTTGAAAGTTTCATGGGTGACTATTTCTCTCTCTCCCACTGAAGATGGGGTTGAAAGTCTCGCGGGTGACCGGTCCTCTCCCACTGAAGCTGCTGTCGAAAGTTTTGGGTGACCAGTTGTTCCTCTCCTAGGTGCCCGTGCCAGTGTTCTTGCCCACCACCCTGAGCAACGCGGAGCAGATCCTGCACACCATCTCTGAGCTGAAGACCAAAGTCCCTGCTGACCCTCTGGAGGCAGACCTGCTCACCATGGCCGAGATGATCGCAGAGGCCGACGATGAGAAACCCAACCTCACAGGTAGGGGGCGCCATCGCCCACAGGCCTTACCTGTGTCCCCTTGCGTGTTCACATGCGCAGTTTTACCTCACGGGTGAAGTTAGGCTTTGAGAGCAAAGGCATAGCATAACAAAATGACACGGTATACTTGATGGACTTTTGAACACAGGGTTTCCACTTGTTGTGTCTAGGAACCGACAGAATTCAAAGTCCAATCTTTAATTTGTAGAAAACAACTTCACGAGGGAAAAGACACCACAGCAGCAAGCTCTTCAGAAAAGTTAGACATTGTTTGCACAGGTGCACAAAGCCAGATCAATTCTGCAGAATTGAAACTCGATTGTCAGTTTCACATTCATTTTATACACAAATGTACCCCACACCTTCCCTTAACACATTTCTTAAAATACCAGCCATCTGTCCTTCTTGGAACCACAATGATTTTAATTTCCTGCTCTTGGGTCGGCCTGACCTTCTTGGCACCACAATGATTTTCTGTTCTTAGATGATAACGTTATTGTGGAATGTTACCCCAACTTTCCCTTAAACAAATATTAGTCTTTATTCTGTAATGTTTCTTTAAGCATACAAGTTACAGAATGTATAGCCTCCTGTAATTTTCCATTTATATTCAGTTTACGTAAGGGTCACTGTAAAAATATTAGTCTTCTAGCACTTTTATTTGGTAATAGTGTTTTGTTAGTTTTGGAAAAATATTCGTCTTCTAGCACTTTTATTTGGCAATAGCGTTTTGTTAGTTTTGGAAAAATATTAGTCTTCTTGCACTTTTATTTGGCAATAGCATTTTCTGCTGAGTGAGTAAGTGTGGTTTTTTTTAAGCCTTCTGCGTTTGCTTTTTTTTCTACAGTGGATACTGTGGTTTCTTGCGTTTCCATAAGCTTAGCTGCAACTACTGATATAGGTTTATTGGATTACATATTGATTATATGAGTGTATAGTTATACATGTGATATATTTTTATCATGAAGCATCGAGAGTTTGGAGGAAACAGTTTGATCAACATTGATGGGAATACTCTGATGGGAAACTTTAACATGTGACGTCATCTCAATCATGGGGAGTCTCAAAATTTTCCTACACACTCTCCCTCAAAAATCCTCCAGTTTATCAGTTAAAGTAATACAGCCACTGGTCCGAAAGGGATGGAATAGCCACGTTTTTGTTGCTTTATTGACGGTCCACAATACTCAAACTCAAACAATAAAAACACACCGTTTTTAGTTGTTCTTCAGAATGGGTTTGTGTAAGTCCTGTTGTATGATGGTTCTTGAATTAGTGGAGCACTGTAAATGAGTGGACCCTGCTTTCTGCTGTTTGCCATTTGAGGTGTGAAACGTGAACGTGTGGAAAAAGAGGACATAAAGAGTGAGAGTGAGGAAGAGGAGGGGCAGGAAGGAGCAGATAACTCCTACCAACACGAATTGGACCTGGAGGAGGACTTCCCCCAAGGTACGGTTTGGAAGAGCCCTCCTTTTCCGTGGCCCATTGACCAGCATTGCCCCTGTCTAAAGAGCAACACAAGCCCAGGCACTTTACTGACTACTAAGTGTGGAAAATCGCTGTGCTATAACATGGTGAATACCTGTGGTCTATTTTATAACATGCTGTGGCACTGGAGAAAAGTGCTGTGGCACTTTGTTTTAGCATGAGAAATATCTCTGGTCTGTGTTCTAACAGTGGAGAATATCTGTTATAGCACAGTGATTATCTCTAGTCTGCTATAGTATATTACTTTCGAGAATCTTTTTTATAACACAATGTATATCTGTGTTATAAGATATTAACATCTCTGCTCTGGGTTATAAAAGGATGTAGAGCTCTGTTATAATATGATGAATAATGAACATCTCCTCAGTATGTTAACTGCCCAGCTGCCATTGTCTCATGTTGTGCTCTGACACTGGTGGGGGTGGAGGGGGGGGGGTTGATCTTGTATAACGGTAGCCAGTCACAAGGGTTTGTGGGGAGCGGTACAGTAGTTCAGATTAAAATTCCTCGGTCGCTATTTCGGGCTGTCACCAGCGGTATCGGGCTTGGGGATTTGGTTTGGTGTATTTATACATGAATGTAAGTAGTGTCAAGGGCCGAGGGGAGTCTGACACTCAGCGGGCTCTCACCTTGCAGACTGACGGCTTGCTGCTTTTGATCTGGCATACGGAAGAGCTGCTGTCGGGTTCACATGGCTCAGTTCACCAATAAGCATACTGACGTTTTTTTAAATTTAGGTATGGCTTACAATAATAAATGGTATGATCACTATTAGCATGTTAATGCTATCCTTTTTTACATGATTAAATGTAAAGATAATAGTGCAATTAAAAGTCGAAAATATGTCTGTATTTCACTTTGTTTAATATTTAAGCATTCAAAGTTCCATGCCCCTGTATGTAAGTAGGCATACTATTGTCGGGGCCCACACAGCCTTTAGTGGACAACAAGCCACCAGTGCTGTAGGGTGTGGTCATGCCTCAAGCCTCAATGCTTTATGGTTCATTCATGAAACCCAGTGCTCCCTCTCTCACCTTCTCTCTGCTGTAGCTCCTGTTCTGCTCCCTGCCGTTGAGGGTTTGGAGACTGAAATGGGACTTGCCCTGCCTTTGGGTCCGGAGGCAATTAAAGAGGAGAAGCCTCGGCCCTCGGTCAGAAAGAAAGTGAGACTCGAATGCAAGGGGCCAGTCTTGACTCTTAATTGTTTAGTTAGTTAAGCATTTACTTGTTCTGATGTTTTTTTGAAGAAGTCATGAGCTACAGATGTACCCTCAGTGTAAATGTTCTACTACAGTCTGATATAGGAGTGTATCAGTATTCATGTTTAAAAATTAGGCCAGAATAATTGTTTTGAACAAAAACCAGTATACACGCTGGCCCTCCAGGAGTGGAGTTGTGTACCCCTGGTGTAATTAGAGATAATGAGAAAGAGAGGGATATAGGAATTGTTTCAGTGGGTTGATTGTTTTGAGGATGCCAGTCAGCAATAAAACAGAAATTAAGCCATAACCCAAAGAGGTGGATTCATTTAAGGATGTTCGACTGTACCCTCTTTGATCAGGGACACAAGAGGAGGGCAGTGGAGAGGGATGCCCCATCAGACCCCACACCTGAAGCCCTACCAGAGGGAGAAGGAAATCCCTGTTCCTTCCCCCTAAAGGCCAGGTATGGGCTGAACGCCTGGAGGAGATGGGTTCTGACCTCAACTGAAAAACCCCTGGATGAAAAAGGCAAGGATCAGTTGAGGGGTAAGTGGATCGCATGTAAGACCAGTGTACAAACTCTAAACAATCTGGATTTCAGTACACTGCCCTGGTTTATTCCAGTGATGGTCTGGATGGCCATTAACTGAGCTCCAAGCTGATGTATCAGAAACAGTACATCACTCTGTCAATGATGTACTGTTTGAGTCAACTGAAGGAATTCCCCTCTACCACAAAGCTTTCAAGATTTGGTATAGGGTGATGAAACCTGTTTCTGGAGACCTGTGTGCACATGAACTCTTGCTCTGACTTTCAATGTGAATGTTGAAGTCTGGCTCTGATGTGTTGTGTAAATCAACAAATCTGGCTCTGAAGTCCTGTGTGAATGATGAGATCTTGCTCTGATGTTTAGTCTTGAACTGCAGATCTGAAGCCCTTTGTGAATGTTAAAATCTGGCTCTGAAGCCCTGTGTGAATGATGAAATCTTGCTCTGAAGTCCTGTGTGAATGATGAAATCTTGCTCTGATGTTTAGTCTTGAACTGAAGCTCTGTAAATGTTGAAATCTTGTTCTGAAGCCCTGTGTGAATGATGAAATCTGGCTCTGAAGCCCTGTGTGAATATTCAGATCTGGCTCTGAAGCTGTCTGCCGTGGCCTGTTTGCAGTTAAGCCGGTACGGTTGAAGAGGAGCTTGCTGTCCCTTAGCGTGGCGGAGCTGAACTGCGGCCTCGCCCGTTTCGTTAGTGAGGTGCGCCGGCCTAATGGGGAGAGCTACGCACCCGACAGCATCTTCTATCTCTGCCTAGGCATCCAGCAGGTCTGTCACCAAGGAGACTCTGTCTCTCATCTCCGTGTCTGTCTAATTTCTTGCCTGATGAATGGACTCTCCAGTCTGAAAACTGTCTAAACGTTAAGTTGAGAACTCCTGGGTGGGTCATCCTGCTAAGGCGCTGTTCTAGTGACCCACGGTCCGGTGTGGAACCTGGACCTTGGCAGGACAAACTGGACGATTGGTGCTAGCATTGCCCAGAGACGGGAGAATTTTGGTCGACCAGGACGACAGTGTGTTATCATGCACTAGCAGCCCCGTCCAGTAGATCTGACACCCACGGTCGGGCCTGTCGAGCTGCATGTGAAATGCTGTCCTCAAACTCATGCCTGTGCGAGGCCCACTTGTAGTGTGCAGTGTGATAAAAAGCAGAAGCTCTGGTCACATGCTTGGGAGGAGAGCAAATGATTGTCTGCGCTCTCCTGAATCCATAGCAACACTGACGCTGATAAATAAGAATGGGTATTCCAAAAAGTGGGAGAAAAATACTTTTTAAAGGTTAAAGTAGTCTTTTTGTGTCTTCTGATGAATGTCTGTGAATGGGTCAAAGACAATAACAGAGTACAATAACTAAGGCAGCACCAGAACCTTTCAGATGCTGGAGTTATGGAGGGTGGATGGAATATAGGGCCAGTAGTTTACTTTATAGTGGTCTCTGTTAGAATGTGCCAACATTAAAATTTCATATTACTATTTTTAACAAAATAGCAGAATTCAGAAGTAAATACACTGACCTATAAACAGTTTTTCAATAAAATCACATGCAGCTAATTGAAGTAAATGTAAACATTTTGGCCTGCTTTTAAACAAAGCAATAACTGTGCAGCTTATTCAGAAAAAATGTCAACAATTTGATCCACTTTTAAACCAAAAATAACTCTTTATTTCAAGGGAAAAAAACATACTGATAGCTTTTCCGTTGTTTTTAGTAACGTTATCTCCCGCTGCAGCAATGTATGACCTTCGCCTTCCACCATGGAACAGTGAAAGCTTCTTTTATGTCCGAGAATAAGTGCTCTATTTCTGAATTACTTTCTTCAGTTTTATAGGCAGTTGACCAATGTGTGACAACCGGTTGTTTTGGCAATGACTGTGATATAAATTTATGACGATTAAATAGCCATTAATGTTTTTTTTACAGAGATAAAGTTATATCAATTATCGTCCCAACCCTAGTCTCTGTTGACTCAGTGGAATTATTTACGTTATTTATTTATTTATTTGGGATATTTATTTTTTGTTAGCATCTGCGTGACAATGGAAGAACAGATGACATCTTCAGTGACCCCGCCTACCACCGCTTTGGACAGGAACTAAACAAAGTCTTGAAGGGCTGGCAGCCTACTGTTCTTCCTGATGGTACAGTATGCCTCCTTTCCTGCCTCAGTTCCTTTCTTTCTTTCTGTTTGTACACCAAGGCTAGGTTGCAGTCAGGTTAAACACAGCATGACAGGACTTCACCATTCTCTGCAGTGGGTTTGCATGCTCTCTGTGGGCCAGGTTGGAGGAGTTGGCTGTCACTGACCCTGTATCTCAGTCCCTGAGTCTGTTACTGATTGTCTATGACCCTCTGTCTCAGTCTCTGACTCTGTGACTGTCTATGACCCTCTGTCTCAGTCTCTGACTCTGTGACTGAATGTCTATGCCCCTGTGACTCACTCTTTGGCTCTGTGGATGTCTGTGACACTGTAACTCAGTCTCTGACTCTGTGACTGTCTATGACCCTCTGTCTCAGTCTCTGACTCTGTGACTGAATGTCTATGCCCCTGTGACTCACTCTTTGGCTCTGTGGATGTCTGTGACACTGTAACTCAGTCTCTGACTCAGTGACTCTGACTCCAGGCTCCCTCTGGGGTCGGGTAGAGGAGCAGGCTGTCTGACTCTGTGACTGTCTGTGACACTGAGACTTAGTCTCTAACTCAGTGACTCTGACTCCAGGCTCCCTCTGGGGTCGGGTAGAGAAGCAGGCTGTCTGACTCTGTGACTGGCTATGATTCAGTCTGACTCAGTGATTCTGATTCCAGGCTCATTCTGGGGTCGGGTGGAGGAGCAGGCTGTCTGACTCTGTGACTGGCTATGATTCAGTTTGACTCAGTGATTCTGATTCCAGGCTCATTCTGGGGTCGGGTGGAGGAGCAGGCTGTCTGACTCTGTGACTGTCTGTGGCACTGTGACTCAGTCTCTGACTCTGTGACTCTGACTCCAGGCTCCCTCAGGGGTCAGGTGGAGGAGCAGGCTGTCTGACTCTGTGACTGTCTGTGGCACTGTGACTCAGTCTCTGACTCTGTGACTCTGACTCCAGGCTCCCTCTGGGGTCGGGTGGAGGAGCAGGCCCTGTGGAGCTGCAGCCAGCTGGGCCAGGACTCCCCCGCCGCCCTGCTGCGCTCTCTGGTCTACCTCAACACCAAGTACTTGGGCCTGAGGACCGTGGAGCAGCACCTACGCCTCTCCTTCAGCAACGTCTATGGCCTTCGCAAAATGAACCCCTACACCAAGGAGCTCTCCATCTGCCTCCGCATACCTTCCATCTCACCGGAACAGCAAGGTACCAGCCCCATCTCACACCTTCCCACAGGAACCACAGCCTGCCAGCCTTTCTGCTGAACCTTGCTGTTTTAAGGGCTCTTTTCTTGAGGAATGAAAATTATAATGACAGCTGCTAATATGAAGAGAATGCACACTTTCAAGGGAACTGTTCTCATATGAGAACAGGAAGTACCATGTATTTTGTCTCCTATTTTTTTACAGAATCCCTGGACTTTGTTTGCTAAAGGATGCTATCGTGTCAGCTTGCTTGCCAAACTGATTACATCACCTGTTTTGCTTGGTATCAAAATCTGCTTTAGTTTTTTTTAAATCCAGTTTAAAATACCCCACCCTATATTCTCTCATTTTGGTCAGCATAGAACCTTTTGGTTTGGATGATTTTTTCTTTATTGAATCTTATCTTTGTGAGCAGTAAAACCAGGGACAAGGAAGAGAAAACGCAAAGAGGAAGACGATGATCCAGACTATTCCCCAGACAATGACTCAGGGAGCTGTCCGGTGAAGAAGAATGAGTGTCTTTTATATGAGCTCTACCTCTCCAAGTGGTGAGTCCCATTACACAACAAACGTTCCTGCGTTTCCCATAATTTAGGACTAGGACTAGGACTGCATTTCCCATACTGTATAGCTTTTACCTAGGGCTATAGAGTGTTACAGTTAGTAGCCCTACAACCCAGATACAAGTTTGCATTTTTAGCCATGGGTTCCCTTGCCAAGATTTCCAATGCCTTTGATTTATGCAGAAAATAAGGTCTGTGGTTAATATAAGCCTAAGAGAGTTTCACGTTTTGTTCTATGACATATATTACACACGTTGAATTTGTTTTGCTGTGTCTACACAGCCCAGCAGCTCTGAAGCACAGGACGGATGTGTTCTACATGAAACCAGAAATCTCCAGCAGTTCAGATAGCCCCCTCTGGTACAGCTCCACCCCCTTAGGGAACACCGCCCTGGAGAGCATCCTCACCCGAATCCTGCTGATTAAGGATATCTACAACAGACGGGACCCTTTGGAGGAGGAGGGGGAGGAAGAAGAAGAGAGGGAGGAGGAAGAGGCCAAGGACAGCAAAGAATAGCATCAGCCCCTCTCCTCCTTCTGGGAGCTCAATCTCAGCAGTACTGCACAATGCTCCCCGCTATTTAACCTCCAGCAAACTGATATCCAATCAGTGCTAAACCAGCAGCTGTCGGGGTTGGGAGGAAGGTCGGTCTCTCTCTCTCTCTCTCTCTCTCTCTCTCTCTCTCTCGTGCAGTGGAGTGGGGTGGAACTTGACAGTTTATGGCTGTTGTTTTTTTTTTTTGTTCCTTCACCCTCCCCTTCTTCTTCAGCTTTGGGCAAATGCAGACCCCTGATGTAGCATCTGTCACTACGCCCGATTGGAGGAACTTTGTGTGTGTAAATACTTTGGGAAAAGGGAGGAGGAAAGCGGAAGTGGTTTGATGCTGAGACTCTTAAATTCTCGTTTATAAAGGCCCTTTATTTATTACTGATTGGTTTGGATTTTTTGGAGGCTGGGGTTTCCCAGAATGCCCCATGGGACGTAGCATCTGAGTGGGAATGTGCCATGTGTACCTTTTCTTTCCTCCTATGAACATTAAACCTGCAGCTACTGTAAACTACAGCCCCACTGTGTCTCTTCTCTCCTCTCTGTTGTATGTGTGTTCATAAGTGTGTGTGCACCTGTCTGTGTGTGCATCTGTGTGTGTGTGTGCATATCTGTGTGTCTGCATCTGTGTATGTGTGTGTGTGTGTGTGTGTGTGTGTGCGCATATCTGTGTGCATCTGTGTGTGTGTCCGCTTATCTGTGTCTGCATCTGTGTATGTGTGTGTGCACAAATCTGTGTGCCTGCATCTGTGTATGTGTTTGTGTGTGCATATCTGTGTCTGCATCTGTGTATGTGTTTGTGTGTGCATATCTGTGTGTGTGTGCGTGTGTGTGTGTGTTTGTGCATTTGTGTGCACATATCTGTGTGTTTGCATTTGTGTGTGCGTGCGCGTACGTGTTTATGGCTGGGGTGATTTCCACAACTGCTTCTTCATAGCTGACTTGTCCTGCAGGAAGAACAGGCTCTTTAAGGTATTCAAACAGATGGATTTAAACTGCTGGTGGTGTTTCTGAAATGGACAGTGCTCAAAGTCAGCTTTATTTTTCAGGTATCTTTAGTGGTCACTGAAAAGGGGGTGCTAATACCATGCTGTGTTGGGCTGCCACAACGGTGTGTGGCTGTGGGTCTCACACTGGCCCCCTGCACCTGGTTTTATCACATATAACAGTGTGTGATGTCTCCACGATATTATGGAAACACCACAGGAACAAACATTGCAGTTTGTGGAGTACTGTGCACAGCCTTCAGGTTTTACTGTGCTCCCACATATCAGCCATTTTGGCTCCTGATAAGCTCTCTCCGTTGCTGAAGATGAAATTGACGTCAGATGCTCTTAAAATTCATTTGAGTATTATTTCCGTTTCGTTTTATTTATGAGTCGGGGGGTAATTTTAATGCATTTTGTTTTTTAAAAAGGTGCTTGTTTTTGATATTTGCTTTCTTTTCTGTTGTAGACTATATGTTGTTTTTTATATGACAATAAACTGCAGTGAGTACTTGATTTTTGCTTTTATTTATGTGTGTAGGTTTTTGATGTGTCAAAATCTTTGCTCTCCTGTATAACCCAGCATTGCCTTAAGTCCCTTGTCATGTGTGAAGGCTGTAGACCTCACAGGTATGAGTCTTGGCTTTGGCAGATTATGGATGGGGAGTCCACAGTGGTGGGGGCCAGGGGGTAGGGGGTGAGGTTGCTGTGGTATGTGTTCCTTCAGTAATGTAGTGGGTTACACATTGTCAGTGGGAGATGACTTTCCCCTGATTGGCTCTAACAGTCGTGTAGATCTATGTTCCCTGTGGGGTAGTATAGTGTGGGCTGATCCCACACTTCAATCTGCTCACCCTGATATGCACACCTCTAGCAGGTCTCTCTGATCTCACACATTCAGCAGGTCTCTCTGATCTCACACCTCTAGCAGGTCTCTCTGATCTCACACATTCAGCAGGTCTCTCTGATCTCACACATTCAGCAGGTCTCTCTGATCTCACACATTCAGCAGGTCTCTCTGATCTCACACATTCAGCAGGTCTCTCTGATCTCTCACATTCAGCAGGTCTCTCTGATCTCACACATTCAGCAGGTCTCTCTGATCTCACATTCAGCAGGTCTCTCTGATCTCACACATTCAACAGGTCTCTCTGATCTCACACATTCAGCAGGTCTCTCTGATCTCACACATTCAGCAGGTCTCTCTGATCTCACACATTCAGCAGGTCTCTCTGATCTCACATTCAGCAGGTCTCTCTGATCTCACACATTCAGCAGGTCTCTCTGATCTCACACATTCAGCAGGTCTCTCTGATCTCACACATTCAGCAGGTCTCTCTGATCTCACACATTCAGCAGGTCTCTCTGATCTCACACATTCAGCAGGTCTCTCCGATCTCACATTCAGCAGGTCTCTCTGATCTCACACATTCAACAGGTCTCTCCGATCTCACACATTCAGCAGGTCTCTGATCTCACACATTCAGCAGGTCTCTCTGATCTCACATTCAGCAGGTCTCTGATCTCACACATTCAGCAGGTCTCTCTGATCTCACACATTCAGCAGGTCTCTCTGATCTCACACATTCAGCAGGTCTCTGATCTCACACATTCAGCAGGTCTCTCTGATCTCACACATTCAGCAGGTCTCTCTGATCTCACACATTCAGCAGGTCTCTCCGATCTCACACATTCAACAGGTCTCTCCGATCTCACACATTCAGCAGGTCTCTCTGATCTCACACATTCAACAGGTCTCTCCGATCTCACACATTCAGCAGGTCTCTGATCTCACACATTCAGCAGGTCTCTCTGATCTCACACATTCAGCAGGTCTCTCTGATCTCACACATTCAGCAGGTCTCTCTGATCTCACACATTCAGCAGGTCTCTCCGATCTCACATTCAGCAGGTCTCTCCGATCTCACACATTCAACAGGTCTCTCCGATCTCACACATTCAGCAGGTTTCTCTGATCTCACACATTCAGCAGGTCTCTGATCTCACACATTCAGCAGGTCTCTCTGATCTCACACATTCAGCAGGTCTCTCTGATCTCACACATTCAGCAGGTCTCTCTGATCTCACACATTCAGCAGGTCTCTCCGATCTCACATTCAGCAGGTCTCTCTGATCTCACACATTCAACAGGTCTCTCCGATCTCACACATTCAGCAGGTCTCTGATCTCACACATTCAGCAGGTCTCTCTGATCTCACACATTCAGCAGGTCTCTCTGATCTCACACATTCAGCAGGTCTCTGATCTCACACATTCAGCAGGTTTCTCTGATCTCACACATTCAACAGGTCTCTCCGATCTCACATTCAGCAGGTCTCTCTGATCTCACACATTCAGCAGGTCTCTCCGATCTCACACATTCAGCAGGTCTCTCCGATCTCACATTCAGCAGGTCTCTCTGATCTCACACATTCAACAGGTCTCTCCGATCTCACACATTCAGCAGGTCTCTGATCTCACACATTCAGCAGGTCTCTCTGATCTCACACATTCAGCAGGTCTCTCTGATCTCACACATTCAGCAGGTCTCTGATCTCACACATTCAGCAGGTTTCTCTGATCTCACACATTCAGCAGGTCTCTCTGATCTCATACATTCAGCAGGTCTCTCTGATCTCACACATTCAACAGGTCTCTCCGATCTCACACATTCAGCAGGTCTCTCTGATCTCACACATTCAACAGGTCTCTCCGATCTCACACATTCAGCAGGTCTCTGATCTCACACATTCAGCAGGTCTCTCTGATCTCACACATTCAGCAGGTCTCTGATCTCACACATTCAGCAGGTCTCTGATCTCACACATTCAGCAGGTCTCTCCAATCTCATATTCAGCAGGTCTCTGATCTCACACATTCAGCAGGTCTCTCTGATCTCACACAATCAGCAGGTCTCTGATCTCACACATTCAGCAGGTCTCTCTGATCTCACATTCAGCAGGCCTATGATCTCACAGATTCAGCAGGTCTCTCTGATCTCACACATTCAGCAGGTCTCTCTGATCTCACATTCAGCAGGTCTCTGATCTCACACATTCAGCAGGTCTCTCTGATCTCACACATTCAGCAGGTCTCTGATCTCACACATTCAGCAGGTCTCTCTGATCTCACATTCAGCAGGCCTCTGATCTCACAGATTCAGCAGGTTTCTCTGATCTCACATTCAGCAGGTCTCTGATCTCACACATTCAGCAGGTCTCTCTGATCTCACACATTCAGCAGGTCTCTGATCTCACACATTCAGCAGGTCTCTGATCTGAGGTGTGACTCCTACTGGGCCGTAGGAGGCTAAGAGCAGATATGCGGCTGTGTGCAGGAGTGTAGGTCCGAGTTGTACCAAGAGTGCAGGTATTTACCCAGGTATCCCCACCGTGACTGAGAAACCTGAGGCAGCAGGTATTCACTCTGCCTGGTTTCAAGTGGGCTGCAGCAGCAGCGGCTCTAATGAAGACCCTGATGGAGAGGTGAGGTTCAGGGGTCTATCCCTGTCTGCAAAACAAGGCCAGGGCCCCATGAAATGGGAAATGACATCATCACCTTCATGACTCATGGTTCCCTCTTGTTTGTGCACATGTTTATGGAGATGCTGAGAATGGTTATGAGTAAAAATGACAGCAGATGTTGTACAAATAGATTGTCAATGTTTTTAGGGGAAAGGTGAGGGGGGATGAGGATGAGCGGTGGGGGGAGGTTGGTGAAAGTCTGGTCCTGGGGGGTATTGGGGTATGTGAATCAGCCCCCAACCTCCCCATTGTGCTGGCTTGTCTGAGACAGGTCATGTGACCAGGTTTACAGTGGCCGTAGTACAAAGGCCAGAGAGAGAAGCATTATTTGCCACGCATGCATACACAATGAAAGGTTCACGTAGCCACATTTTTGTTTATTGTGGGGGAAAAAAGAGAGAAGAGGAGCCAGGCCAGGCAGAGGGTGGGGTTTAGTTAGGGGGGGGGGGGGGGGGTTGCAGTGGCAGTCTCTGGGGGTTGCAGTGACTGAAAAGAGTGTTCCAGGAGGGACCACCTCAAACATGACACCTTCCATCAATACTAAATTAGCATTTTTTTCGCCCAAGTCCAAATATGAAAAATGACCTGCCCTAATTTTCTTGTGGAGATCCAGTTTGGCCCTAGATAATCAGTCTCACTTTGGAAAATATGGAAGAGGAACTTTAGGACAGGAAATCACAAGAAAAAATGGTAAATAATGGATTTTGCTTCGATATGTTATTTATTGTTGTGCAGGCATATAATTTGTCATTGATGACAACTGAAAACCCCACAGTGTAGAGCTACATCTGGCAAAATGGCACAACAACATCCAAAGAAAACGCCCCTTCCTCTCCACCTAATCTGCACAGTCCAGGCCCAGGTACAGTACTGTGCAAAAGTCTTAGGCATCCGTGAAAACAATGCTGTACAGCTAAGATGCTTTCAAAAATAATTAAATAAAAGGTTATAAATATCGAAAAAAATAATATAAAGAGCAGTAAATAGTTAAAAACTAAATTAAATTAAATGTTTGGAGTGACCACACTTCGCCTTTAAAACTACATCAATAAGAAAATCGTCTGGTAGGTTGTTCCAAGCATTTTGGAGAACTTGCCACAGTTCTTCTGCAGATGTTGGCTGTTTCACTTGTTTCTGGCTCTCCAGGTAGTCCCAGAGACCCTTAATCAAGTTTTTATCTGAAAAGTAGTCTATTATTTAAAATATTACTTGATTTAACAAAATTCAAAAATGTATCTGCAAAATTTCATTTTTTGGGAAAATTCATGTTTGGAAATCTTAAATTTGCTCTTTTCTACTGACACACTAATGCAGAAAACAAAAATAAACATCTAAGACCAAATATACACTATATGTTATATTTAAAAATCTAGGGTGCCTAAGACTTTTGCACAGTGCTGTACTCTTGTGCCAGGACTACTGCAGTTCCCTTCTCACTGGTCTCACTGTTGGTGCCACTAAACCACTGCAGCTAATATAGAAGGCAGCCATGCCGCAATCATGTTCCTGTTATAGCTCGCATCAAGTTTAAAAGGTACTAGTCAACAAATAAGTGCTAACAATCTCATGCCATCAATGTGTGGTTGCTTTTCCAAGTCACAATGCCAGTCAGAACAAATCCCCCAGTGGTGGAATGAACTTCACATAGTGGAAAGGAAAGCAGAATTGTTAGTCTCTTCTGAAGCAGAATGAAATTCCATTTCTCCCCACTGCATCTTGCTTCCCCTCTCATCCCCACCCCATAGTATTCCCATCTTTATAGTAATTTAGCATATGGTATTTTATGACTATATGTTTCTCTTCTTAGGACTTGTTGTCAATGTAGTCGGTATGTTGAATTTGTAGTTTGGTTATCGGTTAGCCTCGTTAACTTGCACTTGTGTTTTATGTTGTTGGCCACGTCTGGCATGATTGCTCATATTAATTATTAATCAGGTGAATTATGCTTCACCTACATTGTAAATCACTGGAAAGGAGCATCTGTATGTAATGCTATGCAATTATTGTAATACCGTATGAAATACAGTCATAGGAATATAAAGGACATTGCAATCATTTATGATCAAAAGATCATCCCTTTTTAAAATATGGAGTGCCTGTCTATTTGTGCCCCCCTCTCACTCTCTCTCTCTCACACACACACACACACACTCACATCTGGAAGTTGGCCTGACTCCAAAAACTTGCCTCATTCATGTACAGCCAAAGCAAACCTACCCGCCTGCCTCAGTTAGGGGGGGAAGCAAAAAACACTTTTTACCCCCCAACCAAATTTTTTGTCTCTGTTGAATCCCAGGCCTTTTCATGCCCATAATGAAAGTGCTGGCATCAGCAGGAAGGGGGGGCAGGGGAGGACGCCCCAGAGGGAGAGGCAAAAGCCAGGCTATAGGCAGCGATTAGGGCCTCTAATGTGCTATGAATCCTTACCCAATCACATGGTAGAACCAATATTGCCATTTAATTATAAAACAGAGGGAGATACAGTAGAGACAAGAGATGGAGAGGTAGAGAGTGTACAACTGTGGCTTGGGTAGTATAATGGATGACAGTTTTTTAAGGTTTTTGTGATTCCCACCCACCCCTAAAGCAGTAAGAAGAAAGAAATGGGGAGAAAATGTTTCAAATGACATTACATTACATTACATTACATTCATTTGGCAGACGCTTTTATCCAAAGCGACGTACAAGAAGTGCATTTTCATGATCGTAGACAACTGCTGAACACGGGTTCAGTAAGGTACAATTACTTATTTTGTACAGCCATTTCTAGCTGAGAACAATGAACACTATCCTGGTCTAACATCTGCAGAGCCAAACTAGGCAGAAGATTAAGCTAGAGTATTAGGACAAATACAATTTACCAAGAAGTGCAGGGATGGGGCAACATGTAACAAGTGACAAGGAAAAAAGGGTTTTTTTTTTTTTTTTTTTTTTTTTTTTTTTTTTTTAATATATATATATACACAGCATGGTGGTGGTTATTCTAGGTATAGTCTGAAGAGATGAGTCTTCAGGCCACGGCGGAAGATGGATAGTGAGGGGGAGGTTCGGAGAGGGACGGGGAGTTCGTTCCACCACTGGGGAGCTAGGGTGGAGAAGCTCTGTGATCCCTTTGGGCGGGTGGGAGGGGTTACAAGACGCCCTGCTGCTGCAGAGCGGAGTGGTCGAGCAGGCACATAGAATTGAGTCATGTCCTGCAAGTAGATGGGGGCTGTCCTGTTGGCGGCAGTGTAGGCAAGGGTCAGGGCTTTGAATCGGATCCTGGCAGCGACCGGTAGCCAGTGAAGTGATCGCAGCAGAGGAGTGACGTGGGAGAATTTGGGGAGGTTGTAGATGAGCCGGGCAGCGGCATTCTGAATCATCTGTAGTGGCTGTATGGCACAAGCTGGCAGGTTTGCAAGGAGAGAGTTGCAGTAATCAAGGCGAGAGGTCACCGTAGCCTGGACGAGCAGCTGGGTGGAGTGCGTCGTCAGGTATGGTCGAATCCTCCTGATGTTGTATAGGAGGAATCTGCAGGACCTTGATGTTGCCTTGATGTGCTCCTTGAGGTCCAGTTGGTCATCCAGGACCACCCCCAAGCTCTTGGCAGAGTGAGAGGCAGTCACTGTGGTGCCATCAACCGTGATTGAGAGTTCACGAAGCAAGGAGGTCTTGTGCGGGAAGAAGAGCAGCTCAGTTTTGTTGAGGTTGAGCTTCAGATGGTGGCTGGCCATCCAGGTGGAGATGTCAGCCAGGCAGGAAGAGATCTTATCATTGACCAGTGTGGCCGAGGGGGGGAAAGAAAAGAAGAGTTGTGTGTCATCTGCATAACAGTGATAGGAAAAACCATGTGAATTAATGACTGAACCAAGAGATCTGGTGTATAAGGAGAACAGCAGAGGACCCAGTACAGATCCCTGCGGCACTCCCGTAACAAGTGGATGGGAAGCAGAGGCAGACCCCTTCCAGGTGACCTGGTAGGTCCTATCTGCAAGATAGGAAGCGAACCAAGACAGGGCAGTCCCGGCAATTCCCATCCCAGCCAAGGTGGAGAGGAGTATTTTATGGTTGACCGTGTCAAAAGCTGCAGACAGGTCAAGAAGGATCAGGACAGAGGAAAGGCGTGAGGCTCTTGCAGTGGCAAGTGCCTCCGTCACAGCTAGGAGTGCAGTCTCTGTTGAGTGCCCAGATCGGAAGCCAGACTGGTGAGGGTCTAGCAGGTTGTTCTGATGGAGAAAAGAGGTTAATTGTTTAAGAACTGCTCGTTCGAGGGTTTTGGACAGAAAGGGTAGAAGGGATACGGGTCGATAATTTGCTACATCGGAGGGGTCTAAGGTGGGTTTTTTGAGTAGTGGGGTAACACGAGCCGTCTTAAAAACAGAGGGAACATGACCAGAGGAGAGAGAGGAATTAACAATGGAAGACAGATAGGGAAGGAGCTCGCTGGAGATAGATTGGAGAACTTTAGATGGGATGGGGTCAAGTGGACAGGTGGTTGCGCGATGAGAGGTGATGAGTTGTAATACATCGGAGTCCTCCAGCATTTCAAAGGAGGTCAGTGTGGCTGTGGGGTTGTCCTGGGGGGTTGGGGGGCTCACTGGATGGGTGAAGGAGTTCCGGATTGTAGCCACCTTTCCTTCAAAGGCGGCCAGAAAGTCATCTGCGGAGAGGGAAGAGGGAGGTGGGGGTGGAGGAGGAATGAGGAGGGAAGAGAAGGTGGAGAATAGTTTACGTGGATTAGAGACACATGCGCTGATCTTGGATTGGAAAAAAGAGGCTTTTGCAGACGTGAGGGCAGATGTAAAAGTCGCCAGCAGGGTATGGTATGCAGTCAGGTCATCAGAGGATCGGGATTTTCTCCACTTTCTCTCTGCAGCCCGCAGTGATGTTCTGCTGGAGCGTAGTGACTCGGTCAATGAAAAAGGCGTGCCAAGAAAGACAGCCGGCACTTTATATATTGGCTCATTATTGCGTCCCTGCCACATTCCCTCTCTGTTCTCACTGATGTGTGTGACCTGATGGCACTGCCATGGCCAGTCTTTATCAGTGTCCGTGCAGTGTTTGAAGTGGCCCCCAAAGCCTCAGGCTCCAAGGGCGACGGTCTGGCCCCCACGCACAGGGTCTCACCTCTTCACCCTTTGGAAAGCCATTTTAAAAGGCTTACCCGCATGCTTGGGGGGAGGATTAAGTTAAATTTAGGATGACCCATCCCATGTTTGAGACTGGACGATGCAGAGTGAAAGGTGGTGGGTGTATCCTACCTGCCCACCAATCACAAACATAGAATCTCTCTCACAAAGGGCCTGCCTAACACAATCACAGCAGTTATGGATATTTGACTAACAAGGCCCTGTATCTGAAGTAAATTATTCAAGGTTGAGAAAACAGAAATCGAAAGGAAACTTTAAAAAATCCATGTGTTGTTTCCATTGATGATTGATGAAACCCTCCCCCAAGGTTTGCGGTCACCACCACCCCTACCCCCAATAAACAATCGCTCAAACCCAGGGCTGCCTAACCCTGTTCCTGGAGATCTACCATCTTGTAGGTTTTCATGTCAACCCTTCATGTCCCATTTTTTTAAGAGGGGTTCCAAGCAAGTGGAATTTGAAAGCTTGCTTGGAAAGGTTGGAAAGTTGCTAATGATAGTGGCACATCTACTGCAATCTATCAATTTCTCTAGCAATTAGCTAGCAATCTGTCTCTGTCCCACTAGCTGTTTGGACATAATGAGAAGCTTGTGGGATTATGACTGAGTTTCAAACTGTGAGTCAGTGATCTGTAAAGCATGCCAAGTTACTCACCGGTGAAGTGTGCCTGGATAAAACATTAGCTATGGTCAATAGAAAGGAAGAGTAATCTCTTGAAATTAATGTCAGCCAGGTCATTTTCTGACTTTGACCATACACAGCCAACTTTTTAGTTAACCAAAGAGGCCTCCTCAGGTTAATACATATGATCAGATCTCTACTAAACACTAATCAATTTTGAATGGCCGGATGATGTACCTGCACAAGTTCCTCCAATGGATTAGCATGTGGGCAGGTGTTTGTTACATATCCTGCAGCAGAGATACTCAAATCTGGCCCTTGAGGCCAGCAGGACTGCTGGTTTTCATTGTCCCCCTCTAATCCGGGCTGATTTAAACCTGGGACTCCAGGTGAGTTAAATATCTTGCTAATCATTGACGTTAATCGATGAATTAACTATGAGGCAGAAAAGTAAACCAGCAGTACTGCTGGCTTTTGAGGGCTTGATTGGAGTATCTCTGTCCTACAGTCCATATACATGGGAGAGAAAGGCTATTTGGGCATGTGTGTTTCCCACAGATAAATGGTAGCCTGTGGGCACCTTGGAGGAACTAAAGGAAGCCTGGCTGAAACGAAGCTCTGCCTCACTATTGCACACTCCTGTTCTGCTTATAGTAGAGGTTCAAGCCTGAAAATATGGCCCACCAAATGAACCACTCAAGAGCCTAAGGACAATACACTGTATAAGCTCAGAGTGGTACGAGTACCCGCCAACAGAAATTAGAAAGACCTTGTGAGTCTCATTGGATTTTAGTCAGAATAAATATGGCAACTACAACTTCCACACCTTTAGGAACAAAGGAACCCTTTATATGTCCAGTGAACATGTGATATTAAGAGCCTCTTTTTCAGTCCAGTGCTGCTGGTGCACATATAAATGATTGTGCCTGATGAAATTAATAGTTTGCTTTCTTCAGAAAGTACACAGCAAACTGCTCTCGTGCATGTTGTCAGCTTTGGGTGGCTAGCAATAGCATATGCAGGATGTGGTTACTTGGATAGCCATTTGATGTGCAGGACATGCCAGTATGCTTGTAATTTGTAAATACTGGAATTCAAGTATCCTACAAGAAAAATCTTAGAAGGGAAATATTGAAATAAAATTTTTTCATGCTGTAGAAAAATCGGGCTTCATTCCACAATGAAAGAGTGTACCTGTTACAATCTCATTTTATGAAAAACAATCAAAGGTGGTGGAAATTACTGAATGTACTCTAGTGTTACAGATATTACTTTATACTGCAGTTAGGAATAATTAACTATTGTAGTCAAAATAAAAAGGTGAATGCAATAGCTTATTGACCTAGATAGTGAAAGGCACCTCAATATATAGCATATTCCATTGGCTGAACTTCATTATTTTATCCCGTAATTTGTGGTGGTATACCTCTATAATAGTAGAAACATCAGCTGTGCCTGTTGACCGTTAACAGCAGTGCCAGTCGTCTCAGTTTTCCGAGTCCCAATCCACTCCCATTCATTTCGCGACCTTGCCGAAATTAATTGTTTCAAAACACAAACTAACTACGGAGGATAAAAGGTGCTAACATCAAACGGTACCAGGCCTTTTGACTATCTGAGGTATTTTCAATGTTTTATTGCCTTATAAAAGAAAAGGAATGATAATATATTCACAAGGGCACATGCATTTAAAAAAATCTAACATGGCTTGCGGTATTTCTGTGGAGTAGCCAATCTGAAAATAATTTCTTTGTTTATGGAGTGTTACAGTGAATACGTCTTTTTGTAGGCCAACACAGAAGTTTCTTTTGCCATGGGTTCCTTCCCCTATGGTTCCCTCACAATATCCAATGATTTTTTCCACATAGGGATTTCGTTTTCTAAAGAAAATAAGGGCTGTGGTTAGCCTAAACCTTAGAAAGTTTTACGTTTTGTTCTACGAAATAAATTACACCTATTCATATCTCAACCATGAACTTCGAGCCGATGAGTGCTTTAAAAAAGTAAGTTGTTAACAAGTTGCTATATTTAAACTACAACAACGGTCGCATCAGAGAAACTGACACCCAAGTTTCCATACTAGCCTGCTAGTGCCTGCACACGACAACCGTTGCAGTTTCCATACTATGGCAACTTGTTAGCAACACATTGTAAAATGTAACAGACTTTTTATGTAGATACACCGCTTGAACGACGTATTTCAGCTTAAACACGCAGAATTACCATCTCATTGTCTTCAATGAATGCCAGGAGAGCTAAAATCCTATTTCGAGAGATATTGCCAAAAGTCTGTTTTGGCTATATGCAAGTGAACTGTACTGTGCGTGTATGTAAAGGAATCAAAATGTAGTGACTAACAGATAGTTTTAATATAGCATGCTAGCTGGCTGGGATTGCTAACCAGGCAAATTTGCAAAACCTGTTGTAAGCAGACTATTACGGGAACCTGAGAATAATGTAGCCTAATCTTGTGATAGATTTTCACCAATGTAGGTAGGCATAAATGTAAAACATAAATGTAAACAGAAAATAAAACGAATAAAATATTGTATCATACAACATGGGACTGTATTGAATTCCCTTACTTTCTGTTAACTTTTAAGACTAAGGGTACCCCGTGCCACATTAGTTTTTACCCCAACCTTGAGGTTAAAAGTTACATTTTACTCTCGGGACTTTCGGTCAGATTGCTAGTGAATGGTATGTCCCTGAAATTTAATTGTGGTGTGTAATCATAGCCAAGCGATATTGGTTGTATATTAAAAAAATGATTAATCTATCTTCAATAGAGCAAACACAGAATAAGTTGCAACTATGAACAGTAACAGCAGTTCCCATAGGATCTTGACATCTTGATGGGAGAATATAATTCAATACAAAAGCTCCTCAACCTGGGCATCTAGCTGCCTAACATAAGTAGCTAGCTAAAAGTAAGTTACTGACAGACAGAGATTGCCAGTGCGTCATAGGTATGCATGGTCATTTTATAATATTTTCAAGTAAAAAAAACCACTGCATAGTCTGCCATTAAACCACAGGAGTGTGGCCACACTAAGATTAGCACGGACTAACATAAAACAAAATAAATAGTAGCACACTGTTGACTTAATCTGCATACAGTTTATTTGTGAGTTGAACATTTGATTACATTCCTTTGTCAAGTTGATCCGAATGTGAACTGTAAGCAGAAGAAGTCTTGCAATGTGTGCCGTAGACTTTGGTTCAGTTCCATTTCAGTTCAGGAAATGAACTGAAAAATGACAATAATGTTTAATGGGGATTTTCAGTCAATTCGTTAAAATTACATTCATTTCCTGAATTGAGAGAATTTAAAAGGAAATGACCCCAACCCTGAAACACAGCCATTTCATCTTGTGACTGAAATAAATTAGAGCATCACCATAAAAAAAGCCAAGAGCAAAATACATAACAGAAATTATGATACAAAAAGTTTATTTAGTCACAGTTTTGTAAACATTTGAGGTAAATTAACATTTACATCAACTTGTCCTTACAAAATCTAAATTTTATTTATACGGAAGGCACGTCTCTTAAGACAGCACTGGAACAAGCAGCGTGCTGAGCATGTCGAAAGGGGATCTACACCCTGACTGCCCCCAGAGATCTCAGCAAGGCCACAACGCAACTTTCTTTCCTTTGGGTGGGTTCCTACAAGCCACCCCTGGGGTAGTGCTCTTGCAGGAGTGGCACAAGTGACTGTGCGTGTTTGTGTGGGAGGGGCTTTGACATCAGACCCTGGGATTCAAGAAATCGATGTTTAATACTGTGCTGCTAATTAGGGTGTGGTTGGGTGGGGCTTATTACCAAAGCAAGTACATAACATTCTTTCAACATTAACATTAGCAGCAACCTGATTATGATGTCATGGCACTACAGACGGTGATGTAAGAGGCTGAAAGTGCCTTTATTTTAAAAATATTTTTGGTTTTATGGTTCTTTTAAATGTACAAAGTTTCGACAATTGTTTCAGACAAAGAGAAAGAGTCCTAAACTCAACAAATAAGCTAATTAAAATATTGTATTCTACAAGTCATTTCTTAAAATCACATTTGATGCTATTTTTTATTTCATAATACTGTATTTAATATTAAGAGCTGCTGTGTTCACTGTTAAGACATTTTAGTATTTCAATATTTAAAAACACTGACAGAGTCTGGTTCTACCGTTCTCTCCCTACCAAGATAGATTTGTTTTTGGTTTTTTTATGTGCAAGTCTTGATCTACTAAACTGTAAACTTTAAGAAGCAAAATGACAAGAACACGCATGTTTGGTAATTTTTGTATACATTAACATATGTGAAAATAAAAGTAACATATACATCTGGGAAAGTGACCTTTTTCTTTTTTTGCAAATGTGATACCATCTTGAAGTTTTACAAAGGTTCCCATCTAACTGAAAGTATCTTGAACAGTTTTGCCTTGTGTATGTGCAATATTCTGTATTATTCATAGTTTATTCCGACCTCCCTGAAATGTCAGATACCTTATAAAATAGGCATTACATTTCACATCTTTAAGATGGAAGACATATATTTGCTCATTATAGTAATACTTTGGGAGTGAATTATTAAATAATATGAATATAAGTTTAAACACAGAGGAACAGGGAGAAGAAGGGGCCTTGACTCCAGGGTTGTCCTTAATACACTAGGGGCTCTTGCCTTCATCTGTTCATTTTGTACCACATTCAGTCGTCAAGGCAACATCAACAAAAAAAAGTCAGCCAGTCATTTTATTACTGACTACAGTTAAGCAAATTGCCCCTTTTTATTTTCTGCATTATTTTTAATATAACTTTTAAAAAATTAATAAAACTGAAAAAGATTTTAAGGTGTCATATATGGAACTGTGCACAAAATATTCTCCACAGTCCACAATGTACTACTGTATTTATGATGGCAATAAAGTCTTCATTTAATAATAATGATAAAAACTCTTTACAGTCTTTACAGTCAAATCATAGTTTTAAAATAATGAGTTTGCTGACTAGAATAAATCACGAAAACATAAAAATATGTGGCTTTATATACGGAGCTAACTGAACTGATGTTTTACTTTAAAATTTTTGAGTTCAGAGGGTATTGGGGGCATGGGGGTCCCATCACATAGAATTATTTTTTACAGACACAGTGATGGTCAGTTTTTGTGAAGGCATGTCTCTATGGCAGACAAAAGATTGGGCAGTCATGGGTAAAAGAAAACAGCATCCATTGTCTGCACAAAATAATATTCTTCATTCAATTGCTGGTGACTACCGCTTGATCATCTCAAATCACTCTTCTCCCAAATTCTTTGCAGTTGCATTTGCTTTTTTGAAAGAGTATATTTGCATAATTCTCCTCTTCATCCTCCACTCTTTGGTTGGATTGAGTTTTTTTTTTTCTTCTCAAAAGAATAAAAGTCACAGCAGGGCCTGGTCTGGCACAGAGCTCCAACCTGTGGCGCAGAAGAGGACCTGAAATGTCTGCACATAAACACGGTGAACAGCAGGACATGTCAGAAGCTCATTCATCCCTTGTGTTCCACCCACAGTCTTCTTGCATGTTTTATTTCCAGAGGTCCCATAGATAAGACTGTATGTGTGCGTATGTGAATGTGCATGCGTGCGCGTTTCCATGGATTGTTTCTAGCTGGAGAACCACTCCTTCCCTTTATATATGTTCATAATTCTTGATATTAAAGCCAAATATGTCATTTTCTAACATGTTTTTATTATGTGAATGATCCTATTCTATCTACAGATTGATTTAGCACCTAATCTCTCTGACCCCATGATATTTTTAGTCAATTTTGTGAATGAGTTACTGATTAGCTGAAGGGTTTGTGAAGGGATTAGTGATTGGTTTGCAGTTCTGTGAAAGGTTTAGTGATTGGTTGCTAGTTCTATGAAGAGACCAGTGATTGGGTGAAGATTCTATGAATTGCATAGTAATTGGCTGATGCTTCTGGTTAAAAGGGTCTGGTAACTGATTGACAGTGGGTAAAACCAAGACAGAGAATGAACTTGCAGACCTGTTGGTGAATCAGTGAGTTGTAGTTTTACATTGACAGATTTCAACTACATTTGGGGAAAAAAAACATTGAAGGGGCCTTTCCATACGTTGGTATCTAATCTATTTTCAGAATGTGAAAAAAAAGATTCAAATTAAGATGCAGTGTAGATAACTGCATATAATGCTAAATGATTTGTATTCATTGGCAGGAATAAATAAACAAATAAAATTAACATTCCTAATTATTTCAATAACAGACAAAAAAGGTATTTCCTTATATGAAACAGTACTGGCTAGTCTAAAGCCAGTGGTGCCTACACTAGTCTCTAGTCTTTCAATGCTGCAGTATTATGTTACAAGTAGAACATGTATTCTCAAGGGCACTGCAAACACCATCATTTGGGGTCATTTAATTAAAATAATATATTTATATTCTGTGTATATTTATACAACTATTTACAAGCTATTCTTACAGATCACATACGATGACACCCTATTTTTCAAGACAATTAACCCCTGATGAAACTGCCAAGGCAGCATGAGTTCTTTCCCATAAAAAAATAAATGAACTGATAGAAAACATCAGCAACAGCACCTATGCAGAGCCTCATACCACCTCAACACTAAGCAACTACTCTGCTTGGTCTAAAAACAGCCTGCACTACAGGAGAGTCATCGGGACATCACAACCTCTTCCTCCTGCTCATCTAGCTCTTTGCACTGCTATCGCCCCCATTTCCAAAAACATCAACTGAACATTAACAGACAGGACCTACTCAGATGGGCCAAAGAAACTGAAACTGGAAAAAACCTAGAGTTCTAGTATCAATTACACAAAAGAAAAACTAAACAAAAATAAATAAATAAATGAGTAACACGTACATCTCTAGAATTTCCTTGCATGCCAAGAACACACACACACACACACACACACACACACACACAAAATTAGCTGGAATGAATGCAGCTGCTGCAGCCACCATGTCAATCCATCTAGCATTTTATCTGTATGGTCTGCATCCCTCTCAGACCCCTCCCCTCTCCACCCCCCAACCACAGCAATGCCTACAGGAAATACACTCGCATTTAAAGAGTAACAAACCTGTCCAGGGTACGCTACAACTCACCGATTGCACTGCGGGTCAGGTCTCGCTGTTTACAGATCTATACCAAGAGTATCCCAGGTCCTGTGCCCTGTCTCACACCACTGCTGGTATTTCATTCCTCAATTTGTTAATATATTTTTATATGTACGAACATATATAAACAGGGAGATGGCGGGTGGGCGGTGGGGTGGGGTGGGGGGGGGTAGGTGGGGTGGGGAGGGGGGGCTAGACAGCCAGGTCATTAGGTCTGACCCTGACGCTGCTGGTCTTGCTGGCCCGACTCAGCCGCCGGGTATCCATGGCAACCAGGGGCGCCTCATGCATCTCCACCATGGTGGTGACGCGACCCTTGTCTGGCGGTAACTGCTCGCCGTCGTCCAGGGGCGGCGGCTGCTCCTGTGGCTGGTCGCCATGGATACTGCCATCAGAGATAGGAGAGGAAGTCGGGGAGGGGGACGAGGGGGAGGAAGGGCTTTTGGAGGGGCAGGGGGACTCGGGCTTCCTCTCCAGAGTCTGCAGCCGCTCGGTGGCCTGGTTGGCCCAGTTCTGCTCCAAGGCCCGCCGCTGGTGCTGCTGCTGCTGGTGGTTGTTGTTGTTGCTGGTGTAGAAGGAGGAGATCAGCTCCCGCGGGTCCTCCATTTTGAACTCGGCCGCGGGCCCCGCTGGTAATGGGTACGCCCCGCCCCCTGCCGCAGTCACCTCTGTGTAGTTCGGCGGGTAGCAGAGGACGGGGGCAACAGTTCTCGGGGCAGGGATTGGGGTAGCGGGGTTGGGCTCAGACTCCGGGTCAGCACAGGGCAGCGACTCATGCTCGGGTGAAGCCTCATTGGTCATGCCCTGCTTGACCTTCTTCCATCCCAGGTGATAGATCTCTAACAAATTCAGCAAAAGGGACACGCAAGCCACCACAAGCATAAATATGATGAAGATTGTTTTCTCCGTGGGCCTGGAGATGAAGCAGTCCACCGTGTTGGGGCAGGGCCAGCGGGCGCACTTGTACAGCGGCCGCAGCTGGAAGCCGTAGAGGAAGTACTGGCCCAGGATGAACCCCACCTCGAACAGTGTCTTAAAAATGATGTTGAACACGTAGGTGCGCAGCAGGGCACCCCTGATGCGGATCTTCCCGTGCTCGTCTCTGATCGGCGGCTTCTCCTTTTTGCCGCCGCCCCCTCTCCCGCCTCCACCAGCATTCGCCCCGCCCCCTCCCCCGTTCTTAAAGAGGAGCTCCTTTTCCTCCTGCAGCCGGATCTTGCGCAGCTCCTCCTCCTTCTCCTTGCGCTTCTCCTCCATGCGGACGATGTGCAGCACGTGGCCCAGGTAGATGAGGGTGGGCGTGGAGACGAAGATGATCTGCAGCACCCAGAAGCGGATGTGGGAGATGGGGAAGGCCTCGTCGTAGCAGACGTTCTCGCACCCGGGCTGCTGGGTGTTGCAGGTGAAGTCGGACTGCTCGTCGCCCCACACATCCTCAGCCGCCGCCCCCAGGATCAGGATCCTGAAGATGAAGAGGACCGTCAGCCACACCTTGCCGATCACCGTCGAGTGTTCTTGAGCATTCTCCAACAGCCGCCCCAGAAAGCTCCAGTCACCCATCCTTCACGATTTCCAGCCTGGGGAGAAAGTGCAGGTCAGCATAAACATGGTGGACGAAGGTGGTGGGAGAAAGAGGGAGATGGTTTTTATGTAAAAATAATTCTGAGAAACACAAAGCTGTCGCCTCTCCTATTAATACTGTAAAAAAATGGTTGACCCATGGTGATTTTTGACACAGTTCTGGTCCATCCATTTATTTTTTTAAAAGAAGACAGACAGCTTGGGCACTGATGAGTATGATGTAATAGTAAAAACCACATAGGACAGACATGCTGTGGTTTGTATAAGAATGAAAAGATTTTACTCTAAGTGGAATGGGAGTAACAGAGGTGAGTTTCAGAGGTAAGGTGCCAGGAGAAGACCACAGACAGACCATCTGTGCACCCCCACTGTACAAGCTGTATAAGATGAAATGTTCAGTGACAATTACCTTTGTGAGTAATCAAGTTATGGTGTCTGTTAAATCACATCTTGTTGTAGTCTGTATTGGTATACTGTTTGCTGTTAGTGTTTGTTTTGTGTTTCTGTAAGTTTATTATTTTTCACATCCTCCGTCCCAGTATTTTCATTCTCCCGGTCACTTGTCTCCCCAGTGCCGTCTCTGTGTCTGTGTTCCCTGAGCTGCTTCACTCCCCTGTATTTGTGTGATTTCACTATTCGGGTGGTTCCGGGTTTTCGTGGTTTCCCCCCTTCTTTCCAGTCTCGTTTTACTTACTTCCTGCTTATATCTAGTTTTACTAATTTCTACTAATCCTTACTAACTTATAGATTGTAAAGTACTAACCTCATTAATATACTAACATGTTAATATTACTAATGGATTAACAAACACTAGTTTTGGGTTTTTGATAGTTTAAATCACTATACTAATACATTAACCATTCTCCCCTTTTCCATGCTGCGCTGTAGCTCCGCCCCTTTTCTTTCTAGTCTGCCCTAACGCTGAGTTCTGCAATTGCCTGCACCTGTCTCTTGCTCTATCTGCACCTCTCTCTCTCTCTGCACGTGTTTTACCTGCTAAACCCAGGCCGTCTGTTATCATTGTTGTCTATGTGATTCCAGTCCGCGTTTTGTCAGTCCCCTGTCATTTAATTAGTTATCCTAATGTTCTTCACCTGGATGTTGTTTGTTACTCCGCCCTCACTCACGTAACCCCTCCTTGATTGTTACCTTCCCCAGTGTATAAATGTCAGTCTTTTCCACCAGCTCCCTGTCAGAACGTTGATTGTATTCACTGTGCCGATGTTTTGTAAGCCTTTGTTTATCGAGATTCCTGAGACGCCTTTTCCGTACGACTTCGAGTTTGCCTGCCCCTTTTGTTTGATTGCTTTCTGGTTTGACCTTCGCTTTGTTCTGGCTTCTCTTTTGCCTGTTCCTTTGTACCTTCGCCTATCTGATCTCCTGGTTTTTGATTTTTTGCCCGTTTACCACTATTCTTTTGGAAACTCGATTTTGTACCGTCCTATCTCTGATTACCTGGCTTTGAACTTTGGACTGAATAAAGACAACATTTTTTGGATTTCCCTGGTCTGCGTTTGGGTCCTTGCACAGAACATCACACATCTTTGCTTATTCTAATTGAGTTGTTAAATGGTGGTATTGTGTTAAACTATTTTGTCAGTGTTGAAATAAATTGCAAGCCTCTGTTAAAAAACCCTTTTCCCCTCATTCCATTCAAAATGATTATCATTAGAGGCCAGTGTCTAATTTAATAACTTAAATAGTTATCTCTGTGTTAAGTTATTGCACCCGTGCTTACTTTACATCATTGTATCAGAGTAAAATTATGCTATTTGTCAAGGTCAAATACATATACTAGCAGAAGCTCTTATTGACGAATGCAAAGATTAACCCAACACATTTACATTAGTTCATGTAAATGTGCGATGTCTATGTAATTTCTCTCTGTCTATTTTCTTCCCCCACTCTTCATCCTTCTGTTACCCCCTCTTTCCATTTCCAGATCATACTCACATTTTTCCTCTGTCCCTCTCTCTAGCTCTGCTAATTTTTCTTTATCTCCCACTCTCTCTCCAACCTACCCACTCCGCTGTGCAGCAGGTATGTGCTGAGCTGCACAAAATGGCCCTGACAGCTGAAGGCAAAGGGGAAAGTCAGGGGGTTCTGGGGTTTGGGAATAGTCACCCTTATCTCATCCTTATGGGACTATCAGGGACTGACTGCCTCATCCTGAACTCTATAGTAATGTGAAAACGTGGTACTGGCAGCTCATTGACCCCAAAGAAAGACAAAATTGACAAAATAGTGTCAGCTGAAGAGATTGTAGCAGTTGACTTATATCCTAGATGTGATCTGTGTTTGTCTGAGAAAGGTTGTACATATCACTCTTATACATTTTTATTGCATTTTGCTCTATGTATTATATATAACATTTTGTTTTCCAGATCCCCCCCCCCCCCCCCCCCCCTTATCGACACATCATACTCAGCATTCAATCTCATGGTGGCTATTTTGAAAGTTGCACCAAAACTTTACTGTAGAGGGGACTTTTTCTAAAATTTTCAATTTTTTTTCTTTTGCGAGTACTGAGAGTAAAAGATTACTGTCATGATATTTGTACACATAACAAGATTCGTCATGAAACAGACATCGTCATGAATATAAAAAGGCCGATTTTCTGAACTAGCAGTCACACATCATAGTACAGTAAAAACTGGTGATATAATTTACTGTATCTAGCACTTGTATCACACATTTTTCCCAACTATTCATGAGTCTGTGAACTATTCATGACTCTCAGTGTGATTTCCAGTCCACTTAAAAGTCCTCCTAGTTTGACTTAGATTAGGTCAGAGTAAAAACTGCGTGAACTGGACTTCATGTGTTTACAGCTATGCATAATTGTACAAAATGAGTATTGTAACTTATCGAACCGGTGTTCTGTAGTTGTTCCAATTACCTTTGGTATGCACTTATTGTACGTCGCTTTGGATAAAAGTGAAATAAAATGTAATGTAGCCAAATAAATGTAATGTAATGTTAAAAGTGCGGAGAGGTTTCTAGTTGTGCTATGTCGATTATGATGACATGTGGATACAATCTGTACTTTTTGTTTTAGGCATCTCAAATCGGAAAACACTTCTATTTATTATTGTGTTTATTTGTGTTTATTATAAATTAACTGTATGCATGTGAAATCAAATGTACCTGTTCCACTATATTTTAATATTCTGGGGGTTAATAGGAACAACTCTGTTTCTACAAAGGAGGAATGATACATTTAAAAAGCTATTTAGAAAACTGGTTAGCTCTATTTGTTGAGATTATACATGGGAGGAGTGCTTTTTGTGGTGTTGTATTACCTGACATAAATACTATCCTCCCCCCCAAAAGAAATGCACATATGTAAGAACATTTAATACTAATTTCATTCTAGAACCGATCCATTAAAAATATTTAAATGCTGTATATTTATTATTTTGTTACATGATTCTATAATATAATTTTGTTACACCACTCATGAACATCATAAGGTAAGGTTTGACTTTGTTAATAAATTTAGTTTTATTTATTCATTCCAGCAAGCAGCCTAATCCATCTGGTTATGAGCCAAATGAGATGTGATTACTATTTTATTATTAGGAATGCGTGTGCATCATTTTTTGAGGCTGGAGCAGACTATGATTGTTTTGAGGTATTAGATGGTTCCAAAACTGCAGTTTTGGTTTCTGTCTGATTCTCTCTGTATTTGCCATGCTTGCACTCCAACTGGGCATCTTGGGTTGGTGTGATATTAGTTTACAAAATTAAATCACTCAAATCAAGTTTCAAGGTGTCTCATTTAGAAAAGGTTTAAGATTATAGTTTACAATGGCTGCTGTAGTTTACATATTTACATGGTCAGGCGTGAGAATTTGGGGACGTAATTTGATGCTCTCATGAGATGTTGTCACAGTTGTTGTCATGTGAATTTGCCACACCTTGACTGATGTCACTGATATTATCTTTATACCTGCAGGTCTGAACCATATCTCTTTATATTTTTAAAGAGCAGTAGCTTTTGATTCGCTCATATTAAAGTTGATAAGTCATTTGTAATAGTCCGATTATCAATGTATTTTTCTAATTGTGTTTGTTAGTACCACTATACAACCTACATTTTTACAAAGAACGTTAAACAGGAGGTAGCACAGTAACATACCTAATAACACCTAATTTGATTAATTGTTGATAAATCACGTGCACGTCCATGTACATTAATAGTTCATGTTTTCGATTATTAAGGCAGGCTTATTTGGCTAAATTACCATTTACCGTTTTTCTGTGTGTCTGCATATCTGACCAATGAAAGTGTGCAGTGTTAAAATAAGTAAGATGAGTCAATTTGTTTTTGTACGATCGCGTGTGCACATTATTCACTGCAGTTTATTTATTTAGTTGTTGGCTGACCAGTTCATTCAAAATCGTTACCACTAAATGTCATTTGGGCAAAGTACAGAAATGAGCATTCGTAAAAATCTAAACAAGGATGGTGTTCCAAAAGAATTCGTAGTGTACTATGTGAGTACGGTAATAAGGGCGCGAGGGCCCGCGTGAGGCCCCCACCCAGGGCAAGTGCTGGTCTCATCAGATTCTAAAATGCTGATCAAGGCAAATATTTCGCCACATCGACTGATCGTTCACTGAGCAATAAACGTAGTCGATGAATAGGTTAAAGAAACTCCCTTAAACCAGAGTTTAAATATTATTTGACCAACTGTTTTTCAGTAATTGAATTTTGTTTAGGCCTGTGCACAATGTGCAATAATTATGCAGGCTAGTTATAATAATAATTATTAGTTTTGTGATATTTTTTTAAAATACGCACCCATCGAGTGAATTCCTTTAATACAAAAGAAACAGAAGATTTCTGGCCGTTTTACTACTTCTGTTTAATTAAAACTTTTGGGTCTAGGTTCATCACGTCACAATGAAGACTATCAATTTAAAATTAGTTGTATTAACTGCTTAAAATGTGGGGGGTTTAATGTGGTGACAAGCCGTCTGACAACCAGACAATGCGGAAGGTACCAGACGAATTTCCATAGAAGTCGTAGCTTTTGACGTAACTATTGTTTAAGCTGATGGTTATCGTCGAGTTAACTGACACCAGTCCAATGTTTTTTTTTTTTTTCATTCATAAATGTTTTTTTTTTTTTTTTTTGTCTGTTTGTTTTAAATAAATCAGTTCGTGTAATAATTAAAACTTCTGGAGTAGCAACATCACCATCACACTCTTTGTTGAACTTGGTCAATCAAGGCGTTCACACGCACCAAGTTCTCCATTATACCTCGATCTGGGGTTTTCAGACTTATCGACAGCTAAATCAATATCCGGCTGTCACATTTTGATAGCGCTGGATATCACAGAGCCGTCCCAGGTAGGAGCATCCCACCCCTCTCCCCCCTCGCCCCCCAAAATGCCCAGCGGCCCTGCCAGCTTACCGAACTCCTCTGAAAGCCGCCAGCCAGCCAACTTATCTCAACCAAAGCCTTCTTCACGCGTGGATTCGAGGCCGGTCTCGCGCAGCCAGAAAAGCTAGATTTTCGAGGCGAATTGAAGTTGGAGATGGGGTTCCGCGAAGCGCTGCTGCCTCCGGTTCCCTGCCATCGCGACTGTCACATTGTGTGACCATGCATGACTGAATCCCGAGAGTCATCAGCCTGCACGCGCGCACGCCACGCCCCTGCCAACTTCGAATAACTAATTTCACCGAAATCTACAGGGATCCTCACATTAATATTACTTGTGGTGGGAAGAGGGGGACATGGCATATCGTTTACAACTCTTATGTTGTTGCATCATTGCTTTCTGGATTTCAGTGAAGTGCTGGAGCTGTGTGTTATTAAAATGGTAATCATTATTTAAAAAAACATTCTCTGAAAATCGCACTTTATGATTTGCAGAATTGAGAATTTAAAATTCGACGCATATCAAAAAGATGCTAGGTCGATGCTGCAGCTGTGAGCAGTAGTTGGTGATAGTTACAAAACTAACAGTATAAATGACTGCTGTTCCCATTCAGCTATAACCTAGAAACGTACTGCCCCACTTCGGTTGTCCGTGGACGCACACCGTGTGTAATATAGGTTAAATATTTTTTTCATACTGCAAGTGGGCCTACCAATCCTGAGAAACACTAGATTGTCTTACATTTCTGAAACAGGACGGATATGTATATTATATATTTGGATCCCGATTCGCAGCTCACGATTTGAAATCGCCGGTGCACCTTAAGTCAGTTGCGATATGCGATTGTAGGCTATTCTTTTCACGGCCTTCCTTTAAAAGTTATGATGTTATTACAGAACTGAGCTGCGGCTCAAATGAGAAATGATTTTGGGAACTTCGCATTCGCGTGTAGGGTTATTTAAAGGGTGTAATTTGGAAACATCCGATATCCAAGCATTACACGCATTTTTTTTCTCCCCAAAATCTCTCAACATTCTGTACATTGTATATGAGAGATCCGGTAGGCCTACTGATGTAGCTATATCTGAAATTATTTGGTTGAAATATTACTACACCGTTTTGAAATAATCTCACTCCAAACGTTCTGTATAAACCCAGACAGAAATAAAGGCCTTTTGAAAAAGGGGGCAATTTGGACTGAATTTTCTCATGACACTTGTATATGAAAGACCAGGTCCTGATGAAACCCTGACGTGATTTGGTGAAACATTACTGTTTACTGTACTGTCAGTTAGAGGGCCGCATTGCATTGCTCTCCAGAGACCCCCAGGAGCTGTGAATCGGGAGCCACTTTCAGCATCATATTGCACAGCTAGGATCCACTTCTATTTATATCCTGAAGAGACAAAAAAACTTATTTTACTGAATAAGGCAAAGTTCTCATTTATTATTATTTTTTATTAAAAGTATTCAAGTAATGTAAAAAAAGTATTTGTGCACATTGATATCAGTGTATGGGTTTCTACTAAAAGAGGTCATGCAAATAATATATATTTTAAAAAAATGAAATACAATTCAATACATTGAAATCCTTCAATTGACATGATCATGCATCCTATAAAACTTTCAACCAACTGCAAAGCAATCTGTAACATCCATGAAGGACCACTGACCATGTGCACGATCAGCCCTCATAATCTTACAAATTCTGTGAAGAACAGAAAAATAACCTCAAGACCAGCTTCAAGGTTCCATGGTTTGCAGTAATGGGAACAGCACTGGGGAACGGAACTGCAGGGTTCCAGAACTTACAGATTTCACAATTCACTGCCAGATGAACAAGCACAAATACATCGAGTTACATGTTGTACAAGGTTCATGACAGATATTAAGGTTTCATCACCCTTGTCAATAAAATAATCTCGAAGTCTAGGTAAAATGACCATTATAAATGATGGCACGGGGTTTTAGAATATTAAATTGGACTAAAAAGCAAAAAAACTCAAAGTGTTTAGCTGTTACCTATATTAAGAAATAAAACAGAAAACAATACAACCAGTGGTCAAGGCTGAAGTGAATACATCATTGACATAACTTCATTTTTCACCATCATTTGTTGATTTAAATAGCAAAGCAAATCACGTTCCTGACTTCTATACTATGAGAGGGCTAGCGGGAAGTACTAAACCTTAGTCCCTGCTCAGGGAAACTCAAGCATGTGGAAGCTACACTGCCTCACTAACGATCTATAGTGCAAGGCATAACACTTTTTGGTCCTACAACATCTCTTTGGTTCAACCGGTCATTTTCATGCACCAAAGCCAATCATATTACTGCTCTTTCACTGGAGCAACTGGTGCATGAATAAAAGCAGTCTTCTTGCAGTATATTAGTATAGCCACTAGGGGACACTGTGGGATTGAGTCCCCTTGCAAATTATTTTGTTTAACGTCATTTTGCTTTCTGGATCATGGTGGTTTTAGCACAGCAGCAGTCAATGGCACCAGGGCAGAGTGACTTCCTTCTCACAGAGCTTTCGCATTGGATGACTGTAACATCTCATTCTTCTCATTCTGAGACAGGGCCTTTTCCTCTTTCGCATCAGCAAGCATGATACGGCGGCGCTGGCGGTTCTGCCTCCGGTGGGAGCAGCGTATCAGCGCCTTGCAGATGAGGTAGAACAGCTCCGCCACGTTCAGCACCATGCAGATAGCCGACGAGCACACCATGAAGAGGGTGAAGACCGTCTTCTCCGTGGGCCGGGAGATGAAGCAGTCCACCTTGTTTGGGCAGGGCCACTGTTCGCACTTGACGAGCCGCGGCATCTGGAAGCCATTGTAGATGAAGTACAGGATGTACATGAAGCTGCCCTCGAAGATCAGCCGGAAGAACAGACTGGAGGTGTAGGTCCACCACAGCGGCCCGGTGATGGACAGCCGGCTCTTGCGCAGGTCCTCCAGGTCACCCTGCACCTGGTCGCCGTTTTTGCGCAGAATAGTCTTCTTGGTCTCGCGCTTGCGGTAGGCCACGTGCATGGCCACCAGCAGCGCCGGCGTGGAGACGAAGATGAGCTGCAGGCACCAGAGCCGGATGTGCGAGACGGGGAAGAAGTGGTCGTAGCAGACGTTCTTGCAGCCGGGCTGCTGCGTGTTGCAGGTGAAGCCGGCTTGCTCGTCGCCCCACACGCTCTCCGCCGCCAGCACCAGGATCATGATGCGGAAGATGAAGAGGACCGACAGCCAGATCTTCCCCAGGCTGGTGGAGTGCTTGTTGACTCCGCCCAACTGGGCGTACAGTGCCCCCCAGCTCATGCTCCTCACACTCGGCTCAAAACACCTGAGAGAGAAAAAGAGATGGATTGAGAATGAGGGAGGGATGGAAGAAGAGAGAGGGAGTGGTGGGCAGAGGGGAGAGAAAGAGGGATGGTGGGATAGAGACAGAGAGAGAGAAATTAGAGGAAATGATGGAGAGGGAGAGGAGGAGGTGGGATAAAGAAGGTTGAAAGATTGGTGGAGGTAGAAAGAGAGAGAACAGGAGAGAGAAGAGAGGGAAATGGATAATCTGGCACATTGAAAGTGGGGAAAGAAGGACAGAGGATAGAAGCGGGAGAGATGTGATGCTAATTACAGAATGCACATCTACAGAGAGATGCGCAGCTGGACAGCTGGAGAGATGCGCAGCTGATGAAGACGAAGGGAGGCAAAACGCTCCCCGTTGCACTGATTCTGAACTTGCTTACACTGTTCTTCACAATTCAGAAACTCTCCAGAGTAGTTGCGGAATATCACAGAATTTTCCTTTTTACTCAACTGTGGCCAGTGTTGCGCCACGACGGCATTATTATTTAGGGAACAGTAAATTATTTGAACTGTCAAAGAGATTGATAGTCACAATAAATTAAGAATAACTAGGCCTATATCCAGTTTGGTAAGTTCACTGCCTCCCTCCGGTAGTGGCTCTCCTACAACATTACTTTGATTATTGCTTTTCAGAATATAATTACATCTTAGACAAACGACAGAACATTCTATCTGAACTTGTTTATGACAGTCACTGGTCATAACATCGTCCCTCCCCTCATCACCCTGACAGGTCATGTGTTTGCTTGAGCACCAAACTGCCAACTCTGGAGCGCCCGTATTGACAAATGCCGCCGGCCTGACAGCAGGGTTGAAAATAAAATGGAATTTGTAACGCTACGCAGAGGCAAAAATGTCGAATTGTCCAAAAACTGAACAGGTAAGCTTATATGTTCAAACAGGTAATTTGATGAAAGAAATCCTGAAATTAATGTAGGTCTACAAATCGCGTACCATTTATTTATTCGCGAATACATTAAATTAATTTATGGGCTATTTATTAGTTTACTCATTTCTTCTCATTTTTAAAATGTATGATAGATGATAGCCTAGTTGCGAAAGATGCTGAATTACGTTTGTAAAAAATAAAAAAAAATAAAAAAATACTTTAAAAATCCTACAGCACAAAATGAGGCGGAACTGGACGCTAGATGGAGCGAACGGTTTAGGTTACATTTCTTCTTGTTTCCCCCCTCAGGTAAAGGCCATTTCATAAACTAGTTGAATGACCTGCGATGATTACACCCAAGTCTAATTAAACCAAAAGAAAAGGATATGAGTTGATAAGATGAAACAACGACTTGTCATACAGTCGCCTATAATAGGCTAGTTATTGAAAGTAACGTTCCGGATTATATAGAATTATTTAGCGTCAAGACGGATAGGCCAATATTTCAGTAAATCCAAGGATAAAACTGAGGATATTCATAATTAAAAAAGAAAACCGATTTAAGGACAGTCCAGTGGTGTCGGACAAAAACGGGCGTGTAGCCGACAAATTCTGACAAAGGGTGGTTTTATACGCTCATATGCTCTCTGTCTTGCAACAACGTGTTGTGAGTTCAAAATACAGTAGCCTATGCTGGTGGTACCCATTTCAGAGTATGGATTAGCCTACTATTTAAATGCTACCGGAAAATGGTATTGAAATAGGTGGATTCAGCAAACGTGGGATATCAGTAGAAGTGGGACACTTAGCCTAAGCTTTGCATTACTCGGCTATGTACGAATCAACAGCCAATAAAAAAAAACATTCTTGAATTGTTGCAACAATAGTTACTCTCATTCAACAATTGTTTTTATTGGACTGACGTGTTTACAGTGGGCGTGGTCAGACGTCAAACTAAGATTGAAGCTACCAAAAGTGTCCCACACTTGCTGAATCCACCCTATTATTTTTAATGTGGACGCGAACAGGCTAAACGAAGAAAGCAAATCATTATATTACCTATATTATATAGGTAATATTCCTTATTTGACAAAGAATCAAAAGATGCAAACCAGAATCCATGTAAAATTAATAACAGATCAACGTCTATTATTAAAAGAAATAAAACGAACAGTGGCTACCAACAATAAAATATCGAATAGGCCTAATGATAATGAAAATGGTAAAATGTAGGCTAAAAAGTAGCTCCAAAAGAAATTGATACAGACAGGATGGCATATTATATAGCCTAGGCTAGCGAATAAAAATATAAAAAGAAATTCATTTTAAAGAAACGACGAAACAAAGTGACAGATTTAAAGGAGGAAAATGTCTACGGATTCGTTCATCAATCTCACAATATCCAAATAGGCTATGGAATGATTGTGCGATTATTATCAAACACAACACTGATTATCAGAACGTAATTTAAATTAAGCCTAACTACCGACTTCATTTAAACGAATAAGTAGTAAATATTGTATTCGTCTTTTCGCAAATCTATTATCAGTTTATCATCTGTCTCCAGTAGACTATTCATTTTACTAGCCTATAGCAGTAACTAGTAGACGGCTTATTGCTTACCCAAAACATTCATTACAATGTTAAAAGATCTTACCTTTCTCACAAAAATGTCAAAACACTTCCATTACATTCAGCTCGGCTCGCAGAAATTAACGAGTATTTCAGAAGAGGGCCACAACTAGTGACGCTGCTAATACTTATTTGGAGTTCAGGAGATGCGCTATGAACAGTGACCACTTCACCTGTTATATTTAGTTGAGGATCCACCTGATTGTAAGGGCGGAGCTTAATGGGCTCTAAATTCCGAGCCAAACCCTGAGCTCCAATCATGTTAAATTCTATTATGTGACGTTAAAAACAGTGCTTATTTGGCTATTCTTGGAAATTCATAGCAATTGAGAAGTTATAACATATACTATATGCTATACGAACACATAAACATATTGCAGTCGCTCTCGCTCTATTAGCATAACTAGAAATTCAGGTTTATCGAATGGTTATTTCGTGGAATGTTATGACACAAAAGTGACGTCAGCTACAACATTCGTTAGTAATTCTTGCTTTCATTATTATAATTTGTTTTTTTAGTACGAATAATATTGAAGAACAATAATAATAATTTACTCCATCCATCCCGCTTATTCCTGTTCAAAGCCGTGGGTGGGCAATTTACACGTCCCAGTCATCCTGCACGTCTTTAGACTGAACCCGGGACTTTATTTCTGTTAGGCGACAGTGATATCCACTGCACCACCATGGAGCCTAAAATAATACAAAAATGTAAATAATAATAATAATAATAGGAAAATGATACCCTATAATGTTTTTTTCACCTTTTGAACGTATATAGAAAAGGCTATCAAATCACAAAATACTTTGCTTGGAAGTGATGTTCTCCCTACCAGCATTACTATGGGCTGGCCCAGAACCAGCCCTAAGGTTGTTGTAGTTCCAAAATGCTCATAAATCATACCCATCTTTAACTGAATTGTGTGTCCCAAGGATGGCTCTAAACGATTGCATATACAGTCATTGCCAGCGGCCAGCTCTGGGTCACCATATTCCTCAATACCGTTTTGGTTTTTCTGCACAACTCCTTTGATCTATCTCCACAGACTTTAGCTATTTACATTATTAATGAGACAGCAGCTTAAGAATCATGTCTTCTGTACCACCAAACTCCTGCTGAATTTACTTAATAGAGTACTTAACTTTGGTGCTTCACAAAACCAAAACAGAATTTAACATAGGCTAGACTTGTTAGGTTACATTTTGGAATGTATCTTTATGATGATTATGCAAGGTAATTAAATAACAGAGTCAAATCGTAGTAACTATATGGCAGCATTTCTAAGGAAAATAATCACCCATCTCATATTTGGTTGACTCGGTTACTCTACTGAACAAACAGACACAAGTACTGAGGTTTTTCTCCACATGTGATCAGTCAAAATTCAAGACTCCATTTATTGAAATCTTCGCTAGGGATCGGGTCATTTCTTCAGCTTGGCCAAGCCCATCAAGAGATGATCTCGCCGCTGTCTCCTGGCAGACAGGTGGTGGTGATCATTGGGAATGAGGTCACACATTTCCTGTGTGCGTTTGGGGTAGAAGGAAGTTCAAACAGGGTTTGTAGCATGACATTACAGAAATGCTATATTGTATGTCTGTCAAATGAATTAAAAAAACCAATGCTGCTGCTGCTTCTACTACTACTACCAATACCACCACTACTGCTACTACTACTACTACTAATAATAATAATAATAATAATAATGACAATAAAATAATAATTAAGACGATTATATGGGGGAGGCGCTACACATTCATACATGCACACACACAAACGTGCATGCATGCACACACACATACACACACACATGCCTGGTTAATGGATTTGGCCTCTTCCCCAGAGAACTCTGGAACAGGCCCGAAAGATGACAGCACCCTCTTCATCCCCTCCCTGTACCGCTTCAAGTAGTCCTCCAGGCCTGCAGGGGAGAACAGATGCAGCACTGATGGCCTGGCACTGAGGGGGGAAGTTCTCCACTGCACATGCCCAGTCTGTTTCAAACATCACCCTAAACAAGCACCGCATGCACATCCCAGCAGGAAGTCTGTAATCCTGCTTTCCATGTACATGCAGTGGAGGTGCAGCAAGTGCGTAGAAACTCAGTTTTTACTGGATTATATCTCAATGGCATAGTTTACCTACAGCCACAAAGACCAAAACTAGAAAAAAGCTGCTGTGCAATCATTGATAAACAGAGAGCAAATCTCGGCATTTTAGTTCTGTTGAAGTAAACATGATTTAGGCAATCCTTCCATTCACTCCATAACTGCACGCTTGTGAAAACCACCACAGAAAGAATCAACAGGTCACAGGTTATTACAGAGCTAGCTATGCAAAAATGTGATAAAATCTGTGAATAGAATCCTGCAATAAATCACATAAAGTGTTACTCCACTTCAGGGCTCCCTAACCCTGGTTCTTGAGAGCCACAGGATCTGCAGGGACACCCAGTCCTGAAGAGTGACAGGGTCTGCTAGCGTTGCTATTCAGTGCTTTAACTGGGGAATAACTACAGTAGGAACATTCAAAACAGCTTAATGTCAAAATGGGTTAACAAGCAGAAAAACCTTTAAGTGATAAAAAATGTATTTTTTGAAGTTTATAGGAGTAGGCCACCATGAGTACTACCATTACAGATGCTCTTATCCAGAGTGACTTACATTGCATCCACTTATACAGCTGGATATATACTGAAGCAATGCAGATTATGTACCTTGCACAAGGGTACAACAGCAGTGTCCCACCCAGGAATTGAACCTAGGACCTTTTGGTTACAAGCACAGTTCCTTACCCTTTATGCTACACTGCCGCCCCACTACCATGCTAAATATACATTGATATGAATTATGAACGAATGTTGTGAAAAATGTCCCAGAAATGGGTCTTTGTGTGGCTTAATTAGGTAATATTGAAATGAAAAAAATCTCAAAATTGAGCCAGCTGTTCAAAGGCAGAAGTACCTACTAGTGTAAAAAGAAGTGTAACAAAAGACAACATCAAGAAATATTTGTTTATAATCAACTCAATTCCTACAAACATGTTCTCTTGCTTGCTCTCTTGTTTTAATTTAATTCCATTGGAAACCCTTCACAGTCTTCCATTCTCTACAGAGAGGGAAAGAGGTGTTATACCTGCGTAACATCATTGCTAGGGGTGGGGATAAAGGATTATATGCGACGCATCAGCAATGAGATCAATTATAATGTGATAATATAAATTTAAGGTTCGGACCCACCTACTAAACAATCATTTTTAGCTGGAGTTATCCTTTAAGTAAAACTTAAATAGGATTGTGTATGTCCTCGCCTCATTTTCAATATATCAGCTATTATACACTGTTCTGTTGATTGAGATATTTTTGCTCAGCATCACTCATCACATATGTATAGATATTTCGAAAAAATTGTGATATAATTACCTTGCTCAACCACAGAGCTTCAGTTCAAACCAGAAGACCTTTGTGTGTAAATCTCGTTTCTAAAACCATTGCACTTTACTCTGCCTTAATTATATTAATATTACAGATGTTCTCACACAGAGCCAAACCGAAAGTAAAGTTTACAAAACACATAAAATCACATTCTCAGAATGCTGTACAGTACATAAAATCAAACTGAACAATAAAAAAGTAGAAAAAAAAGCTAAACAAAAATTAACTAATCAAATCAATGCAAATCAAAAAATAAAGCAAATATACTGTACCAAGGACAGGAGAGACAAATCAGACTGCTAAAAAGAGAACGATTACACAATACACAAATCAAACAATGTGATTAGCCTTCCTAACCAGGAATGTTTGTAACTGTGTATCAAAAACAAAAACAATTATGGTCAAGGACACACCCAAGCTTTGTGGTATGGGCAGGAACAAAAAAAAAAGAAACAACCAAAAAAAGAAATAAAGTCCGGATGGTATGATCGTGCTTCCATGATACATTTTAATTTGCATGCACAGAACCAACATTTTGATTTGAGTAAAAAATATTCCCATTGAGGGAAATTCCCCTTGAGGGAAATTGTTTCCATTTTGTCTTTCCTTTCACGAACAGGAAAGGCTGTTCATGGCTGTTGCCGAGATGGACAGTGGCGTCCTATATGTGCACGGAGTGAAACCGTGATCACTGTGGGTGACCCAGGATAAAGGCTTTTTCCCGCAAATGCTGAACTAAAGCATGTAACAGTGGTGTTCTCATGTAGCATGATTCGTCGTACAACCCTTTTGACGAGTGTCCTGCGACACTATTTTCTGTTGGAAATACATCATTGTTGTCATGCGACACGTGTCGAAAGAGTCTTTGCGACTAAGTATAAATCAGGCTTTACAGTTCCTGCTTGTACCTGTGCAGAAAGACCCTGGCTCGAGCCAGACTGCGGCCACATGCGTGAGAGCAGCTGCTAATTGGTGGCCAGTCACTGACAGAGTATTACACAGAATCAGAGAGAGGCCCAAACTGGCCTTGCAGCATGCTCTCAACTGCCAATGAGCTGATGGAGAGTTTTTACCCAGGTATGCCTGTTCACGGCTAATGAGCCGGCCAGCCAGCGGACTGCACCACACGCCTACGGAAGGATTTAAATGTTTTGGTGCTCCAGGCACTTTTGTCATGGTGAACAATCCTTGATGGAAACGTGTTGGAAGTGATGTTTTGAAGCTGGCTGTTGCCAGGCTGGAGGCGGGGGGAGGGGGGGAAGGGAGGAGGAAGGGAGTGGTTGTTGGGGGTTGGCAGATGGGTGTGAATCAGTGAATCATCTGAACCAGTACACAGATTCCAACAGCTGCTCTTTAATATGCAAACCCTCACCGCACAACGGACGAGGTGGAGGGGAGAATTCCTTGAATTCTTAAGAGATGACTGAACTCAATGCACTCAGCAATTTTACACGACAGGTGCCTGTCTTTTCTGTCTAATATTAATAAAGAAAAATATTTTTTAAGGACATGCTGTGCTGGCCTCCACAAGGAGTAGCACTTAACCAATGATTAAAAATTATAGTCATGTTAAAAACAACATTTTCCTTGTGTGTAGGTACATTTCATAAAAAACACGTTTTCAACGTACGAAAATGCCAAGTTACTCACACATACAAGACATACACCGTCTATAACTCATTCATTCAGACTGCCAAAATCCAGGCCTGCCATTAAAAGTATTGATATCAAAATGATGCCAAGTTACGGTACTACAAACAATATAGGCTATCTTGCCTCACCGAAATTACATAAGATGTATTCCAAAGCAATGCTACCCAATATTTCCTCAATTCTTTCAATTGGAGGCTGTTGGGTACCTCACCTAGCTAAAGCACAGGTTCTCAGGGCAGCCAAGCTCTGGAACAGAACACATCATGCCTTTTCAATGACCTACCATTTTTGGCCTCTTACACGTTTGATTTTGTTCAAGCCCTTCTTTAAATCAACCACTGTTGATATTCCCATATTGCATTTTTAGCAATAATTTTATTATTTTGTATTTTTTATTAAAGGAAAGTGACCTTTAATGAACCTTTGTTCAGGTTAAATGTTCACCTGTTATTTGTGATCATAAAGGCTTGACAATCAGTAAAACTGAGTATACATACTGATTCACACCAGTTTAGGCCACTTGGGAGTCTATGATTCTTAAGTTTGTATTTCTAAGCTCATACGTATTAACAAAAATAATATCCACAAGAACAAAGAATAAGCTGACTGTGGTGATTGAGTGGATTTTCACACATGTTTCTAAGAAATTGAAGAGGAAACATTAACAGGATCAACAATCCCACAGAACCTGTTCTTATCCAGTTCTATCCAGTCAGAGAAAATTGATCTGTTGCGAAATACTGCATTGCACTTATCAGGTACAATGACAACATTTGGTCATATGAATGCATGTCTTCCATGCCAAAAATGGCAATTGAAATTTAGAAAATTGGAACTGAAGTGAAATTATGCAGTACTGTTTCTTGTGTCTGTTCTACAGAATGCTACCAGAGATGCTCTGTGAATGGAGGATGTACAGCTCAACTGCGTCGTTGGTCTTCTACTACATGATTGTGAATCACTGCTCACCCTCCTGCATAGGGAGACCTTTCCAGAAAAGGATGGTTACACTGCATCCGAGAACCAAACCCTGAATCCACCCAGCCCTAACCTCTACCTTCTCCTGATGTGGTTACGGCCCAGCCGTACCGCTCCCAGCAGAGAGAGGCAAACAGATAGATAGGGACAGATGTCCAGGTAGAATGAGAAAGAGAAAGAGAGAGAGAGAGGTAGAGAGAGGGGTGGATAGACTGAAAGACAGACACATAGAGAAAGAGTGGCCAGCAATGGATACATTTTTTCCTCTTATCTTTAAGACTTTAAGAAAGGGGACCAGAGAGTGTGTTCAAATTATTGGGGAATCACACTCCTCAGCCTCCCAGGGAAAGTCTATGCCAAAGTGCTGGAAAGGAGGCTACGACCGATAGGCAAACCTCAGGCGGAACAATGCGGGTTTCGTCCAGACCGCGGATCAGCAGACCAGCTCCTTACCCTCTCACAGGTATTTGAGGTGGCATGGGAGTTTGCCTGTCCAGTCTACATGTGTTGTGTGGATTTTGAGAAGGCATATGACCGTGCTTCCCTGGGTATCTTGGGGGAGGTGCTGCGGGAGTACGGGGTGCCGGGGACGTTATTGCAGGTCATTGGGTCCCTGAATACAGAGCGAGAGCTGTGTTCTCATTCTCGGCATTAAGTCAAGTTTGTTTAAAGTAGGTGTCAAACTCTGCCAAGGATGCGCCTTGTCTACCTTCCTGTTCTTGGTATTTGTGGACAGGATTTCAAGGCGCAGTCGAGGTATGGAGTGCGTCCAGTTTGGGGACATAGGAGTGGCATCTCTGCTGTTTGCAGATGACGTCATCCTTTTGGCTTTACCAGTCACTCTTCGTCCCTACCCTCACCTATGGTCATGGGTATGACTATGGGTAGTGACCGAAAGAGGGAGATCGCAAATACAAGCGGTTGAAATGGGGTTTCTCTGTAGGGTGGCAGGGCTTACTCTCCTTAACAGAGTGAGGAGCTCAGCGGTCCGGGAGGACCTGAAAGTAGAGCTGCTGCTCCTCCGCATCGAAAGGAGTCAGTTGGGGTGATTCGGGCATCTCATAAGGAGATCCCACAGGAAGAGTTGGCGGAAGTCACTGGGGAGAGGGACTTCTGGGCTGCTCTGCTTGCCTGTTGCCACCGCGACCCTGATCTGGACTAAGCAGTTAGAAAATGGATGGGTGGATGGAGATAGGCAGGGCGAGAGAAAGATAGAGAGAGAGAGGTATGGCATACCTTCAGGTGCATTGAGGTGTATGGTTTCCATGGGGCCAATAAAGGCGTAGCGCATCCCTAAGCCCTCTGACATCACCAGGTCAATGTCCTGGACAGAGATGACCCCTTCCTGCCAGGGAGGAGAGGAGAGCAAGAGAAAGAGTGGAGAGAAAAGATTATTTATGATTACACTCACAAAACACCCACCACCCTCATCCACAACACCCACCTCAATTCAGAACACCCACTCACCAAGTGCCACACACCCAACCGATCTATCCACACTACAGTAGGGCTGCACTGAGGCGAGACTAATAGCAAAGAAGAGTGCCAGGAATTGTGAAAGAATGACTGACAGAGAATATTAAAGAGCGAGTGAAAGAGAAAGAGAGAAAAATGCAAAAGAAAGAATGTGAGTGTGAGTCAGACTATGTAATCTGCAAAAAGAATCATCTTCATCAACATGGATCTGTTATGTACTTTCACACATTAAATCAGCACAACATAATATTTTAAATGGGAAACAAATCGTTTTTAAAAATAGCAGCGGCTGGCTTTTGTGATACCATGACCTGTTTGGTTCAGCGGACTGTACTGCCCGTCTTTGGGGATGGAAGAGATGGAATCGGGTTTATTTCTCCAGCTTCCAACAGCAAATGGAAGTCAGGATTGCTTGCTGGAAGTTTTCAAAAGGCAAAATCTTGCCTTGCATTGCAATGCAACCCTGAAAGTGGTTTCTGTTCAATCGCTAGATAGATTAGACAGTAAGGGAATGAAAAACATGCAAGACTGATAGAGAGAATATGAGAGTAAGAGGCCGTGAAAATGAGAGAATTGGGAGTTTTCTTTTTCATATTTTTCTTCCTTTCCATTATGAAAAGGGAAATAAAAAGGCACCACACGCTCCTCCAAAACAAGTGTCAGTTTCATAGAAGCATAACATTGTGTAATTATTTTCCATTTTGCTGACTTCTTCTCATTCAGTTCACCTGGCTCCATTGTGGCATTACTAAGCACTCCCTCAGGACATACATGAGTTAAGCACTGCCAATAATAATTACTCAACAACTAGAAATTGTACTATCCCTTTGACTGGCTAAAAAATACATTTATACCCAGTTAATAAGTCCTCAATATTAATCATTTGAACGATCTAATGTTCCATGTTCTACTTCCAGCACAAGTTTGACTGAAGGGACTCACCACAATAAGCCAAAGCAAGTGTAGTCTGGGCTCAAAGTCATGTTTTAACTCTTCCTGGCCAGTTCCTTTTGTTTTATTTTTAAGAGATAATTGTTGATGCCCATTCAGTGTTATCGTAAGCACAAATAGAGAGAGGGATGATGCTTGTGGCAGTAGCCACAACCACTCATTACATTATAAGCCTTAGGCTTATACACTCCTTGAACGCAGCTTTTGGGCATAGGGGTTTTACTGAGACACAGCTGGAATTTACTGCGGAAGCACTGATAAATGGTCCTGGGAAATGGCCGTTACAGTAGTGTATGGAAACAGGTCCTGACTCACAGACCACATATACATGGACACACACATGCACACAATCATTCACACACAGGCACACAATAATAATCTAAACTACAACTACCAGGGACGAGTGCTCTGAAAGCTGTGTAGTCCTCCAGTGCAGCTTATTTGTGTAGCTCATTTGGAGGACTGCTGAGTGAAAAGAACATGCTTTGGAGCATGACATGGCCACATCTATGAATTAGGTTAACCATTAATTAGGTTAACCATTTTACTGTTACTTAAAAAGTTAGCATTATGTTGTACCCCATGAATGCAGATTATCCTGTTCCAAACCCCACTGTACAGCACCAGTTTGGGGATTCAACAGAAAGGCTGCAGTACTCATATTTTTGCACAAGCTACAAAAACATTGTTAAAGAGGAACTTGTACAACTCAACCAAATATCATCGATATGTTTGTCTTCATAAAGGCATACTATGCTGGATTTTTACCTAAAAAATATCATAAAATAACCATGCTAAGGCACATCAATAATGCACTGGCAACCTCTGTCTTTATGCATTTTTGTTAAATGTATGCACCTTTACCTGTATATGTTATTCTAAAATGTGTTTGGGAAGCTTCTGGGCGTGGCACTCACCTGTGTGGGGAAGGCTGCAGAGCCTGTGGTTTGGGATCAGATCAGTGGAGTGTTTGTTTCTAGCCACTGCAATAGCCCAGATACAGCGAAGCAAAAAGACAAGCTGACAGGGCTCGTTCAAGAAGAAAATTCCTGCATATGCATATGCCCTTAAGTACAATTTCCTAAATGTGCCACATATACTACATTCATTGTCCCATTGTACAGAAAAGATACTGAAACTTTTGTCAACCTGTAGTTTAGATGAAACCTTCAGTTATCTTAAATATTGTGATATAGTGACATCAGAATAAATGCATAGAAAAACATTGGAGATTTCTGCACCACACAGTATTCTTCTGTTCAGAAGACACCACCATTCACTTAGATATGAAGAATAAATATTCCAATGACATCATCACTTGAAATGGTCGTATGCAGATACATACGAAAGATCTTGTTTGACACATGAAATACAGGTTACACCAATTATTCTGAGGGTAGGACTGAACATACAAATCGATATTTTTGGGTGGAGTTCCTCTATAAGTGCAGACATAACGTCAGCCCACAGGGTGCTAGTACACCCGTTTTCCTTCTCCCAACGCACCGTGACCAGGCGCCAGGACTCGGCGATGATGGCATACTGCACACGGTTCAGGACAAACCCATCGATCTCTTTCCTCAGCCGGACAGGCGCCTGGCCCAGCTGGGTCATCAAGGCATGGGTGCTGTCCACCACCTCTGCCACCGTCTCTGGATGGGGAACCAGCTCCACCACCCGCACGTAGTAGGGCGGGTTCACCTGCAGGACACACACACACACACACACAAGCATACACACATGCATTATCATATAACCTACAAGATAAAAAAAATCTCTAGTGTACACAAGTACTGTTGGTGACCAGAATTTCTAGCGATCCATTTAAATGAGTCAAGAGGGAAAAGTTATCTCTATTTCACCTTGAATTCCTTTTGCAAATCCCCCAAAGCGTGTTGAGAAAACAGACATGGTGAGTCTGCTAAGAAAAAATCTATATTGGAAAGGGGAAGTGTTGCACAGTCTTCTCTTTCTTTGGTGTCTTTTTCTGTGAGGGTTGAATTGTTTGATCATTATTTTCCTGTTTTAGTAGTGTGAGCAACAGTGTTTTAATGTTTCTGAGTCAGCGCTCCAGGGTAAGACTGGATCATCCTTAAACATTCACTGTGCAGGTTCTTTTTCAGAGGTATGTGCGTGAGCACACACATTCAGCGAGCTGTGTGTCATGGCTGTGGTGCAAGCTAACAATGGATGTTCTGTGGTCAGCCTATAGAAAAAGGCTAAAGTCCAGCACAGTCTAACCTCCATATGCACTCTCACAAGACTCTGGAAGAGTAGGGGTATGTGGGTGGGGCAGAGTTACAGTTATGTGGGTTGTGAGGGTTGCAGGGTAATGTATCAAAAGTGTATTCAATAAACAGGACAACATATTGAAGCATATTATGGCTGAAATGGAGCTGAAGTGAAAAGTGTGAACTAGAACTGTGTAATACAGACATATAGCTTAATGAGAGAGAGAGAGAGAGAGAGAGAGAAGGGGTATGGTGTAGTGCTAACTGGCATTCACACAGAAAGAGAGAGGGAGAGAGATTAAACAAAACTGAGCGAGGGAAGAAGAGGGAAGAGAAAGAGAGAGCGCAATGTCAAGCAAAAGTCAAGTTGATTACCAAAATATTATACATCAGATCACATTTTCACCCAAAATACCCTTGTAAAGAATTATGTCAACCAAAACAAACATTTTTTTCCCTATTTTGTTGACTTCCAAAAAGAATATCATTTGATTTAGTACGAGGGCATATTTTTTAAAATTATTTAAATTGCTATAGAGTACAAATAGTAGATGTACAGTTAAACTAAACAGATTTCTTCACTCAGGTTGCGCAGTAACACAGGGCAGTAGTTTAAGTTCTACGCTCTCCAACATTTACATAAATGAATTGGATAAATTATTTGATCAATCTGTTTCACCTGGCCTCATGTTACATGACATAGAACTTAAAGTAAATATTTCCTTTACGTAGACAACAGAGTTCTGCTGTAACCTACAAAAAGGGGATTACAGCAAAGCCTGGCCCTGATAAAAACATTCTGTCCAGGCCCAGCTCTCAGGAAATCATTCAAAATTGTATCACAGAAGGAAATAACAGGATTAACAAATAACTACACTTATCTTGACTTAAGAAACCATTTCAGGGGAAATTTTGCTTGATTATGAATTAACTGAAAGAGAAAGCAAAAATGGGCTTTATGTGCCATTACTTGGTCAATCCAAATCAAAATTCCAATTACTATCGGACTCAAAATATTAAAATCAATGAATGAACCAAATGTACTTTATGGCAATGAGGCCTGGGGTACGCTCATACATCATGATGGTCATAACGACCATATTCTTTCCTCCAACTCACAAAAGATGTGAAAGCCAGAATAAAGGAATTACCAAGCAGCAGCGAGTTATTAAAATGACAGTAAATTGGCCTGTGTGCTTGGAATAGATACAGATAGAACACAAGTGGTGATCAGACAGATACGAAAGAAAAAACTACTTCTGAAAAATGTAAAAACACAGCTCTTCGGCATAATCAAATACCGATTATGCTACCTGATTAGCCTTCATGTTCACCCATGCCACGTGTACTGCTTTTCACTTGGAACAGACACCTCCAAGCATCTACCAAGTTGTAATGCCAAGTTGTAAACATTTCAGGCACTCCCCTGACTGAGGAGGGGCCTTCACTGTTCCTGCGTAACACAGGATTAAGTGTACAATTAAAATGTTTGTCCAGCACAAGTAACCAGCCCTACTAACATACAGAATACCACCCATTTGCTGAGTGCCAAGTTTGGATGCATACATGTTGAAATACGCAAAAAACGACATTCTCTATTAGAGAGAGATTACGGTGGTGCAGTACTGACCGGGTGAGACACGATGCAGCGTTTCCTGTTCTGGACTCGGGAGAAAACGTTGCTGGGCAACAGGCAGGATGTGGAGCTACTGAGGACGACGCTCTCTCCCACGTGACCCTCCGCCTCCTGGAAGACGCTTTGTTTGGTGTCTAGATCCTCAAACACACACTCCTGCCACACACACACACACACACAATACAAAACAGAGAACATGGCAGGTCAAAATTTGCTTAAGTATTCCCCAAGTACTGTTTGCACCTGGGTTCAAGCTCACAAGGAAAGACAAAGAGAGAGATGTCACCTCAGTCCATGTCTGCACGCCACAACCATCATGGCAATGCAGTACAACTGAATTCTCCAGTGTTTCCAAGAAAGGTGCAGTTTGTATTTTGGAGATTAAGAAACAAAAGTTCCTGTTAAAATAGGATTACAGTAATTGTTTCTGCATGAAGGTGGGGCAAAATACCGGCAGAATCTAACTAAACCGTGCCTACATATACACAAAAATATGCCTATTTGAATGTCTCCCTCTGTACCTCACGCATGCACGCACACACACATGCACACACACACAAAATAAGTATATTCAAAGCACACACCCTACTGGGCACGTAAGTCCAGGCTTGATGCAGGGCTGGATCATTTCTAGTCTGTAGGTAAATGATGAGGCCAGATGAGCCACAAAAATCATACCTGAATCAATGATCCGGGAGCATGCTAGTGCCATACAGTTTTAAGTTGTTCTATTATCATTGTTTCCCATTGTCAGGAAGAACTAACCCTTGTTTAAACGGTAGTTTTGCCTCCTCAGACTTCAAAGGTAACTGTGGTCTTTGCTGATCTTTGATGCCTAATCTATATAATCTGTGATATGTGACTACAATGACCACAATCCTCTGGGAATATTTTCTGTGGGTGGTCAAGAATCTGCTTGTGTGCCTGTCAGTATTACCCCTCTGCACATTTCAATGCACTGATATGCATCTCATGAATGCAACATACTGACAACTTTCCTGTGTCCTAGCAACCTCCTCTCAATCAGAGTGAGAGAGCTTTAGTCATCCCAAGGCAAAAAAAACTGGTTCATCACATTCATCAAATCTAACAATCTAATATCTCTCTCTCTCTCACACACACACATGCACACACACACGCACAGGGGTTAATTCACACAAGCACACATACACAGAAAGACACAGACACACATAGATACATGGCGGTTAACGTACATAAGCACATGCATGTGCACACACACACACACACAAACACACACACACACACAAGGGTTAATCCACAAAGAGACACACACGTACACAGTGTAGCAGACATAGTGAGTGTCAGAGAGAGGAGCAATGACTAACTCCGCCTCCCACTCTCTGGTCCAGCAGAAGCCCCACTGAATCACTGCTGTCTAAAGGAGGGAGACATACTGCGATAAGACTGATAATGTGTAACCCGGGTCCCAGTATCCTACAGATAACATTTGGTTAATTGATTGTGAAACTTCTGTCCAGAGGAAAATGACTTGACATTCAATATTAGATTCTAATTGAAGTCTTTTTATTTTTTGTTGACTTGGCTATGTGCAGGACTGGGGAAAGACAATCAGGGGTTATGGGTAAAATACAGATACGCCACCCTAATATCAAATTTTTATGTGAAAACTGCCAATTTATTGCACATTGACCCCTATTTTCGAGACATGTGTAATGAATGAACAACATTGACTCATTTAACATTGACAACATTTAAAACAGAACATTTTTTGATTTTGGCTATTGCAAATTTCAGTCAATCCATTCTCATGATCTTTGTTGACTGCAGATAGTTGGTTATCAGTCACAAAAAACTCCTCTCTCCAGATGACAGATTTACAGGTACAGTTAAAAATAAGCGATGTGTGACTCTGACATTTGGGTGCAAATCCAAAACATTTTCCCGGTAGATGTACCTCTGCTCTTTGTGTTCTGAAGCTAGGCTAGTCCATACGGCATGAGAACTAGCCAGATTAAGATTCGGCCTACTAGATAGTATCTGAATTTAGGGAAAAGTCTGTTCATTTTGGACAGCTATCCAGGCTTTTCTCACTTGCTTGTGCTCGCCTTCTATACTCAGCACCACTGGGCTTTGGCCATCTAATTGTGGAGATCCTTACCACTGTGTCTCAGAAGACCACAGTGTTCAGAAAATGTACTGCAGTTGACAAAGCCATGTAGCTATTATTTGCAGATAGCGGTCTCAATTTTTTCAAATTTTTAGGCGTGGCACCCCTAGTGGTCCGGCACCCAGGGCAATTGCACAAACACTAGGCCCTACAGTTTGGATCAAATCCCGACTGTATCAACTGTGACAACAGTGGCTGGTAGTCACACAGGGTGATGTAGCATATAATTGGTAGTAGCATCACTCAGGGTCAGAAACCCAGCAGCCAGCAGCAATCTGCATAATCTACACTATTTCTACCGTCCCATGCTGGACAATCCGGCGCCCGCACATCCGCCCTGTTGAGCTGCACATTAAGTACCTTCCCCCGATTCATCTCTAGGCTGACCAATGAGCTGGGGTGTGAGCTCTCAGCATCACATGCTTTGGAGGAAAGCACATGCTTGCATGTCTCTCAAATCAGACTAATAGGCAATTTCCTGGTCAGTGATCAGAAATGTATCATCAGACTGCCATACCTCGTACCTATACAGTGGAAGCAGGTCTGTGGTAAGGACAATCAAGCAGAGATGAACCCTTGCGTTGTCTTCATATGTGTGCACCATGCGTCCACAGGGTCAAAAATGACTCAAACTTGCTGGATCCCCAGAGACAGCTTCTTCATTGAATTTTAAACCCTAAATCAATATTTTTCAATCTGTCACTCATCAATAAATCAGTGAATAACTATTTCCTACTTTGCAGTCCAGAGAGACTGTCATCAACATAATTAATTTATTTGCTGTGATAGACGTGTGGCACTTAACTTTGATTATGACTTCTGATTTAATTACTGCACGGTTAAACAGCCTCATAAGACAATCTTTGCACCCTGACAATGTACCTATTATTGTATTATAAAAAAATATATAAAAAGGACAATGTTTAATTTTTTTTATCGGTAGAGTCACTCCAGGAAATGTCATCAAATTTCATGCTGAAAGAATTTAGGGGAATTTCACTGCTGTTAAGCTCGGGAAAAGGTAATTTTTGACAATGAGGAAAACACAAAGGCTAAAACTGCCATGTCCAACTTGGCAACGACTTCCATTCCAGCCATTCCAGACCCAGCCCTTAGGTACTGTCAGTGCAGTCCCTCCGGGCGGCGAAGAGCCAAACTGACCTGTCATTCCAGGTGTTAACTGAGATTTACCAGGAAGAATCTACCATGTCTAGTGCAGACCAAATGTAGCCAGCACTCCCTTTCAACTGAATACTTACCTATGGGGGGGGTGGCGGTGGATGTTAGTGAGTAAGCAAGCAACAAGCAAACCTTTGTCCACAAGGGATTTTAGAAGTACCCGATTATTCTACTTTTTAGGCAATCTTCCACAAGGTCTACCAAACATGTTGATAAAGTTTTTTAAAATTAAAAAAGACAAAACATTTAAAAACTATATAACCAGTGGCCATTTTCGGAGGAGGATGTGTGTTTCACTATATAAAAAGGTGCATTTACAGGGCGGACAAAAATTTGAAAACGGACACATTTCCTGCCTTGTGCAGCATGCATCAATGTGGGAAAACATGGTTCTGTGTCGAAAATGGATATAATTTAATGCACGGAGGTGTTCTTGTTCAGTTACTAGGCATAAATGACTAGACATGGCTGCCCACGTCTTAGAAAAAATATCAAAAAATAGAAAATAGTTTGCGCTCTTGTCAAACAGTCCAAAAAACTAAGTCTTTTAATCAGGTGTGTAAACTAAATACATATAAGATGAGATATAGAAAATGCTCGCGCACTGATATTAAATAAAAGGAATGTCCACGTCTTAGGACACGCCGTGAGTCCATGAACGAATAGGGAGTACCTGAGTCCAGAAATCCCCAATCAGACGTGGCCCAGAAGCATTCAGAAGTTTCTGGAAATACTCATGTTGAAGCTACTACTAACGACCGACACACCCAAGATTTCACAGAAATGTATCAGATTGGATAGCTTCCAGAAACTACAGTTTTAATGCAGTGTTTTCTTACGTACTCTGCCTTGATTGGTTATCTGGGAAAATGAGTGGAGCACACCAGCAAGGAGGGTGGTCCTAGTGCACTTAATGTGACTATCAATGACACCTGACATTTTGTTTATGCTTGTACAGGCAGCTCATTAATGATGCGCTGATGCTGCGCTCAAGGTTAAGATATGTGTGCGAGCACCTAAGTGCAAGCAGCAGATCAAAGATGACTGGCCGCTTTTATTGAAATCCACAATCTGCGTCAGATCTGGACCCAAATCTTACTGGCTTGTTTTGTCTGGTGATTTTTTCTAGGGACCAAAAGTGGCAAATTGTCATGTTTAATAGATGTAATAATTTACCAGCATAACTGGGGCATGTTAGACAAAGCACACGACCAAGCATTTAACCCTTGTGTTTGGTTTGGTCCATTTTACCCATTTTAAACTTTTAGTAAAACAGGAATGACACTTTTGAGAGATGTATTTCAAAACCAGTGACTAAGCCAATGTTAATCTGGTTGTTTTGTGATTGTCATTGTTAAATATAATCTAGCAGAGGTGAATGGCAACCATTAACCACGTACATTGCTCATACTGTTTGGAATGAGATAAATATAATGCATATTCAGTATTTTTGCATAAGTTTTATTTCTGTATTGCTTTAAAGTTCCAACAATATCCTAGGTATACGTGACCCAGGCTAACAGTTTTGCAGGAGTTATTAAGTAAACAGAACACAAGGGTTAATAATAATGAAACAAATATGTGGGGGCCTTTAAGGTATCTTATGGTCAGAAGCTGATTGCCACCGGCAACAATAACAGGTAAAATGAATTCCCATCCAGGTGCTGACTTGATGGAGTGATACTGAAACAATGTTGGACCCCAAACCCCTGCAGGTGCCAGGAGCCCCACACAGGAAAAATTTGGTGCGAGTGTGGTCTGGGACGCCTGTCGAGGCTCTGAACTTCTACCTGGACGAAGAAGGCACCCTCTAGTGCCCGGGAGAGGTCATCATGGCTACTGAGCAGGAGCAGCTGATCCTCTACACTGAGGTCCCCTCGGAGCATTTGGGCCTGCTCCACCTCCTTCAGCTGCTTTCTACGAAACACACACATACTGTGGTTATTATACAAAGACACATGGTGAGGAAAAAACAAAACAAAACACACTAACATAGCTAAACTTTGACCATAGCAACAAGAAATATAAACACACTTCTGGTACACTTAGATAAAGACAATAATCCCATTATGGCATCATCAGTATGTACCCATGATGTAATCATTAAAACCTGACAGGGGGAGGAGAAACCGGCATGCCTTCTCTTCACCCTAGAGGGAAGGATAGGCCTGAAATGGGAAGGTCAAACACTGCGGAGCTGGTATACACTGGTCTAACACACACGTGCACGTGCGTGCACGCACACACAAACACACAAACAAACTAAGTTAACACACATACAGACAGCATTTCTTTTGGGCTGGTCTATCCTCGATATGAACACACAAACACAAAATAAGTTAAAACACATATAGACAGCATTTCTGTTTGGCTGGTCTATGCTCAACATGAACACACAAACACACACATTAATTCAAAAAGGGTTCACGCCCACGCAGTAGAGTTAGCACATACACACACAGTTGGAATGGTTTGTACTGGCTTTCAGCTAAATAGCTACATGAGAACAACTGAAGGGTTTTTGGCACATCACTCGCTCAAAACTTAGCAGTAGATCTGAGCACAGCTTTTCTCAGCCCCATACTGCAAACAGCGTTTGGTGGGGAAAAAACTAAACAGAAACAGAAAACTGCAGTTGCTTTTTTTCATCAGAGAAAGGACTGCTGAAGCAACTTCTGGAATGAGGGCAGGAATGAAGACTGGAATGTGTTTGCCTGTGAAGCACTGTTTGACAGACAAAGCAGGTCAAACAGGCGGCACATAAAATACCTGATTTTTACTGTGCACAAATGAACTCGGCACCATGACCTTGTAGCTTGTAATGTGAAAAATAAAGCTCTGCTGCCCCCTCTGTTGTCTGGAAAGAGGAAGTGCACATATTGGATATTGGATTGGATAGTGGCGAGGCCAGTGGTGCATGTCAAACCTAAATCTATTGTAGGATTTTATGGCAACTGCAGCTCTTGATTATTCAATTAGTCAATTATGTATTTGATTAAACATATATCATAAAATCTGTTGAAGTGTGTATGCCTTGGTGAAATGTTTTATTGTGGTTCACAATTGCCATGTAGATCTTGTCTGTCAAAAGAATCAGTTTGAGCAAACGGTAACATTAAACGCCAGCCCGCTAGGAATTTAACTGTGTACCCCGGTCAACAGTTGAAAACAAAATGGCAACCTCATACATACAATAACTGTATATGAACTGGTATGAGCTAAATACTGGGTTTCAATGGCATGGAGTGCATAAATAAATTGTTCAGCACACAGCTGGACCAAGGGTATGTTTTCAAATTGTTAAAGGCAGTAGGCCGAGGGTATTTTTAGAAAGATTATTTTTAAAAACATGTCACTGATCTTGCTCTTGATATTGGGTTGTGCATGGTTTTATGAAAGTTGCTCTGAATGTTGCCTTTGTGACACATGGTTTCAGCTGTTCATTTCTATATGCCTGGTTTACATATACTGAACATCTCAAAACAGACAGGCGACAGTCCGTAAACATATGCAGCCAGCTGGAACATCTGTAGCACACTGGATGACTGCGCAGATGCTGCAGCTGGTGCAGGCAGACTGCAAACAAGCTGCAGGCAGCTGATCGATTGACCAGAGGAGTTTCTATTGAGAAACAAGGCAGGCTGGCTGAATCCTTGTTTCCTGGGGCATAATACATGATTTTTGTACATACTGCAAATCCCTCACAGAAAAAGTTGCCATATATTTAAGTGCAAGTTAAATACAAAAGCATTGGGACAGTCACAGCAAATTGGTTGTTTTTCCTCTGTACTAAACATAATTTTGACTTCAAGACAAAAAATGGCTGAGGCAAAACTCAGAATGCCTGCATTTATTTCATGGCTTATTGAACATATATCAAACTATATTACAACAATGCCGTTCAATGAATCAAGCCCCCTTGACTCATTCAATGATTTCATGATTTCACCATACAATGATTTCCAAGTCAGCATAGGTATTAGGGCAATTTTTTTTTACAAATGTAATGACTTTGAAGGTCAATATTTTGTTGCATATCCCTTACATTTGATGATTGCACTGAGTCTGTGACATCACAAGGTTCATGAAGTGATCCTTTGAGATGCTCTACCAAGTTTTTACCGCTGCCTCTTTCAGTAGCTGTATGTTTGCTGGGGTTTCGGACTTCAGTTTCCTTTTGAGCAAGTGAAAATCGTCTTCAATGGGGTTAAAATCTGGTGACTGACTGAGCCACATCAAACGCATTCACCTTTTCTTCCTGATAAGCTCCTTGGCCCAAACTTCCCAAAGAATGAAAATGGAAAACATGCTGCAGTAACAATGTTGCAGACTTTCATTAGTTTACCTGATTTCCTGTATGGCACTGGCAGCCTGTCCTGGCTGGCTGTCATAGATCTTCACCCGGAACCCTCCGCTCAGAAACACCATAGCCCAGGAGCGACCAATCAGTCCACTGGAACACAAGAAACCGATTCATAAACACAGCAACTACACAAAGAAACCGATTCATAAACACAGCAACTAGACAAAGAAACAGATTCACAAACACAGCAACTACACAAAGAAACCAATTCATGAACACAGCAATTACACAAAGAAACCGATTTACAAACATGGCAATCAGACAAATAGTTACAAATACATTTAAATAGAGAAAGAAACAGATGCATAATAATACACTAACTGAAGCAGAAATTCACAGTCACACAGCACAGGCAGAATTGTCATATTTGTTTTCATACAAGTCTTGCCACTGAAAAGAGTCACACATAAACCCACTGCAATTGCTATTATGTAGGTATTTATTTGCTTTCGCACCCAATAGAAAATGTCAAATTGCAAATATCAGTTTTTCTATTGTTGCAACATTCTCCATCAATTCAGAATGATGCACACAGTGTATCTCTACGTCCAAATAGTCGCACATTTTTCGAATATGACGGTTGGTATTATATAAGTAACACCATGCTTCCAAAGTGGAGGAATTATATAAGACAAGAATCCAAGGTTTATTGCTGTTGTGTTCTGCAAATGGGACAAAATCTGATCCGTATCATGTGACACTCAGTTTAATGTGTTTCAGTCTCCAGATCAAGTTATTCATGCTTTTTTTAAAAAAAACTTCAAATACAAATGAGCTAGCATGCTAATGTCAGGTTTATCTTACTTTCTAGCTAGTCAGTATACACAGGCTAGACCTTTCTCACCTTCCAATGACAGATATTATTTTTCCCTGTGATACACTCATTCTTGAAAATCTGCTGCACAAAGGAGTGTCTCAAGTTAATAAACTTTAATATTAAAAAACTGAGTGGTGTTGCTGCCTGCAAACATTCGGCACGCCTATTTTCAGTCATGCACGGGGTTATGTTTACATGTAGATATGGTACCTCGAGTGGGACAATCGAAACTACAGGCGACAATCGCCGTAATACGTCAAAACGATTTCGATAATGAAACAACAACAAACATTCAGCCTGAGACGATACCTTTGTACTGTGGTTACTTCTATACGAGAGGCGGATATGTAGGCTACAGTATTGTGAAGACTTGTCGGCTATACAATGACTTTTATAGAGGCATTCGCGGACTTGTGGTTTAACCTTCGTGTAACCCTATTGATATTTATTGTTTCGAACTTGACATTCTCAACTTTTTTTACATAAAGTAAATACAGATGATGAATAACAAATAGAAACACAAAACAAGAACAAAATCTATGCTGGTTTAGTCACTGATTATGAAATATATATCTCCCAAAATATCATTTATTTTTAAATAAAACTTAAAAATGGATAAATTTGACCAAAAACCGAACATAATTGGTTAAACCAAGAACAAATATAGCATTTCAGGTAAGTCTGAAGTAGCTTGTACAGCTAGCAAATTTATTCACAATTCCAAACGTAAATATCAACTTTTATTTGTGCTGGTGCCTCTTTCTATGAGCACAGTCATCTCAGGTAACATGCACATAGGAAACAGTTTCAACCAAAAATATATATATTTTTTTAAAATGATACAGTCAGGTAATATACACACATACAACCTTTGGAGGCATAAGTTACCGTTCAACCCACTTTGGAGTCACTTGAAGTACATTTTCTTGCCTGAACAACTCAGTCAGAATGTGGAATGTTGCGACCTATTTTCCAAACATTAAGTGGTCTTAATTTTCTTATTTCGAAGTGTTGGAAAACTTTTCGTTAAAGTTACTAGTTTCCATAGACAAGCTTTCTTGGGTTGGGCCCATTTTTAAAGACATAACTAGTTTCCTTGCAATTAAAAATCTATACTTACATATTATTCAGAAACAAAACATTATTCTTTAACAATTTTGATAATGACACGCAATCTGCTGGTCACTAGACAGTTATGGTTCCCTAAACATTTATGAGGATTTTATTGATAAATATACTGTTTAAATCACTGTTATATATTTAGCCATTACAGTATACATGAGACAATCACAATAATGCTGTTAATGGAATGTGTATCCTTGGCAAAAAATGTAACAATCCTTCAATCCACTACTACACCTGCATGCAACATAAATGGTATTATGTGGATAAAAGAAAGTGGAACACTGCATTTTCTTTGCTACATAAATGTATAGTCCCCAACAGAGTTTAAAAAAAAATATTCAAAATTGCGAATAGATTTTATTTGGTGAATACCACATGTAATTTCTTACCATTTGTAAGCAGCAAATAATCCTTTTATGAATGGCATGCAGAAACGAAAGAACACTTGTTTGTTGAATACATCCATGTGACAATGTATTGGTTTGAATTACTAGACCTTGAATTGCATATTGGCAAAAAAAACTTAGAAAAGAAGGATATATTATTATTATTATTATTATTATTATTATTATTATTTGGTTACGCCATTTTAATAACGAGGAAAAATATGTAATTAATCTAATTATTTTATCTAAATTTTATATACAAAAAATGAAATGGCTCAAAAATACCCCTCCTATAACAGCTTCAAATTTTCTGACAGGAATCTCTCTTTTGAATCATTTAGTTAGCCTACATTTTAAAAAATGCATGAACAACACACTAAACATGGAACTTCTTAGGCTTTTTAAGTTTGTATCATAATAGCAGATATCAGTGTATTGGTTTTTTTTTTTTTTTTACATAATTTTTCTTTCTTGTTTTGTTGTTTTATTTATTTGTTGTATTAAAATTTAACAGATTTGTTTTAATCCATGAGGAGTTGCGAATGCCATTATAGCTAGGAGCCATTGTAAAACCAGCAGGTCATGAGGAACTTAGAAAAGTTCTGTCAAAAGGCCTATCTAAATTATCTAAAATAAAATATTTTAAATACCCTTCATCGCACTTAAAAATATTTACGGGCAAATTGAAAAAACTAGAAAGAAAGAAAAAACAGTCGGAAAAACATACGGCCCCTTTAACTTTTGATCAGTCAGTTGGCATGAAAGCATAAGGAGGGATTTTGCTTCATAAACGAACCAATCGAATATCAACGGAAACGCGTGTATTTACATCCTGGGTCACAGGCAATGTTGTGTTGTCATCAAACATGGCTGCCCATGACCACTTGTCTCTCTGCCTATGCGACTTAATAAGGTAAATTCCATTTTTTGTGATACAGTCTTACATCTGAAGCTGTTATGTGAAAAAATAGATTGCTGGAGAAGATGAAATATTTGAAGTGGAGAGTTGTGTGAAATTTAGACTATAATAATATACTTGTCATGCTAGCTTCTTGTACACTCGCTGTTGATTGTATCGTTAGCTGTGATAGCTAAGATTTGTGGTGTCTTGAGAATTGAATGATGTTGAAAGTAGACAGGTCTGTAGGGGATTCAATAACTGCCTTTTGCCTTAATCTGTTGACTCGTTGTTAAAACACAGAAAAGCACTGGCAGAAAGTTATTATTGTTAGCTAGCTAACAACCAGCCTACTAACTAACTCAAATTATCACACGTATTAAATTAAAAATAAGAATTCCAGATGAAGACGCTGCCCCGTTACTAGGCTTGCTAGCTAGTTCTTGTTACCAGTAGTGAGAGGGGAAGATTTGAGGTGGGATTCAATTTTTTGTAGGTGCAATTTTGATTTTGATTATGCATGGTGGACGCAGTGAAAAATAACGTAAACAAGTCACGGATTCTTCACGATAACAAGACATTTTACTACAACGTTAGCTACCCGGTTGTACTTCATTGTGTCAGGTACGATGTTTTACGTTTCTTTTAACGTGTTTGCCTTGTGAGTGTCTAATTCGCATATCTCCTGCAGGTTGTTGTGGACGCTGCTTCTGCCATGTCTGTATCTATGCTTGGTGCTGACTGCAATCCTGGTTCTCCTGGTCATCGGGGTCAGAATGTGGCTACAGCGGGCTAGGAGTGCACGGCGGGCCCGAGAGAGGTCCCCCACGGTGGCGTTCTTTCACCCGTACTGCAACGCCGGAGGCGGCGGGGAGAGGGTGCTGTGGTGCGCTCTCAGGGCATTGCAGAATAGGTAAAGGTGAAATGCGGGGGGAAAAAGCAAAGCTTAAAGCACTGTATAAATGAGCAAAGCCCCTCTCTGTATTATGACGCTTTTGCTTAGTGTTGCAGTTGTATTCATTAAGAAACAAACTGGATTTAAAAAAACTATCAAAGAATTATACTTTAAAGTAACATTGTCATAGAAGCTTGAAATGAATCCTTTTAGCCCGTGGTTCCCAAACATTGAAGCCGTTCTTATGTTTCTCTGCTTTTTTGATATGCTTAGTTCTTATTTTCTAATGTTCTCATATGGTCACATTCCCCTGTGTTGTAATATTCCTGTGCTGCCGCAGGTACCAGGACTTCTCCTTTGTAGTGTATACCGGTGACCAGGGCGTGACAGGGGAGCAGATCCTGAACGGAGCGCAGCGCAGGTTTGACATCAGGCTGCCCAGGCCGGTGAGGTTCGTGTTCCTCAAACACCGCCTCCTGGTGGAGGCCGCCGTCTATCCACACTTCACCCTGCTGGGCCAGAGCGTGGGCTCCATCTTCCTGGGCTGGGAGGCGCTGACCGAATTCGTCCCCGACGTCTACCTGGACTCCATGGGCTACGCCTTCACCCTTCCGCTCTTCCGCTACCTGGGCGGCTGCTGGGTGGGCAGCTACGTGCACTACCCCACCGTCAGCACAGACATGCTGGCTGTGGTGCGCGAGCGCAACCCCCGCTTCAACCATGCCAACTTCATCTCCAGCAACCCGGTGCTGAGCGCGCTCAAGGTGGTGTACTACTGCGCCTTCGCCCTGCTCTACGGCCTGGCCGGCTCCTGCAGCCACGCGGTGATGGTCAACTCCACCTGGACCCTGGGCCACATCCTGGCCCTGTGGCGCGCGCCCAACCGCACCAGCGTGGTGTACCCGCCCTGCGACGTGCGCGCCTTCCTGGACGCCCCGCTGGAGGAGGACGCCGACAGGAAGTGCCACCGCCTGGTCTCCGTGGCCCAGTTCCGCCCGGAGAAGGACCACCGCCTCCAGATCCGCTCCTTCCGGAAGCTTCTGGACAGGAGGGGGGCGGGGCCAGAGCGGGAGGCGCTGACGCTGGTGATGATTGGCGGCTGCAGGAACGAGGAGGACGAGGAGCGCGTGCTGATGCTCAGGGGGCTGTGCCAGGAGCTGGGCGTGGCCGATAGGGTGGAGTTCAAGCTCAACATCCCGTTCGAGGAGCTGAAGAGGGAGCTGACCGGCGCTACCATCGGACTCCACACCATGTGGAATGAGCATTTTGGAATTGGTACGCTAGCTGCCTCCTGGCACATCACTTCCTGTTAGAGTGTGCTGAGCAACCTAGGATAAGTCTGATAACCAGACTTATCCTAGGTTGGTCTTATCCAGTTGGCTTTTTTGTTATTTTTATTCGATTATATTATTTACTCATATTCATTTTTGTATATATTTAATAAATGTATCATAAACATTAAATTTATATTATGTTTGTAAACCAGATGTAACAGAAAATGAGACTCAGACTATTCTTGACTCAAGCTTGCAGAGAAGGGACATGAAGGCTACTGCACAGTAATTGTCACACAGAGAAGGGGTCTTGGTAGAAAGACAATAAATTCTGATTGGAGGTGTCTGTCATTTTTCCTCATTCCAGACTGATGGGATGGGGCTAAGGCATAAGATATAAAGGGCTCCAAACCCTTTTAGTCCCTGTTTCTAACCTCAGAAACGGACACTCTTAGCATTTAACAGCCTTATCTGGCTGAAGCACTCCTATTAACACAACTGCACTTCCTCTTTTTAGTGCTAGAATTTATGCTTGTTCCTTTTTCTTGAATCAAACCTTGCCAGGGCTACTAATTGTCTGAGGATTAATAGAAAATCTATAAGGAGTTGTGCTGGCAGCGTAGAAGAATGATAAGGGAACTTGAACTTAGTTGTAATTCCCAGGTGAGAAGCTTAAGTCCACTTAAGCACACTTGAGGTACTTAACCTGAATCGCTTCAAGAAACAGTCAGATGAGTAAATGAAAAAGATTTTTTTGTTTTATATATAATATACACTGTATGTATATATATATACATATACATATATATGTATGTATGTATGTATGTATATATATGAGTAAGCTGTCTGCTAAATGTGGATGCACTTATTTCTCTTTGCCGCTTGTCCTCATTGTCCCCTGTGTGTGCCCCCGCCCTCAGGTGTGGTGGAGTGCATGGCCGCCGGAGCGGTCATACTGGCCCACAAGTCGGGGGGGCCGAAGCTGGACATCGTCGTGCCGCACGACGGCCAGCCCACGGGCTTCCTGGCAGACGACGAGGACGGCTACGCCGACGCCATGGAGCGGGTCCTGGCGCTGACGCCCGCCGCCCGCCTGGAGATCCGCCGCAACGCCCGCCTGTCCGTCGCCCGCTTCTCCGACCAGGAGTTCGAGGCCTCCTTCCTGGCAGCCACGGAGCCCCTGATGGCCAACCTGGAACGGTGAGGGGGGTGGTGGGGGGGGGGGGGGCGTGGCGTGGCCGCCCCTCGTCTTCCAATGCACTTTACTGTCTCCACACACTTAGTCCTGCCCCCCCCCCCCCCCCCCCCCCGTTTCGTGTATGCAATGAAGTATGGTAGAAGCTTGTCAGTTGTAGTGTGTGTTCTATCTCATGCCATAGTGTGTCAGGCAGACAAACTTGTGACATGTCAATTTGCTGACCCTGCAAAAAAATATTTTAAAAAAAGAAATCTGCCGAGCATTTGCTTATTCATTGGCCATTGGAAGTACTGTGTGTGCATCTGGTTTTTTAAGAAATGTGTCTGGGGAACATGGAAAAGGGAAGTTTCCCCACAAACATTAAAAAAATTTCAAAAAAGGAATTTCATTTTGAATGTATGCTTAAAACAGAGATTCCCAAGCTGTGGGTTGCCGGAGGGGTGGTCCTTGGATGATAAATATAAAAAAAATTCCTGTATATAATACACTTTTCACTGATATTCATCCCAGTCAAATGTAATACTCCACATGGTACATGCACTACGCTAGTTACAATGCAATTGGTTTGTTCATTCCATGTCATCATGCTGTATTGTAATAGTGGGTTGGTCACAGAAAATGTGTTTGCTCATATAGGGTCACAGGCTCTGAAATGTTGGGAATCTCTGGCAAACTAGGAACTGAGCAGTTGGTTACGATTGTGATGTCATGGTTTGTTCCTTATTTGGTGTTCTATACTCCAAGTCTATCATTCCTAATGTACAGTCAGAAATGTTTTTTTTTTCTTTTTTAATAAGTTGTTTTTGTCATGTCTTATCACTGGAATAAAAATCCATTAAACTTGGTTTATACATCCAGTGAAATATTTAGTCAGGGTCATTTGTACATTGTTTTATTTCAGTTTTCTTGTGGGCCACTGGTGAATACAAGACTTTATTTCTTATGCAACAAGCAGTTTTATGGTAATGGAGCACTGGGTGGGACGTAAAATGTGCAAACTGCTCACCAAGGAGTCCTACATATTGTACACAGTCAACGGCTATATTAGCTTGCACACCGCTGATACAAATATGGTTTTCTTCAGGCAGCGATGATCATGGTTCATCTTTGCATGCTATTTGAATTTGAAGCCCAGCCTTGTGTATTGCTAACCTGGTGGGAATCCTTGTTTCAGCACATGGAGGCTTCTCACCTCTTTCCGTGTGGTTTTTGTTTTCCTTTAGAAGCAGGTGTCAAGCAGAAAAGGCTTTCAATGCTTGACTTCCCCTTTCCTCCCCACTTCGGTGTGCCCGGTCATGCCCATGATGCAGTTCTCATCCTAACTTTCATTGTCAGTTTGCGAGAGCGCAGACAAGCGTGTGCGGTCCTCCAAGCATGATGTCACCGCCACTTTTCTCTTCGTGCTGCGGTCTACAAGTGGGGCTTGTACCGACGTGAGTTGGTTCTCATAAAATGAGCCAGGGTCTGTCTGCAGACTGGCCTAAAGGTTCTTGGTTTCCAAAGGGGTTCATCGCCCATGTCAGAAGTAGATGATGCTCCTCTTCTCTCTCTCTCTGCTCTCAAAGAAACATGCCCACACTGATCACAGTTGTCTTCACAGTACCCAAAGAATGGCAGTTCCGTATTCTATGAAAATAAACGGCTTCTCAAAAATAAAAGCTTGCAATATTTGTTTCGTAAACAGGGCTGTCCGAAGTCATGGACATCTAAAGCAGATGGTAATACATTGGGATATAATAAAGCCAAAATGAGAATGTCCTAAATGGAAAAATAGAAACACACTTAGAAAAACCTCAAAACAAAATCTGTATTAATGTATGACAAAATTAAATGTAGGCAATATTGATTTTTACAGTTTTATTTTTTGCTAATATAGGCACATTTTAGAGGTATAGAGAGTGCAGCAAGACCAAGAGAGAAGAACAGCCTGTAACCTGGGAATAGGGCGATGGGTCAGAGCCTCATTGTCAGGATCTGGGGTAGGACTCAAAGGCAGACTCAAAAAATCAGGGAAAAACTTGGCGGTTTATTATCAAACAACAAAGCAACAGAATCAGCAAACAGTCTCGTAAACCACAATCCAGGCGAAGGTCGAAAATCCAAAAACAGTCAGAGTACTTATCCGTGTACAGAGCTAAGAACAGAAAAACAGGCAAGAATTCGAAAACCGAAGCAATAGTAATCAGAGGAGTCAGGCTAAATTCGTAAACGGCTAAAGCGGGCAAAAGTCGAAAACCAGGAAGTACTACTAGACATAGGAAACGGCTTGAACGGCACTGAGTCACACAGAGGCACGATCTGGCACAGACTAACTGAGCTAACAGAATATATAGCTAGAGAAATGAGCAAATGATGAGTTGCAGGTGGGGACTTGATTGAATAATTCGGCTGAGGCAGACAGGCAGGAATGGGGGGTGGAGCGTGGGTGGGAACCAGGAACTCTAGGAATCTGAAACAAAAGCAAACACCATGCGTGCACCCACACACAACTCATGCATACATACAAAAAACAAAAAAGGAAAACACAACGGAAACTCAGGCAGACGTCCTGACACTCATGGGAAAAGAACCTGCCCCCTGTGGAAAAGTAGCTGAATAAACCTGCTCAACAGCATGCTCCCTATCCTGTTCCCCCTACTTCATTCTCTGTATCCCCTTCCCCTATTACCTTGCCCTATCCCTCTAGCTCTTTATGCCTCCTGTTTCCTACCCCTACTCTCTGCTCTTTACCCCCTTCCTTTATTTCCTATTTCCTGTCCCCTCTCCTGTACTTCACTTTTCCATTTCTCTCCTCTCTTCTCTCCTCGTGCTTCACACATTGCTCAGTCACTACAGGTGCACTGTCACACAGACGATCTTTGTTTGGCGAAAAAAGCCCAAGAAAAATGTGCTTAAAAAAGACTTGCATCAGGGTCCACACTGATGCAATCAGCCAGAGTTTCCCTCGCATACTTTTCCATATCTACAGCAGGTACAGTAAATGAATTACAGGATTTCCAGGACCAAACCAAGTGACCTTGAAAAGACATCTGGCTGCCGTCCAGTCCATCTAAACACACATAGAACAATTCCAGGTAGTGAATGTGTGTGTGTGTGTGCGTGCAATTCCCCTCCCACACACAGTGACCTGGCTCTATACTATAGTCAAACAACCAGCCCGGAGGGACTGAGTGGCCTGTTGAAAACAACATATTCTTATGTGAGTTATTACTATTTTTAATTGTGTGTAGTAGTTCAAAAAAGCAACAGGGATGGGTGCGATACACAGCAGAAGCATTTCATTACGTACTAGCAGTGGTTTGACTGGCATTGGGTGGGGCCAGTGATGAATGGGGAGAGGAAAAGACGAGACTGTGACCACTGCCTGCCCCTGCCAACGCTGCTAGAAACTGTACTTGAGGGTTCATGGAGACATAGATACTGCACGACACTGAGTGTTATACTGACACAAACATCTAAGTACTGGTACACACAAATGTCAGGAGACACACACACACGTGCATACATGTGCGCACGCGCACACAAACAAATAAACACAGATGAACATACACACACTCTCGACACCTGCTTTTTGTTATTATGTGGAGCACTTTTTTTTTTTCGTTGCCAAATTGGTTTTGGAGCAGTGAGAGCAGAGAGCACAGCTTATTGATTAATAAACAATTGAACTGAACATTTTTTGCCTGCCTATCTGTTTGACTGACAGTTTTATTGATCACTGAGATAGCATTGACTTGGAATGAAGTTGGTTCAATGTAAAAAAAAAAAAAATAAATAGCTTTGATTTAGTAAACTACTTTTGCCATGTTGCTGTAGCTTAGCTTGCTATATTTCTCTGGGGGTAGCTTCAGTGTAGTGAAGCTTCATTTCATGTAGAGTAACTGGTAGCTTAGCTCACTACACTTTCCAAGTAGCTTGCCCAACACTGCTTATTCTCCCTCTTCCAAGTCAATGTAACTTTATTTATAACACATTTTTCATACACAGTGGCAATTCAAGGTGCTTTACAAAGATTGGTCTTTTGACAGGGCTCCCCAAAAAGACCATCAAAAAGCTTAAGCTTATTGAAAATGAAGCTGCTGAGTTCTTACAGGGACCAAAAGGTCAGACCACATTACCCCAATTCTTATGTCATTACACTGGCTTCCTGTCAGTCACAGAATTGAATATGAGGCAATGCTGCTTGTTTATGTTTATAAATCAACAGATGGAGTGGGACCAAATACATTACAGACATGTTTAAGGAGCACACTCCTACCAGGCCTCTCAGGTCAAGTGGGAGTGGGCTGCTAGTAGTGCCCAATGCCAGGGCTAAACTTGGTGGAGCAACCTTTAGTCACTATGCTGCGCATCTCTGAAACAGACACTCTGTCGATAATAAAAGTAGCCTAATCCTCGAAAATTTTTAATCAGGACTCAAAACCACACTGTTCATGGATGCTTTTAGTTAAGTTGAGTTATTTGAGTTCTTTAAAAAATGTTTAACTTATTTTAAATCTTGTTTTTTTATCTGCACCACTATTTACTTATTCATTGTTCTTATAAATCTTTTCATCTTTGTAAAGCACCTTGAATTGCCACTGTGTATGAAAATGTGTTATAAATAAAGTTGCATTGACTTGGAAGAGAGAGAATAAGCAGTATTGAGCAAGCTACTTGGAAAGTGTAGTGAGCTAAGGTACCAGTTACTCTACATTAAATGAAGCTTCACTACACTGAAGCTACCCCCAGAGAAATGTAGCAAGCTAAGCTACAGCAACATGGCAAAAGTAGTTTACTAAATCAAAGCTTTTTTTAAATTTTTTTTTTTACATTGAACCAACTTCATTCCAAGTCAATGCTATCTCAGTGATCAATAAAACTGTCAGTCAAACAGATAGGCAGGCAAAAAATGTTCAGTTCAATTGTTTATTAATCAATAAGCTGTGCTCTCTGCTCTCACTGCTCCAAAACCAATTTGGCAACATAAACAAAAAAAAAGTGCTCCTCATAATAACAAAAAGCAGGTGTCGAGAGTGTGTGTATGTTTATGTTTGTGTGCGTGTGTGTGCACGTGCGCACATGTATGCACGTGTGTGTGTCTCCTGACAAATTTGTGTGTACCAGTACTTAGATGTTTGTCAGTATAACACTCAGTGTCATGCAGTTTCTATGTCTCTATGAACCCTCAAGTACAGTTTGTATTAAGCTGAGGAATACAGTGACACTTGATGTAGTTTTGACCAATGAAACATACTACTAATCTACTGAACTAATGGTATTTTTAAAAAATGAATTCTGAGTCAGTATGATTCATGCTAGAAAGCATAAAATAAACATTACTGTTATAATGTTATAATGATTTTTATGAATGAAGACATCCATTTTTGTTGGTTATTACATAAGGCTGTTTATTCCAAACGCGGCAAATTATTACAAAATGCGGGTGTTATTACATAATGAAGTGAAAATCTATTACATTTTGTCGAATTACTACAAAATGTGACAGATTATTACAAAATGCGGGTGTTATTACATAATGAAGTGACAATTTATTACATTTTGTTGAGTTAGTACATAATGCGGTGTTATTACATAATGCATTGTCAAGCCCCCCCCCCCCCAGAACATTTGCCTGTGGGAATGTCAAATCAGGGAATGGTCATTTCTAGTTTTTTTTTTTCATTTTACAGAGGTTGTTTACAAACAAGTGCACCAGGATGTGTGGTGAAAATCTTTATAATTCTGTAATTTTATTCCAAAGAAAAAACAACAAAATGTTCAAAAAGATTCTTAAAATAAGAAATTATGGCAAGAGTAAAATACAGACGTTATACATTTAACTTGAATCTTAAACATTCTTATTTCAAGATAAGCAATCCCAGCACAAATATAGTTTTTCTGTTAACAAAATAGTTTATTTCTGCAGTGTGTTTTCATTAATACAAAAAATGAAACTATTAAACCTAAAAAATCCCCAGGGCTAGCGAGATTTATGTGCACTTAAAACAGCTACCTCCAGTTTTCCTACGATTTTTTTGCAGCAGCATTTCTGAATTTCTGTTCATTTAGATAATCTAAAAATATATATCCACAAATTTCTTTAACCTGGTTTTCATTACATCCCCAAACTAGCTGTTAGATCCAGAAGAGAAAGGTAGAGATGAGGAAAATAGAGAGGATATACACATGGAAACTTTTGTTCACATACTGTATATATCTGTCCGACTGTATATATTGCTAAAAGATAAGGAGACAACTTTACATGAACAAAACCCATTGCTAAATGTAACTGCAGTATATATTGCTAAAAGATAAGGAGACAACTTTACATGAACAAAACCCATTGCTAAATGTAACTGCAGCACATTACAAAAAAACCACATGTCCCATCATTACCTGGACACTCAGCTGATCAGCAACATCCCAACACAAACAACACATTTAACAACAAGAGCAGAATCAGATGTCTTTGACTGGAAGCGGACGACACCATAATTCGCGGCTCACAGATCGTGGTGACCACTCCAAATGTGTTCTCGAAGTGGATGATCTTGTGGCAGATCTGCACCTCGCGCTTCTGCATGCCTGTAACAAGGGAGACAAATTACACTTGCAGAAAAGCATGCGCTACAAAGTACTGCATTACCTCAACTCAATCAACGTGTGTGCATGTGTGTGTGTGAGAGACATTTTCTTCAATTGAGCATAGGCACTCCTGCATACACTGCCTAGTTTCAGAATTGTGTAGCTCACTAATCACTAAATAGTAAGCAAATCCTATTAAGACTTGAACTGATCAGGAAGTACAGCTGTAGCACATCTGTTGGTCCTGTGTTGTCCGTATAGTGCTTTCTCTTGTCAGTGAAAGACGCAACTCACCCAGTACAGTATCTCTGCGCTGCAGCCTGTAGGTCTCTTTGCCGTAGCAGAGGCTGCGGATGAAGTATCCCAGGTCTACACTGTCCACACGCTCAGTCACCATCATCTGCTCATGGACCACATAGGACTGTGGCAGGTACATCCCAGCCTGGTGAAGTGAGCACACAGACACGCACACACACATGCAACATACACACGCACACACAGGCACACACACATGCACACACATGCAACATACGCACACGCACGCACATGCACACACACACACACACACACGCAAAATTTTAAGCAGAACTTCTTTTCTACATTAAAAAAAACAAGCATGTTTAAAGAATTTAAGTATGAAGCATAAAAAGTACTGGCATGATGAAATAACCAGTGAACCAAAATACTTAATGGGGGACAAAAAACAAAAATAGCAACTAGGCTACACCACAATTGTTAATGATACTCTACAGAGACCCAGCTGTCTGCTCTCTCTCGCTCTCACTACCTTGTAGTTGTCCAGAAGTTGCAGAAAGTCCTTGGGGGGCATGACGATGGAGGTGTTGAGGGGGATGATGTAGCACCTGTTCAGTTTCAGGTCCAGGTATGCGGTCAGCCTCTGCGAGAGAACAGCATGCTTTCACAAATATCCACTTAAACAGCTGAGTGTCCAGGCAGTAATGGGACCATTGGTTTATGAACACTGCACTGGGCAGAGCTGTTAAAAACAGATTTGTTTGAAACAATCAGAGTAGTGATTGGTTCATAATATGGTGGCTCCTCCCATTGTTAGTGTCATAAATCCTCAATCCACATATAAATTCGAGTGAAGTGCCAGTAGGCAAGGATAAGCAAAAATTCAATACATTTTATTTTTTTACAGGTAGGGAGGGAAGTGTGTCTCACCCTAGGGAAGTCGTGTACGATTTTGGCGGGGTCGCTGTCACCAAATTCAGGCATAGGTACGTCGATGAGCTCCACCTCATCGTCCTGGAGCACACGGATTGTCTCCTGGATGTCCCGCAGGCGGGATGGCACTGCCATGTCCCTGTCCCACACCATGAAATCTTCCTCAATGTCCTCACCCCTCACCCCGCAAAAAAAACAGCCGTTCCTGTTGCAAAGAACAGCACTGAGGACAGTCACGCCCACCCTCTCCCACAGCTCCGCCCACATTTTTTAAGGAGTGGCACAGTCCACGCTCTTTTCCTACTTTTCACTTGATTCACACAGGTAGAAAGCAGAGAAGGGTGCAAAGTTTAGAAAGAGCCATGGTGGAGATCAGATGGCATATGGCTGAGATTCAACTGCCCTGGACTGTGCCAGATGTCTCTATGAGCTCTGTCCACTTTTCATACGGAACCGCTATTACCCCCTCCCACCAACAGCTCCACCCACATAATCATATCATTAAACAGGTTTTACAGGAAAGCTTTTAGTATTAACGTAAACGGGAAAAGGAGATTTCTCTGTATAGGTGGATAGATCACCTGCAGAGCCCCCTATTTACCTTGGGCGCCAAGTACCTGTAGAGACAGACTCCACCCGCAACCACACCTGACAGCATGATGGCCAGGCCTAGGCACATGCACCAGGCCCTGCACTGCCTCCAAACAGAAACCCCATTTTCCAGCTCCTGCACAGAGACACACACACACACACACACACACTCGTCAGGGCCAGGAGCAGTGTGGACACAGTAATATAACACAGCATTTCTCTACATAATAACCACAGACCTGACACACCATAAATTGGACCAAAAATACAATAAGAAATAAATCTATAAAAGTTATTAAATCAATTCAGTATGGCATGCATCCAACATCTAATGGGTGTGTCATAGCTTAAATAAAAAAAAAAATAAAAAAAAAATATATACATATATATATCAGTTAACGTAAATTCATGTATAGCTTGAAATGTATAATTTCAAAACAAAAAAAGAAAAAGAAATCCAAGCTTTTGTGCCATAAGAGAGCAGCCAGAACATTACAAATCTCTGTTACGCTAATCATGTGCTGTACTGTCGCTGAAATGCCGTCATTCCTTCCTGTATAAAAGGCGCTGTGTCCAAGTTTAATTCATATCCATCCTTAAACCGGAGTTATCCAGTCGATGGAGGAAGGGGGAGACTGACTGGGAGAGACGGACAGAGGCAGGCAGGCGACCTCTTCCCCACCGTCAAGTGCACTAATCCAGGTGTGGATTTCCCTGGTTGGTAGCCAGTCACCTGAGGAAAACCTGGGACATTCTACTCATGCTAACCTGCACACAGAACCCTGACATCGCACACCGCACAGCGACCAGGCATCTGGAGACGGCCTTCCCATGCACCTTAGCTCTGCCTACCTCTCCAGTGTCCTGATACAAGACAGAGTGATTTCAGAAGTACAATATGACCAATCGTTATTAATATTAAATATTATTTCATAACCATGAGGTTGCCTGAGGCGTTAACAGTGCCCTACAAAGGACAAAGCCACTTCTGTTTTTATAATAAAAGGGTAAATTATCAGTTAGTGCCCCTGAGGTGTAAACTAAACCACACCTCTCAATAAAGCACTTCAGTCAAGTCTTGGCAGGTAGATGCCCTTAAAAAGGCATGCTAAAAGTTCTGAAACTGATTGGTTGAATTCCTGAATTATTGATAGGCTTAGTTCATCCTGAGAAACATTTAAAACAGATAAAGGAGTGACTCCTCAAAGGAATTTAGGCTGTGAGCCCAGTATCAGATATGAAACAAAATCTACTCTCAATGAGAAAAATAGATAAGATTCTGCTCTCACAGAACATGAAGTCCATTTTAAAGAGTGGTGTACAAAATGTGTCACAGGTCTGTGAAATGTCATTACTGGAAAATGTATTATAGAATGATTAAAGAGCAGCTCCTTTGTGATTGCACATGGTTACAGAATACTGTGGAATTCAAAGCAAACACAGTTTAAACATAACCACAGCTACACAAACATCAGGCACACAGACATATTAGAGACCAGATACAAGGAAACCTCTTAAATAGTTTGACCACCAAATGTACCAGGGCCCCTACTGCTCTCACTCCCTCCCTTCCTCTCCAACTCTTTTGTGCTTTCCCTCTTTCTTTTCTCTCTTCATTGTTTTGGTTTTTCCCTTTTTGCTTTTCTTTCATTAATGCTGCTTTCTTAATCAGAATGTTTTTCTCCAAAATATAGGTGGATGATATAGAAACAGTGCTGTTTGGAACTGATAGAGTAATAAAACAACATAATGTTTTGAAAGTACCAAGAATTAATGAGGTGATTTTCAAGTTTTCCCTAGTGTATTCTGTACATGCCCAGTGTGAACAAGTGAAGGTCTGGCTCTCACTCTCTGGGTGACTGTGGTGTGAGAGACATGTTCTTTTTGAGCTAAGTGGCAGCTCTGTGCATTCTGTGTTGAGTCGGATGTAGCTTGTTTACGGAGGAGGGCTATGTTGTTAAAGGGAGACTGTTGGCCAGGGCTCCACAGGAAACAGCCTGTCCGGCTGAAGCAAACAAGCAACACAGAAACAGAGAAAGAAAGTGCACAAAGTACAGAGAAGAAATAGCCTTGTAATTCGAAATGTAAAATTAAGAAAATCTGTCTTGAATCTTCTCAGAGGAAAACAGGTTGCTTTTCCTACTGAGTGACAGGAGATAATATGTGACATCAGCACATGCAACAACTTGAGGGACAAAAAATGAAAAAGATTTATATAATTAATTGAGACCCATATGTATCCCATAGTTATTCTAATGTAAATATATTTTTCTTTGCTGCATTTACGTATTCTTTTTCATTTCTCATATGCTTTTATACCATATGTCAATGTTTACTGGTCATGCCAATAAAGCAAATTTGGTCACAAACTTTCTCCACAGCTCTGACATCACAATGTCCAATACAGTACCTATTCAGCTCATGACATCAGAAACAACAACTCTACAACCGCACAGATAAAGCATAAGGCAGCGCTAAACCTTACGAGTGCCTGGGAGCACAACCCGTCAATTTAACTCTGGATGAACAAGCAAGACCAAGAGCCATGGACTCCTTTCCCAGGAAATGTCATTTACGATGAATGGTAGACTGTGCAGAATGAGTTCTACTTTCCCAAATGACGGAACCAGTATTCATTGTCATTGGCCAGATTGCTGTTCTCCTTACTCTCCTACTCCTCTCCTGTCCACTAAATTGCACTGTTTGTTCCTATTTAGTATTAAATGAAAAAAGAGGAACTAATAGCAGGTGCAGCTCCCAGCACAGGCTTCAGGCCCTTTAATATTACGCAAACCAGGTGAACAAGCCTACACATGCTGCATTATGCAACTTTAATCCTGTCCTCACCACTGCAGTTTTTCAGTGCCAGCCAACACTCCATTCTCGTGTGCAATTCCTGTTTACCATAAACCTGTACCTCCCATCCCCCCACGGCACCAAGAACCACCAAAATAATAATGATCTGTAAGAACTAAAGCAATAGTTTACTCAGTGTTCACACAATCTCTAAATAAACTGCTCAAAGAAAGTTTGGAAATTTGTGTTTGGTCGATCATATCCCTGTTGTTACTGTATTATTAGCATTGTATCTTATATCATTGGAAAGCCTGTTCATTTCCCTTTACAATGATGTCCCATTTGTAAGGATCATCATTTGTGGGATGAGCAGCACAGCTGATTATGTGGGTGGGGTCCCAAGTGAAATGTGTCAAATTTCCCTGTCAATGTCAAACAGTGTATTCTCCTGTTGGTATTGACTCTATTGTTTTGAGTTGTTTGGGGGATTGGATGATTGAACTCTCTATCAGTAACAAGGAACAAACAAGACATATTGGTAATTTTACGCTTTATTCATTGAGCAAACAGTCAGGAGCCTCAGTAGTGGGTGGAAGAACCATACGCAGCCACAACAGCCTGGCACCTCCTCCTCATGCTGGTCACCAGCCTGGTCACGCGTTGCTGTGGGATGGCATTCCATTCCTTAACCAGGATTCGTCGCAGGTCAGCCAACGTGGTTACGTTGGTCACTCTAGCATGTACAGCATGCCCGAACTGATCCCACAAGTGTTCAATTGGGTTGAGGTCTACGCTGTTGGCAGGCCATTCCATTGACATTGCGAGGGAAATTTGGCACATTTCATTTGGGACCCCACCCACATAATCAGCTGTGCTGCTCATCCCACAAATGCATGATCCTTACAAATTGGACATCATTGTAAAGGGAAATGAAAAGGCTTTCCAATGATATAACATACAATGCTTATAATACAGTGACAACAGAGATATAATCGACCAAACACAAATTTCCAAACTTTTTCTGAGGAGTTTACTTTGAAAATTGAAAAATGTTTCTGACTGCCATATGGTCATTTGAAGTTACGCAGGATTTTTAAAAATGCACGTACATTCAAATATACAAGTGGCAGCAATGAACAGACTGTCAAGTGATGATAACGCATTGTAATTATGGTCCAAGTAGCGAGTACAACACTTGTGCATCCGTTTAACTGCTCTATGATTGCTGTCCTGTCCTAGACCGTTTAGGATGGGAAGGGGTGGACGGGCGGGGGGCTGGGAATTTACTCTAGTTATGGGGACAAACTGCACACTACCGGTAACTTCGCCGCGACAAATTATCATAACTCAGGGCTGTCCCCTACATCTTTATACCGGAGGGGAAAGTGCGTAAATCAGCACTTGCGACCTTGGTAGCTACTTTAAGTCTTGGAAAAGTTTTAGACTGGAGTGGTGTGTTCTTAATATTAGCGGCCATGTCATCGTGTTCATTTGTGAACAAAACTACAGACGGAACAAGCAAAGTTAAGCAAAAAAACAAAAACAAAGTGTTTTTCTGCAGTCTCTGGTCCGTTCCCAACATAGCCTAGGGCTTGCCACACCAGGTAACAGCACATTCTGTGAAAACATCGTGTGCTTCAAAGTACACATAACTGCTGTTTTGCTAGACATCGGTTGACAAGTGATGTGATAGTGTAAAAAAGCTGAATAAAAAACGAGCAATAGTTTGCTTCACAGTACAATCAAATATGAATCAATAATGTGCCAGTGGGCTGTAACATGTACATCCTAAATTCGTGCGCCATAGACAATTAAACCCAATAATTAACTAACAAAAATTTCCAAATGCATGCAGCCTGGGCTACCTTTTAGTGTGGACGTCAGACTTTTTTGCGAAATTTCAGACGAATAAGTCGAATGATTTTGGAGATCACTTTTCTTACACAAACGTTCACAATCCAGTTTGCATTCGGCATAGGCAAGATAGACTAAAGTAATCTACACACCCTGATTGGCTTTCGTGTATTTTCTTATGCATTAGGTTAAGCAGCTAGCGAACACACACCCATTCAGTTTTCTCTTGTATTTCATTTATCATTAAATAGGACTAATTTACTCCGTCAACCGTCTGTTGCGCGAATAGCCTTAATGCTCAACTTACCCTGGACTCTGGAATGAGGACTTCGCTATTTTCCACTTCTTTATTTGGCTCTTTCTGCCCCAGCGATGAATTAAATGACACTTTAACCATTGTGAAAACTGCGTGTTCTTTTATATATCAAATTGAACGAAGAAAATCTACAACTGCTTTCTTCTCAGGTTCCTCTGATTTCTTGTTCAACAGCTTTCTCTTTTCGCCCTCTGTTGTGCCTTAAACCATCACGCAGATAAACACTCACCGACCTTCGGTGCTATCCGATTACATCTAATACCGGAAAAACTTCCCCTTGTGACTGAAACCTTACCAGCAGAGGGTGTTATCTATGGAAACCAAATCCACGGGGAAATGACTTGTATCCTTTCCTTCATACAGATGATTTCAGTCGCCTCTTATTGTACATGAATTATTGGCATAGGCCTACACCCTTATCCAAGACACATGGCTTATGTCTATTTTAGCAGACATTTCACATGGTAAGCAAACCACAATAGCCAGAGAAAGGCAAAAGGACAGTAATACAAGTGCCAGTCACAATCATGCCTCAGGGCCTACAAGAGAGATAAGGGTCAGGAAGGAAAAAAAAAATACAGTTACGATGCCTTAGCAGAACCAGCAGATTTGACAGACAATCACATTCTTTGGCTCCAGACTAAACAGCAAAGTTCAGTTTGCTGTGGCACACTGTCAAAGCTTATTGGAAAATGGTTAGGTGTGAGGGTAACTAACAAAGAATGACAAATAAAAATATATAAAAAATGAATGTCGTTTATTTAAAAATACACATTTAACTTAATACCAACAATTCACATTAGACTCGGTGAATTGTGAAAAGGGCTGTTAAATATGCTTTCCTACTTTGAAAATAACTACAACGTTTTGAGTAAACCTGGCTGTTTTTCCTGTGTGGCTCCAATACTCCTGTTATGCTTTTCCATTACATTTTACAGCTCTGTCTCCTTTAGCAGGGCCATCCCAAAATGGCTGAAAGCCTTGTTGCCTTAGACATGCCAGGGGCAGAAACAGCTGTTCCTCTGGAGGGAAGTCCTCCCATCTGGTCCAAGCCCACCCTGTAACAGTACACAGTGTAAAAAGCAATGGCACATTTTCCAGACCCTGATGCTCAAACTTTATTTAATCATGTCAGGGAATGGCAAATTGAAGATATAATTTGCCAGGTAGTCATTTTCAGTGGCTATCTGAGGAATTATAAATGGGTAGCGAATGCAAGGAATGGTGTGGCCAGTCAGAGACTGTTCTTGTGGGAAACGGACCAGGTTATGGCATAAGCACTGCTACTCTCCTTAGAAGTGCCATAACATCTACAATGACCACAGCGCAAGTCAGAGCCAAAAATTTATATTGCATCCAAATGATTGGACCTCCTTAAGCACAGTACCCTCATCATTGAGTTGAGGCATTGAAATGCACGTGGTCCAGGAGGAAGACTGCTTTATACTGGCCCACCAACACCTCCAGCGACATCATAGTTTTCCCAGTCTACCAATCAAGGGTTACAGTAAGTCTAAATAAGAAGTCTGAAATAAGACACTTGTGTCATCAAAGCACTGACCTTAAATCAAGTTTTTTCTTACACTAGTACTTTCTCCTGCACAATGTTGTACCTTGATAAACATGTTCCAATGTCTATTTTTGATATAAAATGTTTATGCGACTAGTTGCCATTTACTGCACAAAAATGCTCAACTAGTAAACTAAGCAGTAAATCACAGAAGTGGAAATTTCACAGGTCAGAAAGTAAGTTCTACCATGTGTTTCTTCCACCCATGAACTCAGCCAGATGATATCACCAATTAGTTCTACCTCCTAGCTGAAGAATTGTGCTAATTGGCAAATCCAGGTAACTGGAACAAAATACTGGGGATGACTTTTACTTTCTAAACATGGATTTTCCACCTCTGGTAAATTATGGTTCGTGTAAACTAGTACACTTGCAAAATAATTCTCAACTTGACTAGTTTACTAGTTGAGCATATCTGTACAAAAAGACCCTCTTAAAACACCCATTAAAAACTGTATCGAGACGTAGGCTACATGTCTGAGTGCACAAAGACATTAAAAAAATACTCTGTATCTGGGACATGAGGTCTAAAAATAACCTTTATACCTTCATTTTTATCAGGTTCCAAATTCACAGGCTCAGCGGAACAGCTCCTGTCCAATTCGCCCTGCATAATGATGGTTACATAGTGGTAGTTTTCCGTCAGTTTGATCGAGTTCAACACCGATGCAAAGCGGACGTTTTTCAGGTGTATTCCCGCCTCCTCCAAAACCTCCCGAGCAGCGCACTCTTCCCACGTCTCCCTATAAAGAGAAAATTAAGCTACATAGCTCAAATAAATAAAGAAATCCATAAATACATTATTTCCCATACACAAGCCACTCACCCAAACTCTAAATGACCTCCAGGTAACTGATAAGTACCTTTACCAACCGAGCCTTTTCGCTTCCCCAGGAGTACACAATTAGGATTCAAAACATTATCAGTGACAAGAACGCCTACTCCAACGCCTGGTCGCTTTAGGATGCAGTTCTGCACCCCTGTCATCTCCGGGTAGTAAAATTGTATTTTAAAATTGAATATAACGTTTCATAATTTCACAAATTTAAAACCACCCCTCGCTTATATTAGCTGGCCTGCCTGTAAACATTTTAAGTTCACAGAACTGTGACATCCACTGTAGGCTACTGGAACTGGAAGAGTGCAACTCAAAACGATGTCGACAGTGAAAATGTCCCTCGTACTACTAGGTTCCGGGTATTAAAATGTCAATACATTAAAATGTGCGTTTTGAAAAATTATAATCCAGTAGCAATCGGAATATATTCACGTCAACTTGAGGAAATTATTTCCGCTCAAGACAGCTCTTTTGTCATTAAGCTTCACTCCTTGAACCAACGGTTTGAATACACAACTTTCATTGTGAAGGCTAGGTCAACACAATCTTTTCAGAAGATCAGTAAAACGGTCAGCATAAGTTCACAACGGCAATATAAACACTGTACATTTCATATAGTGATTTAAACATTTTCGAATGCACCCTAAGACTCCAATTTGTATTCACGACTTTAAAAGCTTGGCTGAGTTCTGTTGGTGACTGGAAAAAAACGGACTGAATATTGCTTCATTTAGCCCAACCTTTTCGGGACAGCAAAGGTGTCTTAAAAATGTCCAATAAAAATGTCATCTTAAAAATGTCCAACTATATAGGATACTGAGAATGACTTGGATGAAATCGAACAAACAGCCCGTTAACTCCACTATGCACGGCAGTGGTTGTAAGCTACGCACAGGCGCAAAATGGAATTTATATGGCCCATTGCGCACGCGCAGCTTTGTGATTTGTTTTGGTACAGATGATAGATGGAAAGGGAGAATCATGGCGACGTCCCTGATTTGCAGCCGGTTGTCTGTAGGACTGAGAAATTATGGGTCCAGAACAGCTTTAAGCTCGGCGTGTAAGGTTAGTTCATTCACGTATATAAACGTTACTTTTAACTTACGATTGGCTTCTGCGATAGTAATTCCATTCAGTGACGGAAACCTCCAATGACTCAGAACGGCTTCAGTGACATGCTAAGTTCACTTAACATTTGACATTAACAATGGTCAGTTCCCTAAAATTGTCTTTCCACGACGGCGAACGTTATAGGCAAACTGTGTAGCAAACCAGGAAGGGACTAGCTAAATTCTGTTGTCTGTGTACTTGCATTTAAACTCGTCAAACGAGGTGTATTTAAAACCAAGCAAACTAAATTCAGCTATCTTGCGTTATCCAAATTGCTATGAACTTGTAGAATCCTGTCTATGATCTTGAGAATCTTCTTTCTACTGCTAGCTGATGTTGCTTCACAATGGTGACTGGTACTTGTCAATGTTAGCTAGCTAACTTAATACAACCAGCGTTTGGACCAGCGACGAATGGCTTAACTCACTCAGTAAGTTAACTTGGCTAGCTACATGCAGGCTGTCATTGAGTGAAATGTAAAGATTTTAACATTGAATGGCCTTAACGTTACAGTTGTTGGCCATGTTTGCATGTTTTCAGCCGGGTTTTGTAATGCGGAAGCAACATTTGTTCCATTACTTTAAAAAGCAAACCCTCACTTTCATCACAAAATGGGCAAGCTAACGTTATCTAATTTTTCTAAAACTTCATAGAAATAAATAAATACTAAAAGAATATATTGAAAATCCCAGGGGTCCTCTCTAGAGTAATCGCTGAAGGTTAACCCCTCTATTTATATTATTCCTCTCTGGGGTCAGGTTTCATCTCGTGCAGGCTAAGGGGTTGATAGAAACAGATGGTCTGCCTCTCTGCGGATTGTCTTGTTTGAATAAAATCCACAGTGTCCACAGAGTTAGTTGTTGAGTGTAGTTTTTTAAAAACACTGTGGGTAAGGAACTGGCCTTGTAGCCTAAAGGTCACAGGTTCGATTCCCAGGTGGGGCGCTGCTGTTGTGCCCTTGAGAAAGGTACTTAACCCGCATTGCTTCAGTATATATCCAGCTGTATAAATGGATGTGATGTAAATGCTATGTAATAAAAATTAAAAAAATAACAGTGTCTGCTAAATGCCTGTAATTTAATGTAATGTAACTAAATTGTTGAATGCATTTAGTTGCTGCTTCACAAAGTGCATTTATATGACTGGTTGTGAAGAGCAGTTTAGTAAAAATTCCATTATCATTATTTTTTTTCACTGCTGTCCTGCAGTGATTTATTTTATGTTGCCTTTTGCTAATCGTGTCCTTTGTCCACTGTGCACGTGGTGTGTTAGTAACAGCAGATGGAGGGAGATGTGATAGAGGTAAAGGGGAGTATGTTTCTGGTGATGTTTCTGCTGAGAGTCTGTGCTGCCATAGTGTCCAGAGCTGAGTGGCAATCAACAGGTGTCCATGTCTGGTCTCTCCCATCCGTTAATCAGCACTCGCACGCTTTCTTTGTCAAGTAGCGTGCATGCATTTTCACTGTGTTAATTGGCACATGTCTTCTGCTGTCCACCGTGTGTTAAGCTGTGTGTGTGTGTGTGTTCTGTTCTCCCCCCCCCCTGCAGGTTCTGGGCGGAGCCTCCGGCCTCCTCAGGGGCCATGGGGTGGAGCAGAGGCGGAGCCTCTCTCTGCACGAGTACATGAGCATTGACCTGCTGAAGGAGGCGGGAATCTCCGTGCCCGCGGGCATTGTGGCCAGCTCGCCCGAGGAGGCCTATTCTGTCGCCAAGCAGATCGGTAAGGCATGCCACATGCACAGAGTCTCTACACTGAGAGGCCACCCTAATAAAACAAAATAGCTGTGTGGTGTCTGCCCATGGCAGATGGGTTCCCCCTCTGAGTCTGGTTCTGCTCAAGGTTTCTTCCTGTTATCAGTCAGGGAGTTTTTCCTTGCCACTGTTGCCCTAGGCTTACTCTTTGGGGGCCGGTTCTCTGTAAAGCTGCTTTGTGACAAAGCTCCTTTGTTAAAAGCGCTATACAAATAAAATTGATTGATTGATTGATTGATTGATTGATTGATTATAAAGGTACCGTTTGGCTGCTTAATATTTACCTCAATGGATCCTTGTTAATAGATTGGTGGCCTGTTCAGGGTGTATTTTTGCCTTTTGCGATCCTGCCCTGGATAAGTGGGTATAGATAATGGATGGATGGATGGTTCCTTGTTAACTTTAAACAATTAATTTTGCAATTTACAATTCACCATTTTGCAGGTGCTTTTAGCCAGAAACCTACGAAAGTACTAGAGATGGGGACTTTTATCGTCTTTAGCTGGCCATAGCCTCAAATAACTTGTAACAGATTTTTGTTGTCTCTCTTAAGTTTCCCTTCTATAGTATCTTGGTAGTATTAACAGCTGCCACCTGCTGCAGTGCACAGTACTGCACTATGAATATACATGCAGTTACAAAATGTGAGCACATGCATGATTGCACATGATTTATCTGTGCGCATTGAGCCCACGCAAGCTCCCTGCATTGCGCGATGCCATCATCAAGCACTTGCAGGTGTGTATGTGTACACTTTGTCAGCCTTGAGCATTAAAAGCCATACCAGTGAAGCTGAAATTATTATGATTATGATTATTTGTGAAGAGGCTTTGGATGTTTTATCCTTGGGGATAACGCTTTATGAAAATTCATTAACTTTAATGTAGCAGTAAGTCTGCCACAAAATGAAATTTGGGTTGACGGATTACTGCAAGCCAAATTATTGTGATGAACGGTATTTTCCAGAGGGGGTGGTGGTGATAGTGGTGGTGGGGGTTTGGTGTGGTAGCAGCCTGTTCAAACTACGTCTTTATTGTTATCATTTTCAGTACAATGACACATGGAACCAGTAGGTGGAGCTCCAACTCTTTTCAAACGGAGCATTCGTTAGGCTACTGCTCGAGCGGGCGCTTCAAAATGCGGCCCTACGGCAGCGATTCCTCCGTCATCGTGTTAGAGAAAGGCTATGAAAGGCAGCCTGGGTAAATTTAGCTCAGGGCTGACAGTGTGAGACGTGCCGTCTTGCAGGCCTCTGCAGAGGGCCGCTGCTGTCACCACCTGTGACTGCGCCAGCTGTTACGAGCTGCGATCAGTGTCGCCGAGGGTAATTGATACTCCCTCCGTGAATCCCACCTTGCCTCTACCCGTCTGCCTTCAATGATTTGTTTCCTGGTTATGGATATAAATATCCTGCAAAGTTCAATATGGCCCAATTGATGGGTCATGCTGATTTATTGGTCTACCTCTACTCTGGATGAAAAGCTACAGTGAAAACCAGCCTTGGATGTATGCAAGCAATTAGATCCAAGCTGTTTCCAATACAAATGGATGCTGCTTGCTCCCTAGTTCTTAGGCATCATTGGAAGCACATTTTAAAAGTTTTTAAATGCAAAATTAAATTGCAGGTAGAATGAAATAATTTAGATCAGACACTATTAGGGGTATTAATGCTGTGCATGTGTCATTGCAGTACAGTAAATGGCCTCTGGATGGCGACAAACTTATGTTGTCTCGGTTGTCACTGAACACTGTATATAATCTACACTTTAAATCTACACTTTAACTATGCTGTCAGTATTATGGTGCCAAATAAAAAATACATTTTCTACAGCACTGACAAGCTAATCAAATTGTATACACTTGCGTGAATATTCAGATCTCAGTATGTTGTAACTTCCCTATTCTGTGTCTTAGAATGGTTTCTCTCTTTCTGTGTCTCAGAGTGGTTTTTTTCAGTGGGTTGGCATGGTTTCCCTGTCTCTCTGTCTTAGAGAAGCGTCTCTGTCTGTGTTTCAGGCTCTAAGGATCTGGTGGTGAAAGCGCAGGTTCTGGCGGGGGGGCGGGGGAAGGGCACGTTTGAGGGCGGTCTGAAGGGCGGGGTGAAGATCGTTTACTCGTGAGTGTGGGCACTGCCTTGCCTTAGGAAAAGCCCCCTATTATCCACACACACACACTCACACACACACACACACACTCTTACGCACATACACACACACACGCACGTTCAGTTATGACTTGCTCTCTGGCTACATGTGTTTGTGTTCTGTACACTATAGCATTTAGCAGACGCTCTTACACAAAATAGTCCATTTATATTATAAATTTATATTTTCCTGAAGCAGTTCAGGTTAGGTAGCTTGCTGAAGGGTACCGCAGCTGTGCTCCAGCTAGGAATCAAACCAACAACCTTTGAGTTACACGCCCAGTTCCCTCCCTGTACAGACACCACATAATTCACAACATGGAAAATATGAGCATCGTATAAAAACAACTTTAAAAAGTGACTTTGGCTTATCTTTCTGTTTTTTTCCCGCTCAAACACAGACTCACAGACACACGCACAGGTTGACTGATTAATGTGTAACTTAGCAGAATGTTCAGTAATGCATTGTGTGAGGTGAGGACTGACAGAATGAATGTTTGTTTGTGTGTGTGTGTGTGTGAATGTGTGTGCTTGTATGTGTTGTTATATTGTCGTCTATTGTTATATGTTTTTGCGTGGGGTGTGTGCGCTGCACTGCCCCATAGGCCAGAGGAGGCGCGGGACATTTCCTCTCAGATGATTGGTCGAAAGCTGTACACAAAGCAGACTGGAGTGCAGGGACGCATCTGCAACCAGGTGTTCATCTGCGAGCGCAGGTACCCCCGCAGGGAGTACTACTTTGCCATTACCATGGAGAGGTCCTATCAGGTGAGTTATCCAGGGTCACATGATCACTGTCTTTCATGCTCTAATGTGGAAATGTGTGTCATGGTATGAGAGGTTCTGTCCCAGGAAAGCAAATGAAGAGAGGAATGAACTGGTGAGGTGATACGGCTGGTTCTTTCCACTAAATGACAGGAGGATAAAGCAGTGCGATGTGTTGAGTTGTGCCCCTTTCACACACAAAACCCGGGTTTGACGCGGGACATTGACCGCATTGGGGTTCAACTCACGTTTGACCCATTCACACCACGCTATGGTATTAGGTCCTCACCGTTCGCACAAGATCGGGCTCCACACGTTGACGTTTACTTCCATGTTTTGAGATTAGTGACGGCAGACGTAGTCAGCTTGCTTGAGGCCCATTTTTTCCGATACAGCTGGCTAGCGAATGTAATGTGGTTTTCCACGACGAGGGCTTAACCCAGTGTGTTCACTTCTAAATTGGTACACCAGTGACGCGCAAATGCTTTTGTGTAAAAACAACGTCACAAAACATTTTAAGTAACATACTATTTTTATTTGGTATTCACTGTCACATATTTACGTGTGACAGCTGAGGAATCTTCTTCTTGGCTGAATCTAGCTGTCAATATAGCTAGCAAAAGCAAAAATGAGCATAATTCCTGTGTTGTTCAGTTCTAATATACATTTATATGAATACAGTTTGCATTATATAAAAGTTTTAGATCATGGTTTCTGCGTGAGGGAAGTTGTAAGACTTGGGGGAAATTTGGGCCAGTTAACGCTTGACAAGATGGAGGGCCGGTCAGTTAACCGTCCTCTCATAAGAACAGCCTTAATGTGATTATGATGATGATAGCCTCGCTTGCCAGGCTTTTGTATATACTCGCAGATATGCAGCCTGGCCAGACACTCTATTAGAGGATAAGCCTGCCAAAATTGCAGGGTGGAGCCCAGTTGATCCCCTCTGACAACTATTTAATATGAAGCATCGCAGCCGGGGTGATAAATTAAGAAGAGTCCGAATGAGCGACGTGGCACCATTGGAGGGTTTAGACATTAGCGTTGCTTCGCTATTGCCCCTTAATCTCTGTTAAACTGAAATATTTAATTTAATATCTGTCTATCTATCTGTCTATATATCTGTCTATCTATCTCTCTATCTCTATCTCTCTATCTCTATCTCTATCTCTATCTCTATCTCTATCTCTATCTCTATCTCTATCTCTATCTCTATCTCTATCTCTATCTCTATCTCTATCTCTATCTCTATCTCTATCTCTATCTCTATCTCTATCTCTATCTCCCCCTTTCTCTCTCTCTGTCTCACTTTTGCAGTTTCACAGGCTAAGTTCATGGTTTTCATGTTGTTTTCAGCTGTGTGTGATGACTTGACTGAGTTCTGTAGTGTGCACAGGCAGGGATCGGAAAGCTCTGTCTCTTGCATTGGCTTGAGTTCATCCTCATAGGTCACATTATACTTTATAAATTTCATATTTAGAAATGTTTAAAAAGTTTGTGTTTATTTTGCTTGGACACTAATCTTGCAACACTCCAGGTCTCTCTTAGGTTCCAGTCCAGCTAAGTCATATATTTATTTTTCACATGTGCAATAAATCTAATCTTAGTATAAAACTACATAAATATTTCAGGAGTGTTTTGTAGACACACATTTTCTGGCCATTTTCATGTGTTTGGCCCTCCTGATCTCTATTCACCGTTGCAGTGTATTTTTAATCCTTCTTGTATCCCACAGACCTCTGAGAAAACAATCAGAGGTTTCAGAAATATTCTGATGGGCTGTACTCTCAAGATTGTGGTATATAACAAGGGAGGTTCTGATTGGCTGTTTTCAGTATTATTGTTCCTGTAAGGAAATTTCTCATTGGCTGTGGTCTTTGGGTTGTGATTAATGGTCACGACCCTGAGACCAGGTTGAATGTCTTGAGGTTTTAATATCATGACTTGATAGGGCTCATGTTCTTCTGTGTAAGGCCTGGTGATGACTGGACCAGGCTTGTGTCCATCCATTTGGGGCCTTGTTGATTGTTCAGTGCAATAGTTAATTATGCATGTTTGCCCTTACCACCTGGCAGGGCCCGGTGCTGATTGGCAGCTCTCAAGGGGGCGTGAACATTGAAGACGTGGCGGCAGAGAACCCTGACGCCATCGTGAAAGAGCCCATCGACATCATAGAGGGCATTAAGATGGAGCAGGCTGTCGAGGTACGGCAGTAGAAAGGTGTCCGCTTTGGTTTTAAAGAGGTAGAGAGAAAGAAAAGGGGGGGGGGGCAATGAGGCAGGAGAGTGCAAAATGGAGGGGAAGGAAGATAAAGGCCAAAGATGGAAGTCAGCAATCAGTCTTCAGACAGGCTCTCCATCTCTTCCTCACTCTGTCAATTAGCTGCTCTCATCTCAACCTCTTATCCCCTTGCTGTTTTAAAGTCTCCCTGTGTGCACAGCCCTCAGTCTCCCTGTGTATACAGCCTGCAGTCTCCCTGTGTGTACAGCCTGCAGTCTCCCTGTGTGCACAGCCCTCAGTCTCCCTGTGTATACAGCCCTCAGTCTCCCTGTGTGTACAGCCCTCAGTCTCCCTGTGTGTACAGCCCTCAGTCACCCTGTGTGTACAGCCTGCTGTCTCCCTGTGTGTACAGCCTGCAGTCTCCCTGTGTGTACAGCCCTCAGTCACCCTGAGTGTACAGCCCTCAGTCTCCCTGTGTATACAGCCCTCAGTCACCCTGTGTGTACAGCCCTCAGTCTCCCTGTGTGTACAGCCCTCAGTCTCCCTGTGTGTACAGCCCTCAGTCTCCCTGTGTGTACAGCCCTCAGTCACCCTGTGTGTACAGCCCTCAGTCACCCTGAGTGCACAGCCCTCAGTCTCCCTGAGTGTACAGCCCTCAGTCACCCTGAGTGTACAGCCCTCAGTCTCCCTGAGTGTACAGCCTGCAGTCTCTCTGTGTGTACAGCCGTCAGTCACCCTGAGTGTACAGCCTTCAGTCTCCCTGTGTGTACAGCCCTCAGTCACCCTGAGTGTACAGCCTGCAGTCTCCCTGTGTGTACAGCCCTCAGTCACCCTGAGTGTACAGCCTGCAGTCTCACTGTGTGTACAGCCCTCAGTCACCCTGTGTGTACAGCCCTCAGTCTCCCTGTGTGTACAGCCCTCAGTCACCCTGTGTGTACAGCCTGCAGTCTCCCTGTGTGTACAGCCCTCAGTCTCCCTGTGTGCACAGCCCTCAGTCTCCCTGTGTGTACAGCCCTCAGTCTCCCTGTGTGTACAGCCCTCAGTCTCTCTGTGTGTACAGCCTGCAGTCTCCCTGTGTGTACAGCCCTCAGTCTCCCTGTGTGTACAGCCCTCAGTCTCCCTGTGTGTACAGCCCTCAGTCTCCCTGTGTGTACAGCCCTCAGTCTCCCTGTGTGTACAGCCCTCAGTCTCCCTGTGTGTACAGCCCTCAGTCTCCCTGTGTATACAGCCTGCAGTCTCCCTGTGTGTACAGCCCTCAGTCTCCCTGTGTGTATAGCCCTCAGTCTCCCTGTGTGTACAGCCTGCAGTCTCCCTGTGTGTACAGCCCTCAGTCTCCCTGTGTGTACAGCCCTCAGTCTCCCTGTGTGTACAGGCCTCAGTCACCCTGAGTGCACAGCCCTCAGTCTCCCTGTGTGTACAGCCCTCAGTCTCTCTGTGTGTACAGCCTGCAGTCTCCCTGTGTGTACAGCCCTCAGTCACCCCGAGTGTACAGCCTGCAGTCTCCCTGTGTGTACAGCCCTCAGTCTCCATGAGTGCACAGCCTGCAGTCTCCCTGTGTGTACAGCCCTCAGTCACCCTGAGTGTACAGCCTGCAGTCTCCCTGTGTGTACAGCCCTCAGTCTCTCTGTGTGTACAGCCTGCAGTCTCCCTGTGTGTACAGCCTGCAGTCTCTCTGTGTGTACAGCCTGCAGTCTCCCTGTGTGTACAGCCCTCAGTCTCTCTGTGTGTACAGCCTGCAGTCTCCCTGTGTGTACAGCCCTCAGTCTCCATGAGTGCACAGCCTGCAGTCTCCCTGTGTGTACAGCCCTCAGTCACCCTGAGTGCACAGCCTGCAGTCTCCCTGTGTGTACAGCCCTCAGTCTCCATGAGTGCACAGCCCTCAATCTCCCTGTGTGTACAGCCCTCAGTCTCCCTGTGTGTACAGCCTGCAGTCTCCCTGAGTGTACAGCCTGCAGTCTCCCTGTGTGTACAGCCTGCTGTCTCCCTGTGTGTACAGCCCTCATTCTCCCTGAGTGTACAACCTGCAGTCTCCCTGTGTGTACAGCCCTCAGTCTCTCTGTGTGTACAGCCTGTAGCTGCCCTGTGTGTACAGCCTGCTGTCTCAGTGCATCTACAGCCTGCAGTCTCTCTGCATGTACAGCCTACAGGTTCCCTGAGTGTACAACCTAGTCTCCCTGTGTGTACAACCTGCAGTCTCTGTGTGTGCAGCCTAGAGTCTCCCTGATCAATGTAGAATAGGTGAAGGATATCCAATAACTTAGTTTAGCACATGCCATCTCTTTTTATCAAAGTACTAACATCTGTAAGTATCCGTTTCAGTTGCACATGGGAAAGACCAGGTTGCTTTCATGTACAGATGAATACAAAATCTCTGTTTCTCTCCCATTTTGCTTTATTCTCTCTTTCCATCTATCTCTGTTCTCTTTTCTCTTTTCCTACCTTCTCACTCTGTCCCTCTCTCACCCTTTCCCACATTCGCTCCCCTCTTCTATCCTACTCCTTTTCCCTCCCTCCCTCCCTCCCTGCCTCCCTCTTTCCCTTCCCCTCTCCCTCTTTCTCTCCCTCCCTCACTCCTTCTGTCCCCCTCTCTGCCTGAAGGTGGCGCGGAAGATGGGCTTTCCACCCGGTTTGATAAACGAGGCAGCAGAGAATATGGTCAAGCTCTACAACCTGTTCATGAAATACGACGCTTCCATGGTGGAGATCAACCCAATGGTGGAGGATTCCTCAGGCATCGGTACACTGCTGCGCATGTGCACACGCACACAAAAACACACACACACACACACGTACACACACGCACACAAAAGCTCACGCACGCACACACACACGCTAGCACATGTACACGCACACACACACACGTGCACACATCCGTCATATCCGTGTGGAATACAGCGCGTAGCAACAGGAAATGCCTCAATCACAGTCCAGATCAAAACTGCGACGAGACGGAATCTTTTCGGAAAAGCATGTTCAAATTTTTCAGAGTAGACAGCGCAGTCAAAACAGTGCATTAAAAAGAGTTAAGAACGGAGATGACTGCTCCTGTAATGAGGTTTTTGTTGAGCTCAGTGGATGTTCCTTGTCTCTTACTTCAGCGAGAGTGCAGCACTTCACACTTGCGCTGTAAAACTGTCTGTTTGGATGATGACTGTGTGACGTGAAGCAGCCTGTAGCGGGGCTGGGGGGTGGCGGGGTGCGTCGTTGAGTGATAGGGCGTCGCGGGCCTGCGGAGGCGGGCCGGAGGAACTGAACTTTGGCACGCAGCCAGGACCAGCGCTCGTTCAGTTTAGGTGAGGGCTGCTCTGAGGCGTTTGTGGAGACGTGATGGTCTGGGGGGGCGGAGACGGGGGCCTGAATCACTGCTCCAAGGGTGGCCTACCTGAGGGCCTACCTCTCTATCTCTCTCTCTCTCTATCTCCCTCCCTCCCTTTCCCTCTCTGACCTCCCTGTAGCTGCTCCTGTTTTTTCTCCACAGTGTCATTCCCTTTCAGTACTAAAGTGGTGTTAAAGATTCAGGGACAAAGGCTTTGGGTATTAAAGTGGTGTTAAAGATTCAGGGACAAAGGCGGTGTTCTGCTTTGTGTACTAAAATGGTGTTAAGGTTTCGGGTACTAAGGCAGTGTTAAGGCTTTGGGTATGAATATGATGTTAAGCGTTGGGCCGTTTTCCCTGTGGCTGTATTGTGGCTTGCGGAAGCCTCACTGGTCTGTGCAATCCCCAGTACTGTGTACACTGGAGCACAGCCAAACCCACTCTTCATTAAATTACTGTGTTTACAGACACTGCAGTTATTTCTGTCTCGCTTGTTAGAGTGTGTACTGCCTTGAGTCCTTTTTTGGTTTTATATAAAAAAAATAAATAAATCACCTCCCATTTTCTCTCAAATGGTCTGATGTTTTGGCAGAAAATTTTCTATCACACATTCTCAGTCCTGATTCATTATACAGTATATCAAGCCAATAACTGACAGCTAGGTTGTTAATATTAATAACTGGCTTCAACTTGCCCTTCTCCCAAGAAATGATACCCTTATGCAGTTAGATAGATTCATAAATAATCCACAGCTCTTGTATCCACTAGCTTGTGGAAAGAGCTGAGTTTATAGAGAGCAGGTGGGTGCTGATGTCACAATGACATCACAGGTTGGACGCTTCTGCTTCTGCACGTCTCACCTCCAGACTACATTTTAATGCGGGAATGGACAGCGTACTGTCACCTTGGGCCAGTTTACTGCTTGGTGTCGTGCAGTGAAGTAAGTTAGTGGAAGTGCCGCAGGTGCATCTGGCAGACAGCTTGGCAGAAATGTATTTGGCTTTTAAGGGTTAAGTGAGAACACAGTGGCCATAAAAATAATCATTTCATTTGTGAGAGACCTGTTTAGAGGGGAGTTGATTTGGGCTGTGTGGGCAAGTTTGTCTGTGCTTGCAGCAGTTTGTGTGTGCATGTGTGTGTGTGTGTGTGTGTGTGTATGTGTGAAGCCTAAAGGTGATGTACCACAATGGTGCTCTGTACAGAGAGAGGTGGGAGTTTCTGTGATATTTCCAAATGCCATGGTTCTGTCCTGACCTTCTGGACGAGTGGAGGCCACTTCCTTTTTTTCCCATTTTCCAATAATGACTGTTTTATCCTCTTTCATCCGTAATAATATTGAGCTTTTGTTGTGTCTGGCTCTGCTCTGCCATGGTTCGGGACCCCTTTCTGTTCACCTGCACACTGAGGTTCAGAAACATCAGAACTGAATCACACCAGTGCTACTCACATCTAGCCCTGCTGTTACATGCATAACAGAATTCAGACAGGTCCTGTTCCAGTGACTCTTTACAGTATGGTGTGTGTGGATAGGTAGAGAGATAAGATGAATCAATCGATTAGATTATGTAGATTGATAAAATAAATGAATGGATAGATTAGATGTATTTAATAGATACATTTATTAGATGGGTTGATTAATCAGATTTAATAGTTAATTGATTAGATTACTGCAATTTATTAGGTTGGTTAAATAGAGTAGATACACAGTTTATTCCTAGTGTGGTTGTTTTTTCTCATTCACAGCATAATGCATCACAAAACACGAGCATCCAGAGCCAAAAGACAGTTGAAGTTTAGATGAAGGGGGAGGGGTGCGTGACGTGTGTGTTTGTCTTAGGCATGCAAATTAAAAAAAATTTTTTGACTGATTAATTTTAATATTACAAATGAATAACTGATAGTCGTTAAGGTACATTCCATTAACAAAGGTTATATTGCTCACCAATACAAATGCAAGTGACTCAAGAGGCAATACATTTCCTGACTCATGAATGGGTTTCTTTTTGCCTGCATTCAAAACACATTAGACCAAAATATCTACCACTCTGTGAAAGTACAGAACAATATTACTTTAAATGGCTGTTAAATTTAGACAAAAAGCCAACGTAATCAATGTGACTCAGAGAATTTTTCTGCCTGCTACACTTAAATTGTTTTTTAAAACAGTGCAGATGTAGCCCATGGATATAGACTTCATGTGTGTAATAATAAATGAAAGACACATTGTTGCAGTCACAAAGCAGGATTACTGAGTTAGCTGGATAGCTGCACTGAGTAAAACCTGAAATGCTCCCAAGTCTGTAACATGAAAAAAGAACTGTTCTGGGTTTTACACGGTGCAGTTATCCAGCTAACTCGGTAATCCTGATTCATGCCCCCCCAGGGTATGGGCTAGGCAAATGGGACATAGCAGTAAACATCTTGCCTAGGCACTTGAAATAGACTATATGACAAAAAGTATCTGGACACTCCGTGGTCTGGGGCTGGTTTTCATGGTTTGGGCTAGGCCCAGTTTGTGTATCAGTGGGTTTGTGTTGAAGATTTACTGTTTTTCTTTCTCTACGGTGAGTATGAGCACCAGGTGATCACTGTTCTGTTACCTGTGGGGACTTCAGTTACAAACAAGAACCAATCTGAGGCCAGTTTTGTTGTGAGTGAGATGTCACCAGCTCAGCCTCATCAACCCCTACCTGAGTGCTGATATATTGATTATATATTGACATTATATTAAATAATGAAAAATGATACGTTATATTGATATATTGGCAGTTTATAATACATCCTGTTGTCTAATAAGAGGGCCACGTTTTTGATATGCTGTGGTCATCTGTGTGTGTAAGAACAGGTGTGTAATTAGGCCGTTTTTTACTTGTAATATTATATAATTATGGTAGGTAATTCTAAATCTGCATTTCATCTTTTGTAATAACAGCTCAGTATTTTGTAATTACATTACATTACAGGCATTTGGCAGACGCTCTTATCCAGAGCGACGTACAACAAAGTGTATAACCATAACCAGGAACAAGTATGACGAAACCCCTAGAGAGAAGTACCGGTCCAAGTGCAGGGAACAACCGCATAGTTCAACTTGGACCCTGAAGGTTAAACTGATTAACACTAACACAACGAGAACGGCAACAACGCAATCTATGGAAAAAATACAAGCAGTAGTTAAGACAGTTAATGCACCTAAGTCACCTACGAAACAGCTGCCTAGTTACAACCCTAAGCTTACAGTCATTTACAGGGGGGTAGGGAGGGATGGGGAGAGGTGCAGCCTGAAGAGGTGAGTCTTCAGTCGTCGTTTGTTCTAATCATGTAATAACAGGTATACCTCTATCTCTATGTGTATGTCTTGCTCTCTGTGTCTTGGCAGTGATGTGCATGGATGCTAAGATAAACTTTGACTCCAACGCGGCGTTCCGTCAGAAGAAGGTGTTTGACATGCGGGACTGGACCCAGGAGGACCCGAGGGACCAGCAGGCGGCGAAAGCCGACCTCAACTACATCGGCCTGGACGGCACCATCGGCTGCCTGGGTGAGCACACAACTGTGAATTTTTGTAGAATGAATTTGCTCCCGGTCAAATTTTGTCCTGAGGGGTATCGCATGATTGGTTGGATTTATCAGCATTCATGATGCCTACAATCAAAACCAAATAACTACCCCCAAACTTGGTTCTCCACCATGCTTCACAGGTTGTAGACATAGTTCCGAGAGTCTTTCATTGCTTTGCCAACGTTTTAATTGCTTACTTGCGATAATCTCAAATTTAGACTTATTAGTCTATAAAACTTTCACATTGATGTGAGCAAGAGAAAAATACATGCTGTATGGGTTGATTGTAGTTTCAGTAAGCTTAAGAGCATGTTACAGTGGAAATGTCTGTTCGTATATAGTTAATGGTGCGGGTTTAGCCATGGCGACGATGGACATCATCAAACTCCATGGGGGCACTCCCGCCAACTTCCTGGACGTAGGGGGCGGAGCCACGGCACACCAAGTCACAGAAGCCTTCAAGCTGATCACCTCAGACAGAAAGGTACTGCGAGAGGCAGGTGTGAGTTACTGTCTGTGGCGTGAGGGAGAAAATAATGAGCTGGATTAGTTAATCAGGGTCCCACAGAAGTGCCTTTCTCTGGGAAGATAAATGCCACTTCCCATTTTTAGTCTTTTATAGCTGTAGGAGGTGTCACCAAACTCATCACTCTAACAGTTCTTTAAAAAAAATGTTATTGAAAGAAAACAAGGTGTATAAACTGCTGGACATTGGCGACATTAGATGAGGGGAAATATATATTGGGTACATAAAACTGAGAGGGTGTACGTTGAGTAGTTGTGAGTCATCATTTTAAGCAGTAGTAAACAGTAGAGAATATCTAATTGAAAATTAAAAGAGGGTTTTCAGTTAGAGGAGGCCATTGTAGAGTGGTGGTGAGAATGAAATGATGGTGGGATAGGGAGAGCAGACTGGTGATGGGAACAAAAGGGGCATCTCTTGTGTATAAGTGCAGGATGAACGGGTGTGTTCCTTCTCTTACCGCACGTCTCTTGCAGCATGTGAGCGATGTGATAGGTGATTGGTGATCGGGACCGACGTTCGCTGTGTGGATTGTCATAGGTGCTCACCTCACTGTATTGTGTCGCAGGTGCAAGCCATCCTGGTGAACATCTTTGGGGGCATCATGAGATGTGATGTTATCGCCCAGGGGATCATCATGGCTGTCACAGACCTGGATCTGAAGATCCCCATCGTTGTTCGTTTGCAAGGTACGGAGCGTTCGGTATTCCTTTCCTGAACGCTGGTGAACCCACCTCTCTTCTGAAAACGTCATGCTCCCCTATACTGACACCACCTCCATCCACTCTACTGAACACCACCGACCTCCCGTTTACCCAACACCACCGCTGCACTGCCCACCCTTTACTGAACCCTGCTTTTCCCCATCACCTTCAGCTGAGCACAGCAACTCAGAATCCTCTTTCTCTTCTGTGCTGAATGCAGAACATAACCCTCTACCTCCATGAACCCACTACCATCCTCTTCTACTGAGTGCTGATCATTCCAACCCCACTTCAGTATAAGAACAGCTTTCTGCTACACTTGGTGGTCTGATTGAATACACAAGCTATTTTGGACAGCCCAACAAGTGTGCGCCTTGCTGTATTTTAGGAACGAGGGTGGACGATGCGAAGACCCTCATCGCTGCCAGCCCCCTTAAGATCCTGGCCTGTGATGACCTGGACGAAGCTGCGAAAATGGTAGGCTACTAGGAAATGTATCGCACGTCTTTCAGTGTCCAATATTTCCATTCCAGTATTCCAGAGTATGAAGTTCTCCATTTTCAGTGTTTACATGTCTCAAAGGTCTCTTGAACCTCATTTGCGTGTGGAACATGTAATGTTGGCATTTTCTCCAGCAATTTTCTCCAGCAATGCTAGTGGCTTGTGTTGTTCCCACGGCCAGCGACTGCTTGGTGTTGTCATGGGTTGATAGCATTCACTCATCTACTACAGTAACTGTTTGAGCAACGGCTGTCGAATACTTGAAAAGAGCTAACAATGGACGTAGGTCACGATCATAACCGTGATTGTTCAGTCCTGAATACACAGAACTGTCCTTACCAGCCAGGGAAGTTAGTGAATGTCGAGTAGCTTGCTAATGAAGAAAAAGTGAATCGTAACAGCAAATGTCCTGCTGCGTTTAATGGGCTCGTGCACCTACAGGAACTTGTTTTCTGTAACTGTATGACATGGTTGTCGAGGGTGACAGCTTGTACTTTGTAGGTAATTAGTAATCTGCGTAAAGCTGTGTTTCCCTGTTTTCACAGGTTGTAAAGTGTGTTTCTGTGTTTACAGGTTGTAAAGTTGCGTTTCTGTGTTTACAGGTTGTAAAGCTTTCTGCGATAGTTTCGCTGGCGAAAGAGGCCCAGGTGGACGTCAAGTTTCAGCTTCCCATCTAAACTCCACCCTCTCCCCAAGTGGCTACATGACATCACTGGCAAGCATCCTCCCAAACACTGTCCGGCTCTAGTTTCTTTTTGCTTCATTTTGTTTTGCTTTAATTATCACTGGTCTTACCCAGGCTTTACAAATCAGGCCTCACTTGTGCAGAGATAGACCTGGCTGTGTCTCCAGTGTTTACCGGTCTGTCTGTTAGTTGATTTCGTGCTTCCATGAGTGAGTAATGTCTGGTGTCTTCTCTGCTGCCTCTGTTCCGAAGTATTACCTCTGCTGCATGGAGCCTTTTGCCTACCCTTCCTTCGGATCTCTGATGCATTGGGCCCAGTGCCCTGTGTTTAGTGTCTGGTGTGTACTTCAAGATGCAGCTCATTCTTAATTCAATGACATTTGTTTGTGATGTGATATTACAGTGTCGACAAAACAAGATTTGTCATTTTATTCCCAGCACCTGTAGAAAACGTGTGCGTTTGTGTGCGTGCATGCATGTACAGTGAGCTCCATAATGTTTTGGTACAGACATCTTCTTCTTGATTTGGCTCTGTTGTCGACTTTAGATTTGTAATCATACAATGTGATTGTCATATGGCTAAAGCACACCTACTCAGCTTTTATTTAAGGGTATTATCATACACGTTGGTTCCGACATGTAGAAAATGACAGCACTTTTTATAGATACACCCCCCCCCCCCCCCCCCCACTTCATTTCAGGGCACCATAATGTTTGGGACATATTAATGTAAATGGAAGTAGTCGTGTGTAGTACTTCGTGGCACATCCTTTGCATGCAATGACTGCTTGAAATCTGTGACCCATAGACTGCAGCCATATTCAGAACCTGTTGTTTTGGGGGCTAGTTGCCTTAAGTTTTCACTTCAGCATATGAAATGCATGTTCAATTGGATTCTGATTGGGTGACCGACTCGGCCAGTCAATAATTTCCCAGGTTTTGGGTTTGAAAAAGTCCTTTGTTACTTTAGCAGTATGCTTGGGATCATTGGCCACGTTTGCATGCACACTAATTATGCGATTTTTATGAAATTAAGACAATACTCACAGCAATGTAAAGGTAAAGAACAGTTGGGCCAAAGGCCTCTGGGCCCACCTATTAGGCTACGCCAGTTTAATGGAATTATCTGTTATTTACATGCAAACTGGAGTATTAGGGAAACACCTCTTTTTGCAGAAGCATGTACATGGGTTTAATCAAACGGTTGCCACACTCACAATATAGACAATAATAGCATTACTGTGTGCATGTAAATGTGACCATTGTCTTGCTGTAGGATACATTTCTGTCCAATGAGTTTGGAGGCATTTGGTTGAACTTGAGCAGATAAGAGACTTCGGTACACTACAGAATTCATTCTGCTGCTGATGTCAGCAGTTACATCATCAATGAAGACAAGTGAGCTTGTAACTGTGGCAGCCATATATGACCAAACACCCCCACCATCATGTTTCAGAAATGAGAGGGGGTGCCTCCACACTTTGCACTTGCCATCAGTCTGATACAAGTGAAACCTGGTTTCATCGGTCCTCAAGACCTTTTTCCAAAAGCAATCAAAAGCCTAGAATCAAGAGTAAATACTGAAAGCTGTCTTATACCTGCACTAAGGAAGCGTTTGAACACACCTGACTACTCACAAAACACCTGTGAAGCCATTTGTGCCCTGAAATGGTGGAACTATGTATACAAAGTGCTGCAGTTTCTACATGGTGAAACCTAAATGTATTAAAATACCCATTAATAAACATTTGGGTGTGAACTTTCATAACCATATGACTACCTTTGCAGACAAAATTACATGAATATGCTCAGCAGTTATTACTGAAAAGGTGGAATGTAAGATTTCGATTATTTATTTTTTTGTAAAACAAAAAGTGTTTATTCCTTTTTTTTTATCTCTGATTGGGTGTACTAAAACTCATTTTGACCAGTTGTGTCTGTGTGTGTGTGTGGGTGTGTGTGTGTGGAGAGAGAGATAGATGGACATATATGTACATATACAGTCACATCTCTAAATGGTATTTTGTTTTTGTGACATGTGAATGAGAAACCACCCCAGCAATGGTTTTCTACCCAGAGGGTAGACATGCCTGCAAAGGACACACTGCCTGTTCAGCTGTGGTTTTGTTGAATTAAGAACAAAAGAAAAAAGATAAAGTATTAATGAGTATTATTCATATTCAATAATTATAGCCTGTTTGTGTGGGGTTTACCACAAAGCATGTTCTTACCAGTGGTGTTCCCATTCAAGACCGAGGTATTTATGAAATAAATGCATCTCCCCCAGTGACGTAGCACTTTGTGGCACACACACCACCACCTTTGTCTGCTGTTGTTGTTAATATAAAAAAGAAAAAGTCATCATTGTTGCAAACCTGGCACTGTATAGCTTGACTACAGAAGAGGTTGAGATCAGGAGTAGCAGGGGATACTGCTAAAATTTGATAGCTTTGATAGCTTTACCAGCCCCCCCCCACCCCCTCCCAAAAAAATCACCACCCTCACCCCAGTCAGATGTGCCTTTGATTTATTTGGAGATGAACACCAGCAGGCTAAGATAACAGTGACAGCTTATGGGATTAGTGGGAACTATTGATTGCAAAGGAGAAGTGCTTTGCAGCTGTATTAAAAATGAAATGAAGGTATGTTTCTACTTACCCGGAGTAGTATCTGTCTGTCCAGATAGTTTTGCTGAAATGTGACAAGTTTTCTTGGTATTCGCTGCAGCTCAGCTTGATAAAAGACACTCCAACTTCGCGTGGCCTAAGTGTGCAACATTTACATAAAAATAATTCAACAACAATGTCTCTTTCCAAGTATAATCCCTTGGTTGCTCACAATATCCACAGGGCTTATTTTGTGCACTGTTTCATGAAGATCTTCTTCTATCGAAGTACACCAACTGTGCAATAGCCACACAGTCTTGTGTGGACAGACTAGCGTGAAACTTGCATGGTGGTGACTCATTTGCGGGTTTTAGGACTACAAACTGCAACACTCTATGGTGTGCTTTGGTAGAAATAGTTCTCGATGAAACCGTGCTAAGTTGAGCTCTGTGGATGTTTGTGAGTAACCACGGGATTACATTGCTGAGACACTGCTGTTGAATTTTTCGAGCGCTAACTTCTGGCGCTTGGAGGCCACACAAAGATGGACTCAGGAGGTCCTTCGTCACATTTCAGCCAATCTATATAGATGGACAGATACTACTCCAGGTAAGTTGAAATGTACCTTAATTTGTTTTTCGGGTGTACTGTACCTTTAAGTAAATGTAGACATATGCATATTTATGTATATATGGTTTTCAGGATTTCAGCCCAGGATATGTGGCAAGCAGTTTACAATTCTCTTAAGATGACGTAAAATGTGTCTGCAGTTAGTAACTACTGTATTGGAAGATGTATTAACTATTTTAACTATTGTTAAAATATTTATCTAAATATTTGACAGCAATGTACACGCTTTTTTATTTGTTTGTGGTTTGAATACCTTTGGGAGTTTGGATGTAATATTCTTACAGCTAAAATTTTGGATATAAAATTGTGCAACTTCAATCATTATTATTCCCATTAAATTATTATTAATAAACTGATCCATGATGCATATACACTGATCATTTAACTGACAAAATCTTCATTGGTTCCCTGCAAGTGATACATTTTACATGAGGTTCTTGAATATTTAATTTTGTTGTCCTGTGTATTGGATTTGGGTAAATGCAAAGGAAATCTAGCAGACACTCTGGGAATGAAATCAAACAGTGTCTGACAACACAGCCCCCCCAGCCTTTCCACACACAGTAGTACACACACACACACACACACACCTGACACGTTCTGTTTTGCACATCCATGCCATCGCACAACGGTCAGCGCCTGATGTGTTCCTGTCCTGGCACCTTATCAAATCAAACAGTGTTTTTACTTTTTGTATTCGCCTGTGAAATGTTGGGCTGTTAAAGACGCACATTAAGTTTATAGATTGTTCTGCTCCCCATGACAGCACCCCCCCCCCCCCCCCCCCCCCCCATCCCACCCCACTGCAGTACATTGCTTACAAAAATATGACAATATCCAGAACTTACAGAAAACCTGGGTGTTTTACTTAAGGACCTGCCGCGTCAGTTCAGGCAGAAGATATATCTGTTTATATTTTATTCAATCTGTGAAGTAATGGGTTTCATTTATATGGGGCTGAAATATTTGCACTGCACAGACCGATTCCCCAGGCGAAAAACCTCTAGTTTCCCAACAACACATTTGCTGAGTCTTTCAGGTCTTTACCAAATGCTTTGGAAGTACAATGCCTAGCATCTGTGAGGCCAATTCTCGGCTTTCATGTGGATTCGGATTTGGATTTGGATTGAAGAGGCAATAGAATTGGCTAATCCTGTGTCCTACTTTCAGTTGCTGGGAATCTTCTCCCTCTGTGGAGGGAGGGTGCTTCGACAGACATTCCGTCTGAATCTTAACGTAACAGCCACAAGCGAGGGTTTAAGTATCCTGGTCAGAGGTGTAACAATTGCCAAGTGTCAACATTCCTAGGAAGGAATGCACATTGCACCCAGATTTCCCGGGAACACTCATTTGATCTTCTGCTGGTGCCACCCAGTTGATCTGCGGCTGTTGTATACCTTACAAACAATGAAGGAACACTGTATGTGGCCATCTGCCCCTAACAGTGGGAGGCTGTTGCAGGGAGCATGCGTGTAAATGTGTATTAAGAACTTAGTTAAAACCAAAAAATAGTTTAATCATAATAAGGCAATCAATGGGGGTTATGATTATTCTTCTTATTCTTATTCTTCTGCCTAGTTGGCTTTGCAGAGGTTAGGTCTGAATAGTGTTCACTGTGTGAACTAAACTGTGTTCTTGGCTAGAAATAGCTGTACAAAATAAGTATTGTACCTTACTGAACCTGTGTTTAGCAGTTGTCTATGACCATGAAATGCACTTTTTGTATGTCGCTTTGGATAAAAGCGTCTGCCAAATAAATGTAATGTAATGATAAATCTAACCTTACCTCAGTCCCTTATAGAACTTTCTGGACCAGCCTTACCCTCAAACAGTACGGGGAACTGTATGTACCTAAAGCCTGACTTTATGAGTCTCTCTCTTTCCATAAAGGATCTTTGCCTAAAAAAAAACTAATTTTCACTGGATGGGCAAACACACCCACCCCTCCCCCCCTTTTTTTAAAGTTCCATTTGTGTGATGTACAGGGAAGCACACTCCTTCTCATAGTTTCCCTCTAGACCCCCTCCTTGCTCAAGCTGAAGCTTAATGCACAGTTACAGATTAATGCCTGCACGGGCTGTCATAAATAATATCTGGTGTCAGAAGGCCTTCTAACACTAGAAGTGGAATGGGGAAGATTCCAAAATCTCATCCTGTTTGTACTCTCCAAGGAAGAGCCAACTCTTGGGAGTGTCCAGGTCAACGATTTTGGAAAACGTTTCTGGGAAACGATAGGCAGAACTTCCAGAAAATGTGGTGTGCAGTGTCTGCGTCTCAAACCGATTAGTCCCACGGGCCCTCAATAAAATGTACATTTTTGAGGACCAGCTGGACCTACCCAGTTATGCTTATATTTCTGTATTTTGTAAAGTTTTCCATAATTTTTACTCATTTTTTTTCAATCAAGAAAGAATAAACCAGCTTCACTTTAATGGCTTATGGTAATACTGTTATTTCTTGAAATTGATCTATTTTTTTGTATGAAATGGATGCTTTATATAATCCCATTTTATAATGACATAACAGCTCAGACATACTTCCTTACAGTAGTGTTAAATAGGTACTGCATTAGAGCTTGTAGTGGGTGTTGCATACAGGTCTCAAAGATGGGGGCCTTAGCTACAGTGTACTTTTTGAACCTTCCTTTTGCTAGGTTAACATTACTGAGTCATATTCCGTTGTGTTTTATGAGATTAGTGAACATGTTTGTGGGGATCTTTGACTATTCCTAGACTTGGGTTTCAGAGCGATATCTTTTGAATACACGATGCAAGGTCACTATCCTGCAGCCAGTCAGACTGCAGAGGTTCACAAAAAGGGCTCTTAATTTTCTCATTCATACGATATTGAAGATTTTCAAAAGATGTGCATACAGTGACCAAAGCTGTGCAGAATTGATGATTGTCCACAGCTGATACAATATATCATTTACAACTAAATTGAATTGAGGATTGAATGGCTAGCCAGGAAGACCTTAAGTTTCACATTTATCAGTGATTCTAAAATTTTTGTTAAGCAAGGTAACTTAGAAATAGGATGATAATTTTTTTAATCACCCAAATCTGCCCCTTTTATATAAAGGGAGTATATGTGCAGCCTTCCAAATTTTGGGGATTACACTGGTGGCAATAGTAATATTATATATATGCAGAATTCATTATGAAAGTTTAAGGAAAAACAGATGTAGACCATCAGCTCCAGTTGAATTGTATGAGTTAATAGATATAAGTGTAGCTAAAACTTTAGATGAGGTAAAATGGGAGAGAGTAATATTGGGGGAGACAATGCCCCTCTATACAAGAAGAAGCTGATTTATGTAAAGGGCTGACAGAAGGGCTATTTTTGTGCTCTCTATCAAAGAGTTGGCCAGCAGCAATAAAAAGTTTATTAAAGGCAGCTCTTGTCTTCGGCATTCTGGTCATTAAGCAATTTTCATAATTAATCTTTACACATGAAGGGCAGAATTGTGATAATTACCACAAGATTTTACTAATTTTCTGAATTTTGATGCATTTCTGCCAGTGCTGGTAAGTGAATTGCATTATTATTTAGTTTTTTGCATTTCTATCATCTGGAATGCATTTGTTTCTTAAATGCCTGAAAGTACACCAGTCAAGGGGGACCCATTGTTTCTAGCAATTTTCCATGCTTGATTCTTTTGCTGAAATAGAACATATTGATATCAACATTGAAAATTCATTTTATTGTTTCATGTGTTCCTACATATGCATTTGTGAACATATTGATATCAACATTGAAAATTCATTTTATTGTTTTATTTGTTCCTACATATACATTTGTGCATTTGTGAGCGTCACTATAACAATGAAATATGGTTAATTCGGGATGTATGGGGGGGAATGGGTTTTAACCGAATTCCCAGCTTTGTGTTTCAGTCAGTTTTTGCCTCACTGCAACAGCACAGTTGCTCTTCGGCCATCAATACCAATACCTTGCCAATGCAGCCACATTAGAGGCAGTAAGCTGAAGCTGATGAGTTATCTTTGTTTAAATCAGCTCGCTTGGTAATTACATTCGGGACAATTAGCGCTGTAATTAACAGTGTAATTCCAGGCCACCCTCTCCCCAGGTACATTTTCAGCAATGTGTTCAGGTTCTGAAGCCTGCTTAGGAGAAATCATGTTGCCCACATTTTAATGGGCTGCATAATAATAGTCCAAATACTTATAAATAAACATAAGATTAGATCATTTATACAGCAGATTGCATACAATGTTCGTAGTCTAAAGCTCTACGTATAAAAGGGATATATGCACAACTGCAAGGGTACAATCAAAGGTATTGGAAAATCAATAAGAACAACCTTTTAGAGATGGTGCCTCTCTAATAACTTGCAGGTGGGGGGGGGGGGTGGGGGGTGGCAGTGTGGGGGTTGTAACTCACCATAACCACCACCAATATATGGACCCCACCCGGGAAATACTCAGTCACCTTTCTGTGCCACAACTCTCTCTCGAACCACAGAGGTAGGTGAGGGAGACAGGGTTATATTTACAGAACCTTTATTGAGCACTGTGAGCCAGAACTCCAGTTTCATGTCTTATCTGAAAAATGCCATCTCTTACAGCACTGTGTTTCTACCACTGCACTGGGCACTGGTTTGTTCCAGAAGGAAGATAACCCCCACCTAACCCCCCCCCCCCACTACTATTGCATGTGTGGTATGGCTGCTGGAAATTTACTGGTGTAAATCTGAGAATAGAAATAGATTTTCACATAGTGTAAAGGTCTTCCAGGGTCTGCAGGTTCAAATGAAATCTCTAACATGACGAGGGTTGGTGTCCTGACAAGTATTTAAAAAAAATGAAGGAGAATGATGGTTTGAAAATTAAAATGGAAATAGTTCGTTGCAAAATAACATGATAAACTAGGGCAATGCAATGGAATGGTACCATATGATATAGGGTCAAAAAAGTATGCATTCTGACCTCAAACTGCAATACACTTCCTGTCTCTAACTTTGCAATAACATTTACACAAGAAATATGGAAACATCTATAAATGATTTTGGCACCTGACACATTATCAGAGAGAGAGTGGCATAAGGGTCAGCATTCATTACCTAAGTGACATTGAGTGGAAACTGTAATTCAGTAAGGTTCAGTCAGACACTGCTACATTCTTCTTCTCCTTCCCAACCTAACTGACAGTTCTCTGAATGCTGAAAACAGATTAGTGCACACTGTAATAGTCTTTCACATGTAATTCCCCTAATCTCACTCAAAAACCCCCTTCTTTGTCATTTTCCTTCTCTTCCACCTTCTCTCTTTGTGTGGTAGCAGGCCCATAGTTAAGGCTGACAGTTAGGTAGAAGTATAGTTTGGCAGTTTGAAGTACCATATGTAGGCCAGCAGCCATACCACCATATATCCTGCTCATGCTGAATGGCTAAAGTTAAGCATATGTGGGATTGGCTAGTACTTGGAAGGGAGACAAACTAGGTTGCTGCTGGAAGTGATGGTGGGTCGTTGGGGAGCCAATACCGCAGTGCAGTGTTGGGAACACTGGAGACACTATCGTTTGTATGAGATGCTAAACTGAGGTCTTGACTCCCTGTGGTCATTAAAAATCCAACGACACTTATCATAAAAAGTAGGGGGCTCCTTAGTGTCAAGGCATACACTTAACAGTGTAATTACCTGTGATTTGTCAGTCAAAAGCTCTATAGGCCTTTTCTTACAATGCATAAAAGGTGGTCTGACTCACTGGGTTAAAACAAAAACCAATTATAATTATCTCTCTCTCTCTCGCTCTCTCTCTCTTTCTCTCTCTCTCTCTCAAAATAAACGAAATGAATCTGAAGAAAACAGTCTTCAAAAACAGCATTACGATAAACCTGCTCAAGAAATATGTGCATTGTCAGACCTACGGGCAAAGAATGTCATACGGTGTTACTATCCAGGTGACATTACTGTGACATTTAATTGATATTTCAGAGTGAAGTCCCTGCAGTAGGTGGAATATATCAAGTAACTGTAGAATAATAATGATTCAATGTCACTGGGTGAAATGCCATCTGAATAAAGCAATTTCTTTTGACGTTTACATGTAATGTGGATTTTTGTCAGGTCAAATAAAATAAATTTCACTTCTTTTTACGTATACGTTGAGTCACACGGCGCATGCATCCATTCACATGGCCACAAGTGTGAGCATGGGGAAAAAAAGCTTCTGTTTTCTGTGTCACACTGACTGTATTTTCACATATCTAATCTCTGAAATGTACAGCACAGAAATGTAATTTGGAAAAATTGTTTTTTGGTATTGTGCATTTCCTTTAAATTTATATATTTCAATACATTGAACAACTTGTTACAGGTTGCATTTTTTTGGTATTGTGCTTTGTGTATTCCTTTTATATTTGAGCACTTTGAGCAATCTGTTACAAGTTTCTAAATCATAACTACCCAAACACAAAACATTGTTGCAAGAAAGTTCCTATTTACCATGAGAAAAAGTAGAACAAGACAGAGTTCTAGTTGCACTTGTCGGGTATTGTCCCGTACCCTGCTTGTCTGACGTGATCCGTTCTGCTGTTGACAGGTCTTTCTTTTCCTTTGTGGTCTGTCTGTAGCTCTGTCTGTCAGCTCTGTGGCTCAAATGGTGGGTTTGACTCTGTTCTGCACACGCCTGACAATGCACTTGAAATGTCCATTCCCTCTACTTGTAGAACAGGGCTGCAACGTGTGCTACGTTTTTGCTGTCAATGAACACGTCATTGGTCAATTAAAGCAATTGATTTCGCATAGTTAAATCATCATATGTGCTTGTTGATGTGAAAACAAAAACCCGCTGATGCTGTGGCTTTCCTGTATTTGAGTTGAAAGCCCCTGTTGTAGAACATTCATTATTGATTTCTTCTATTAAAGTGCTGGTTTGCAGTGTAACGACATGCCCCATGGTCTACCATCATATCCTGACCATGCCAGGGACGGCTGTTGTCAGCAGTCCTGCAGGGTGGAAAGTAACTGGATTTGGGGTCGCCCTGGAACAGTCATCACAAGAGGGTGCCACCTGCAGCCTGCCTGCCGGCGCTAACAGTGACAGGTTGGCAGCCTGATATAAGACAGAATTGTCGACTCGTTACACTCCATTTCCATCTGCAGCGGGCGGATTCGGATTCAAAGGTCTGGACCCAGGCAAACAGGTAGGTACTTCTTTCATGCAATTTCTGTGCAGCTCAGCTGGTGGACCACTGAGAGAAACAGGCCAGCAGCAAACAACGTCAATTGATTATCACAGATTTGTTTAATTTCTCAACAAAAATCATTTGGGTATGCCATTTTATTAAAATAGAGGTCTATAGAGTCTATCTAATTTCCAGATGGCTGTAGTTGCACAATACACACTAATGAAAAATCATGTTCTCATATTCTCATTGTTACCGTATATGAAAACAATCCTCCCCTTCCCTCTCATAAGGTATTATTTTGAATAAACCCTTTGTCTTTCTCTCTCTCTCTCACTCTCTATCTCTCTTGAGTGTATCGCGCTGATGACTCAATTTTTCAAGCATGTTTTGTCTTTCCATCTGGAACACGGAGACGGGAGGAAATGGCGCTTTTTGAGCTCAGGTTGAATGGGATATAAATAGAGATGCCAGGCGTGTTTTTCCACTCCGTTGGCGGGGGTGGGAGATCCCCCGCCCCCAAGCACATCTCTCTCTGCCTCTAGTACAGACCACCCGCAGTGTGGGATTCAAGTACCTCTTCCACAGACTGGCAACCCAAGCTGAAGGCCCACTGACCAGCGGCAGGCTCATGCTCACAGCACAGAGAGGGCTTTCTGTTTGGCAACAGGCACACATGCATGCACACACATGCACGGGCACACATACAGATATACATATGCACATGCACACACAAATACACATGCATATGCACACAAACATGCACACGAGCACATACACACATAAATATGCACATAAATACACATGAATGCACATGCATATGCACACAAACATGCACATGAGCACATACACACATAAATATGCACACAAATACACATGAATGCACATGCATACACACACAAACATGAACACGAGCACATACACACATAAATATGCACATAAATACACATGAATGCACATGCATATGCACACAAACATGCACACGAGCACATACACACATAAATATGCACATAAATACACGTGCACACTTGCACCCCTTCCTCACCACCTTCTCACCCCCAGCTCTTAGTCCGGTGTTTGTCATTTCCCTGCTGGACTTTTGCAGTTCCTTTCTTTCTGGGCTCTCCCCTCCTTTACCAGCACATCCAACACGCTGTATCTCACGTGAATTACAACCTCCTCAGGCTCGGTCATGTCGCTTCCCTTTGCATCTCCCTCCACTGGCCACTCACATTGGCTTACGTCAAAATCAAATCAAACTTTAGCGTTAGCCTATCGGGCAGCTGAAGGGACAGTTTTTTTGTATCTTCGCTCTAATTTAGATAATCGGACCGTACACACCGACCAGAGCTCTCCATTCTGCTGCCTCCAGGGACCTGGCTGCTTTCTCCTACATGTCTGCATTTTAAATGTATTTATTTTTATTTATTTATTTATTTATTTATTTATTTATTTATTTATTTATTTATTTATTTATTTATTTATTACTGCAGAATGAAACAAGAGTTCTACACAGACTAAATATAAGTGAACAGCTTGTGCGGAGGAAAAGTCCCTAGAGGTTTATGAATGCATCTCACCAAAACAACAAGGCAGACTAGAAAACAATAATAAAGCAATTTGTCAATCAATACCCCTGTCATGTCACATCTATTGCCTGAAGTCCATCTTCTTCAAGCTGCACCATGGCTCCCCTGACCCTCATTAGCTATCCTCTTTATTTTTGGATTTTCTTTAGGGATAATGTTGTAGGTATTGCTCATTGATTATATATAGGGCCACCAGTTTGAATCCACCATGCTGGGATTTGAACTTGTATTGGCTCAGTTAAGTGACTCTTCCTACAATTGAGTTTCTAATTGAGACATTTATTAAAACTATTATTTGATCTAACATGGAGAACGTCAGGAAGGAAAGTGAACATAGATGGAACTTTAAATGCCACGAAAAGCATGTGTTTGAGCCAGTGGTCCTCGTTCCTGGTCCTGGAGAGACTCTGTGGCTCTCCAGCATCAGGATTGAGTATCAATGCAGTAAAAAAAATTAATGTAAAACCGGGGTGTCCAATCTTATCCAAAAAGACTAGTGTGGGTTCAGGCTTTTGTTTTAGACCAGAACTAAGACACCTGATTCAACTTAAGGTCTTGATTGAAGACCGTGTCTAATTAGTTGAATCATGGATTAATTTTTTTAGTTAACTTTTTTTTTCCATGCTAAATGTTATATAACTGCTCTCATTTTTAATTTAGGCATTTCCCACTGCTTCTAACAAAACCTAACATGCCCCTGTACAACATTTTAAAATACTGCAGCATGTTCAAGTTAGAGAGTAATTAAACTTATTAGTCTGAAGAAGGTGTTGCTTATCATATTCCTGAATAACTGAATAACAAGAGCTACATGTGCAAATGGACTGATTAATCAATTTTACAATCTGTGTGCAAACTATGACATGTATAGACCTGGACAATCAGCAGTTATACTGTATGGTCTAAGACATCCACGATAGTTAAGATGATTGGTGCCCTTTACGTGCAGTGGGGCCAGGTTTCAGGTATCACGAGCAGACAGTGCAGGGCCTTGCAGGTGACACAAACACCTAAAAGTGTGGAAGATGAGCTGAGTGGAGCTGACAGGCCCATGGGGTGTGGGGGTAGTCTGAGAACTATCCACCCCCTGGTCTCCGTGGAGGGGTCTGACCCACTGCATACCATTACAATTGACCTTTGTGTGAGTATGTGTGTGTGTGTGCGTGAGTGTGAGTGTGTACGAGTGCATGTCCATGTCTGTGCGTATACATTGTAAAAACCATAATTAAAAATCTTTTAATCCTTTTATATCACTCAGTTTACCACAGTATTTATCCATTGTCTTCATGCTGGGTGAAGTGGAGTGAAAGAGTAGGGGGCGACATAGCTCAGGAGGTAAAAAACGGGTGTCTGGCAGTCGGAGGGTTGCCGGTTCGATCCCCCGCCCTGGGCGTGTCGAAGTGTCCCTGAGAAAGACACCTAACCCCTAATTGCTGATTGAGCTGATTGGTACTTTGCATGGCAGCCTTTCACCATTGGTGTGTGAGTGTGTGTGTGAATGGGTGAATGAGAGGCATCAATTGTAAAGCGCTTTGGATAAAAGCGCTATATAAATGCAGTCCATTTAAAGAGTCGCTGGCTCACAGGTGAGTGGAAGGGAGAAGTACATACTCTTCAGTGCGAGTGCTCCAGTTGTGCAGGAAGGGGTGTCACAGCGGTAACCACAAGGAGGGGGGGGGGGTGTTGAAAAAATGTTTCAAGAGAAATGAGTAACGCAGAGCTGAAAGCTGTCCTCAGCCACCCCTCACTTTCATTAGTGATTTTTTTTTTCTCTTTTGTTGTAACAGGGATTCAGGATGATTTGTGCTGCCTGGTATCGATTGCTTTCTGAAGCAATTTTTTTTATGTGGAGCACCAAGGTCTGCTGTAGAGAGCCCCCATAGTAAACCATCAAAGATTATTATGAAGGAGCCTGAAAATAAAGTCCAACTGTCCCATCCCAGATGTCCCCTGACCTACATAAAGTTCTACACTTTTGTACGCCGCTTAAGGAAGATTTTACAGTCAGGATTTCAAGTTCAGCCTATTAAAATAGCTGAAGCAATGTCCCGTTTTAAAGGATTGAGTCAGAGATAAAAGGTATTTACCTGAGAGAATCTGCTGGAGGGTCTGAAGAGATAAACTCCGAGCCCTTACCTCAGGGTTACACTCCACCCCCGGCACCCGGGCTCACCTCTTGACTAAAGGAGGTACGTATCCAAGCGGCTCTTTTTTCACCTCCACTCACTGGAAACGGGGTGGAGGGGGGGGGTTGGGGGCAAACACCTCCTCTCGTACAGCTCACGGGAGGTTCAGCCCTCACTAACATCACTTATCTTACGATGCATCCTTCAAGAGCCCCATAACGAAGTCAACCATCTGCTCTTCCGCAAGTCCCCAGACCCAAAGCATAGCCTGCCCCTGAACCCCTCAGCCCCCATACTTAACTGAGCCTTCCTCACTGGAGAACTTAGTGACCAACTGGCCACACATAATCCATGGGACAGTGACCCCACCAATCCCGCCCAGCAACGGCATGGCTGCAGCGTCTTCCTGACCATCCATGGTTCCAGAAAGGGTGGATCCTGAATTGTCTTGGGTGTCAGGAGCCTGCTGATGCTATCCCCCAACACTGAACTTTAATGGTTCTTTTTTCCCTTACAGGAATCCGCCCTCCACAACGACTCCAGGACAAAGTAAGAACAGGTTTTTCAATTTTCCTTGAAGGCAGCCTAACCCCAGGTCTTTCTACCTCCCATCCTTTCTCAATTCCTGGAGTGCCACTCTAACTGATCCCCCCCCCCCTCCTGTCCATGTGTCTCTGTCTATGAGGACAAAATGATGATAGAGAGACCCTCATTCCAAGTAAGGTAACCCACTCTGGATCTACACCTCACACACGTACACTCTCACTCCACACAGTGCCCTACACACTAGGCTCGTTATAAAGCTTTATAATTATAGTAGTGTTAATTTGCTGATTATTGCCAAGCTTGCTGAATCACCATTGGGCCAGGGCATATATTCTCCTGGCAGTGGGTGGAGCCCACAGATGGATAAACACTTATAAAAAGCTGATACATTCCTGGGTACTGTATTAGATGAAAGTATCTGAAATGTATTTGAAGTAGTATTTGAAAAGTGTCTGAATGTAGTATTTGAAAATACTTCAAATATTTCATATTTGTCTCTTTGACATATGTGAATTAATTAGTTGGACAATTAGAAACACTTCAAAGTACAATTATTTGGTTTCTCAAGAAAGTATTTTCAGATGCTTCAAATATAGATAAAGGGAACTACCGGACACTCAGACAAAAGCAGAAAAAGTGTTTGATAAATTCAAAAAGGACATCCGCATATTTTCTCAGTTGCAAAATTCACGAACATTTATTAAAGAGTTGAGCTTTCAGTCAACAATCTTTGTCAGAGCTTTAAACAGAAATTTGTTTGGGCCATTTATTTTCTAATGCTTCAGGTACATCATAAACGCACTTCAAATAAAAACTTTTTCATTAGTAACTGTATTTCAGCCAGGTCTGGCTTGAAGCCTCATACTAAGAGTGAGACAGCATAGTTCTTTGGATCTTTGGGTCACACAAGCCTCTCCACTGCAATGATTCATGGAGAGGTCACACATACATACACTCCTAAGCCTTAACATTTCCTCACACACACGGTCAGAAGTATAGTTGTTGTTACTGGAAGTTAGTTGACATGCTCCAGTCAATTGATAAATGTCCTTAGGGTTATGAACCTAGCACAGAACTTTTGAAGAAAGGCCAGCTTTGGCAATTAATGATCGATCCTTGGTCAACATTTTTTAATAATTACAAAGAAGAGTGCCGACCTTTCATTTACTTACTTTTGGAATTATTTTACTGCAATATTTTTTTCATTCCTGTCCGTTGCCGGTCACAACAGGGCGTAATAACTGTGTGTGGTTAATGAGGGCCACCGTATGAATGTGCAATCACTGCTGAGAAGTTATCATAACCAAACACAGCCCTGCATTCTCATGACTACGCGCTGTCTGCTTTGTAACGAAGCCCCCAGTTCATTACCTTCTCCTCGCATAAAAGAAACGTGGTTTATTGTCGAAGCCAGCTCATTTATCCACCTTTTGACACGGCGTGAATCTCATTACCTTTATCACGCTCAATAAGGGAACATTGTTTACCGTCCCAGACGTAATTTTAAGTGGTGCATTGTCACCATTGCTTGCTCGTGAACACGATGACTAACTATTGTCTCCTCCCTAGCCTTTTCCTTCATCTTCTGCGGACTGACTGGTACCATCCCGGGGATCTGGTCTACCCAGCGAAGCTCACCATTGTTCCTTACTTATTTTTTCTGCCCTGCCAGCAGCTCACCCCCCACCCCCCATTGGTGCAATGGCCTGAAAATAATCGCAAGGTGTTATTTTTAGTCATCTCCCTGCCTCTCTCTCTCTCTCCCTCCCTCACTTTCTCTCTCTCTCTCGCTCTCTATCATTTGTTTTCCTTTCTCGCTGCCGTTCTCTTTCTCTTACTCTACATCCTCCTTCTGTTTTTTCTTTCTCCGCATATCTATTCATATCCCCTTTTCTCTATCTTCATTCTGTTTTTGTCTCCTCCACACTTCTCTCAGCCTCTCTGTTCTTTCCCTTCTCCCTCACTCTATCTATTCCCGCCTCTCCTATTCTCTTCCATCCTCCTTTTGAGCCCAGCCTCAGGTTAAGCCTCACGGTTGGTTACCACAAGCAGCAATACAGGGACCTACAGGCACTTTAACAGGTCTCTTATCTGGATTAGTGAGTAAAGATGCACCCTACAGGAACAAGTCGGGCCCTATATAGCCCATTAAAGGTGAATTTATCTTGCCATATAGTGAGAAATAATAAGAAATACATTTAACAATACAGTTGAATATATGGAGGTCCTCATAATATACTGTATCTTTCCAATAAATCCTAATGTATTGACCTTTTGCTTAATACATTATGCTGGTTATATTCAGATAGGTTAAACTGAGACAAAATCAGCAATAGTTCATTTCATATTTTACAGTATACAATATTTCCCAATGGTATTCTACACTTTTCTCAATGTAATTGACTATATTTCGTATTTTCCAAGTAACAGGTTCTTATTTCATAAATTGGTGTGAAATAAGATATTGGTGTGTAAAGATATATGTTGAAAATTTAATGGACTGAATCCATATATGGGAAAAAATATATATTTTGTTGCTTTTGGGAACTGAGACATTGCAGGTTCAAACTGACTATGACTATGTCATTAGCCAGCCATGAGACATGAGCTCTTTTGACAGCTTACCCATCAGTCATTACCCACAATCCTTCTTTGGAATGTTTGATGCAATCAGAGACTGTGGGTGACAGTTTATCTTAGTCAGTTGACCCTCCAAAGTCAAGTCAGTCAATACAACATTAAAAGTCATACCTGGTTTGCCTGCATCTGTACTGTAGACAGTGTTGTCATGGTAACCTCCATCAGTACAATAAAGCCTCCAGGAAAAACTAATGAGGGAGGAGTTCTGTGTAAGAATATAAAAAAAACCTAAAATTGATGCTTCTGTCTCCCTAGACCTGTTCATTTTTCATTAGAATAGAGCAAACCTGAAATTGTGAGATCCAGCTGATTTAGTGTTTTTTTTTCCTCAGATGCACATGACCTTTTTCATTCTATTCTATTACATTTGAGAGATCTCTGTCAGGGACTGTTCAACACTTCCCCCTACCTGAAGAGCTCCCTTAGAGCAAGATTACACTCTGCATCTCGCTCTTGCTGAGATTTGACCTTTATAAATACCTCCTCAAACCCAAAAATAAGTCTCTTGATTCATATGGCCCCATTGTTCAAAAAGTGGCCCCATTGTTCAAATCTTAATTGGAGTTATTTCATTTTTGAAAATGAAAAAATAAGAAATTATTCGTGTTCATTCAAATAATCCTTACTTGAGTTTTTTTTAAAAGCCTGAATAATGAGCAGAACAGGAGAACAAGGAGGTTTTTAAAATAAAACAAGCTATTTAGCACATTTAATGAACAGAACAGACATGACAGGCTTGACATTTCTGGAGGTTTTTGTATGCTTTAATAGCAGAACTGCATGCTCAAGTTTGTACTTGGTGAACTATAATTTACTTACAATCACAATAAGATAAGCTAGTAGTTGTTCAACACAATTATTCATGCAATGAAGGACATTAGCAAATGGTTTAGCTAACATGATTATGCTCACCTGAATCACAGGTCTCAGCTTCCTCAATTTATGTGGGAAAATGAATAAAACTGTGTTTTTCGATGTCAGCATGGTTAGTACAAATGTAAACAAATGCATTTTGACATCTGTGGCAATTGCGGAAATCACACATTGCCATGGTGACACAGGCACTTTTATTATGTACTGTATAGCCATTGCCGTGGAAATGCTGGGCTGGAGCTGAAGAGAGAACATAAGAGAGAAATGGCCTCCATCCAATGTGGCCTTTAAATTAAATTCTCAGGTCTTTTTTTTTCCATCCCATGAGTCATGTTTGTTTGTGTGTAGCTGAAATGTGAGTGTTGAAAGGGTGAATGACACAGAAAAAAACATTCATCAAAAGGCTTAGCTTAAAGAGCAAAGCTGAGCAATGTGTTTTATCCAGAAACTATGAGGGGAGGCAGAGTGGTGCACACATGGGGCTCTCCTCTGTGTGCCTGTGCAGGCGGAGAGTAGTTGTGGAGGGGCACTATACACTAAGTAACCATCCATCTATAAGTGAACCAGCAGTAAGCCCTTGATTTAAACCACAATAGCCATGCCAACAGACACTGGTCAGATTCGCATAGGATGGTTCATGCAAGTTTGATGTATTCAAAGTATTCCCGGTGTCTACGGTTAAATCACACTCAGGGCAACTTTCACTGACTTGATGTGATTGGCTAGAAATTGGTTTTAGATATTTGATATATCTGCAGAAATGAGTGTTGTCGGGTGTGTGATTTGGGTTTATTGGTATGAACTGCACTCATTTTGGCAGTCTTATGGTGGAGTGGTATAAGCCTGAAATGCCAGAGTAGAGCCAAGCTGAGCCGAGCTGAACCCAACCCAGCAGTGGTAAATAGAGCAGAACTCCTCTGTGCCACAGACTTTAAAATAAGCTTTCCTGATTACTGCCTATTTAGTCAGCTTATTACGAGTGATGCATGCCAGTGTTAATAACCACAGGGCCTAGTCAGGAATCATCATTAAAAAATGCTTCCCTTTTTTAAATGTTGCATTTTCTGTATTTTTCAAATATTTGGATTAGTCATCGTTGACTGCCATCCGACCCCCCCCCCCCCCCCCTCCCCCTCCCAACCCCAACACTCATCAGCAGTAGTCCCTTTATTTACCCATCAGGCACCATGGCTGTCGCTGTCTTTTTGTAGACCAGAAGACAGCAGTGGATATGTTGCTGCTTGTAAGAGCAAGAACCCTGCTGGGAGCACCTGACAGTGCTTTTCTTCTTCTGGGATATATTGGACAATATTTCTATCTAGTGTCACCAGGATCTGCCCAAACATAAAAGATTTTGGTCCATGTTCTCAACAAAAAAAGACAAAGAAAGGTATAAGCCACTCAATCTCTTCAGGTTCAGCAAGACGAAACTAAGTGAGCTATTGGGGGTAACTTTTGTATTTGAACCAGTTGGAACACAGAAGATAGTTCAAGCTGTATAATTGTACTTCATGTGTTACACATAAACGGAAAACTGTTCCATATCTATTCATTCGCAATCCAGTGTATATATACATATGTACAGTGTTGTTACAATGTATTGCAGGTAGATAAGATCATTACTTTACTTATATTATTTTTATTTGTGGATTCTGGCAGCACCGGGTGTTTAATTAAAAATGATCTGGGAAGAATTTCAGCATCTGGGCTTCTATTGTACTGTAGGATGATGGGTAAAATATCTTTCCAGGGTACAATAAGAGATTACTTACAACTCATTACCCCCTAATGACAGGGACTAAGAAAAAAAACATAAAAACCTAAGAATATGAGTATGTAAATGTAAATTCTGTTTTAATTTATCTGCCCTTTTCAGGAAAAAATAACACGGTCCCCTGTGACAATATGAAAGATCCAAGAATGAAAGATAAGCCTTAAGAAATTGTTCCTCTTTCAGTAGGATGAGGAAACCCTTAGATAGAGTAGGCTTAAAGGAGTTTGTCTAAAACTATTTAATAGGGTTGTCATGTTGGGTACCCAGTTTGAATAGAGGCTTTGTGGATGTCTATTGTCTTATCCGCTGCTACAAGAACACAGTAGGGGAAGGAGACAGAGGAATGATCGTCCCCTTTTGGAAGTACTGTATGAGTGCTGGACCAAGCTGAGCCAAGCCAAGCAGAGCTGGATGGAACCAAAGAGAAACAAATGGAGCCAAACACCATATTGCCACAGACTTTAAAATAAGCACTCCTGATTAGTCAAACCAATATGAATAATGCATGCTAGCATTAATAACCACATACAGTATTTATAGAGCTAGACTGAGAATAAGCACTACAAAATCCTTTCTTTTTGATCCTTTTCTTTTTAATATATTTTTTATTAGTCATCATTAACCCCTTTAATGTTCAGTGGTCTTTGTTTACATGGCAGGGGGCCTGACCTGTGATTCAGAGGCAGCAGGTTATTCATGAGCAATTGTCATAATATATACAGAAAAGAAAATGTATAGGTTATGGCTCAAAATAAAGATCTGACGAGCAAGTGATGTAGCTTGCATCAACTGTAGGCACCTCAGTTGCATATTCTCCTTTAAACCCTCTGCACCTGTCACAAAAATAATCTAAAGTATCTAACATGGGAAGTTCTAGCTGAGTCTCTGCTGAGCCTTAGCCCAGAAATAGCACAGAACTTTCTGCTCATCCATTGAGGAAGGAGGAGAGTCACTGCACATGTGCGTCTTAATTATGCAAATCGGCCGTTTGAAGATGTTGTCATGGTGACTGGTTCCACACAGAATCCTGTCGTGTCTGGCTTGATGGATGTGTTCACTAATAAGGACAGTCCATACTTACTGGAAATTACCTACTCAGCCAGCCAGCAAACATAGAATGCCCACTAGTTGCACACTAGTAGTCAGCCACTGGCTGCTGTGGCTTACTATTTTTTTTACAAACCAGTACTACAGTGGACCCCTAGTGGACAAGTGAAGCAAGGTATCTGATATTAGGATCTGCTGCTGGAGAGTTTGGTTCTGCCACAAGTGGGCTGCTTTAGAGCCAAGTTGCAAAACACTGGAGGTTCAACAGCTGGCACCAATAACAGTCTAATAGCAGCTTACTGGCTGGGCACATCTGCAAAATGAGCGCATGCAATTGGCTCAAACATATTTTTTATTGAAACACTTAGCTGTGTCATGTGGCAGATGCTCTGATGCATTTTCATGGAGCCAAGTGGCAATGACTTCTTCACAATGAACATGATTAATGAGTCTGAGTGATGAGTGAGGACTTTTCCCAGCACTGCAAGGAGTCAGGTCTGGCCTTTCTGGCTGTGTATCTGCAGCAGGAGACATGGCGCACCCCCAGCATTCAGCCATGAATTCTCCACGAAGCCACACTACATGGGAAACATTCCATGGCAGCTGCCATAAGAAGACAGACAGAGAAAGCGTGACTGGGTGAAGCTGGAGGCGAGATTGAACGACATCGCTGTCAGCACACCGCATGATTTACGTTCGCCCCTATCTGTGCTGACGGAAGATTCTGCGGCTGCTGCTGATGTCAAGAGGGGTCTTGAGGAATGCTGGGAAACAAAAGAGAAATCATGCTGCTCTCAAAACACCTGGAAGAAGCCAGTTGGAATATCCACACCAAAACAACACATAGTTATTTGTGTCATGCTGTCCTTCACATGATGGATTTGGTTGCCTTGCCAACCAACACCTGTTCTGACTACTCTCTTTCTCTCTCGCTTTCTCACTCTCACTCAGTTATCTGACAAACATGTGCACCTACAGCATTGCCTCCAGCTACAAGAGATCATACCAAAGAAAGCATTCATTCAGCACCACTGGACCCCTCCCACCCCCCCATCCAAATCACTGCACTGAAAGTCTAGACCATTGTTGGACATCAAATATAACATCTCTTTTCTTGGCAGTTTCACAAAGCTCCCCATCCCCTACTCAAACCTGTAAATTTGTCCCCTCCCCTCCATCTTCGAATCTCTGGATCCTCTGGGTTTATTCCATTGACTGATGACTGATTTAATTTAGGAATTCCACTTCTTCCCATTTGGCTGCTTGCAATCCATTGTACTATATTCCAATAGATTCTCCAGCAGCTTTCCCTCCTTGATTTACATATTTTCCAAATTTGTTCTGGTCATAGAACTTAAATGTATTTAATTCAGCAAATCTGAAAATGCATGGACAAAATGACTGACTGATCGTTTCTAATCCTGAGGCAGTTCCCATCAATGTATATGTGTGGAGGCAGTTATTACTGCCAACATTTCTGGACAGAACTATCTGTGTTTTCTGCATGACTACATGTTGAAGTCCCACATTGACTTGACAATACTTTCGCCCCTGGGGAATTTCTGCACTTCCATCCCTGATCTTTGCGCTTTTGTTTGCAGTGTAAACTGCTCCGAATAAGAGCATCTGATAAATAAGCAAAGCTTCTGTTGAGCCACCTGTAGTTTCTGTGGGACATCCAGAATTTTCTCAGAACTGCCTATGTCTTCTTTAGAACAACCAATGTTTTCTACATTACGGAAGCCCTAAAAGACCATGGATTCATGCATTTTATTTACTACATTGTCCTGTGATAACGAGTTAATTTTCTTTGTTTTCTCAAGATCTCAAGTTATTTATGTCATTATCACAAAATAACAAATGCTGCTTTCCAGAGATAACAACATAATTTTCTAGAGATTTTCAGATGTCAAAAGGTGTTTTGCCGAGATAACAAGATACATAATTTGAGATCTCGAGAAAACAAAACTAATTAAATTTAATGTAGGCTTGTTTCTTGACATTTACGTCACACTTGACATGAGTACCATGAAATGACCGACTGTGAGCAACAGTAAGGAGGCAGATTCTTCAAAAATTGTTCAAAATAAAAGTCCATCTGCGAGAAAGTGAGAAACTCGTATCTCAAAAGCTTGTGCTCAAACCTATAAGTTTTGACATTCAAAAATTATGTTTCTGGAGTGATTAGTACATGTAAAAGCTGTGTATTGTATGTATGTTTTTTTTGTAACTTTCTCTAAATCTGAAATACCAAGATCACTTTGTTTTCAGAGATATATCAGTAATTCCAACATATTTGTCATAATTAACAAGTCATGCAATTATGTTTCCTTGAAGTTATTGTGCCTGTTAAAATATAGAAAAAAAGAAGGAAAAAATTAAGACCCTATTACATTTAATTTATGTTAATTTAGACAGAAAATTAATAGTTTTACAATGCCTATGTTAAAAATGAAAGTTTCCATAATATTGTTCAAGCAGAATGGTTTATATTTTCAGGAAAACTGGCATTTGATTATAGCTTAATATCATTATATTGAACACTAATGGTAGTTTTATAATTGGGACTTTCAATTCAGACCCTCGCAAAAATGTACTTATTGTCCCTAAATTCACACTGCAAGTTTCCTGCAATGATTTTATCTGGCAATTTATTTTGTTATCTCAGCAAAACAAAGTTTTGTTATCTCGAGATCTCGAGAAAATGCCATTATCTAATGCCATTATCTCAGGGAAATGACATTTGTTATTTCGAGATAATGACATAACTTGAGATCTCAAGAAAACAAAGAAAATTAACTCATTATCATGGGAAAAATGAGTAAATAAAATGTATGAATCCATGGCCTTTTAGGGATTCTATAGTAAGTGACTACTGCACCCATTATTTCTGTTGAGCTACTTGTCATTATAAGTATAGTTTATGCCTAGTGTTTCCAGTACACTGTGATAGAATTTACAGGCAATAAGAAACCAGAGTGACTGAACCTCCTACACAAATGTGCAAACATCAAAATAATTATTAATAATTATTCATAGATCATGCTTAACAGTGACGATGACATTTATTAAAATTTTCATTGGTACCTGTTACTTCTTCTAATATTATACATGGCCCTTTAACTAGATTACAGCCTGAATAACACTTGCCCCCCCTCATATACCCCCCTTACTGGGTGATGACTATCACAGTAAAGCCAGGGCTTGGCAGTTTTCTCTGCCAGCATGCTGTTAGAAAGATAAAAGCTAGACTCATGTGGTGTAGGGCTGTTCGGTTCACCACCAATGAAATGTGTTCATATAATACGGGTAATAAGGAAGCCTTATCCACCCATCTTCCAGTTACAATCATCCTAGAGCCCACTGTAAGTGATCCCTGTGCATGCTGTGAATTCGCATATGTGCAATGACACCATCACAATGTATCAACATTATTTTCCATAAAAGCATATCAGCTCTTATTGCAATGATATTGGGTGCGCAGCTATAAATGCTGTACTGTCACTTGTATTTGTTGGCCTGCCATCATTGCTCTCCCTGCTTTAACATTTCAGAACCACAAACACACAGACACACACGCACACACACACCCACACATGCATGCATACACACACACACACGCACACAGATATCTCAGTGGAATTGAGCTTTGAATAGAGGAGTTCAGGGTTAGTGGTGAGCAATAAATTCTAAGATGACTGTTTGTAACTCAGGTTTCCTGTCTCATAAATGTGCTCCTGTCAGCTCCCCAGGATGTTCACTGCCAAAGAGGACCAGCAGTAATCCAGCACAGCCCGTATTAACCGAGATTAATATCCCCTATTTCAGACAACAACAGTTGTAAATATAGGATGCTCTTTGTCTCATATTTAGAACTTTGGTAAAATTGATCAGATTTCAGTTGTTGCATGATTACCATGTACTTCTGATGGGTTTGCTCAATTGTTTACACACACAAATTGATACTATGGAACCAATCATAGAAAATGAAGGTCTACTGTCATGGCCAAACAATCGCCACCCTAGCCCTGTTTTCAGAATGAAGGACCTAATTTTAAAAATACCGTCAATCTACCCTTGCAGCCTCACAACCTTAGCAGAAAACATGTACATTTTTGTTGTCTTCTTCTTCATACAAAAAATAGACAATTGCTCTCCTGACTGGTTTGTCCACTAGTTCTATTTGAAAGGGTGTTTCCTGTTGTCCTGAAACAAATGCTGGCAGTGCCACCGTGAATGACGATTTGGCCCACAGTGTAGCCAGGAAATTAAAGGTTTCATTTGGCTGGGTTCTCCCCCCAACCCTGATGGGAGTGTCCTTGCAACAGCCTGCATCTCTCGTTCTTTGACTTGTTCTGTTTACTTTTTTGCTCTGCGAACTCCTTTTTTTATCCACCCCATGGAATTGGTTGTGCATGAAGGAAGTCATGCAGTAGTACAGCGAAAGTTCAAAAGTTCGAAATTTAAAAGGTCCAGGGGGACTTGTGATGTACTCCCTTGGCCTGCTGATATCTCCACCCATGCAATAGGCGCCATTAAAAACCATTATTTCCACTGTGTCACAGCAGGCCCCCTAGCTGTATGTGTGTGGGGTGGGGGGGGGGGCATGGGGGGGTGCAGTGAGTCCTGCGTCTGGCTCATTATTGACAGCCTGCTGCGGACCACAATGCCCCAACAGGCTGTAGGGACCCGGGGAAACGCTCCTGTTGTGAGGAGATGCGAAATCACAGATAGCAGGAGCTGGCGATTCCCAACTCTCACACTGACATGTCTGTTCCTGAAGATACCACCGCATCTTGAGAACAAATGACGACAGAACAGCAGAAAAAAGCAATCATTGCAGCTATTTTTGAAGTCTCAGTGAAGTCCATTAAAAATAGATCTATGCAGCAATTCAGCTGGACAGAGTTCTGTGGCTCCTAAATTAAACTTAAAACAACTATGAATAAGGAAAAATCTGTGCTAGACTTTGATTTGGTTAAATATTCAGTTTTTTGGAGGCAACTGGTGAAAATGCCTTTACATACTAGATTTTCTCAATTGCTTAAACATGTTTCTGGAATTCAAAATAGTCAACCAGTTTGGCAAGCTCCTTGAACGCAATCATGAGTGGTCATAAACCTTCCACCACCATGCCGAGAAAAACTCCTGTATATGATAGGAAGGAAAGGAGAGTAGGGTAGGAGAAACAGAACTGTAAATAGAGGATAGTGGCTGAACCAATGTGGAGCAAAGCAACGTGATGGAAGCTTACTTTGTCCCAAATGATAACATAAGTGGGCTGTTCCAGGCTGGGTGGTTCTCTCCGCTCTGATGGGATGGGAACATTGCAGACTGTGCCAAGGAAAGTGAGTACAGTCAACTGATAATTGAAATGTAGCATTTTGAATGGCAGTGCTTTGCATTGGCCTGTGACTGTGATGCTTTTATTTCTGAAGACACGTACAAAATGAGAACTGTGCTTACCGCTTTGAAAAAAGGGTCATATGAGAATTATATGTAAGTGAAAACAAGTGAAATGCGCTATAGGTTTTGATCATTGTTTCCATTGTACTGGTTTTGTGTGCAAACAATTGTAGAAAAAACTGTAGCAGAACGGAATTCTTTGCGTGTATATTGTGACAGACAGGGCTGTGTGCCCAGGTTTGAGTGCTGGAAGGGCTCGGTTCCTGCTCCGCTCCACCGAGCTGGATCATCAGTGCGGTGTGAAAAGGAGATAAGGGGTAACTAGACCATCTTATATACACAAAAGGAGATGGACATGAACTTGGGGCGGCTTGACAATAGCTTCTTTAATGGGAGCTTGATAGTTACGAGTTACACCATGCACCATTATTCTCTGCCCCTCATACATGTAACCTATGCAACACAGGATTCTTATATCCGCAGGTCACAAATACACATCATGCTCATCACAATATGCAGACACATACATATACACACATAAACACAAACACACATGCGCACACAAGCATACCCACCTTTGTGATGAAAACTTCATGAATTCCCTCATAATTTCCAGTCACATTTAACCTTCTTCCAGGCATCCCACTTTACTCTCTTTGTGGTTTTACCTGTCGACTCAGAACAACACACGATCCATTTACCACTGACATTACTTCATCCAATCACCTGCATTTCTTTTTCACCTTCATGTTTCCTTTTTGTCCATCTGATTTGGACCCCTGAGCAGGTCCTGGTCAGGAAGAGGAGATGCATCTGTACAGTCTCTCAGGCATATCATGTGACCTCTCCTGTCAATCTCCTCTATGAAAATAAAGGCGTGGAGATTTGCAGAGGCCCGGTTCAGCCAAGGCCATGGCATTTGAGACAAATGGTAGCCGCTGGACTAGCAGGCCTTCTGCGTGAGGAGACATTTAATCTGGAGAAGAAAAGATAACAAGCAAATAACAGAACTCTCTGTTTCTGGTTGCCAGCTCCTCAAAGAAACCACCTGCTCCTAAATTAATTTTAGAACTGGCATCCTGGAAAATGAGCTGGGAAAAAATGAAAATGCTTCTGTTTCATTCTCTCTCTCTGTCTCACTCTCTCAGACAAAAGACATCACATGATAATGTAATGCTTTGTAATGCTCTAATGATGCTGTGATTCAATTAAGAGACTCTGGGCCATACTTAATCAAGACACAATCACATTTTCTTTAATAATCACAAAATTGACATGGAATGAACTGATTTTGATGCACAGAAAATGAACAATTCTGAAATTATTTATATAAAATGAATGACAATGTGTGAATTCACATCTCAATCTAGGGGAGCTACAGCTGTTATGAATGCTCTCTGCATATTTGGCTGTTTTCTCCGATAAAATGTCATTTACTCTCTCTTCATAACATTGTTATGAAGGTGGCTGTTTCAGATGTTAATGTAATGTCTGTGTTTCTCAATCTCTGCCTTATGTTTTAGGTCTCCTGGGTTGATGCAATTGACAAGACTTATAGCATAATGTGAAGCCTTTTTCTACAACTAATGATATAATAAAATACAGATTGCAACATTTGCAACTAAGATTATAAGGTAACCTTGTCAGGGATTTCTTAGATTTCTGAACCGTGACTTCCTCCTTAACATATTATAAGATATAATCAAATATAATGTGCTTTATTAGTGTAATAAGTAATCTATCAGAGTTGATTAGACACTGAAAATTGTACTCTGTGTGAAAACAAAGGACAAAGCGGGTAACTGCGAACACTCCTCCATCTTGGTAATGGGAGAAGTGTACACACTGATATCTGATAAATGTTCAGCTGGCTGAATACAGCATAAATAAATCTTTGGGGGGTGAAAGCAAATTAAGCTTAAAATAATAATAAAAAGTTCACTGACAAGACAAAAGCAATAATTGGTGCACATCTTTCAGAGCCCGGGCAGCTCAGAGACACTCACTTTAAACTTATGGTCTGTTAGCAAATACATAGAGTGATATCATTTTTGCATTAGGAGACTGACAGGCAATTTAATGACACATCTAGGCAAGGGAACATAAGCATCACATTTCATATAGCACAAGCAGGTACCCCCCACCTCCCCTCACCCCTCCCTTTCCAACGACGTGGGAGAAGCTATGGTGGCCTGTAAGTTCCAAAAATGATGTCATTTTCTACAACAGCTTCGAGTAGCCAAGTGTCAAGTGATGAGGTTCCTTGATAGATTTATAAATTGTATTTAGTTATTTAGTCTGTAAGACTATAGGTCATAGCTTACAAGTAAGATAGTGATTATGATTGTTAATTGTTCAGCATTGTGGTAGCGTTTTATTGCTAACGTTAGGTGCTTTGCATGGTAAATCATAGAAAGACATGATGCATCACAGAAACTATTACACTACTAACTTAGCCTAGCCTAGATTACAGTGTGCAATATCCTCATTATAAAACACCACTAACCCATTTAACGACACTCAATTTAAAAAATAACGTACATAACCAAAATATTTTGAGCAGTAATACTTACATAGCAATGATGAAATCTTATCTGTTTTCAATAGATAGAGACAGAGACAGTAAATCAATGATATATTTCTATCCACTTCTGTCTTACACCAGAAAACAATGTCAGCTAGGTCTATCAGCAAACATATGGCTTAGCTATGCCCAGAAGAATAATATTATTTTTCAAGAAATTACGAAAAATCGTTGACAACGTTTCGTTAGGTGCAGCGTCTTTTACTGCTACCACAGATTGAATGCGTAAGTGAATGCGATGATAACAAAAATTTTGGTATCGCTGACCAATAAAACACTATTCCAAAAGCAAAATTAGACATGTTATACATTGTTAGAAAGCTTATACTCTCACCTACTGAATAAATGTATTGTCAATCAAGCCAGACTGTACTAAAAAGGGGCGACAACGCCACAAACAACACGTGTGGTATTATGCACAGGTATTTTGGAAGGTACCCAGGCATCACAAATTATTTCACAAACGAATTATCCAAGACAATATACGACCACTCAGTCTTTTCTTTCTTCTTCTTTGCCTTCCAACTGGTGCATTTGCGCCACCAACCAAAATTTAAAAAGGGGGACGCGAAATGCCCTCTCTAGAACCATTTGTCCATTCTGGGCTACTGTAGAAACATGGCGGTGCAACATGGTGGCCTCGTGGAAGAGGACCCGCTCCCTATGTAGATATAAAGGGCTCATTCAAAGGTAGCAAAAACACAACAATTCTTATTTTCATGGGATTATTAAACATTATTAAACATTAAACATTAAAACATATTTATGAATATTATATTCCATTTCTGTCAAGTCCGTTCTGCTAGATGCCACTAAATTCTACACACTGCACCTTTAAGCCATTTCAAATTTGCATCTTATCCAGGAGACTTGCACAGCTTACATTTTGGCAGGCCTCCAGACAGCGGCATGTGGCACCACCAATGATTTTTGGCCTCATTAAAAGATTAGTATTTTATTAATGTCAATTTCAATAACTGACAACATTTTTTGAGGCGTCCTGTCAGTCATGGCCCGTGGAATCATCGTAACTCTCCTACCCTCACTTGGCTGCCTCCAGAGGAAAAAATGATGATTCCGTTTGTGGATTCCTGAAGTATACGGGTGGTTAGGGGCCTGGGGGTAGGGCAGAGAATGAGTGTGGGGGTGGTATTCTTAAGTCCAATAGACTGTGCAGGGAAAACCCTGTCTGGGAAATGATGCTTCACAGTTCACTCTCTGACTGGGTAATCCCACATGAAGCTATAGCAGAAAGGAGACGCCTCGTTCATCTGCTCTAGTGCCCCTTCAATTAAATTCTATATGCAGTGAAGATTATTTTAACAATTTTATATGCAGTAAAATCCATGTTTTTTTTTTTTGGCAAAGACATATTTTTTCTTGATATGGCTCAGTGCTCCAAAATTTTTGATTTGTAATCAAACACAAACAATGCTCAGCTTGTATTAAATGGTAGCCTATTCTTATACATTTTAGGTTCACCACGAAGAAATGAAAGCACTTATTAACTTTTTATACCCCCATACATGTGTATGTATGTATGTACATACATATATACAGTTTTTACAGTAGTAGTTATTCCCTTATTTGTGTTTGAATACATTTAAATATATTCCCTTCTTTGTGTTCGGTTCTTTGTGTACAATTCTCTCTAGCTAAAAGTATTTTACTATTGCTTCATTTGTTTCTTTTTAAACTCCCAAATGGTGACCTTAAATTCTAATCCCAGCAAACTCACAAATTTAATGTTGATAAACAAATGACAATATAATTTGTTTGAAAGCAGAGCCAAGGATGGCTTTCAGGGGCTTTAAAGAAGCAATATCTTGTTTTAATGGCCACGTGTCACTTTAATAAGGCCTCTAGGGTTGATAAATATAAAAGAATAAGAGAAAAACAAACACGTCTAAAAACCCCGCAGCAATCCAAAATTTAAGAAAATGTTATTTCATGGTGGATTTGATGTGAAATTGAGGGTGGATTTACCAGAAACAGAAAGTACAGTGCCACTTTCATTGGCAACAAACCTGAGATGCAATACATGACTCATGGTGGGCTTACCAAATGCACTTGGAATAATCATCATGAAATAAGGATTAATGGAAATGAAGTCACAGACGCCACCATTTTCTCCCCCTAAGGAGAAGAGTGGAAACTGACACATCGCTTGATGCTGTGTATGGATTAAGCTGAGTGACAGTTATGTTTACACCTTCCACTTAATACTAAATGTCCTCCTAAGCCTCATGACCCTTACCCCCTCCTCCCGAATCCACAGTCAGACATTATTAAAAATCCTTTCGAAAGAATCTATGCTATTACATGCAAATCACATGCCATTGCCAAAGACATGCAGCAGAATGCACTGTCTGTCACAGTTTTAAAAAAATAAATAAAACTTACATTTGTTAAATGCCTTTTCACCACAGTTGTTTTCTGTGATGCTGGACTGGGGTTCCATCTGGCTTATGTGGCCACACATTCACATACTCCTAATGGAAAGGTGTGTAAATTTTGCCACAGGAGACTGGTCACGCATGCATGACCAAATTGTTTGCTTGAGGGGTGGAAAGAAATGTGGAAAAAAAATAAGCAAAGACCAGCGTGTTCAGTGGCCAGGGACCTCATCATGGAGCATGCTGGGGGAACAGCAGTTTAACCATCCTGCAAACTTGCTGTTGGGACAGGCACAAAACATCCACGCTGTGTGCCAGCTTCCAGATTAATTTGCATATTTGTACTTAGATGGCAGACCACCTGGAAAAAGCTGCTTCTGGGAGAGGTGGTAGTATGCCATTAGAGGTCACTCCAAATAGAAACTCAATGCCCCAGCACAGTGATGCACTGTAGAAGGTGCTATCCTTTGCAAGAGCCATTAAACAGAAGTCCAGAATCTAATTATTTTCAATACGCTAATAGAAAAAAAAGAGACAAGTGCAGTACAGGCATGCTTCCAGGGGTTCACAGTTTAGGCTGGCTGAGGGTATGCTCTCAATGAACCACAGTTTTGAATTCAGTTTCTGGGGAGTGATTTTGTTGTGTGACTAGGCTCCGAGCTCTGCAACCTCTACCAAAGAACAGACTAGTCTCTAGAAAATGTTGGACCTCACCCTTGTGATGAAGCATTCATCATAACAGATTTTATCCAGTAGGCTATAACTTATTTGCAACAAGGAATATCTCTCTTCACTCCAATACCCTGTACTTCTGAAAGAAGATCATCAGTAAGCCTGAGATTAAGAAATTAGTTTCAGTTGAAAATATAAAATCGATGGCCGACTTTTTCAAGAATGAAGCCCAGGAAGATGGATCAGATTTTTCAGTCAGTGACAGTGCAAAGCAGAAAGACATGATCCTTCTACATGTTCAGTCATTTCACATAGGACAGATAATGACACCACAGCAAGGATCCTCAACTGGTCTTCAAGCAGACAGAATGAGTATTGCAACATCAAGTCAGACTTTTCTATATACAGTGCAGTAAATAAGTATTTGGAAAGTGACACATTGGACACTGGATTTGAAATGAAACAATACACATGAGGTTAAAGTGCAGAATGTCAGCTTTAATTTACTATTCATTTGGTATTTACATCCATATCAGGTGAACCATATATGAATTACATCCATTTTTATACATTATCCCCCCATTTTAGAGGACTAAGTGTAATAAGACAAATGAACATAATCTTAAATTCCTACAGGAATGTATTTGTGGGTATTTACATCCATATTGGGTGAACCATGTATGAATTGCAGCCCTTTTCATACAGTCCCCCTATTTTTTACAACCAAAAGTAACTGGAGAAATGAACATAATTTTAAATTCCAACATGGTTCCCCCACTTTGGATGTAAATACTCACAAACTAAAGCTGACGGTCTGTGCTTTAACCTCATATTCATTGTTTCATTTTAAATTCAATGTGCTAGAGTACAGAGCCATAACAAGAAAAATTGTCACAGTCCAAATACATACAGAATATAGTGTATATGCATGAATAATAAACCATTTTATCAGGGTTTGTGTGTGTGTGTGTGTGTGTGTGTGTGTGTGTGTAAGGAATAAACCATGACAAATTCTGCAGTTTTTCCAATATTTATTCATGCCTGGGGTGGTAATGTATATGAGACTGAAAGTGGAGTGCCAGTCCAATCTTCAAAGTGTGTGTACGTCATGAGAACCGCACTTGGGGTGGTTTATTCCACTTATAACAAGGCACTTACCATAAATACATATCAAAAAACTAGAATAGCTATCACATAATAATGATCACATTTCGGTATGCGTATATCTACCAAATTGTCAAAACACATGAAAAGGCAACAGTGCATTTCTTGTGTAGTACTAACATTAGTAAGCTAGTGATCAATAATTACCATACAAGCTAGAAAACCAGCTAAGTACCGTATTTTAGGAACAACCTGGTCTCACAACCCATTTGCATCTATTCAACAAATTTCCAGTAGCCTGACGATCATACTTACCCTAAAGCCGCCTCCACACTGAATCCAACCACTGCATCCGACAGTTGAAATATGCCCTCCAATGGCCATTGTAGTACATGCATTTTCAGATTTTCAGATTAGGTCATACCGAGTTGTTAAAGGTATACTATGTAGGATTTTGCGGCTCTTGTAGACACTGTGTTTGAAAACCTCACCCACACTTCCTTAGTCCTCAACCCCACCCACACCTCCTTAGTCCTCAACCCCACCCACACTTCCTTAGTCCTCAACCCCACCCACACCTCCTTAGTCCTCAACCCCACCCACACTTCCTTAGTCCTCAACCCCACCCACACCTCCTTAGTCCTCAACCCCACCCACACCTCCTTAGTCCTCAACCCCACCCACACCTCCTTAGTCCTCAATCCCACCCACACCTCCTTAGTCCTCAATCCCACCCACACCTTCTTGCATAATTCAATAGTCAAAATACTGTTGTCTGGGCTGATGCACAGGCCCAGACAACTATTATCTGTGGTAATCTTACTGTCATAGGCCATAATTTAATTAATTTCTCTGCTTTGGATATATTTTCATATGTTAGGATGCTTTAGTTTGTCAGGGCAGGTAATTAAGCCTATTATGATTTTAGTTAGTGTAGTGCTTCTTGAGAGTGTTGCTTGTAGGTATAGGAGGTTAGATCTGGGGGATCTACTGTTGAGCCTTCTGTCTGTTGTGGGCCCAAATCAACAAAACATATGCAATAGAAAGTTCCCACTTGATAACCTCACAATGGCATACTATATATACTCCACACTGCCAAAACATCCTTTCACATCTAAACATGGTGTCTATGTGCAGTAACTAACCAAGTCTATGACACGTGGCAATTACATCATATCCAATGTACTGGTAAATGCTGTTGGCTGCTTCTTTTTTAATACCAAAACTGCCATGTGGAGATCCAGGACATGAAGTCTTGTAAGATTTGGAGCTGTCTGTCACTAGTAGGTGTACCCATCGCAGAGGACTTGAATCTCTGAATCTTAATAAAAAAGTATAATTATTATATGTGACATAGATTCTATCTCAAATAACTGACCTTGAATTTAAGACGTCAAACAGGCTATTCATTCGAGTTCCACCATGGTGTGGATACCCTCAATTTTATAAAATTTAGGTGTGTAAGATTATTTCTGTATGGCAAGTATTTAATTGCAGTAACATGAACTGTAGATTAACTCATTTGATTCAGTGCAGCTAAATATATTTTTAGATGTGAAATGTATGTTTGGATTCTTACCATCCACCACTGGGTGGAAGAAAACCTATATAGCAAGTTTAACTGTCAGACTGGAAAATGCCAGGAGCGGTATGTGCTTCTCTGAAAGTTTTGGAGCCATCCTGACAGTGTCCTGCTTGTCCAAGTGGTAGAAGGTTCTTATGTGATTCCTTTCAATCAGGTCCTCTCCAATTTTTTGAAAAGCAAAAATGAATAATGTAAGTTAGTTGTCTAAGATCTAAGTAAGTTCATAATAATGATGTTCCCTCAATAAGATCATTATCCTTGGCTGCTGCAAGTTTCTCTTGAAAATGAGACATTGTGCCTCGAGAGACTAACCTTGATAACTTAAGTTAAATAAAGTCAAATACTTTTGTTATACTCTGTTTGTTTCTCCCTGTCCTACTTCAGTCCAATGCCAAAGTCTTCTCAGTGGATAAAGTAAAACCCAGGGTTTAGTTGGCGGGTCTAATAAGATGTACTGCCAAGCAATTTCCTGGTCCATTGACCCTGGGGGTGGAAAGGAGTGTTCTTCTGGCTCTACATTTAAAACTATACAGTATTCACATGCCTGCATACTGCACACTGGGACATGGTTCTTTCTTAAATTAACTTGCTTGGTTCTGTCAACCAATGATATATTTCAATACAATTCAAAACTATTAATCATTTAGTTTTCAGTTCCACTACTAATCACATACTGCAGCCTATGCATGATCTGAACGGACCTAGCTAGCTAGATAGCTAGCAATGCTGGGTAGAGCTGGGCAGCTCACGAAGATAGGGATAATATAAGAAAATTGGCACATGGCACATGGGATAAAGACAAGAGAATGATGCATCAAATTGCTATCCCAAAATAAGATTTTCTATAAATACATGTTGGAGATGCAATGTAGTTGGCTTAACTTTATTGATTGTTTCACAAATGAAATAAAACTTTTCGTTCTGGTTTGTAGTCATTCGGAGAAACACGTCAAGTCATGTGAGGTGAGGAGTCTTTCATTCATAGGATAAGCACAAATTTCAGGGTACTGGAAATGCATCTAATGGGTTGTGAGACCAGGTTAGTAAGGAGCTAGCATCAGCTAGCCAGATCACTTACATAATATTATCTAAGTGGAGCAGTCTTTGCAGGTTTGTGTAACTGTAATGTACATACTTTTGTGATCTGAGGGGAACAGTAGATGGTTAGTGCTAGCTAGCAAGCAACCTTAGCTCTAGTTAGTTATTCCCAAATACAGTCAGCTATTTGTCTTAGCTATCTTACCTTAGCTAGTTGTTCTGTTCATGTGAATCTTTATCACTAACTATCTGTATGTAAATATGTGTTAATATGGAACTTGTTTTTAAAGCGAATTACTGCATACTGATATACGTACATGATATATAAAAAATAAAAAAAAAACCTTTTCACCACACTGGTCTTCGGAGTGTTTCCAACGGTCTGAATACTGTTATCTAAGACAGGGCTTCTACATCTAAGTTTTTCTGGGATAAGTTGCATTCCATTATAGTCAACCATTTATAAGGTTGCTGCAAGACTTCCTATTAGCTATACAATATTTCCTTGCATCGCGTACTCAAACCGCAAGCCACAGGTACACACCATTTGCATTAAGCAGTTCCCAAATCACTGCAATCATAAATTAGCTACTTCATACAAGATTTGATCTGGATGGCGAGGCATCCTCGAGCAACCAGATCCAAGAAACCCCAGAAAAGGTGAGCTACACATGTAATCACATGTATTGCTATGCTTTGGCAAGTCACTTTGGATAAGAGTGTCTGCTAAATGCCTGTAATGTAATGGAACAGACTCATAATCTTTAATTAATCAGAAAATTACCAAGTAACAACAAAAACCTGCCAACCCTGTGGCACTCTAATGGCAAGAGTAAATAACACTACACAAACAGAAGGTATGGCAGATAATGCATGCTGTATGTGATGTATGGTAATTATTCTACTGTCAGGTCTATGACCATGTGCTGTAAGGATGCTAAAAGTCTAAAATGCAAAGCAGTACACCCGCATAGGAAGATTTTTATTGAATCACCAGCTGCCATGACATTTTACAAAAATAATCTGCCCATCACTCTACTGTACCTATGAATCTATCTACCAATACAATGAAATGTTCAATGATAATTAAACTCTAGCAGAGCTTATATGAGTTTCTACTAGAACCTCTAAGGGTACTTCTTGATGTCTGAACACCATGTGACAGGAAAGAATATAAGGATCTTTCTGGTAAATGATTAGGGTCAGCCTTTCTGACAGGAATTCTACTTTTCAGAAGACAGTGTTCTTTTTCTGCAGACGTTTGAAAGGTACAATTACCTACAAATGACACATCGAAGTTGTTTTTTTTAAAAAGCAGCCTTGTCACTGAATTGTGTAAAAAGAGGACATCCTGTACTTCTTATGACAATTAAAATGCAAGTCTCAAAGTGGCGCAAAAATGCAAGAAATAACCCCTGTACAATTTGCTAGACATTATTTTTGGACTCATTCTCAAGACACTTTTATACATATACTTTTACTGAAACTTTCTAGCGTAATTTACACCAGCATGCTCCATACAGGTAGTATTAGGAGTATTAAAGCTGTAACAGCTGTCACAACATACTAAAGATTTTATTATTAAAGCTGTAACAACATACTGAGTATTAAAATTTATTTCTGATCCAGTTCTCAATTAAATAATTTCCCCCATTTTCTCTACATTTCCTGCTATTTCAGTCCCCCCCCCCCCCCCCCCCCCCCCCGCCCTCCTTTTCTTTACTTCCTCAAGATGTTGTTTTGCGATTGTCATTTGACGCATTTTAGAGCAGTAGCACTGATAGAACCAGATGTGAAGTGCCCCAGATAAGGAAATGGTTAATATCTGTTCAGGGGGAAAAAACCTTGGGAGTAAAAGTGGAGAAGAAAAAAAAAGGAGGTGATAAAAATGAACAAATAGAAGCAATTTATAACTGTTCTCAAATAACACACTCACACTTTCGTGTTCACTAAAGCATTCAAAGGTGACAGTTGCCTCACAATATCACTGCATTCTGTATTTTGACATAGGGGTCATGTTACATCCCAATACAGATGGATGTGTGAATTTTGGAAAAGTTTTAAAAACTGAAACTGATGTCTGAGGATGACATCAATGAGCACAACAGTTGTGAAAGTGACTTAATGAAACAATATAATGCCTGCCAAAAACAAAAATTACTCAAAGGTCATTGAATTCCCACACAATACAAAAACATTTTTGAGGACTAATAATGTGTACTTAAAACAGCAGCACACAGGTAACACAAATGGGCATGTTATATGGAAAAAAAAATTGTAATCAATTTTTTATTTTCCTTGATAAAATGGAAAATTGTTTTTAAACACACAGGAGTGCTTGCGAGTGTGAGAAGGCAGATTATCCTCTTGCCAAGGTCACTATACTCCCGAGGAAGCAAACAATAATCTCCTCACCTTTGACAAGTGTTCATGGAGGTGTGCTGTTCAGCAATGTGCCATCATTATATTATTGAATGTGGCAGTATTCCTAATGCATAACACGTAACACATAACAAGACAACCTATTTCATTGTTAATGTGCTATAACATAAACAATGTAGTCAATAAGTACTGGTGTTTTTTCTCTGTACTCCAGTACATTGAAGTACTCAGGCTCTGTCTGACACACTCATGCTACCCAAATGCATCTCATGCCAAATTAAAAATACTAAAACTAAAAACAAAGCCACTCCCTGCTTAAACAAAGTAAGATTATTTCACAAACATTGAAGAGAGACAATTGGCTACCTATATTTGATTGCACCCCTACCCCCGACCAACCCCCCCTGCTCCACAATGTCAGTGCCCCTGCCACCAACCCTAACCCTAACCCTAACCCCCCCCCACCCCATCCCACCAGTTTGCAATCTCAGTCGCCCTCGCCTGCGAACACAATAAATCTCACTCCAGCAAGCTGACCTGACCTAAGTTGGCAACCATGTTCTTATGCAATGAATTCCACAGTGTGATGATTCTATTCAGGATTGCCCAGAAGCAGTCAGAACCCAGAATAACCAAGTTCCACCACTGTGGCCTGAACAGGGTGTTTAAGTCCTGATTACATTTGTTATTTGGTAATTGGATACATGACCATGCATATCTACAAACCTGGTGCCAAGAGCCTGGCTCACAGGGTACAGAAAAACAACTATAAATATTGCAGAGCTAAAATGGTTGCCCACATTTTCTGGAAATGCATAAACACTGCATCAGGAAATACTGTATATATGCAGTGCTTCACATTAGCTGAAGAAAAGCATTTAAAAGTGCAATTTCATATTTATCAACTACTGCATTATTGCATTTTTACAATCTCAGATCTTGTACATTTAAAAAAATGCAACTTGTTGCTAAGAATTTATTTAAAATAGCTTTTTACTATTTGGATGAAGTGAAAACTAGAGAACGGACGTAGAGACGGAAGTAGAAATAAGTATTAAATACAGCTTCAAGCAGCGATTCCCAGGGTCTAAGCAGCATCTCAAGAGTCAAGCACAGAGACTCTATGGAGGCGGAAACATGCTTTATATATATATATATATATGTAGGTATGGGCCAACCAAGCCATAAACTCATTTTGTAGCCATAAACCCAGAGCTAGCTGCTAGCATGAACACTCCATGCAGTTGTTCAGGGCCACAACCATCACTGGGCCACAGAATTCAAGTTCAAACCTTTTTTGTAAGACATTAATTGTTATTTATGTGTCTGCAGTGTTGGGATGCTGCAACTTTTTATTAGCAGGCACTGAAATCCAACAGGCTATTTGCCTGATAGTGGTGTAATGTTTCCACTTGTGTTGACTGAAGGGTTTTTGGCACCTACAGGAGGACATGCCTATGATGGATTATCACTCTATTACCAGGTTACCTGAGATTTGGCCCTTGAAAGCAGTGTTTGGCAATAATAGGATTTAAATCAATGTTAACTTGATTGGGCCCCTAAGTACTCACAGAAACATGCTAATCACATCCCCCATTTCTCCTTGTTAATTTAATATTGAGTGCATTCCCACAGCATATGTTCAATCTTCACTGAGACAGAAACTGTACAATCAGCTATGGATAGAAGTGAGAATTTAGATGAGACTGAGTGGTGACTCCTTCCTCTGGATTAGTGACCATGGTAATACATCCCCTCCAAATACAAGAAACACACAAACATGCATACATAATGAACATATCCCAAACTACATATAACTGAAGAGCTAGTCACACATTACAGGCGATGACTGTTGCTACCCAATGAACATTTTTGTGGTGAAAATTTGGTTAAAATGGTGAATATTTGAAAAGCAAAAGTTTCCTAGCTGACTAGGATGTAGCCAGGCTATATCCAGGTAAAACCTGTGCAATATTGAGGTTAACCTAGACTATCTATGCCAAAATGTCTCTCGACCTTGATTTCTAGATGTGTACATTCCAGCTTTTGCGTACTGGTAGAAGGGAAAGACTCACCAGGAAGGACTGAAGCAATAAAAGAGCTGGGCTGTAGCCCTTGAAGGATAAGTGAAGCCAGAGACCCGCAGAGCAATGAAGTCTAGGCTTCACATAGTGCTCGATACACCCTAGTTTTTATAAGCAAATGGGCTAAATGGCCTGTTCTCAAAAGTGGATTCTTATGTTCTCTGGAATGCCTGTATGTTCAGACAAAAGAAGAAACAGAAACGATGTGGAACATCACTGGGAATTGATGCTTGTTATTTTCTGGGGCTTAGGCTGATTAAATTATCAGGTTGTTACAGAGGTGACCATGAGAAACAGAAAATCTCCATGGAAAAACATGAGTGCAATGTGTATGGAAAAAAAATTAAGAAGTATACAGTGCACTATACTTACAATGTTTATGTGAACCCCACCACAGCATCCCTGCAGGGATGACCAAATATTAAAAAGCTGAAATACACTGGGTATGAGCACTTACCATTACCATTACTTCCCTCTTATGAACAATATGCTAAAGAACCCCGAGGAAGGAATATTGCTTAAATAAATCGAACTCTTCGTAAAATTATGCCATGCAATGAAATCATATGTATTTGTCTGTGGGGGTGGGTGTGTGTATCAATGTACAGTATGCATGATGTGTGTGTTTATATATACAGTATATATATAGTGAGCACCATAGTGTTTGGGACAAATACTTTTAAAAATCGTTTTGGCTCTGTACTCCGTTTTAGATTTGTAATCAAACAATTCACATGTGCTTAAAGTGCATTCTCGGCTTCTATTTGAGATTATTTCTATACATTTTTGCTTCACCATGTAGAAATTACAGTAATTTTTATAAATAGCCCCCACCCCCCGATTTCAGGGTGTCAACATGTTTGGGAAAAATGGCTTCACCGGTGTTTCTGATTAGTCAAGTGTGTTCTTGATTCCTTAGTGCAGGTATAGGAAGAAAGCTTTCAATATCTAGTTTTAATTCTAGTCTTTTGATTGCCTTTTGATTGGAGTCTGTTATTGGTGTTTGTCAACATGAGGACCCGAGTTGTACCATTGAAGTTGTGCTACACCAGTGCATGCACACACACATATATTCCTGCATACACGCAAAAAGACTCACAAACACACACACACACACACACACACACAAAAACACAACATGCTTACATAGACACGCAATGTTCTTTGTATATAAATTCATGCACCGCAGCAATATTGATGTATACATTTTTCATCACTTTAATCGTGTGTTTTGGAATTATTTCCACTCTCTCTGAGAAATACTATCATTTGCATAAATCTTTATGAGATGCATAAATCTTGGAGTTTTCTGTAAGGTGGGCTGCAAAACCTGTGGTTGGGTTCTAAAATCCATAACCATGTCTAGTTTTTAACTCATTTAGCTGTAGAAAAAGAGTCATCACACCATTTAACAAAGTCATTAGTGACAGAGCCGTGACATTTCTCGTCATTTTTTAAAAGATTGACTATGACAGAGTCATCAGCAGTCTTCAGAATATTTCTACTGAGATGATTGATAAGATAGTCATTAGTTTATAGGATATTCACCCAAGGAAAAAAGGACTCATCCCTGTGGATCAGAGAGTTAAAACTGTGTTAAAAACCCAAGTAGTGAAAAAATTTAGGCATCCATAATCAAAGACTGACCCTTGCCTGAACCATTTCCCTTGCTTCAAAAATGACCCTGCTCTTGCTTGGACCAAAACACTTACTGTTTTCCCAACCAGAATAATGGTTTATTCTGGTTGGGATTTACCTTTACCTTTTAATATAATGAAGCACTTCCGTTTAATACAATGAAGCACATCAGTTTTGAGAAAAGTGCTCTATAAATAAAATAATAATAATTATTATTATTATTATTATTATTATTATTATTATTATTATTATTATTTCTGCAATTGAACACCTGCATTATGAGAGAAATAATTCAGCCTCCTCAGGCATAAGTAATAAAAGTTACAGAGGGAATTTGGAGATTTGGACCCAAAACCAATTTGTAGAAAATGTCAGACCAGCCAGAATAATAATGATAGCTCATCTCAACCAACCAGACTGCTGTTTTGGCTGGACAACGTGGAGGGCTCTCTCTCGACTCCTCTTCTGACTCTTTTGACTTCCACCAGTGGGAGGCACGGGGCACCCAGATGACCTTGTTCTAGTACCAGACGCAAACCCATTCCCCAAAGTCCTGGTGTGAAATTACTTAAGGGGCATAAGGCATTTCTACAACCCCCAAGTCAGACTGGGGTGTCAGACTGCCCAGATTTCTGCTAGCCTTGACACATACGCCCATAGGCCTTTTAACAGCCTTGAAAAATGCTTGCACATCAATGTGACTATAAAGAATTGTGCTGCCTGGCCCACCATATTGCCATATTGCCTGCCTCTCTGATTGGCTGCCATTTAAATCCCCTTCCTCTCCATCCCACTGAATCCTAGTCCACGCATACAATTACAAAAGGACTAGACAGCCTGGGACAGACTGAAGGAGAAACAGGCAAACCAGCATGTTGACGCAGAAACATTTAATTAATATGCAGGGGCATTCTATTAAAGTTAAAAGTGCTTCATCAACGTTGATTGGCTACAATTTTGCTGATTAATTGTAACCATATGGGTCAGCTAATTTCTCACCTGTACAGTTATAATTGACTATAATGACAGTTTCAATAGGAATTAAATATTTGGTCAGTATTAGTGTTTGTCTATTATTTCAACAGGACTCCTGGTTTTTGTTTTCACCTAAAATCCATTAGCAAAAAATATAACTACCAAGTAAGTAAGTAAGTGCTGGGAAACAATGCTGGATGTAGGTATGGAGGGGCTTTACTATTCAGTGTTCTGTTCATTGCCCTGCACTGTAGGATGTCATGTTTATTTTGAAAGCAAGATATTTTGCAATTCCACATGCAATTTTGTCCACTGAAAATCACAAATGTGAGCATGTTTGGTTTCTCTGTTCTCGACTCATGACATGAACGTTGTGGCACAACAAGAACTCTCAGCAAATGGGGGAGCTGGTGTAAGGGGAATGTGGCCCACAAAGCTAAATTACTCACCTGGCCAAACATCACGGCAATCTCTGATTTCCATGTGAGGATAGCGGGGCTGATTCACACATCTGTGCCCTGGAGGTCCCTCCTCTCTCTCCCAGCACCGATTTTGGAGGTACTGACACCAATTACTCACTATCCCGAGCGTGTGCAGGCGAACCCTTCGGGGACATCTCCCACAAACCCGAGCTGATGTCACTTTAAGCTGTTTACCAGAAACTCCTATCTCCCGAAACTAAATCCGCGGCCCCACAATCAGACTGCCTGATTTAACACACACTGCTATCTATATACAACGCACAAAGCATGCACTAGTCCTGCTCCATCCAATCAGAGCATAGGCACATGTAACATAAATTACTACTGTTTACACTAATTGGCATTGGTGCAGCCACAAGCCCCTCACACAGAAACATTGTTTTATTGTTATTGAGGTCAAATCTCTCTGAAACTGTTTGTTTTATCAGCTATCAACATTTGTTACACATTCAAAGGTATCTTGATGATATGTTAAAGGATCAAAACAAATGAGATTCTGACTTTCCAATTCAGACAAATTATGTGGTGTCTCTAAAGCCTTTTTTGAATACATAAATAAAACATGGTCCATGAGCTCTAAAAGAACAGTGGAAGAGGACATATAGCCAGGAGCAGTGTTACTGCAGTATCTATCATTGTGCCGTAAATCTGATTAACAATAGAAATACCGGTTTAAAGAAGTATTCTCACCTACAGCAACATATCTGTCTCTCAGAGTTTAATTATAGAGAGAAAGTCAGAGCAGATGAATAATGAAAAGAAGAAAAATAGCACTTTTCTAGGTCTGGGAATATAAAATGTACTTGGGAGCCCATTTGTTTTTAAAGCATCAGCATTACACCAACTGCAAACTACGAACGTCCCTCACGAAAGTAACTTATTAAATGATGTCAAATGTAATAACCAGTGTTAGGTAGAAGTGAAACTACATGGAACAGAGCTACAAGCCTCCTTAGCCTACTAGGCCTAATAGGCTCTCCTTCTTCTTAATAATGTTCCAGACTGTGGCTTTTGCTAAGCCTTTTTCTTATTTCTCAGCCTCATAATGGCTTCCTTAACTGTAATTGGCACAGCTCTGGTCCTTATGTTGACAAATGGCAATAACAGACACCAAAGGCAATGAAAAGCCTAGAAATAAAAACTAGATGCTGAAAGCTGTCTTATACCTGCACTAAGGAAGCAATTGAACACGCTTGATTAATTGAAACACCTATGTAGCAATTTGTCCCAAATATTATGGTGCCCTGAAATGGGGTGACTGTGTAAAAAGTGTTGCAATTTCTAAATTTTTATAGAGTGAATCAAAAATATACAGATACCCTTTAATAAAAACAGAAAATCTACACTTTAACCACACGTGAATTGTTTAATTACAAATCTAAAATTATGGAGTACAGAGCCAAATCAGGAAAAGATGTCTTTGTCCCAAATGTTATGGAGCTCAATATTACTGATTAGATCCCCAGTATTTATATTTCCAGTGTAAAAATAAATTTTGTAGATTTCACACAAGGGAGCCCCTTTATTTTAAAGCATCAGTAATACACTAACTACAAACCAGGTCAAAAGGATAAGGAAAATGTGTAGAAGAACAAGAAATTCTGGGAAACTTGTGATGTTCTCTTTTCCACATTAAATGGTATGGAACAGCACATTCTCTCTCCAGGGTCTGATAATACAGGCCTATGAAGCAGTATGGGCCCACACACACACATGTGGTTATGCACACGTACACACACACACACACACACACAGCAAGCCAGGCAGTTGAGGGAATGAGCAGAATGAATGTGTATGAGTCAGTGAAAAATCTCATTAAAAGGGACACCGGGTCGCTCTCCAATCTCACATAGGAACACTAATGCCACTCATGGCATCAGTACTACATCAGCATTGCTTTGGCACAGAACTGTGCAGCACAAACATAAATAGAAAAAACAAATCAATTTCCGAAAACATGAGTTCCGAATAAACGGCTTAATGCTCCCCCAAGACTAGAGCTGCCAAACCCTGTTCCTGAAGATCTCCCGTCCTGTATGTTTTCACTCCAACCCTAACAAAGTGCACCTAATTCAACAGCTAAATGCCGTAGCTTGTTGAGCTGCTAATTAGTAAAATCAGACATGCCCATGACATGAGAACCTACAGAATGGTAGAGCTCCAGGAACAGGGTTGGGCAGCACTACCCTATACCATACTATCTAGATTTGTGCATTCCAATGTGACATACATTATATTTGAGGGTGTCTCAAACCTAATGATTAAATATCGGCAAGAATTTAGGGGTGAATTACACTCGTCATTTGAATTAATGCATTCCGTTTCAAGTGAATTCCTTAAATTCAGACGTATGAACAACAGACCACAGCCCTGGATACTGAGAATAGTCAATACCTAATTATAAAATGAGACTTTTGAGCTACAGGGCCAGAAATCCCATAGCACGCTGCTCCAATTATTTTGAAAACAAAGGTCCCAAACTTTATAAATGCAAATAACAAAAATGTTGAGCAATTTTGAAATGGACACCAAACAAGAGACATCCTTACTTTACCATTGTCTATATTTTGAGTTCATTTTTTTCTCTTTAAAGGGAACCCCGTCTGTTGAGACTTGTAGGCCTTAATAAGGTGTACATTTCTTCAATTATATAAATATGTTATAAAAACCACATTAAAGATCTTAGTTATTGAATTTTTTTTTCAAATCCATCAACTCGTTGCCATTGTTATTATCGTCGCAATGCACTCTGGGTAGTGATGTCAAATGGTTGCACAGGTCTTGGTCCATTGCTCTTGTCCATTGAGTGGCATTGAAAATGACTTCTGTTCAGCATTTTCGATTCGAGGCAGGGCAGGACATTACTCAAGAGGAAACCACCAATGACAGCCCTCATCAAATAAATCAAAATGATGAAGATCGGAGAAGGCGAGAGTAGGGCATAAGAGATGGTGTCCGTGCAGCAACTGCTCACCTACGCCAACTGAGACGGGAAAGTATCCTGTTGTAAAGGGCTGCACTCTCTAGCAGCAGCCGTTCAAAGTCACTTTACTATACCAACTATCCCCATTCATTTAATTGATGTAACGTATATATATGACATGGATCAATAATAACTTTACAATATAAGCTTAAACTGGTGATAATCCCTCCTTTAAATGCATAATCCCTAATGATAATATGAGCTGATACACAAAGATGTTTAGCTATTGAATCCATCCTATTCACAGATGTCCCATGTATCACATCACACGCAAATTCTGTGGCCTGGTATTGATATTTTTCACGATAACGTCCAGTGTTAACATCCAGTGCAACCATTGTAGGTCATCTACCCAGTGCATTGCAAGTCTAAAATAATGTATGTCGAATTTCAAAAAGGTAAAATTTTTTAATAAAGGCTGGGTTTAAAAAAAAAAAATTGAAATCTTTTGTGTGGTTTTTACAATATATTACCATAGTTGGGGGCATTCACAACATATTAAGCCCTACAAGTTTTAACAGGCAGGGTTCCCTTTAAAGAGAATTAACACAGTGCATCTGAAGCATAAGGAATGGAATTTTGTTGACCCTCCCGTTTCTTGCTGTTGATCAAGGCTCTGGTGTTGGTTTCCAGTTTTTCCACGAGGCATCCTGTCAGGTCTTTCTTTCCCCTTTCCTCTGCAGGGTGAGTAACAGGTCCTAATGTATCACTAGCTGGAAAATTTGACATCCCCCATTGATCTCAGGAAATTCATGAAAACAACATGCCATTCATCTTTCCTTACCACACGACCCCACCCCCCCACCCGCGTAGCAGTGACACTGCGATACTATGGGGAAGAAAACGGGGGTAGCGCACATTATCATTAGTTTTAATGTCGGTTTAACCATATTGTTCTCTTTTTGGAGATTTGTGCAGTCTTGTCTATTTTCATTAGGTATCTTGCGGTGATTGAAAGAAAAATCTCAATGGGTTTTCTATCCTGGATATTTAAAGAATAAAAGATAATATTGCATTGACAAGCACCCCCCTCCCACAGGCCACAATCAAATTCTCACCATGCCTGTGCCACCTGTGGCCTGGAGTGCCATGGGGGCGTTGAATAATGTATTGCTGCTCCTGGAAGTAGGTGAGCACATGAGCTGCAGTCTGCTCAATGGCTGCACAGCTCAAAGTAAGGCGAACTGATCCCCAGTATTTAGATCTACGGCATAACAACTGAAGAGTGAGAGTTTCCACAGAACTGAGCATGGCTAGCAAAAATACATTCTTCAGGCCTAGTATTGCACTAATTACCTTCTAGTCAGTATGTAGGAACAAGGAGAATTGATGTTGAAGTTGGTTATACTTTGGTAGGGGGAAGTGTGGTAGTAATGGGAAGCGAAGTTTTCTAAAGCAACAACGTTTTCTGGTCCATTGTGTCAAAAATGGGTTCATTACTGGAAGCTCTGATTAACACAGTAGTGTTGTTAGCATGTGCTAGTCAGAAGAATTAGCACTGAAAAGTGTTGAAGTTCGATATGAAGTGCCGTTCAACACATTTAAGTGTTGCCCAGCAGATACATCTCTATTAATCCTGCCTATTATTAAGCCTAACCAATGAATGCACTGCGACAAGCCAAGAAATCTTTTCATGAGTGTCCTGCCTTAATGTAATGACACATTATTGTGTATTTTGGGCATATGAATAATTTTAAAATAAGGCTAGTCATACAGCCAACGAACACATACCCAACTGAAAAAATATAATTTGTGTGCATGTACAGTATATATACATGTTTAATTGAAGTACAACAACCACCACTGAAAAAAATTAGGCACCGTAAGTGGTGCACAAGAGGCAGCCTATATGGATAGGTGATTGATTAGCCCACAGAACTTGGGAGATTGAGGTTGGCTTGTTTCTGTAGCAAAAGTTCATTCTACGTTTTTTATACAATTATTTAAACATTTTTTTCTGTTAAAGTATTTTGCCAGAAAATATATGAAGGCTTACTAAGAGTGAAATACACATGGATGGTGGTTAGGGAGTTTGGCAGTGAAGTGGTTTTGTTACTGAACAGCGAATGTGCTAAGAATCCCTTCAGATACACCAAACAGCGATAGTATCCGAGCAGCAAAGGAATGCACGTAGTCCTCCATGGTGCAACAGGAACAGGATTAATTTAGTGATATCTCGGTTGTCTGATCTAAAACAAGGTTTTGCTCAATAAACACAGTCTGTTTTCCTTTCGGGGTCTGATTAGGGACAAACTTCTGTAAACCTCCCTACAGAATCCATCATGTCTTCAAACCAACAGCCTGTTTCAAACAGGCTGAATACCAAACCCGAGACCAAACCAAACCAAACATGCTTCTGATTATATGAAACAAGCATCAGCACAGTAATTTGGACTAAACTGCTTTACAATCTTGACGCATGCTCTGAAGCTTCAGTGTAACATCACAGTGCCTGTTTTTTTTTTTTTTTTTTTAAAGGGACCACAGTGCCTGTTTTTCAGGCAGATGGTTAAACTAAGAGTTGATTAAGTGCAAATCTGTCACCCTTTGGGTCAGTTTAATTTGCACTTGATCTGGCTGCCAGTGTTCTGACTGGCAGCATCTTTTGTGAAGAGTAGTCCTGTAGCCCTCACTGTTGATACACCAATGGATTTTAATGGCCTCTTCGTAGGGCCATTATGTGCCTCTTGTGTAACTATTTAAAAAAACTTTGGAAAATGAGTCGCATTTTTATTGTTTCTCAAACAGCTTCTGGGAGTGCAGTGCTTGCGGGCTCCTGATGACAGCATTTGAATTGAGACTTTTTGTTCTAGTCTCATTTCATTTCCTCCCCTCGAATAAGGTAATGTTAGGAGACATGATGTGAGAATGAAAAAACAAATCTAGCCGGTTAAAATTTACACCCCTATGCATTGTATACAATAGCATTTTCTAATTACATTACTTTTAGTGATAACCTTTCTTGCTTTATTATGCTAACCAATAAGAGAAAACAAAAGTTTACACAACCAAGACAATGGACATGAACAAAGATGCTTTTCCAGTATTGCCCTTAACCCCTGTTTCAGTCAACTATGAGTGTGCTGTCAATGCGGCCCGACATCTCTTACCCTGTTCCTTTTAAACTGCTGAAGCTATGTGGACATGGGATTGGTTAGTATGTGGATGGGAGATAACCTGGGAGACATTTTTGCCGGGCAGTGGTCCCAGTGGGCCAGATGGGGGGGAGTCTTCCTTCTTTAAATTAAATAGAAACACAATGACCTAGCACTGTGATGGCCGCTCAGTGCTTAACCTGGTCTGGCCCTAGAGATGAAATGTTAAACCATGGTTCAGACTCACTGTGGCTATCAAGGATTTCATGGTACTTTTCGGGAAGGGGTGTTAACCTCATCTCCCGGTCGAATAAATATAAATATCAATTTTTTCTTTGTTCAAACACATTTGTCTGACAGGACTTAACTTCTTCCTTCGATAAAACCTCAGCTCAAAGACTTTTTTGTGTTTTGTGGTTCCTCTGGAAGTATGTATTACCAATAGTCAATATTAATGATGTTCTTGTTCTCTCGAGAGAGAGGCAAATTCATAATAGTTCATAATAGTTTAGTTCATTGTAGAAATAAATGTCAGACACAAAAACAAGATGTGTGATTATAGTGTTTAGGTACATTACATGCAACATTATTTTTTAGAGAACTGAGCCTATTGCTAGGAGGTATACGGCTTCATTGCTGAGAAGAGTGCTGAAGGTCATCCGTTGTTATCTGTAAATATTCAAGCATTTAAATGTATAATATGTTGAATGTTATCTAGACAGAATGCCCGCTAAACTAAATTATGATTATAATTGGCTGAGGAAGAAATTCACTACAGTACAGTCAGTGTAGCTAGACTCATGTGTTTGCATGTGTGTGCCTGTCTGTGTGTGTGTGTGTGTGTGTGTGTGTGTGTGCGTGTGTGTGTGTGATCACTCCTCTCTTTTCCGCAAAGATAAAAGTTAGAATGGATAACCAGCTCAGCTCACTTTGAAACAAAGATAAAGGAATGCATGATGTCCAAACCACATAAGTCCCGCCATAAATTATTCCCCATTGTTTTCTCTGGCTACAAATAAAACAAGACATGTTTTTATAATGCACAGCTCAAAGCTGCAAAGTCTTATTTGAGTTTATAGTGACACCTCTGCCCCCCTCCTCAGCTCATTTCCCTCCCTTCTCTTTCTCTCCCTCTTTCCCCCTCTCTCTCTATAACCCATCATCCCCTCGGTGGCTGTTCATTTATATCCAGACTTGACCCCATTTCCCCCTTACGTATGGAAGAAGAAAATTAAAGGCTTGTGATTTAATGACAGCGGACGTTCTGGTTATTTATTTTTAAAAATCACCTCGTCTACACCGCATCTTGAGCGTGAACAGACCACTGGATGCTCCCTCTGCTGTGGTTAATGAGGCAGGGAAAATCACCAAGTGGCTTTTCTCCATTTTGGAGGGTCCTGACTTGGTGGTGTGTAATCACATAGTAATAACTTCAGCATATGAGATGCAGTCCCTGCCTGCCTCTGCAAGGGGTTTTCATATGGCAGAGTCATGACCTGAATCAAAGAGATTGGAGGCATCTGTGGATAATACAACTACCCACCTTGCCCTCCATTTTCTCAAATATTAAATATGATTCATTGGCAGGAACAACACTTGTAGATGATGGCAAAGCACCAGACAGCAATACGGATTAAATATTAAAGTTGACTCTAATGTTGACACACAGTTGACTCATTTATATGTGATACAGCAAGTGAAAGCTATAATAGTGATAGTAAATAACAGAAATGATACTGAAAGTAATCCTCAAAATGTCAATAACATGAACAACTACACAAAACAACAGCATTAATTATATCATCATCATCATCATTATCAACAACAACAACAGCATCATCATCATGATAATAAATCAACAAAGAAAAAATGAACAATGATTGTAGAATTTCAGATGTTCTGTATTGGGATAGTCAGGTGTCCCTCAGATTACAAATCCTTAACTTTCAACTCTGTGTTGAAAGTTGTGCAGTTCGACATTTGATGGTACAGTAAGGCTTTTATCCAGTTAGTTAAGACTGGCTCCAAGATCAAATCAAATGCGCAGGTGCACTGAGGTTTCTTGGTGCAGAGGAATCCCAACCCATCCACCAGCATCATGCCTGGCAGTATCAATAGTGTAAAATACTGTATATTCAGAACTGATTTAACACTGAACATTTTACGGTGTAGTGACCAAGCCCAGCCATCAGTCATTTCAGCTGTGTTGCGGGGAAAGGCAACAGGGTGACGTGGCTGCTAGCATCACCAACAGTTAGCAATTAATTGATTAAATTAATATTTTAAAATAATTAAAAATATTTTTAGCATGCCTTATGATTCACATCGTCTTCCCTTTGGAGTATTTTTTTCTGAATTAGTCATTGCCAATTTTGAAATATCACCTAGGGACAAACCCATTTCAGGGAAATGTGGCCTGAAAGTGATGAAAATCCAAATGGCAAGCAAATGAGTGACATTTTTTCAATGAACTTGGCCTGTCCTGGCTCACTGGCTGTCAGTCAGTCTGTGAATTAGCCTCCAACAACTGCCCAGCTCAAGCCAGCTCAGTCTTTTATGAATGGATAAGCCCATTAATTTAAATAATTTCCGTCACATTCATTGTTATGTTTGAGCTGAATGGTCTTTCATAAAGCCAGGAAGGAATGTGTTTTTCCACCTTCTCACTCTCCATATGCAATGACAGCTCTCTCTTTTTCCTTCTTTCTCTTCTTCTCTCAAAGTCCAATCGGCTTTACTAGTACGACAAGTACAATCTATTGATTTTCCGAAGCTTACAAAAAATGTAAGAACTTTTATAACAATAACAGGGTTGGGGGTATTAACCAACAATTTAAATAAAACAGCAATGCTAACAATAATCACTGTCCCTAGTGAGAGAATGAAAAGCACAGAAAGAGAGACAGAGATACAGAGTGAAAGAGAGAGAACTTCTTGTTTCTGCAGGTGCCATCCAGGCTTGTTAAACTGATGGTTGGCCTATCACCCATCAAGCATGTCGTTGGAGAAAAAGGGGTCCCTTTCACATGCACTGGCAATGTTCCTCCAGGGATGATCAGATGACATCACAGAAACAGCGATGTGGTGAGAGGAAGACTCATGCAATATGGATCAGCACTACATCACTGTCACTCCCATACTTCTCCCAAGCTGAACAGGGTCCAGTCCTGGAGCCAGATAACGGAGTGAAGATGAATAAATCTCTGGTGAGGGTTTTAATGTGGATGAGGTTCCCTCGGGCAAGACAGCTTATCAGATCAGACCTCACTCCATACTGGCATGAAATTAGAACTAGTCCCAGACCAGAATGAATTCAGAACTCATTCCATACTGTTGGGAATTCAGAACGCATCCTGTACTGTTGTGAATTCAGAACTCATCCCATACTGGTGTGAAATCAGAACGCATCCTGTACTGTTGTGAATTCAGAACTCATCCCATACTGGTGTGAAATCAGAATGCATCCTGTATTGCTGTGAAATCATAACTCATCCCTGTGCATCCCTAAATTTGCTGTTGAATATGCAACTTTAAAAATAAGAAAAAACAAGCAAGATTTGAGAAAATAAGTTGAATATTTTGATAAATTATTAAAACCAGTGATATAATATAAAAGTAATGAAAATATTTTTGTGAGGTAAGGAAATTAATATTAAAATGATATGTACTTATTGTCTATGTTTGTAACACCCATTTGTTTTCTGTGTAGTAACTATGCCCTTGAAGCTGCGGGAAGTAACTTTTTAAAGAAAGATTTTAGGAAATGGTCATGCTTAATTAGTTGCAATCATAGAAAAAGCTGCTGTGTGAGAAATCCAGTACCATACACTGTGTTCACAACCTCAAATTATGCATTCTAAGACCAGGGATTTGGCCCAAGTTCTTGGTCTACAACATGAACCAATCAAAGAGATCGTTCACAGCTTAAATAAATCAACAATGAGACTGATGCATGAACATAACAGTACACATAGCTAGATGGATTGAGAAAGAAAGGGTTTCACCAATGGTGAACAGATGATCTGTACCTAATGCCAAAAAGAAAACTGGATAGAGCTCACTCTAAAACCAGAATAAACATTGGAGCATCGGCTGCCCCAGGACACGTTCTGTCACATACAGTAGCTGCAACCCATTATAAAATTACAATAGCAGGACATGAAGCTACTTTGAAAAATACAATAACCAGTCACTGTAGCTAGTAACGTACAAAAATACAGCATGCAGAGTGTCAGAAAGCCTTGAGCGCATTTTAGCCCTGGTTGGGTATTCTGCTGGACGTTTTATATTAGGACCTTTCTGATAGGACCTTTCTGACAGCAGTTGTCTGCTGTTAGGAAGGCCCTAGTGGCAGCGGCGGGTTGTAGCACTCTGGGCCTAGTTGATATTGATCCTGTGTACCGCTGTTGTTTTACCTGGACTTTACCTGGAGCTGAGATGTTAAGTGTCGCTAAAGTTATGCCAGTCTGTAATCCTGTAATCCCCCTTGCCGAGGAGTAGTAACTAGAAATGCTGATGGTCTCCTCCATCTCTTTCTCCCTCTTATTCTCTTTCAAAGAATATTGATGGGGATTTTGTGTGATGAGTTGGCTGTTTCTGTATACTGTACCTTGCACCACTGTCACATGCTGCATCACTTCTTGATTTACTATGAGATGACGAGACCCGGATGCCATGGTGTAGCCCTACATTTAGTGTGTGTGTGTGTGTGTGTGAGTACAGTAGACCGTATATGGAATGCTTACAAATGCTTGTGTGAGAAAGGCAGAGTGTACTGCTGCTGTCTCTAAATTTAATCACAATGCCCTGGCTCTTGTTTAAAAAGGCTAAATTAGCACATTCTCTTACACAGACCATAGCACACAGTATTTGCATACATTAATAGACCCACCCCAAAAATAACAGATCAGCATTCCTTTCCGCTGTTCAAAGACAATGCTAATCAATATTTGAATTTAAGGATAAGAATCTGTCAAATTTGTAGAAAAGAGGCTCCCACATTTTTATCCCAAAGCAGCCAAGGTTGTGAAAACCTCCTCTACATATATTATTTGTGGAATGTGTCTACCTATAATTAAGCAGCGTGTGACTAGTCACTAATATTTGGGTCCATGGAGGGAAGGAATCACAATCGGAGCTGTGACCGGTAAACAGGAGAATGGAGGAACTGCATCGTGGGTAGTCCAACATTCTACATGGCTCATAAATGTATGTGAGTAGGTATATATGTATGTGTTTTCCTTACATATACACAGTCTTAGTTGTGCATAGTTCTGTCAGATGGGAAGCAGATGCATACCTGTTTGAGTGTTTGTATCTGCCAACCAGGACGGGGTTTAGACTGAGTAATGTGTCTTCCACCACATCCATGTGAGCAAGCACTTCCCTGTTTTTTTTTTAAAGAACATCTTTTGGATGATTTTTTCCCTCATTTTATTTTCTTTCACAACATTTGGAATGTCCATTAATTTTACATTCATGTTTTAAAGCCTGCCAAAGCCTCCACCTTCCTCATCCTCAAATACAAGGGTGTGCAGAGAAAACAGCAGCTGAAAATCCAATGAAACTTCATGCTGCAGACTCTGTCACTGCATGATGACACCTATCCATCTTCCTCCTCTTCTGACAGACACCAGAGGGGAGGAGACACAGAAAGCCACAGAGAAAGGGTGAAGACAGAATGATAGAAAATAGAGAAAGAGCCAATTTGTTCATTGTAAACGGCATTCCTTCTCTTTGACTTATGACAATGTCCTCGTTGTTCATTGCTTTGTTCTAGGCAGTCCTGCCAATAAAGCATTTTTGGCTTGAATTGAGGGGAAATAGAGAAGACAGGGAAGAAAATAGAGAAGACAGGGAAGACACAGAGAGGTAAAAAAAACTGTGTTATCTTAGAAGTGGGCAGGCAGTGCCTGTAAACCAAACAACAGTGAAACGCTAAACTAAGAATACAAGAACCTGCCCCAAACCCTCGCCTCATCTCTCTGTTACTGTACACAATCATGCTTTTGCTTAATTGTTACTTTAAATATTCCCCCCCCCCCCCCCCCCGACCCGATCACTCAATTCGACTGCCTGTTTCACCCCTCTTAGCTTGAGGTGCAGTTGTGGCCTATTCAGCTCAATAATGAGCGCAGCAGCATGAGTGCAGTCATTAGGAGGTGGCGCTTTCTCACAAGCACCTTTTTTTTTTTGGTTGTTGAAGAGAAAGAGCTCTCGCTGGCGCGTCCCTCGCATCCCCGGTGTGTAATTACGTCCGGCCAACAGCCCGGTATCATATTCAAAGCTCTGCCCTTTGCTGCCACATGAGGAGGTATTCACAGGCTTGGAGGCTCAGATGTAACGGCTAAAAGAGAATTCAGCGGGAGGCTCTAAAATGCTCCAGCCCCCTCTACCCGCACTCATTTCAGCCTAATGGAATGATAATTACATCATGCTCATTTTACCTGCCTCTTGTTTTGCTGCTGTTTTTTTTTTTGACAGAGGCTGTTCATTGAATTGGAATAACTCTGTGTACTTCACTCGGCAAACACATTTTAATTGCAAGAAAGCGATCAGGTTGAATGAAATCTTTTTTTATTACGTCCAAAGGCCTGAGCACTTGGGTTCATCACAAAATAGTTTTCCCTCCCTGAAAAGAGAAAATAATTTGGGCTGTAGTACAGGAAGGCCAGCACTCTCATAGGCATTAAATCATGAAATATGAGCCAGCAGCTCATTGTTTGTAACTAAACTGCTGCACATCCTAACGGTGCAACAAAAAACATACAAACAGCAAAAGTTAAAATCACTTGCCAAACCCTTTCCCTACTTTTAGACTTCACACTCTTTGAAGCAAGGGGGGACTACAAATCTCTCCCCCTTGCTACAATCAAAAATGTCTTCCTGATGGTAACCGAATGAAGGACAGTTTCAGTCTCTTTGCTTTGCAGCTAGCTGACAGGTACTTTGGGAGTGGCAGTATGAACTCATCCCAAAATGCATTTTTCAATAATACCCTGGAGTAACAACGTGAATTGAAATTTATATGCAATTCGATTCAAATGAAACCGCTTACAATTGCTTAGCAGTAATTCAATTTAGGCAACCTCATATTACAAAACTCCTGCCAGCCACTCTCCTGTATGACACAGTCGCTGTCAGACTTTGAATGGAGGCATAGAATATCATGACAACATTGCTTGTGTTATGATGGCAGAGAGAGGGAGTGACAGAAAGAGAGAGAAGACATACTGGGGGGGAAAAAAAATTTAAATCATAAATGTGTTCATATATATTTATGTTCCGTGTTGCACTGTAGTTATGCTTGTCGCATCTCTTCACGTGAAAGCAGTATGTTCCTGCTTTGGCAAACCTGCTTTGGTGTGTTCTGCCGGTAAACCATGATCGAACTGAACCTACAAAGATTCCCAAATACATATCACAGTGATCACAGGATGGCACAGACTGACCTGGTGCCACAAAGAGGTCAGATAATCAGTATGAGACAGGAGATTTTATGTGACCATTGTTAGATGAGAGATGTCCTGTGATCACTGTGAGATGAAAGAGGTCACATGATCATGGTGTGAGTTCCCTTTTCCCATGGTCATCTTATAAGTGGGATTATTTTAACAGGTCACATGTGTAGTCTTTACATATTGTTTGTTCACATGTGGTTTTTGGAGACGTAATTTTGAACAAGTGATTTTTTCATAAAGTTATCTGAAAATAATTAGTGCTGTTATTATTGTTGTTGTTAATAATGCTAACTGTGTTGTGCAAATAGGGAGAAAAGAGGGAGATAGTGAGAAAGAAGGTAAAATATGCAACTTTATTTGCACAATATGTTGCCATTATCTGAGGAACAGTGAATTACCCCAAAATTTTGCAAAATAATGACATTTTACAACCTATGGCTATTTCATGTACAACATATGCCAGTTAGGCGTCAAATTAGTTATTTTATATGTATTCAGTGTTATTGCATTTGTATTGGTAATTTGTTTCTGATTTCAGTACATGAGAACAGATGCCTAATTTTGCCATCACAAAGGAACAAGTCTCTCCAGAGTTTTACTGGAGAGGAGCTCACTAATAGACTTTGGGGCATATTGGCAGCAGGCCCTGATGACACATACCCATGAGTACTCAAAGAGTTTGGTGTGATCATCTTTAAACCACTGGCAGGTATCTTTAGATAGCCTTTAGAAAATTGAGAAATACCGGTGGACTGGAAGCAAGGTAATATAATCCCAAATTTTAAAGAAGAGGACTGTACAGATACTGGAAACTACAGGCCTGTCAGTTTAACTTGCATCACATGTGACATACTGGATTCATTAGAGACAAGTTAGAATTGTTTCTTGAAAATAATAACATCCTAAGGGATAGCCAGCATGGTTTTTGCAAGGGAAGGTCATGCTTGAAAAACCTTTTGGTATTGTTTGAAGAAGCTACCAAGTGTTTTGACTATAACAAGACTTATGATAATATATGCTTAGATTTCCAAAAAAGCATTTAATAAGGTACCACATGAGGAACTTAGCAAAATGAAGACAATAGGAATTACAGGATGTATTTCAGAGTGGGTTCAGAACTGGCCTCAGGGTAGAACACAAAGAGTAGGAGTAGGAAAGATCTTATCTGAGCAGGGTACTGTGGAAAGTGGAGTGCAAGAAGGATCCGTGCTGGGACACTGCTTGTCCTCATTTATATCAATGGCCTTGACAGAGACATCTTTATTGTCTTACAACAGAAAAAGAAGATTGGAAAAAGTTGTGTTATTTTAACTATGCGATGTGCCCTTGAGCATGATATTCACATGGGCGCATGCATTTAAAAAATATATAGCCACCAAAAATCTAACCACGGCTTGCTGTATATCTACACAGTAGCCAATCGGAAAATAGTTTCTCTGTTTAGACCTATAGCTCACCTAAATCTGAAACCAGCGTATCAGCTTGAAAAACCTCAGACCTTCTGACATCAGTACTGTCTTTTATCAACCTACTATTCTCCGTAGTTCATTTGTTTTTTTTAAATGATTCATTTTGGCGAGCTTGTGAAAATGAATGCTTGTGAATGGGAACCGGAACTAATAAATTCTGGAATGGACTCGTAGACACCCTGATGAAAATAACTAGACTAAGCAAAACTGGTCAAGCTGGTTTAAGCTTTGTTTTCAGTGTGACTAAGTGCTGGTGACCTTCAGAGCTTTGTACTACAGGGCAGGGGAGAGGCTTACGCTCCACCCCCTCAACCACACCCACCATAGAACTATAAAGGACATCTGAAAGTCAGCACAACCATAGAACTATAAAGGACATCTCTCTCTCTCTCTCTCTCTCTCTCTCTCTCTCTCTCTCTCTCTCTCTCTCTCTCTCTCTCTCTCTCTCTCTCTCTCTCTCTCTCTCTCTCTCTCTCTCTCTCTCTCTCTCTCTCTCTCTCTCTCTCTCTCTCTCTCTCTCTCTCTCTCTCTCTCTCTCTCTCTCTCTCTCTCTCTCTCTCTCTCTCTCTCTCTGTGTGTGTGAAGCTGCTCCAGGGTACCCAATACCCAGCACCACACTGTGCAGAAGTGTTTATCAGGTGGGAGTTTAGACACAGCACCGCAGCCAAGTACAGAATCCTCCACCACCCCCTTCCTCCTTTAATGTGATTTGTTCTTTTTATTGGTCACCCCAAGGGAGGAAAATGGAAATCCAGAGCAGTTTTTTTTATATGTCTCAAATGAGGATGGGGATCATTAATCACTGAAGGGTGAAAGGGTCAGTATGTCTGTGTGTGTGTGTGTGTGTGAGTCAGTGTTTAAATATGTGCGTGCATCTTTGTTTGTGTGTGTGTGGGGAGTGGTTGGAGGTTGTGAAGTTTTGATTTTACAGTTTAATTTATTGGGCATTTATTTTCATGTTTACCCAGAAGTCTGGTCTTTAAGGCTGGGATCAAGGCGAATAGGTGGTTTTCTCTCTCCACTGGTTAATGTGTGCGCTAGGTCTCTCCCTCAGGGGACAGTTTAGCCTTTAATCTCTGCACAGAAAATGAAGCAAAGCAGGGATGTGTTTTTTAACATCTTGCTTCACATTTGGTCAACAGAGCATGCTCTTTCCCTTCATCCCTTCTCCTGCCTGCCTGCCTCACACGACTACTTGCCCCATCCTGCTGGAGGGCTGCAGTGTCTGCTGGTTTTCGGTGTGTTTCAGTAGCAGTGATTCTTTTAAGAGCTGTTGGCTAGCTAAAGCGTCCATGCTCTTTGTTCTTTAATAGGATGCTGATTTAAAGGAAAGCACGAGAACCTGCAGACAGTATGGACCTCTAAGACTAGACACAGGGTTGTGAATGCACCCCTCAATCTGATATCGATCCCTGACCTAGCCAAAGCCGAGTGTCTCAGCTGTATTTACATATCAACAAGGACTCAAGAAGAGATAACATTAACATCATGTGGCCATATTTGATTTGGCCTGTACTCAACAATGTAAACTCTACTGTAAGTAAATAGCTCAGTAGCAATATATATATATATATATATATATATACACCAATCAGCCACAACATTAAAACCACCTGCCTAATATTGTGTAGGTCCCCCTCGTGCCACCAAAACAGCTCTGACCTGTCGAGGGTTTTTAAAATCATGTGAAAATAATTCAACCTCTAACAATATCTTAGCTTTTTATAGCCCTGTAGCAACGAATAATGTAATAAACTACCAATAGTGTAATAACTCCCAATAATGTAATCCATTTCAAATTTTTTATGTAATAAAAACCAATAATGTAATAGTAGTAGTAGCAGTGTACTTTATTGATCCCCATGGGGAATTTGCACTGTTGCAGCATCAAAGACAACAAAGTAACACAATCAGAAATTTACAGTAGATACAAAATATCAGATACAAATATACAGTAGATACAAATATATACAGAAATCCAAATATACCAGAGTCCATGCCTCAACGGGTCAGAGCTGTTTGGTGGCACGAGGGGGACCTACACAATATTAGGCAGGTGGTTTTAATGTTCTGGCTGATCAGTGTGTGTATATATATATATATATATATATATATACACTATGCATATTTATATATATATGCATAGTGAGCTCCATAATGTTTGGGACAAAGGTATATTTTGTCTTGACTGTACTGCACAATTTTAGATGTGTACAGTAAGTGAAATGTGGTACAAGTGCAGATTCTCAGCTTTTATTAAAGAGTTTTTTATTAAAAACCAAAATGCATAAAAAATGTGAAAATCAGAGAATCTGCACATTTTATGGAAAACAGTGCCAAATTGAAAAAGGAATATATCTTTGTCTGAAACATTATGAAGCTCACAGTGAAAAACAAGAAATTTTTTAAGAAAAATTTTTAATCCCAAGGCAGAATTTACATCTCCCATTTGTTGGACATTATAAGCTTCTTTATAACTAGTAAGCATATTTTTTTAGGTTTATGTTTATAAACATTTGCCTCTTTAAACACGATAATTCAAGCTGTCCCAGTCAAGCTTAACTTAATGAGCTTTTATTGTTCCCAGCATGAATATTAAAACAAATGACTGAAAATCGAAAGACCAATTTATATAAAGTGGAATATTAATCCATATTAACCAATTAACCAGATTATTAGGGGAACAAATTGCTAAATCACAACACATGTTCAACTTTTCAACTTTCTACAACTTGGAAAAAATGTATAGTTTTGTCGCCTGGCAACCCACCTGGGTTGATTTGCACCATTTCAGTGTGGTTTTGAAAGCCTTTGCTTCCTCGGCCTTGAAATTCATTTCAGTTCCCTTCAGTCCCAAGGGTCATGAGTCATACCTTCACTGAGAACCATAAATATCCCACAACTTGCAAACAAACAAACTAAAAAACACATTTGCACTCAATGCAGCAGACTACCTAATACTGTCACAATTCAAGAAAAATGTAACAGGAAAATAGTTTCTGTTAAAAATGGCTGTTAAAACACAACAGAGCACTACTGAGTTATATTGACCTCTCTTGTGGGAGCATACACACTGACCAAGTGTTTTTCTTAGGACAGAAAAATTTATCAGATCATTTTTTTATCCAAGAAAACTAACTGAATATGAATCAGCAGTTATGCATTTATGTGTCAGCTAAGATTTGTTTTACATATCTAAATCATTTAGGCATTGTGCTTTGTTTAAGTAATGCTTGCCAATATCATGGGGAGTGAAGTAGTCAAAGGCAAAACGAAACAAAGAATACTGCAGCTGCTAGGATTTCTCCGTATTGCAGTATGATTGACCGCTGTTCTATTGCTTCCTCTCATCAATATTGCTTGGAACTACTTAGGCACACACATTCTTTTCTTGGCATGCGACTTTTAACATAGCTGGAGCAGCCAGTCCCTTCCCAATGGTGTTCTTTTTAAGGCAAACTCACCTCGAATGAGAATGGAACTTTGTGACATTTTTGCCATTTGAAGAAAGGTTGGTTCCATGTTTGTTTGATTGTTTTTGGTTATGGTTATCAATGTGTATGGACTCTCGTATAGATTGATAAGCAATATTACAACAATGCTTGATGTTGGGCTACATCGCCCAGTTAGGACACCACTGGAGAGCAGAGGAGGTTTGGGCCTACTTCGTTCATTTGCTTTTCCCAACTTTTTTGTTTTTTTGGATTGTTCTACAATATTTCTGTGTCATTCACTCACGGGGAAGTATGCATTTTCTTGAACAAAAGTACAACACCAACCCAGCAGTGGCCTCGCTGCCAAGCCAAAAGACTGGTTAACCTGGACAAGGCTATGTGCAAGGAAGAAACTTTGGAGTGGATCAGTTTCAAATCTTCTGATTCGGTTTTAGGGATTGCCTATCCACATGCGGCTGGGGACTTTGTAGTTTGGTTTAATTCATACTTAACAACTACAGTCAGCTATTTCTAGTAATAGATTAGGCTCACTCCTATCAGGAAACCTAGGGTTAGGCGTAGATAAACGTTTGGTCAAAACCCCGCCCCCCCCCCACCCCTCCACCCCCGACTGGCCACATGTCCATGAACCCGCAGTCTCTGTCAGACTGCAGCCATAGCAGTTACTCCATAAAGGGGAAAGAAGGTGATAATAATATTAAATAAATATTCATTTTCATTTTTATAGTGCAGTTCAATGCACTGAAATATAATGCAGATATCTGAAATGGCATAGTATCATAATTGCAAGCAGATATAAAACAGAAAGCATAAAGTTCATGCTGGTTAAAATAGAGACTCGAAAAACATTGCATAAAGAAGGGAAGAGCTTTTTCTTACGATAAGATTTTAAGAGCTGCGGACAGAAAAACACTACATTGTAAATTCCACGCAAATTCCAAGGGTCCTATTTTTAGGGTGGAAAATGATGGTCCAGTGCAATCGCAGATGGTTAATGCAAATATTGGTATTCTTGAGAAAGCACCAAGAGCTAAAAATGAGCATTGGTCAGAGGTGTCTATTTTTACTTCATGGATTACATTAATTTCTTTTCATGGAATCATGGGGGCTGGTGCTTTGGTTTTGTGGGCACACATCTTCACCAATGCACAGTAGAAACTGCCAATAAAAACGTGTTTTAACCAAATATTCAACAATGCACCAGTAATACAAGAGAACTGATTAAGCACTAATTACGCAAGGGATGAAGGGATACAGGTTTTTAAATATTTTGTGGAGGCATCCACACACAGTCGGCAATAATTTATATTATAATATATATAAATTATTTTTCATTAAAACATGAATGCTTGCATTTACTGAATCCAATATACAAGGATTTACCATTTATGTGTTTTTAAATAATTTAGCAAGCATGGCAGTACGAGACATTAATGAAAAAACTGTATCCGCAATCGGGAGTCCATTAGCAGAAACACTTGGAAGACGTCCTCTCTGAACATAGGAAAAAGATTTCCCACCTCTCCGAGGTGAAATAGATTTGACATCTATGCACACACTCTGAACATGCACGTGAATTGGCTGCCACACATTGCAATCACTTCACACACATCGGCAGCGCAACAGATTGTGATAATCACATCAAAGGTCTTCAGCATGGGACTTAACACAGTATTTTCATGTGGAGGAGGTGGTAGGAAACTCATCCTCATTTGGAGAAATACCAGAGCTTAGTGTAGCATCCATCGTGTAGTTTGCAGTTTTATAGTCTTTTATCAGAGTAGAATTAGGACCAATAATTTAATGTGTATTATCAAATTAAAATTTCAGTTTCATAATGAAAAAGAAAATATTCATTCTACAGCATGTGCAGCTATTCCAAGTAACCCCATTTGAAATATGAAAGCCCAGTACAAGTCTATTGACTGCATTTCAATCCAGCTTCACAAAAGCAGGCATTTTCAATCAGTTCATGAAAAGTGACGATATCCCGTTGTCCTTGGCCTATTCAGGGGCAGGTGGTCATTTCACCATTGTTCCCATTTCATGAATCACCTTAATGACATGCAAATGTAAAAGTGAATGTTCCAAGAGCACGGTAATACAGGTGGTCATGGTAACGCTGAAACAGTCGTGACGACCGGTGCTTATTGTTTATGAATAAGGAAACATTTTTAAAATAGCACAGGGTTGGCTCCTGTTATGAAAAATTTGATATTGACTTTAAGAAACCATGCACTTTTTATGGTTCTTTTTTATTTATTGGCCAGATTAGCCTGTATGTGCTGTTGCATTTGTATATCTTCCAACCTATTCAGTTTTATCTTTCTTTTGTTAGTTCCTTCATTTGTTTCATTTTTATCAGCATCTGGAATTTATCAGGAACAACATGACAACACTTTTAAAAGTCTATCAACTCATGCTGCGTTGTAGGAAATGGAAAATTCACACGTGTTGTCCAGATTATAACATGATTTGGGTGAATACTTGATTCTGATTGGCTGGAACACATTAGTGTAATGTGTGTCAAACTGTTCAATGCACAGGTAATTAAGTTTAATCACCCTTCAAAATCCAAATGCTGGGCCAGTTAACCAACCTACAGTATGTAACCATAGCAACATGTTGAGATCGAAGCAGATTGTTCCTTGTAGATTATTATTATTATTATTATTATTATTATTGTCATCATCATCATCATTATTATTATTATTATTATTATTATTATTATTATTATTATTATTAGTATAATAGTACTAATACTCTATTTATACAACACTTTTCAGAACATGGCACCCAAAGCGCTTTCTAAAACAATAGAAAAAAAGACGAAACATAAACATAAACCAAAGTAACATATGAAGGTTAAATTAGTCCAACAAAACATAGACAGCATTGAAAAGGAAAAGAGAATATTGAAAAATGAAAAAATATTCACCCCAAGGCCAAACTAAATAAATCTGTTTTTAAAAGTAACTTAAAACTGTCAACTGTCTCTGCCTTTCTTATGTTAACAGGGAATGGATTCCAGTGCGTGGGAGCTCTCAAAGAGATAGAGCTCTCACCATTAGTTTTTAGTCTGGAGCACGGGACAGTGAGTCCTCTGTGAGGAACTGAGCAATTTATATAAACTGTATGGGACTACAATCTCATATACTGTAGGTAGGTGCAAGGCTATGCAAAGCTTTAAAAACAGTTAATCATTTTTTTAAATCAATTATTAAAATAACTGGGAGCCAGTGGAGTTTGGCCAGGAATTGGGGTGATATGTGTCCTTTGCTCTTAAATAAAACTTGTAGACTACTTAAACCGGCATATGGAGAGTTGCAGTAATTGAGATGAGAAAAAAGCATGAATTACTTCCTTTGTGTCATGAAAAGATAAACATGGCCTAATCTTTGCTATGTTCCTGAGCTGATGGTAGCAAGATTGCAGATTACCTTTTAAATATGAAGCTCAAATTTCAGGCACAAATCAAAAATACCTCAGTGGTTTCCGAGAGGCAGGCTTAACATTCAATCTGAGAGAGATTTATTCACAGATATGGGGACACGAGGTTGGGACCAGTAATTAAAACCTCAGTCTTATCTCTGTTCAGCTGCAGAAAATTTTGGGCTATCCAGCAATTGCTGTCAAATATGCAATCATAAAGAGCAGTTAACCTAGTTAATTCATTCAACTTGATAGAGTGGTAAAGCGGTGTGTCATCAGCATAAAAATGAATAGATGTTTAGAAATGTGGCCAGGCAGGCGCATATAAATAGAAAAGAGAATTGGCCCAAGAATAGACCCTTGAGGGACACCACATGTAATGGGGGCTGGCAAGGATACAAACTCACCAGTAGAGATTGAGAACTGTCTGCTGGTGAGATAAGAAGAAAATCACTGCAGGGAAGTATTCTTAACGCCCACCCAGTCACCAAGCCGATCAATTAAAATAGAATAATCAACCATATCAAAGGAAGCAGTAAATCAAGTAAAAGCAGTACCAAGCAAGCATCATCATTTGCATTTGAAAGGAGATTGTTAGTTACTTAAAGAAGCAAAGTTTTGGTGTTATGCACTGCGCGAAAGCTGGATTGAAATTTTATTAGTTCTCATCCCAGCCAATAACTGTGTTGACACTGCCTTTTCAAGTACCTTAGAAAGAAATAGCAACTTTGAGACTGGTGTATAATCGTTTAGGACAGAGGAGTCTAAAATAGGTTTTTTCAATATGGGCTGAACAATGGCATATTTAATGGAACAGAGCCCGTCATCAGAGTTAACAGTTAATAATTGAGATGATATCCGGGTAAACAGTTTCCATAACCTCCTTTCGAAGGCTAGTTGGGACAACGTCCAAGGGGCAGGTGGATGATTTTAAGTGTGCAACTATATCTAGGAGAGCCTTGGCTGATATTTACTCAGAATAGCAGAACTCAACTGTCAACTTTCCCCTGGTGGACAGCATTTACACATTTTGAAGGGGGAGAAATTAGACCTCTGACCTTACTGACAAAGAAAGACAAACTTTTCACATAACTCAAAAGAGGATTGCAGGTAGAATTTTGACTACTGAATAACAGCACTATCAATGTTATTGAAATGGACTCTTTAGCTGTGGCTATTTTCAAATGTCAAATTGGAAAAGTACTTTGTTATTGCATCTTTAACCATACTCTTAAATTTAAGCATAAGATCCTTCAAAAGTCTGTAATGAACTTATGAATAGAAAGCTTTCCATTTATGCTTTCTACAATCCCTGTTTAAGGTATATATATGATCATCTTTCCAGGGGGTATTTCTACAGTAAGATTTTGTCTTAGTTCTGAATGGTGCAACTACATCAAATTATTATTCCTAACATATCCCATATTATCACACTTTTGTGATTGCTCATGGAACATCAGCTCCCGAACAATTCTTGTCTTGGTCATGCTAAATACTAAAATAATACCAAAAATAAAAATAACCCCTCTTTTAAAGTCACTGAGAGAGAAAGAGAGCAAGCAACGGACAGGAACCAATGCTGGTGGCATGAGATATTTCAGCCTGTTGGAAAAAGTGTGCAAGATTTTTCATTCGGCTAAATGCATTAGTTGATTAATCACTGCAATATTTTTCCAGTACAACCCCCAACCATTTCTGGGCAGAGATGGGCAGAAATATATTAAAAAGTATTGTGTCACAAAATCAAAATGACATAGGTGGCAGAGATACAATATAAAATACAACAAATACAACAATACAAAATAAATATAACCTTGTGAACACATTACACAGGTGTTTAATGGTGTGTTACTATCCACAGTTCAGGGCCGAGACCGGGAGAACGCACCGGGAGAGTGCATTTTTGAGTTTTGTTTGTGGTGCATGAAAGATGTGAGGAAGTAAACCGCCGCTGAAAATTTGGCCTGCTACGAGTGGCGAGCTGAAAAGCTGTCACTCACTTTTGCTTTCTTTTAACTTTGTTCTTTTAGTTTGTTGTTTTAGTTTATTGTGTTCTCACAGAACCCGTGAGAGGGAAGGGTGAAGGTGTTAATTTATTTGATTTTGTGTTGGTGTGGGTGCGCTCTCTTTCTCTCCAGGCAGCAACCAACAGTGAACACCCGGAACTGCCACATCTTCCTCCTAGGGGTGTCACACCAGCGTGTGACAGTGGTATAACGTGGTAGAGTGTGACAGTACGTTGTAACATTGTGGTTTAATAATGTGGTATGATAATGTGGAGTGATTTGGCATGGTAATGCGGTGTGGTAATATGGTGTGATATGTGGGGTAAAGGTAACCACCTGTAGTCATTGGTAGCCCTGTGGCTATGGGTCTGAGTGTTATGTTTGTGGCTGAGCTATGTTTTCCCAGCCTCTGTGCTCAACAGCTATGATGTCATTGTGGTCTCCAGGCATAATTCAGGCTAATTAAATAAATAAGACTGTAATTTGGTGCTAATATGAGCCCGTTGTGGCTGCCCACAGGCACAGGAACTGGATGATCAGAGATTGGGGGGTGGTGGGGTTGGGTTCCTCTGGTGGCAACCATGTTGTAGAATGAGACTGTGCATACACAATGAAGAGCAGTGAGTCAGTTCATCTGCTCAATCAAGACACATGTTATGCAGGGTACTGTACAAATGTGTGTGACCACCGATTTTCTAAAATACTGGTCCTAAGCCCTGGAGTTACAGGATCTGCTGGCATCCTCAACCTCAGTCATGGACAGCCATAGAATCTGCTAGGGTCCCAAATCCTGGTCCTGGAGAGCCACAGGGTATGCTGAGATCCTCGAACCTATAGTGCAACTGCATTATTTGTTTTTTATTAATAGCTTTATTTGATCAATTAAAGCAGTTGATTGCATGGACCTCAACAAGGGCAATGTTTTTGATGCTCAATTTTACATTCAAAACTCAACAGCCATGTCTCTTTCCAAATATTATGACAAATGATATGGTTACTCATGAACATCCACAGACCTTGCTGTGCACGGTTTCATCAAAAACTGCTTTCTACCAAAGTTTTCCAACTGTGTATATCGGCACAATTTCACCACGAAAGCCCACCAGTATTCCTAGGGCTCAGTCGCAACATTGTTTTTATCAGCGTTATCTAACTGTGTGTCACTGTGCTTGGCTTGCTATACGCTACAGCCCCGAATACTGGCATGCTTTGGCTGAGACTTCCATGGATGTGTCCCACTGTCTATCACAGGTGCGTAAGATGCAGACATGCCACTTTAATCCAATGTAAGCAATGTTTTTTTTCGGTCTCAGTTATTTTTTTTATAAATCAAGCATAAGCACTGTTGAAATGCCCTTGAGATTATGTTTAATTAAGTTGAATTCAATTCAAGAACATTTTGTTTTATATAAATGAGGACTCAGGTCAAGTCATACAGATAAGTTTCCCTCCAATTTCTCGTTACACCATGGATTCTTTGTAAGCCAACCGAGTTGACAGGCCCACATTCTGAATGCGCTATCTGCACAGTTGAAGGTCGGGCTTTATTTTACATTGCACCTTGTATTTTCGTGTTCAATTTTGTACAAAAGATACCTTCTCTGGGAACACCAATAACAAGTGCATACAATGCATAGCTCGCAAGAGTATTTCAATAGTGCGCTGTCCCTGAAAAATAAAGAAAGAGTGATCTGTTCTAATGTCTGTGTCTTCTGCGAAGAGCATAATGAAGAAATGATGAAACTCCTAGAGACTGATGTGAATGCTGATTCTGTCATTTAACCCTAGTGACAGTTTGAAATGAATAAACCATATTATAAAAAGTATTCAAAATAGTACATATGAATATATTGGTAGTTATAACTAGTTGTGACTTGAAGGTTAAATAGCCTCATTTAGCCAGAGGTATTTTCACTTTTAAATTGAAATTTCAGGGGTCAATAATTACTGATGTCTGTTTGCTAAGTTCCATGCTTTGTTCTTTTTAATGGAGATTTAATGGTCACCTTTTATATAATCAGACAGGCAATCGGTCAATTTGTTAAAAGATTAAAAAGTCACTGAAACTCTACTGGTTGGCGGCCAATTTCAAAGCCTTAATACCAGCGGTTATGAAAGTCCAGAATTTAAACCGTGGAAAGAGAACATGACGTCCACAAGTTTAAAGGGAGTTATTTTGTGCACCAAAATGAACTGTTAATCACTTCCACTTCATTAAATCATAATGAAGTAGAGATGTTATTAAGCCCACTGCCAATGAGCTCTTCAGCCCTTCCTTGCTTCCGCTAAATGATTTGGAATTAAATTGAAATCGACCAAGAATTGAAAATGAAAGACTTTGTCCCGGCGCACTCTTTGGCCTGTCCCGTGACTGTTGTTTCAAACACACAGGGGGCGCTATGACTTTCTTTCTCCATTAAAGGCAGTTGTTATGAAATGTGTCTGGACCCTGCTCCCTAAGTGACTGTTATGGACTTAATATTGATGGAGAAATTGATTTAATTAAACAGAGTTTATTGAGTTATTAATGAGTTATTTCACATAAAATGAATTACACGCGCTTTCAATTTATGCCAGTGGTATACACTTGAGCCCTTGGAGATTTGGAGGGAGGCTGGTTTCTGTGCTCTTAAAACAGTAATCAGTTCATACCCAGGAAAGCAGATGGGGTGAGTTCACAGTAATCAACTTGCTTTAATCGATCAATTAAATACCGAGCAACAACAAAACCTTGAAAACACCGTAGCCCTCCAAGGGCAAAAGAGAAGACTTTTGATTAAGACTAAAATGTTATGTTCAGGTGCTTCCTCTGCATGTGTTTTTCACATTCCTCCCGCACGGAGTCGTTGAGACGAAATGTAATATTTGCCCCCCATTACAGGAAAGGACGCATGATTTCTTGAGACCTCGGTATCAATTATAATCCCATCCCACTGCTGCAACACCCCCGGTCAATGTGGGAGCATGGAGAGAAGCGTACGTGTTCCCTGTGTGTGCAGCCGCCTGCAAATCCTCTTCTGCCGCGCGACCACTGCTCCGTAGGGCTGCACATCCTGCACCGCTCATGCAGGCGAACCACTGGCACCTCATCCACCAGAAAAAAACACCTCATTTCTGATCTATCACATCTTAGAAAACATTTGCTACAATGTGCTTCACGCCATACCAAGGTGTAACACAACCACCCCCCCCCCCCCCCTTAATTAAAACAAGCCAATAATGTGAGTGACAAAGCAGGTAAATAGGAAGAAATCTTGGGAGGAACCAGACTAGGGTAAGGGAGCCCATCCTCCTCATGTCAGCATAGGGTGTGGGGTCATTGCGACCAATACTGTAAAAGTCAGTCAGTGTTTCTAATAAGCCTAAGCCAGTAAAAGACCGATGGAGTGCAGGTACAGTATGTTGAAATAATGGTTCTGAGGTGGGGTGGTGGGCTGGGATGGGGGACTTGGGACGCAGGAGAAGAGCCCCAACATTGGGAGTGGGAGACAGAGATGCCGCTATTGCGCTGTAAGGCAGGGTATATCCTGTCGACAGCCTGGGTGATGTAAGGACCGCTTACGCGTTGCACCCTAGTACGCCTGGGACACATGTGCTTCCAAGATCTCACACTCACCGTTTTCGCTCCGCAGTACAATTAGCACCAAAGGCAAGTAATATTTCCAGCCATTGTCATAATAGATCACTTAGCAGGTATGGGCATTTAAGGGTGCTGTCTGTATGGCATGCCTGAAAACACTACTTGTCTGTGGTACAAATAAATTATTTAAGGCAGTAATCAATGTGCAGACCGATCATTCTTATTCAGTTAGACTCCTGACCACAGTGGGCATTGGCACGGTCAGGATTTGCCTCTGTATTGTGGGGCACATTGACTGCACTAAGAACCAGAGCCTTTAATGTTGCTGAGAAGCCACTCATCCCTGTACCCATGTTCTGAGAAAATGTCAAGTTTAGGGAAAGGCATAATCAATATTATTGGTACATTTATTCAAGTATTACATTTTGTCGGTTCATGCAGCTTTTGCGCGTGTGTATGTGTGTGTGCGTGTATTTGTGTGGTGTGTGTGCATTTGTGTGTGTATGTGGGTGTTTTGGTTGCAGATAATAGTGTGTGGGTGTGTGTGTGTGGGTGGGTATGTGTGTGGGTGCCTGTGTGGATGTGGGTGTTTTGGTTGCAGGAAATTGTGCATGGGTGTGTGTCTGTGTGTGTGGGTTGGTATGTGTGTGGTTGTGTGTATGCATGGGTGTGTGGGTGTTTGTGTGGATGTGGGTATTGGTGTGTGTGTGTGGTTATGTGTATGGCTCTTTTGTGTGTGCAGGCAGATGTGTGTTAGTGTGTGTATGCACGCACGTATGTACTCCACTGCACACTGTATGCCACCTGCATGGAATTGAATTCACAGTACTAATGAGCTGTAAGTAATCTAGTCAACGAACAGTGCCATGCTCATTAACCAATTAGTACAGAACTAATTAACATGTCAAACACTGCGAATACTGTCTGCCTCGACTGTCTCTCCCCACTCACAGCCAGATGACACACTGTGCACGAACGGCTCCTTTATTTAGGAGAGAAAAAGAGAAGAAAGCGATACAAGAGAGGAACAGAACTATGGGAGAGAACTAGTGAAACAACACGCACACACACACGCTCGCACACACACACATACACACACACAAACAGATGAACATGTATGCACAAACACTGACATACACATGAGCATATGTGCACACACACAGCACACAAACAGGCACGTGCGCACACATAGACACATGCATATGCTCACACACCCACACGCATTGACTTCCTATTTATTGAAGCACTTGATGCTAAAGTGAAGACCAAACAGATGGAGGGAGAAGGGGTAATGGGCAAGTAACCCCGTCTCATTTTTGGCATGATTTCAGTAATTGTGTACTGCCAAATTTCATTAGGATGATTGCAAAAATAATAACATAATAATAAATCATAGCCGAGGGAATGTTAATAAATGATTGGTAAATAATGATGCCAATAAGTAAAACAATTAGAAATGCTGCTGTCTTATTTTATTGTTGGGACATTTGGTGTCCTTTAATTAGAATATGTCCACTCACTGTCCCTTAGGCTATGGCAAGCTGCTATGTCTCTCTCTCTCTCTCTCTCTCTCTACTTTGCCCCTTATCAGCAGCCACTGATTGTATGTGTGTGAGTTTCTGAGAGAGATGGTGCATTTGTGTGTGTGGAGAGAGAGAGAGAGAGAGAGAGAGAATGTGTGTGCTTGCGTCCGCGCGTGTGTCCGTGTACATGTATGTGTGTGGGAATGAGTGTATGACTGTACATCACACTATCAGCAGATTCAGAGGGGAGTGTGGGGAGGTGAAAACTGGAATCTTGGAAGCGTCCAGAATGCATTGTGGTGGATGACCATTCACTCAGACTCATGCTCTCCTGCCTCCTTATACAGTGCATTGCTTTTCTGGATTTTCTGGGTACGGTCATGACACTGATGAAACCACAGTATTCAGTCGGCAGTATGCTGCTTCTGGAACACAGGAGAGAGAAAGCAGCATGAACAGAGAGAAAGAGAAAGTGTGTATGTGAGAGAGAGAGAGAGAGAGAGAGAGAGGCTGACATAGAGAGACAGAGAGAGAAAGGGGAGGGCAGAGAGAGCAAGAGAGAGAGTGACTCAGAGGAAGAGAGAGAGTAGAAGAGGGAGGGAGGGAGGGAGACACCGAATAAGAGAATGATCGCAGTCCCTCCCTGCAGGAGTCAGGGTCCTGTTCTGTCTGAGCATTGTGGATTTTGAGAAGCTGAAGTCTGAAGGCTGTGAGAAGAGGAATCGTGACGTCAGTCTTCCTCCAGATCTGCCAGCTTACAGCCTCTGACTTTGGGGGCAAGAGAAACAGCGAAAGGAAAGATAAAGTTGGTGCCTTTGAAACTTTCACTTTTTTGGCCCCTTTCTCCTTTTCTTTTTCCTGGACTCTCATGCACATCGATCCTCAAAAAAAAAAGTGAGACACACCCCCCTCGACTCCACGTTCTGCAGGTCTGCGTGTCACTGTACTGTGGGGTGCAGGTGTGATGCAAGAGAGGTCCCCGCCAACCCAAGAAGAATCCTGATTGATTCACGCTCCATTTGTCTCCATTTCCAGCTGACGGAGGTGAAAACAAAATCGACTTGCCCCGCTGCAGAAGTGGATTAACTCCTATTTACTCTCCAACGAGCAAGTGGAGGGGCGTGTGTGCATTTGTGTGTGTGCACTTCTGTGTGTGGCAAGAGTTCAACCAGCTGCTTTCTCGGAGGCAGACTAGTGGATTTACAGCCATTTCTGATGTTTCTGTTTTATTGCATGTGCCCATGTGGAGCCCAATGTATTGACAGGGGATCTCAGATCTCTTTCTTTTGGAATAACTGGGACTTCTCACACTGAGGGTTGTTACTGTTCTATTGTCTTTCTCATTGTGCATCTGAAACTGCTGTCGCTGCCTCTCCCATTTGCGGGGTCCCCTCTTCTGCTCGGGTACGACCTCGGCAAACCTCCTGTCAAACCAGGATGGGAATGCATATAGCTCCCAGAACTGTGTCAACACACCTCCCGCTCTGTCTGGTGGGTTGATCTCCGGGGGAAATCGTGCACGGGAGTGTGTACGTGCACGCGGTGAGGTGGAGTGAACACCATGAACTTGTGCACAAACGTCTCGGACACCAGCTCTTGGATGGGGGCTCAGGCGGTTCTGGGTAATGTTGGTGGGAACGTTTCACTGGGATGTAACAGTAGCAGCGGTGGGCTGACACAGTATGGGGTGTCCCACAATGATGGGGCATGCGGGTGCTCCAGCACCACATCGACGGAGAAGAACTGGGCAGCACTGCTCATCCTGGTAGTGATCGCACTCACTGTTGCCGGCAACATCCTGGTCATCATGGCCGTATCCCTGGAGAAGAAGTTGCAGAACGCCACCAACTACTTCCTGATGTCACTGGCTGTGGCGGACATGTTACTGGGCCTGCTGGTCATGCCTGTATCCATGGTGACCATCCTGTACGGTAAGTGATGTCATGGGACTGGAGGGTCTGCTTTTGGGGCTTTAAGTTGACACATGAGGCTCTGATTGGGTGACTTGGTGCAGGGTGTGGGGATTAGGGATGTCGAGACTGTTAATGGATGATGATGTTGTTAATGATTATGGTGTAAGCCAAGGCTTCATGTCCAAAGAGAGTGGAGCTACTCCCATGTGCTGTTCATCACTGACACACTCTGACATATCCCAAAATTATGGTTAATTTCATGGGGGGTTAATAAGTTTCAAATGAAAATGTAGGTAATTTATAAAAGATTAGGGCCACTCTAAGGTTCAGGTCAATGAGGTATTTTCACATATACACACACATATACACACACACACACTTATGCTAACTCACACACATTTAGAGCTGTTCTGTGTGTCTTGTGTCAGATTCATAGCATCATTCCTTTTCCTTGCACATTACATACACTAATGCACATACTTTGTTTCATTTTCCCTCCTCCTCCCTCTCTCTCATCTCTTTTCTCCCTCCCATATGTTCTTCTGGTGAGCTATTATTCCCCTCTTCCATCCTTCTACTCTCCCTGTCGGTTTCTCTCTGTTTCTCTTTTCCAGAGGCCTTCTGAATGCCATTTTAAATGATGTAAATGTCACACATCGGAACCTGACTGACACTCCGTTCTCTGTATCATAGTGAACAGAGCTCATTTTCATTAAAAACAGGGGAAAGTCTGCACCACTGGTGTGATGGAGGCACTGAGTTTCTGGTTATTGTAACAATGAATTAATGGAACAAGGTGCTGTGAATATGATTTTATCAGAGGACAATGTAAATCATTTCACCCTATTGGTGCATTCTGAAATATACTTAATATTTTCCTTTGCACTACATTTCCATACAGCTTTCTTATATTATCATAGCGAATCATAACATTACAAATTAATTAGCACACATTACCAAGGTAAAAAATCATTTAAGTAACCCCCCATACTCCTGCAGAGTCTCAGAACAATTGGAAAAATATTTTCCCCTTTAAGAAATGTTTTATTTTCACAGTCCATAGATGAATTAATCTTGTAATATTCCTTTATGATCTCATAATAACTGCAGTTTATTTATGGTATATTGTATTGAGTATATGCTTGGCACAGATTTATAGTATATTTTATTTTTATGCATATTTCCATATAATAGTGGTGTTAAATCACTACTGAATTCTAGTCTGTAGTAGGTGTTGCAAAGAGGTGTCAAACATTTATGATTTTAATGAGTTGGGTGGTCCTAAGGCATAGTGGTCCTTTTAAGGGCATTGAGATGAAAAGGCTTGGAAGTCATGTACTAACTAGCCTACCACACAATCCACTGCACGTGATGGGCAGGGAGGGAAAACTGCATTGGTACATATTTTGTTCTGAAAAATAGTCTCAAAAGATGTAACTAAAGTCAAAATGGTGGAGGCATACATTGCTTTGCCTGTATTATATATGCAAGGCCCACATTTCAGTTACATTTGATATAGTGGTCATCCGTGGTAATGGGTTTGGCTGTAGATGGGTATGGGTAATGGATGGGTAAAGAAATGTAGTAAAGTACCAGTGTAGATGGGTAAATGACTGTGTGTACAGACAAATTAGTGTGTTCCTGGTTCGTTCGAAGGGACAGAGCTATCTCAAACTGCCAGGGGCTTCTTTTGGCACAGTCACTCTGGCTGCTTCTGGTAGCAGTGCCGTGGAAAGGTCTTCCCACTAGTGCAACAGAACAGGGCCACCACCTCAGTGGTGAACTGTGAGTGTCCTGTGGGAACTGCTACCTGGTGCCATATGTTTTCAAATGGAAATGCTACACCTTTGTGCTCTTGTGAAAGTCATTACTCATTTAGTCTCATTATTTTTTTAGCTCACAAAATTCTGTTTTGTATTGTATTGTCCCTTCCTGATTTCCTGTTGCATATTTGTCATACTGAATGGCTTCTGATCTTTAGACAAAATGTGATATTAGACAAAGGGAACCTGAGTAAACACAAAACACATAATTGCTCCTTAAACTTAATAACTGGTTGCACCACCTACAGCAGGAATAACTGTAACCAAATGCTTCCTATAATTTGATTTCAGTCTTTCACATCCATGTGGAGGAATTTTAGCCCACTCTTCTTTGCAGAACTGCTTTAATTCAGACAAATTGGTAGGTTTTCGTGTATGAACTGCTTGTTTTAAGTTCTGCCTCAGAGGTTATAGCGGGTTTAAGTCAGGACTTTGACTTGGCCACTCCAAAACTCATTTCTTTTCAGCCATGCTGACGAGCGACCATTCTCTTCAACAATGTTCTGATACAGAGCCAAATTCATGGTTCCTTCAATAATGGCAAGTCATGCAGGTCCAAAAAAGAAAAATGTTTGAATGTTAACCAGGAACTCATGCAGTGTTGTTGTTAATATTGCTTTAGGGTAATGCCATGGTTGTCAGTGCCCCAAAGATGAAGAAATGCTTTTGTAGATGTTTGTGGATAAATGTCCGTGGACAATGATAAATTCTGTTTTTCAAAATGTCTTCTTTTCTTCTGTGCTTGTTCTATGGTTCAGTGTGATATGACCTATCATTGTTTTTGTTCTGTGCCACTTTCTGAAACAGAGAAAAGCGATCGGACTTGGCTAATGCTAGCAAGTGGTTAACTAATGGCATTCTGTCATTTATGTCAACAGTGTTTGCTTGTGGACGTTAGCTGTGCAACTTTTGGCTTGGATACTAAGGACAGTCTCATAATAATGTTAGTTACATTACTGTTAGCAGCATAGCTTGTAGCTTTGAAGCTGTCATAAATAAACCTTAGCAGTAGATAGTTGTGATCTTGCTCTATCTTCTTTTTCATTTCATACTAAGGACCCTCTGTCTAAGCCAGCAGTGTGGCTGACTCCAACCCCATTGTGACTGCCTTTACTGTGCCAGCAAGTAGAGCTAAGCTGAAAAACAAAAAAGAGATGAATGTCACTATACTGTAACCTTAATAGTAAAGGTGTTGCATCCTTTCAATCCAGTGGAATCTGTATCTTTTAGGTAGGTTTGCAAAAACTACTACAGAAAGTAAGCAAGAGATACACGGTGTTCCTTTTTTTCTTTGTTTTATTAAGTGAGATGGTGGCAGCCCTGAATCCCTATTAACCAGCTCCCCTCCAGGCAGTCCTGATAGCTCATAAAAGACTGTTGCCGAATTGCACTTTATTTTCTTGTGTTCTTGTTCTGCCATTTTACAAAATGACATGATTGAAATTGCTCTTTGTTTTCTTAGATTCTGCTTATTTTGTCACTTCACAATGAAATTATGTTTACAGAATAATACTTATCTGTCATTTTACATTGACATAATGTTTGCTGAATAAAAATGTTTAGAAGTAGCAAAGATATAAACCGTACTCATTTATAGAAACATAGTTGGCTGAGGTTTTCATTCATATAAAGTATCAAAAAAAGCATTATGAAGTTATCGTATCAAATTATAAGTGTCAGTTTTGGTATTGCTATTGAAAAATTTGTGATACCCAACCCTAGTCGTAAGCCTTCTCAAAATCTGCAAACACATGTAGAACAGATTAGCAAACTCCCACGCCCTCTTAAATATCCATGAGCAGGTACGTTGTTCTGCAGCCTGGACAAACCGGCACTGTTCCTCATGCATCTGAGGTTTGCCTATTTGTCAGAGCCTCCTTTCCAGCACCCTGGCATAGGCTTTCCCTATGAGGCTGAGAAGTATGATTCCCCAGTAATCGGAACACATTCTCCTGTCCCCTTTTTTAAAGATGGGGACAACCCACACCAAAAGCACTGTTCCCAACCTCTACACGACATTTAAGATATGTCAACCACGGCACCCCAATCACAACCAGAACCTTCAACATTTTGGGATGGTTCTCTGCCACTATGCAGCTCTTCAATTACCCCAGTGACTTCTGCCACAGAGATGATTCTGAACTTTCAGAATGTTCCAGCTCTGCCTCCTGAAAGGAGGGCATGTCTGTCGGATTCAGGAGTTCCTCAAAGTGCTCCTTCCACCTTCCAACAGTATCCCCAGTTGAGGTCAGAGTTCTACCACTAAGGACTAAGGGTGATGTCCTGCTGCCAAATTGTTTTCCAGAATCACCCTGAGGCCACCCAAAAGTCATCCTCCAAAGTCTCTGTGAACTCTTCCCACACCTAAGCTTTTGTTTCTGCAACAACATCTGCTGCAGCCTTTTTGTTCTTCAGCTTGACCGCCTCCCTCACTGCAGGAGTCCACTAACAGCTTCTTGGGTTGTGGCCAGGACAGGCCCCGTCAAGCTTATGACCTCAGTTTCTAGCAGCTCCTTCTACAACAGAGGTTTAAAGAAGGGTTCATTCAGACTTAATTTTCCCAACTTACTGTAGGACACAGGAGAAGCTTTTTCAGAGGTGAGAACTGATCATTCTTGACAGGGTCCTCTACCAGGCATTCCCAGCAAAACACTCACTTCACATTTGGACCTACCTGGCCTGTCCAGTAGCGTCTGCCACCAGCAAATGGTGATTATTTGACAGTTCAGGTCCTCTCTTCACCTGAGTGTCCAGAATATACAACTTCAGGTCTGATGAGGCAATTACAAAATTGCTCATCGACCTTTGACCCAAGGTGAACATCTTCGTGTGCAAACATGGTGTTTTAGGGATCTAATTAGTTAATGTTTGCCTGGGTCCTCACCCCAGATCAGTTCACCTTGGGAGACCCTACCAGGGGCATAAGCTACCGACAGCATAGCTCTGAGGATCATTGAACCATGCAAGCACTTCTGCCACAACAAGGCCACAATCCAGGAAGGGAAGATGCTACATGTAGCTATTTTCCTTTAAAATCCTGCTGACTCATTTTGGAAGATAAAAATGGCACTTATGTCTATCTTCCAATAAGCACTTTGAAATCCCATTTTTTAAAGTGCATCATGACTTATTTCCTGGTTCAGTGGTGCAAATGTGGGTGAAATTTAGGTTGTATACACAACCTCAAGAGCTGTTGTATTTATAATGTGAAGCAAAAGGTATGTTTGGTTGTAATTGTACATAAAGACACCAAGTATTTGAGAGTATTTACAAAACCAGTCATGAGATCAAATATTTTGTAGCTGTTAATACAGTATTGTCTTTCAAATATTTCAGATACTTCAAATACTTTGAATATGTTTACAAATACTACAAATACATTAAAATCAATACTTTGTTTTTCTAATACATGTTACAATATTTTAAGATTATTTGAAAGTACAGTTCATACAGCTCAAAGTGATTTACAGAGGTTAAAAGAAATTGACCTGTAATATTACAAAAATCAGTATATGTGGTAAAACATAATAAAGACATTAAACAAATAACAAATAACAAGTAACAAATCTTACATGCATGATTATATTATTTAAATTTGAAATAGCAAACACACAATGGATTACTGAGTAAAATGAAAGGGAGTTGGTGATAGGGAGGGGGAATTGATCTGGAAGCTGAGGTGAGAGGAGAAAAGAGGCATGGCATTTTATACCTGAAAATAATCAGGGAACAGTGTAAGGGGTTGTCTGGATATTTCCCTTTTATAATCTTTCTTTAAACCTCCAATTAGAGACTGGGTTACATGAAATAGCTATGATCACAGGAAAGACAGTAAGTAGATTGGCCCTTAACTTCACACTGATCTTTTCGGTCACAATAAGAATTTTCACGTGAAGTGCAGTGAGGCTGTAAAAATAATGGTGGCATATTAGTGAGCTATGAAGATGGGTAATCATAGGTTTCTGGGTGACTCATCGCGCTAAGACTCTGGGTTTCAATGTGTGAGTGTGCCTCACGATTTGGTATCGAATCCTCACTGTGCCACTGCTAACTGTGGCCTGCAGCCCCAGAGGGAGATGGATCTTTTTCTTATTGTGGAAGAGAAAATAAGGCCAATGAGAAGCCTTTGGTCTGTCCAAGCAGTTGTGCTTGAAGTGTAGCCTTCTGATTTAGTGATTGCAGAGCTCAGGTGGTCTGTGGAATGAATGAAGCAACAGAACATTTCTGAGAAGGGGAAAACAGTAAAAATAAAATAATTGGGCATAATTTAAATCTGTGCCAGCGTGATTCAATCTCAAAAACGTTTAGCACCATTCATGCGTCAGCAGTCATATGAGCATGTCCAAAACCATCCCCTTCATGATGGTGGCAGTACAGACATACATGTATTGTGAATGGAGAGCTCTTCGTTACTTTGATGCCCAGCCTGTTTCTTTCTTTCATTCACCCGTTACACACTCCTGGGAGGACATAACCGGGGAAAGGCGGATTTTCTGAAACAGCTGACACAAAGGAGCAGTTAAGTGGGCGACATAGCTCAGGAGGTAAGACCGATTGTCTGTCAGTCGGAGGGTTGCCGGTTCAAACCCCGCCCTGGGTGTGTCGAAGTGTCCTTGAGCAAGACACCTAACCCCTAACTGCTCTGGCGAATGTGAGGCATCAATTGTAAAGCGCTTTGGATAAAACGCTATATAAATCCAGTCCAGCATGAGAGGATGTTTAAAAAAATTTCTCCCAAATCTACATTTTAAAAACCTACTGAATATATTGCAAAATAAACAAATTATTTCTGCTTTGGTCCCATTGGGATACATATGAAAATAACAAACAGAATGCAATATTAAAGCAGAAAGGCAATATATTGGATGTTTTGAAAATATACAGTGAGCTCCACAAAGTTTGAATGTTAAAATGAGCAAATATGAATATAAAACATACATATGTTTTTTTTACTTGGCTTTGTATTTCCTAAAATTTGGGGGCTATGTATAATAAGTGCTTTAATAAAAGCTGGGAGTCTGCAGTTTAACAGCAGAACAATTATTGACAACAGAGCCAAAGAAAAAGCTAAGTCTCTTTGTCCCAAACATTATTGAGCTTACAGGGTATTTGAGTGTTAGTGTATATTCAAACACATTATTAAACATGGCATATGTTATAGTATAAGACAATATATTTTTATTACATAAGGGAGGGATGTTTAGGGCCAATCACAAGGGAGACATACCTCTCAGTGACAAAAAACTCTAGCTCTTTGAGGAGCTGTTGAGTTGATGGGAGAAGCTAATTTGCCAGTGACATAAAAAACTGTTCTATTTTCGTTGTGTACTATGTACCATCTAAGGGATATTTGAAGTGCAAGAATATCCCGCACCCTAATGATGTAAAACTCTCACGAAATAGGGAACATTCACACAGCCATTTCTGTCATCTGCTACTCATTTCTCTGTCTCTCACTTTGTCTCTCTCATACTTCACATCGTGCTTTTCATCATAGACCCCCACCCCCACCCTTATTTCTATTCAGTGCCATTACTTTTGTAGCAGTTATGTTTGAAAAATGAAACAATGAGCCAAAGGAAATCAGTAATCCTACATATTAACTGCTTCAGAAAAAATAGTCTCTTTCTCTCTCTCTTAGATGGGGGAGAGAAGCGGTGAAGTTCCTTTGAGTTTATCTCAGTAGTGAGAGCCATCAGAGAGCCATGTGAAGGATGTTGGACAAGGTCGTTGCTAAGTTGTTGAAAAGTCTTTTTGGGGGAAGGATTAATTCACAACCAGTACCATTATTATTTATATTATATTATTAATATTATTATCTAAGAAAATATATGTATTAAAAATAGGCAATTCCTCATAATAATCCATGATCATTAAGGGCAGTCCCTCTGCCTATGGGAGGCAGCTACATATTGGCAGCTCTCTCTCATATTGGTAGCAACTGGTAGCTCTCAAATTCAAGGTCTCTCTCTCTCTCTCTGTCTCTCTCTCTCTCTCTCTCTCTCTCTCACACTCGCTCTCTCTCGCTGTTTAAAGATTAGGATAACAGGAAGGGAGCGGTGGTTCTGGTGTCCCCCTGAGCGGCAGCAGGTGATAACTGTCCCTTGTATACAACAATGCTTTATGGCTGATCAAGCAAAGGCAAATGATCCTACTGCCTGTGCAAAAGTAAATGTCCCCTCTGTCCAGGGAATCAGAAAAAGTGGGGAAGGTGACATCCTTGGGGATCACCGATTGCCCCTGTTTGTTCTCCCAAAGGAGAGGGGAAGGAGGACTCCATTATCCTACAAATGACGCCTGTGACTGAAGCCATAAGAGAAAGGGAGAGAGAGAGAAAGGAGGGAGGGAAGAAGGGGGAGCACGACTGAGAAAAAACAGTATTTGTCTAAATATGTCAGCATATCTTTGCCGCACCAATAATTCAACTGAATTGAATTGAAACTGACAAGGAAAGAGAGAAAGACATTAAGACAGAGATATGTCCACATAATGTGCTGTCACAGTACAACTGTATACCTGCCAGTAAGATCGAGAGAAATCAAAAATGAGAGATTGTATTGTTTTCACAACAAATGATATACATGCTTGTTTTTTTATGATTGCATTTTCTTTTATGCCAAGAGCTGGAACAAAATATTCATTATGTGATTAATGGACTAAGACGCCTATTGAATGCAATTTTATTCTATTCTATTCTGTTGGTTAGCCAAGAAGAGTAATAGAGAGAGCGGAAGGAAATATAAAGAAAGGGAAAGTGCGATTTGATACTACGGCAGTGTTGATATATTTGGGGGCTATGTCAGCAGCCGTAGGCTACTTATTCTGCCAAACCTGGAAGTAAACAAAGGCAGAAATAAGGGACAGGAGTGTTGGGGTGGGATGCGGAGGGGGGAGGGTCAGAGTTCAGCCAGGGTGTTTGGGAGGGGGAGTTGGGGAGGGGTAAATGATTGATGTTATTCCAACTCCTGCTGTCATCTCTTTAGCGCTGTCTACTCCCTGGAACGTCACATGCACAGCAGAGATGTGGTTTATCGTGATTTTAGAGTCTCTCCCTCCTTCACCTTCCTGTCATTAACATCTCGAAAAAGGGCTCTCTGATTCCACAACCACCGCAGCTGATGACTAACACATCTGCAACGGCCCAGTAACAGGTAAAGAGCCAACATGGTAGTCCTGAGATCAAAACAAGTGCCCTTCTTCACAGCCAAAAACACATAGCCTGCCATACCATGGTTGTAGCTGATATGAGGGACTGAGACAGAGAACAAAGAAGAAAGTGTGTGAGAGAAAGAGAGAGACAGAATAAGAGAGAAGGAGAGAGAAAAAAATACAACAATTTTTCCATGCTGGCTTACAGGGAATATGAATATGTGTGTGTGTGTGTGTGTGTGTGTGCGTTGGGGGGGGGGGGGTGTATTGTATTTTGCAAAAATATGTAAACAAGGAGATGGGGCTTTCTTTGCCATCAGTACAAGACAAAAAGAATCAGGGCACTTTCAGAAACCTTAAAATTCAAAAACCTTACAAAAGGCATACTCACTTCCCAGAGAGCTTTAGTAGAACAATCTAGAATTCAACAGTTTCATATTGGGACTCAAGAAACATATTCAGCTGTTATCCACGAGCTTTTCAACAAATTCAGCTAAAATGTCAGTTCATGTAAATGGCTGATAATCGGTTTCTGCCACTTCTACACCCCAAGAGGCTTCTCATCCCCAGTTCTCCCACTCACTCTTGCTGAGAACAACTCCCTCCTTAAGATGTGACGAAGCCCTATGACTGACCTCCTCTTTCCTCCTGAAACTACAGCAGAGAAAAATCTGACAGATTGATTTTAAAAAGCATCTGCTACTTGGACACTCTCCCTCAACCAAACACCTGAGAGATCCACATTGTTATGTGATGTCATCATGTGTATAATGGAAAATAAAACAGGGATAGTACAGGGATTTTCAATCTTGTCCAAAAAGGGGTGGTGTGGGTGTAAGTTTTTGTTTTAGCCCAGCGCTAAGACAACTGACTCTATTATCAAAGTCTTGATTGAATTAGCTAATTAGTTGAATCCGGTGTTGAAGTGCTGGGCTAAAACAGAAACCTTCACCCACACCACCCCATTTCAGAAAACATTAGACACCCCTGGGATAGACAGACTGAAATTATCTTACTAGTACGAAACACAAAGGCAGTCTGAGAGGAACAGACCTTGAGGAATATACTGCATATCTTTGATTCTATTATGACTTTTTCCTCAGCGATATGCTGAATATGTTTTCTTTTGAACTGTTTACATGAAATAGTACTTGAATTGTTTATAAAAGCAATACCTTTGAGAGCGCTATATCAACTGCGCATTTTATTGATTGATAATGTTCTCGTCATCTGATCCACAGACTGTTCTCACATTAACATATGAGTCACATCTGAGAGTCTTAAGCACTCCAAGTCCTGGGAGATATCCGCAAACTTAAATAATATCATTCATAAGGAAAAATAATCCTGCTTCATTACAGCTCGATCCTGTATTTATGAAGTTGTCAGGCCAATCCTGTTCAGAGATGTATCAGTGACTTTAATATCCGGAATGCCCTGGAATATGTCATTTACATCCAAATTTGGGTTCATTGTCCTGAGACTAAAATTTTACAGATTGCAGAAGAGAGCATGCAGAAGAGACATTCATTGGAAGTGCGTATAATCGTTCGGGAACTTGAAGATTTTTTAATTCCCAGGTGAGACAATGTTCTACCCTTGAGCAAGTTACTTAGGCTCAGTCGCTTCACTAAATGTCAAGCTATATGAATGTATGGGCTGTGCGTATAATGTAAAAACAGCATTTACAGGAATGTAATGAATATTATTGCACACACAGCTGTTCATCCTATTCTGCCAGACCGAAACATATACAGTTGACTGGGCTGTGTCAGGTATTTTTACAGTCATTTCAATGAGCCGTAAAACCTGTCTTATGTCCCGTTTTGATTGTGAATTAATAATGCATTGACAGAGCTCTCCTTGGGTGCAGATTTAGCGCAGCTTCCCGTTTTGTTGGAAGAAAAAAAAAGCACCGAGAACGGCCGTTTTCTTTCTGAGCGCCCTCCGACCCTGGTGAAAAGCAGGAATATAAACTGTAAACATGTGCATGCGGGAATATCTTTCTTTCTCTCCGTCTCCGCCTTCGTTGCATCTCTCACACTTCACACTCTGCCGCTCCTGCATGGCTTCTCTCTTTCTCATCTCATTTTCTCTATCAGTGCTGTGGTTACAGGGGAGGGGGGATGGGGGGGGGGGGCGGTGGTGATTGTTTACTGTATTATTTCCTGATTATTTCCTGCTTGTTAGAAACAGAGATCTCAGAACGCTGATGCAGCCATGCGATAAAGCATCTTTGACCATTCAGTAGCCTACGAGTGTTTTTCATTTATTTTAATTGCTATGTGATACAGGTTCTCTGACTCCATGTGTGCAGAAAGAAATGTGTTAAGATTTAAGGTGATTAAGGTCTTTAATACTAGTATGTATCGTTTATTTTCTCATCACCTGTCTTTTCATACGGAACCAGCTTCCGACTCCCGAGCATCATTAGACAGCACAAGATTAATTACATGCACTAGACAGCATTAATTAGGCTGGGAAATATGAAATGTCTTGAGGTCCCTTTACATCCTACATTTCCCAAGTGGCTTGTTCCTTCCTTTGTGTGGGATATATGGGATATTAGGGTAATCTGAGGTGCACACCAAAAGGGTCCCCAAAGACAGCTGGGGCATTAAATGTACAGTCACAGTTTTAATTCGTAGAAAAATATAATAAAATAAAAAAAATATATATTAATAAAAATAGAAAGAAACCGATTTATTATAATCCATTCTCGAGATGAAACAGTCCAAACCCGCAGTGTGGAACAAGTGCAGAATATTTTGACTTTTAACTTCTCCTCCCTCGGGCAAAATATCTGATAAAAGTGAAACACTGATCTGGCTGCTTGCATTTTTTAAGGAGAGTGGTCTCTCACGTCAGCGCTCTGGAGAAGTCCTTAGCTCCACTACGCATTGTACACATGATTGGGACCCACTTTCTCACAGATCTATTTCTGTAGCCTACTCAAGAATTTTTAGATGTCTACTGAAAGGAAAAACATTTTTTTTCGTTTTTTCAGTTTGCCATGCAGATGTCAGTAGCGTACTCTAGCCCATACTGGGGGACTGCAATCCTGGTCTTGGAGTTACAGGGTGACCTGATTTGTGTTGTTACTCAACACTTAATTCAGAAATGAGAAATCGCTCATTTAAATCTGGGCAATGTAAGAATATGAGTTTCCCTTTCATGATCCTGAGTTCCATAAATCTAATTCCTAACAATCCTCAGCACAGAAATTAGACGTTACCCTTACTCCAGCATAGTAATTCAATTTACTTAATTTTGTACATGTCCAGGTGATTGAACCTTTATCTGGCCACTCCCAGAACAGAATGAGGATCTTAAGGACAGGTATCATTTCAAAGACTTTTGAGAACTTTTTCAAATTAAAAATAAGAAAGATTTTGAAGAGGTGAAAGTGGGAGGAAATATCAGGGAACTGCTCAAAGTTTTCTCCAGAGATTGAGGGAAGTGGGGTTGAGGGATGGGGGCTATTTTGGTCAGGGCTGGATGGGATTTTGGGCCATCAGAATGTTGATGAGAAAATCACAGCCTTCATTTTTTACAAAAGATTGATGTCTTATCTCGTCAATAAGATTGTTACGCAAATTCCTCCTCTGTGGCAAGTTCTTATATTTCTGTTAGTCAACACAGTTTTGTTCCCTAAGTGAATTCCAAAGAAATACTTTTAATATTCTTTTTAATATACCTACTTGTCTTATTTTTTCCATTTGGTTCCATGTATGACTTTTCTGCTTTGTCGATTTTAGTGGCAGTGTTGAGGCTTTTGAAAGAAAAGTTAAAAACTCCCACCTTTTTTCTCTCTTGGAACTGGTGTTTCAGACTTACCCACAATGCAGTTCACTGAAGCCTGACTGGCTTTAAATCGAATTTATTAAAGCCAATTTTATGAGGCTTGGCCGCTTCCCCTCTGAAACATCTCTGCAGAGAGAGAGAGAGGTGGATACATTTCCTGGTGCAACAACCAAGTCCTGCGAGTATAACTATGAGACTGAGATTGAGCTCATTCTTGTAGGAGTGTGGCTGCTGTTGAGCATCTCGTGCCCTTTCCTTCGTAGTTGTTTTTGGGATTAGTTCCCCCTTCCTAATTTGAAATCAGCAGTCACCACTCTGCCACCCATTTCCAATGCAAGGAGCTTTGGCACTCTTTCAATGTGCTCACCTATGAACCAGAGAGTGTTTTCCACCCTATAGACCATGGTATGGCTCAAAATAAACCAGTGTTATGACTTGGGGACAACTCTATAGACATACGGTCAGAGGTGGGTAACCCGGCTTCAAAGAGTAAAAAGACTGACCATGTATTTGCTCCACCACCATGCACTAAACCAGCTGATTCTAATTAGCATAACTCTTCACCATGGTAGGAGAACTCATTATTGTAATCAGCTGGTTTATTGCATGTTGGTGGCGCAAATACATGGTCAGTCTTTTTACTCTTTGAAGCCGGGTTACCCACCTCTGCATACGGTAACAATCAAGCAAAAAAAAGTCATATACTAAAAACAACAAAACTACTGACACAAACCAAATTGTTTTAAAAATGCATTCAAATATATGTACAAGTTTGGATGTTGAACTGGACAGGACAGTAGAAAGTAAGGCTACTAAATCTTGAGCGTGCCACAGAATAAATTCAGATGAGAAAAGAATTTATGAATACTGAAATGCTTGTGCAAACATTCTTACACTGAAAAAAGTGCTTCATCGGATAAACCTAAAATTGTTTGTTACATCTGTATTTTTTTTTAGGTTCGATTCATTCAATTGTATTTTCAGTTAGTAGAGAACACCTAAAATATATAGGTGTAATAAAAATTTAAGGCTTACCAAAGAAATTTTTTTTTTCAGCGTTCACACTTTACAATAAAATTTCATTGTTAGCATATTTCGTGAATGAGGCCCAATGTGACTTCTGCTGGATTTGCCCTAAAACCTAACAAAAGTGAACTCTGCTTTCTGCAACACCGTGCATAAAGGCTAGAACTTAAAACAGGATGAACCGATGATTTAAAAAAAGCACCAGTGAGCAGGTTCAGTAAAAGAAAGATTTTGTAGGTGGAGACGGGCTGTTCATCTCCTGGAATTGGGGTACCCAGGTGTTGTTCATCATCCCCTTAACAAGCTCCCCCTGCATCTCCACCTATGGGCAGAAAGAAATCCTCCGAAAAGAACGAAAACAGGGTAGCAGAAGCAGGAATGTAACACCCACACAGTACAAGAAACCACTGACAATTTTACACCCTACATTCCAGACAGTTCTACCGGAGAGACAGACACAACTTTACACTCTGCAGCCCACACAGTAATACAGGAGAGCCAGACACAACTTTACACTCTGCAGCCCACACAGTAATACAGGAGAGCCAGACACAACTTTACACTCTGCAGCCCACACAGTAATACAGGAGAGCCAGACACAACTTTACACTTTGCAGCCCACACAGTAATACAGGAGAGCCAGACACAACTTTACACTTTGCAGACCACACAGTTCTGCCGGAGAGACAGACACAACTTTACACGTGCAGACCACACAGTAATACAGGAGAGCCAGACACAACTTTACAATTTGCAGACCACACAGTAAACCAACCAATAGACAATGACTTGTGGGTGTCAGGCATGTCATCAGGAAGAGATGATGCAGTGGCGACCAGAGGAACTCTGGCTGACTTAAACCCACCCTACCTGTAGTAGATTGATGTCTTCTGCCACTGCTGTGGACACCGCGTCATAGATATTCTATGCTAACAGCTTAGTATGGTCTTGCACAAGGGTGCACATGGCTGAGACGTTACAGTAACAGCAAGTCTTAATTTTTTCATTAGGAGCTACAGCTACAGGCTCTGTCACCAAGGAAAACATTTTATTATGGTCTAATGTAGGAGTGAGCCAGCACTGGTACGCGCATAATTGACTAAAACAAAACCAGCATACACAGCAGGCCTCCAGGAATCGTGTACTCCGTAATCTAACACTTCTTATTTCAGTGATTGACTCTCAGTTTTTTTATCATTATATCATCATTATAAAGTATTATCATAATGAATCTATTACTTACATTAATGAAGTCACAGACCAATCTGATTCAACTATAGAGACAGGTGCAAGAACAAAGGTATTCTATTTCTGGTAGTACTATCTTTCCTTCTATCCTTGACAAAAGCACAGAGGCTTTATAATTCATTCTGTACAGCAGATGAATGATTGTATTGTCACGTAGTAGTTGGCTAATGATGTAGCACAGGCATAAATTCAGCAACATCTGTTTGGGCCTGCACTTGTAGCAAGTGCCTTTACTAACAGAGCTATTCAGGAGCACCTCGCATCGTATTTCAAACCAGAAATATCTTCAAAGTCTGTGATTCTGCTGTCTGGATCAGGAAGTGGGAGATGAAACTGAAACAACATAGTTTCACAGGTAAAGGGGGTGGGGGGGAGAGACAAGAACAACAGAAAAAGATCAGCTGTGATGTGCAGCGGCATGCTATCAACCTGATCCATCTCTGTAGCAAACATTCATCAAAATACACAGAGGTGCATTGGACACTGGGGGTGAACAATGAAGACAAGAGCCTTCAAAACAATGGCTGAAAATGTATACAGAGAAACAACGAAGGATTGTTTATCGAACCACAGAGCAGACACTGAAGGGTGCTAACAGGTAGAAGGTGATGAAGAAAATAAAGGATGATTCCATGTATCCTGTTGTTTATCTTCAGCGCTGAGAGCTGTTTGTGCCCTTTAACACCGTTTTTGTTCCTTTATCATGATTTGACGTGCGATCCTTTGTGACTGTCTAAGAAGGTGTCTTTGCTTAAAGTCTGCTTTTGAAATCTGCCTTATTTATCCCCACTCCTTTCATGTAACACTCACTTCGTATTTGAGGCTTTATTGAGCACTGCAATGGTGGCATGCCGATTGATGATGATGATGATGATGATGATGATGATCAATGATGATAACGGAAATGATACGCAATCTGAAAACATGCAAGTCATTGTTCGTCTATCAACTATCAACATTTTTACTGCAACCGACTAAATAAAATTGGGTGAAATATTTATTGTCCGAACATCAAGCATAGTTTTTTAAATACCAGTTCAATGAAGGAATAGTTCAGAATTTAACCAAAGACATTCAGTTTGGAGTCATAGACAATTCTGCCATCTACAGAACATTCATTATTTGTTTTCAATGCAACAAAATTCATTTTTGTTGCATTGAAGCTGATTTTGAATGTGAATGCCTCTTATAAAAGTACTAGGCAGTTGCAGATGTGTGGTGAAAGACAAGGATGAAATAGGCTATAAAGACTTGTGGACATTGATTATTTTTCGGTGTGAACAGCACTTGGTCTCTTGTAAAACCTGGTCAGCAGCAGGTTTAGGTAGCACGCAACTTTAGTATCCTCTAGGTGGTGGTTAAAGCAGGCAGCAATCAGGATTGACATGGGTCTATAATAATGAGTTGAAAAGCCCACTGCAATTTGTCAGTTTGGTCCTGATCTTGTCCTACAGAACATCCAGGAAATGCAGAAAATCCTGTGTTAGTGTCTAACTTGAAAACCCTCCATGTTTTGTCATAAATTGCCTCTGGTCGAATGCATTACAGCAGTGTGCATGAAGCTCTCTCTGTCTATATCACTCTACCTTTAACTCTACCTGGGGGAGCGCTAATCTTAGAAATGTGCCCTTTTATCTGTTTTTCTCCATCTCTGCTCCTTTCAGCAGCCTCTTAAGTCAGCATGGAGCAAGGCCATGACTGACATCACCTTGGTTGGCTGCACCACACTGCTAGCAGATGGCCATGAATTATGTAAATCAATTCTACATAATTCTAGCTGGTAATTTGAAGCCAATATTGATCATATGTCATAATATAAACATTTATGAAAGTGGTTTTGCTGGTTGCGGGTTAAGCTACTGAGTAGAGCTGGATTAATAGTTATTTAATTACTTACTGTTTAGCCGTCTAGCAATCGATTAAAATGAAGGGAAAAGACATCATCTAAAATCTTGGAATATGCAGTCACAAGGACAATGCCTCAATAAAATGTTGGCTGTAAATGTTTCTTATATTTCATGTAGTTGACTAGATATTAATGGCTTCCTGTAGCTCAGTACATATTAAGCACTTCTCAAATGTGGCAGCAGTGAGGTGTGCTCTCGTCTGTGTGATGTTTTCCAAGTTGTCCATTTATCCCCCCTCTCCTTCTCTAAACCAGGCTGGGGGACTGTCTTTCTCACCAAGATGCATGATGGAATATCTTGATCACAATCGCACTCGGTCCCCAGAGGCTGGCCTGCCGCCATGGCAACCAGATGCACTCATAGGGTCGAATAAACAATGCTTATGTAATGTCTGCAGTTTACCTGGCATTAGGCAGGGACTGCAACCTCGTCATCAGAGAGACATTACAGGAGATTGAAAAAAGGGGAAAGTGGAAATCTTCTAATCACCACGCTATATAAATGTCAAATGAGATGCTTCCTGATCACAAGCTCATTTCGGTTCATTTCTGTTGTTGCCTCTACAGGCCTTCCACCTTGGTATAAAAACTCACCATGCTTGGACAAACCCTTATTTTCCTTTCATTATTGAGTACATTCTTCTGTAACTGTTTTCATCCAGGAGCCATGACCCTGCCCTGGTTCAAAATTATTACAGTATGAAGCAATACCATGTTGAAGGAGGTTGAAACTGGAGGGCTTTTACTGCAATCCACCACTGCAGTTCAGCTAAAAGTCTGGACTTCAGATACATTACATACAAACCTACTGGCAGCATCTATATACTGTATGGTTGTCATTTTGGCAAACACACACAGTTTAATTAAAGGAAAAAATAAATAAATACAGGAACAGTAAAGGAATGCTTCTTCTCGTTAATTAAACATTTGCCCCAAATTCCCTGCTCTGCCTAATTTGGAAATACTGCAAATCCTTCTTGGAGCGAAAGGGAGCTGCAGTAAATTAGCAGCACAATATTAAGCTGTCTGCCATGGGAGGACAGTCGGCAAAGGCTAACTTTTATCTGCCAGGAGATAAGGTCAAATTGTGTTGACCCTGTAGGCTGACATCGTGGCATGTGTGGTCAAAGGCGCCCGGGGGTGCCATTGCACCCGCAAGCATCAACATCTCCCTATTTCATTTAGTTACTTATTTATTCATTTAACCCAAAAAGAATTTGATATTAAAAAAGGAGGTCTTAGAATATGCATCCTTGGCTTAACTCAACAAAATTAACATCACTAAAATGTATGATGTGCTAGCCTCTCTACTTTCCCCTTTTTACTTGTGGGAGCACTAGTCATTGAATGGATTATCCTGTGCACGTCATTCACTGTTATTCTCGACTGGTCTTGCAGACATCTAGTAAAATTGCCATCGAAACAGTAGCTATTGCTGCTAGCCTGAAGTGCTCAGGTTGGCCCGGCTGGTTAATATTACAACTTTTTTGGAACTTTTCTGTAGTGAGCTAGCCTGTCTAGCTGTATTTACATTATAAATGAGTGCAAGCTTTCCATCTTCAACTGTCAATGTTTGGGCACGCCACATTAACAAAGACGGAGCTGTTGACAATGATAATTTCGATCGTCTGTTTGAAATTGATTGAGTGTAACTTTTGTTAAAGGAAACATTCGGCCAGAGTCTACATAGTTATAGGCCACTAAACACACAAACAAAAACAATAGGTTCAGTAAATTGTCCGTGTGAAATTATGTGTTGATAACGTAGTGCTTAAAGCCTATCATTAATCATGTAGCATACTTTTTAGTTTGGCCAGAGCAGAAAAGGCATGTGCACCACCAGGCAGGGGTTTTTGTTGAGAGTGGATGGTTAGAACTTCCAAATTCAAATGGAAGTAATTTTTTTTTGCTTCACCTAATGTCATCCTCACCTCAGTTTATATCCAGGTATTCTGGTGAATTCAGTGCCTCGGTGGAGGTATTCTCTAATAAGGGGCCAGGCACCATATGTGCGTAGGCACCTATTGTATTATGTTAGTTATTTTTCTGCCGTGGGAGTTTATGGCAGCCCCAAGAACCGCTTGGTAGATTTTTGTGAAATTTGACGAACTGATATATGACAGTGCAAGCTATAATCACACCAAATTTGGGGCTAGTACTTTTGGCTGTAACTTTTGAATAGTTTGGCCCAGGATAATTATTCTTTTTCCTCTAGGTTCCTTAGGTCTTGCTGCATTCAACACATCCAGCCCTGTTAATTTGCACCATATTGGATTTTCCGCCATTTAGAATTTTATGAAAAACACATTTTAAACATATCCTCATAGTCTGTTGACTGGATCACCATGAAATTTGGCATGTATCATTTTCAAAGTAGGCTGACCAAAAGTTCAATGATATTTGCTAGGTCAAACAATATGTGTATGTCAGAGCCTGGAGAGAAAAAGTGTGTTGGAGGTGCCACTGTACGCCATGAGCTGAATCGAATTAGTTTGCCATAGTGCTTGGCCCCTTCTTTGCTGCTTGCAGATATACAGCATTTAACCTTTTGGCGGTTTTTTTTGTTGGTTTTTTTTCCATACACGTGATTGGTTGCAGTGTTAAAGAATAGTACTAATTTTGGTAGTGTTTATTATTTAAAAGTAAAATGTTTTGTAGTTTCATGTGATTTTGGATTTTATTATTTAACAGATTTGAATAAAATGGAACAATTGAAAAGGCAGATTTGATTACTATTGATATGCCCTATAAAATAGCATGGTAAATAATCCACAATTTGAATTAAAAACTAATTAATGCTGTAAAGCTGTCTCTGCAGTGTTCTTTGTGAGTTCAAGATAACATAGGGACTTCCTGGAAACTGGATATATGTTGGAAATGTTCACCTTAACTTTCCAAACATTCTGTGAATGTACAGAGAAGCCACATGACTTTGCTGGGATTCGTTCATAACTACAGGGCCACTGAAGGACATGTTCGCTAAATAAAAAGTATGCCCTCAGAATACTTTTGCTTTCCTTCAATAAAGTTTCATTGTGAACAGTTTTGCATACTCCTGTTTTTGCTATGGCATATTAAATATTTTCAAGTCAAATCTCAGTACTTGAGGTTGAACTGTAAACGCTAGTGTCAAGCAATGGAGCAATTAATCAAATTTTACTTTGAGTCGGGTCTGAAATTCAAGGACATCGTGCCAGCGCTCAGATCATCATCTTAACAAATGACAGTTGAAATGGTCGCTTTTGTCAATGGGGACTTTTTCAGTAAGTAAGGGATAACAAGAAAAAATACTTTGCCTTCCCTTGCAACACTTTTGCAAAAGTATTTTGAGGGAAGGCAAATCATTTGTGAGGGAACAGAAAAAATAGCCATTTTTATTTCTCTTTTGTATCCCTCAGGGGTTCTTTACATAACACCTGAGCTTGGCGCAATGATTTTTCTGCTCATTTGGGATGGGCCTATTAATATCACTCTGCATTACATATTGGGAGGAAATTTGTAGATAATACTTTGTTTAAAACAAATGAATCCCATCCTGTGCACTTTCCAATTGACACCAGCCTCAATCATGTGGTTACTCAGTATAATCTGTGGAAATAGTGTTCCAGTAAGCATGGTATTTACTCTCTTATCTACAGCTTGCAGTTCTGCAGACTCATGAAGCATCTTTGCTGATGCTAAGGACTGAACTGCATTTTGGAGACCTACGGTGCGCCATACCCAGTGCTGATTCTCATCCTCACCCAGCCTTGTGTGCCACAGCTAACCAGATTCAGAACAATAATTCAGTTAAAGCCACTGTACAGCTCATTCAGAACTGTACAAATTACACTCTGTCCCAGAAATCGTACGTAGTTTCTTGTTCCAATGCTGGTGTGCTAGATATCATAGTGTTGGACTGTTTGAAGGTCTGAGCATATTGGATAAGGGAGTACTACATGAGACAGAGGTCTTCACACCATCCCCTCAGGTCTTAAGTGCAACTCCAACAGTCACATTCTGACAGTACAGTGCTCTTGGGGATAGTGTCCGGGTCATTAGGCCCAATCTTTCTGCATAATGTTTGAATCATCCAGGCGGAAATATTTTAGATACAGTGTTTGAAATGTGCTCCATTTGTACAGGGTTTCTAAGCAATCAAACCACTGTTATGTTGCCATGCAACTTCCTGAGCAATCAAAAGTATTTTTTCATCTTCCTTATTTGCCAGATTTTGTCATGTGACTTCCTAAGCAATCAAAACAGTTTATCATGTGACTTACTGAACAATCAGAACAGTGTTTCATGTGCCTTCCTGTCCTGCAGGATACAGCTGGCCACTGCCTCCCACTCTCTGCCCCATCTGGATCTACCTGGATGTTCTTTTCTCCACGGCTTCTATCATGCACCTGTGCGCCATCTCCCTGGACCGCTACATTGCCATCCGCAACCCAATCCACCACAGTCGCTTCAATTCCCGCACTAAGGCTTTCCTCAAGATCATGGCCGTCTGGACCATCTCTGTGGGTAAGGGGCACGAGGCAACATGATATCATCAGTGTGTGACCATCTCTAAGTATAATGGGCTTGGTCAAACAATGTGATCAGTGTGTGTCCATCCCTGCCTTGGGTTTAATCAATATCACATCTTCAGTGTGTGACCCTCTTTATGGATAATTAGGGGTTTGTTTGTCATTTATATTCTGCATAATTTTGTGCATATTTATGTTCTAAAGCTTGGGCTTAACAGTCTGGGTTTAGTGGCTTTTGTGCTCGACCAAAAGTCATTCTGGCTTCATGGTTTAAATGTGTTGCAATAATAAATTTGTTGACAGACATGTAGGAATTAGACAGAGAGTAACAAATATAGAGGGGACCACAGCTGAGAAGGTGCAGTAGAAGGGCATTGAACCTCAGCCCACATGAGGGGACTAGCTTATGGCTTGAAACTCAGCCACACTATTGACTACAAATCTTGCGAATACATTTTTTTAAGTTTTTGGAAATAATGCTTGTCTGAGCTTTTCCAAATCTACAGCAGATGTTGTACCATTGAGTTATGATATATACAGTATATGTAACTGAGCATTCCAAAATTGAAGAAAAACAAAAACATTCCATTCACTGTTCCTCCAAAGCCGCAGGTTAGAATTTGTAAAAAGAAAATAGTGTAAAATTTGTCAGAGGCTTGTGCCAATTGCATCATAACTGCAAAAGAACCAACTGCTCTTTAAACAAGAAAAAAAGAATGCACATAAAATGAGGTATTCTTTAGAGTATTGGTAACATACAGCAGCATATTTAAAAAGGTTTCAAAAGATCTCAAAATAGACACCACTGACAGCATGCAGTTCTCTAACTGCTGTATGTAATTTGTTTTGCCATTGTTGGATCTTTCAAACAATTTCCTGTTAGATAGTATTGACTGCAGTGCATTGTTGGTCTAGTCGCAAAAACACCACCTAAGGATATATTGAGCTGGCTAAAAGGAAAGACATTTCTAACCTATTGGATCATAAACCCCCTTACCCCTTAGGGGAATAAGGATCAGTAAAATCTATAGCAGTGAACTCAAAATGAAACACCTATATTTGCATCTTGTAGTGTAGCCTCTGTAGTTCAATTTGTGAATACTTCTATGGACATAGTCACTGATACATCCACACCTGATCTGCAAGACAAGGCTATGTGTCACAGCAGACTTCAAGCAGTCATTGCTGCAAAGGATATGCGACAAAAATCATATGCGTCAAAAATGACTACCTTCATATACATAAAATGAATATCTCCCAAGCTTATGCTGCCCTGAAATGGGGGGCTATGTATAAAAAGTGTAGTAATTACAAATTTTACAACATGGATTACAAATTTTAAATTGTGGAGTACAGAGCCAAATCAAGAAAAAAATATATGTTTTTGCCCCAAACATTATGGAGCGCACTTTATATATATATATATATATATATATATATATAAAGGTACAACTATAGTGAAAACACAATAGTGGCCTCCTGTGAAAACATTAGAATGGTATGTGTGAGAGAAAGGGGCAGAGAGGGTGAGACAGAAAAATAGGAAGGTAGAGAGAGACAGTGAGGGAGAGAGGGGGAGAGGTAAAGAGAGACAGGGAAGGAGGAATGAAGGGAAGGAGAGGGACAGAGAGGGATAGAGAGAAGAGGAGATGGAAAGTTTGTGCATCCTAGTGGTTACTTACAGCCATGGATAGAGAGGGGGCCCCTCGATCTCAACCCCTCCCACCCTAGTTCTTCCTCATCCATGATCGTATATCCCCTCCAACCCCCCCCAAACATTTTCACTCCTGACCCCACCCACCCCCCAACCCCAGGTTTGTGCTTGCAACTCTCCACCAGCAATTCTGGAGAGATCAGAAATGTTTTTGACTCAGTGAATATACACTTTGAATGCCCTGTCCACTGTAGTGGACACCTTGCATTAAATGGATATATACTGTATATATATTAGAGAGACCCTGAAACAGGATATGTTAAAGAATACTTTTTTCCAAACATCATATTTGGTTCTATATTTTGGTACCATATCTTGATATTAGTGTCCCTGTTACAAAGACCAATGCTATTAACCAGGATGAAAGCAGGGTGCTGCTGAATTCAAAAAATCTGAACAGATTAATAAATAAGAGATGTTGGAGTGCAATGAAAGTGTTTTACATTAAGCTTTTGATTAACTCCCACATACAGCCCGGCTCAGATGTAGACTGGTCTCCCGCAATGCTGGGGGGCGGGGAAGGGGGGGGGGGGGCTTGTTTGAAAGCCTTAGCATGAGCAGCTGTAACTGGCGCTCTGAAGATTTTCAAGCTTTTTAGCATGTGGTTCAGTGCTTAAGCTGGCAGAACAATCAGTCATTCTAATTGCCAAATTGTGGCGTCAGTATCCAGCTGATTGTGTCAATGACTGCCCATGAAAAGGAAATGATTACCTGGCTAATGCCGGCGAATATGTGCATGCGCGACCTATGGGGCGGGAGAAAGGAATGGTGGGTATTCACATCATGTGGAACGCTTGACGATGTTCTAGAGTACAATATGTTTTTGTAAACACATAGCTTTTTTTTGGTGGGCGGGGGGGTTTGTGGGGGAAGACTTTGCCCTGTTGATGAAGATCTTTGTAGAGGAGAATGATGCTAATTATTAGGATCTTTACTATCATCCTATCATCATTATTATTGCTATCATTATCATCATGACTTCCATTGTCCTCGGAATCTTTTTCATCGTTATCATCCTCATTTAACTATATCCAGGCTTGCTTAACTCCTGAGCAGCCTGCCTGTCCTTATTTTGTTTAAGCACTACCAGGCCAAAGTTGTGGAAGCACTACGCTCTCAAAAAGGATGTGTTAATGTTAACACCTTCTTAACAAATTTACTACTTTTGTGTCACAAATATACAATTTATATTACAAAGGGAGTCTTTTTAACACAGAATGTATTGAAATTAACACTAAACATGTTGTCCTTAACTAGACATGGAGGTGTGTTAAAAACGACAGGTTATGTGTTGTTTTTGATAAATCTGTTTTGAGAGTGTACCACCTTTTACAGCACTGCTTTTTAAATAACAAACAACATCTCCAGACATAGGTTTAAGGTAGCCTAGGTGTTATTTTTCAAATCGAGTGCTCATGTCCTTCCATATATCACTAGCACACTGGATACCAGTGTCCAAAATCTCAGGCTGTAGTATTTTTATGGATTAATAGGAAACCCAGAAAGGAAAGCAGCATTCGGGTCAGCGGATGGGCAGGTGTCTACTGTCTACTACAGCTCAAGCTTAATGAAACAAATGCTTAGCTTAACTGTAAATGTTTCGGTACTGTTTTTGTTTTACCGGCCTCTCCTTTACAAACTTAGTCCACTTGAAAACTTAAAAATAAACTGGGACTATATGTACCTCTATCAGGAAAGGATTTTCCACTGAACATTTTGAGATGTATAGATTGATACAGTAAGGGCCAACATGGATGATTTGTGCTTGTCTGTTGCTGATGGCCAATGTTGGATCATTCTGGTTGGCTTTTTTGGTTTCCAACAACCAAACCTGTTGGTCCATTGAAAATTGTGTATAGAGACACACCAGCAGCAAAGGTAATAATACAGGTGTTATGCAACATTATCAGGGGAACAACACTGAGCAATCTCGTAAGTCACAATTACCAGGCTCTGCCTAAAACTTGGTTATGAGCTTTTCACTTTTAATATGATCAAGTTAGCACATAGTAGGGTCAATGGTCATTGGATACAAATTGGAGTGACAAGCACATTTATCAGTACCACAGTAACAAGTATAAGAAATGGGTGCTAGAACTGCTAGGTATGCTAACATTACCTTTTGTGCGTAGGAACAGGAAGTGCAGTTGACAGCTATCAGTTTTGTAGTTTCCCTGTATTCCGTTATTTGCATCACATCACTGTTCCTGACTGCTGCACATGTATGATACGAAAGAATAAGCTTTTTGGCTAGTTCACAACAACCAAATGTGCAACTACAGGCAATGCATAGCTCTTTGAAAAGAAAGTTTAAGCCAAAAAAGTTTGAAAGTTTCTGAATATTTAACTGTAATGTTAATATACTGTAGAATTTAGCTTAAAAGAATGGAATGTATTGCCTATTAGGAACAATGTTAAGTTAAAAAGATGATATATTTCTGTTTTTGTTTTACGAAGTCTTGCAGATCCCATCATTTTAAAGTTTGTTTATCTTTAAACAACACTGGCAGACACAATTTCTGCATGTCATAATTTCAGTGCAGCTTTCATGGCTGTCATAAAAGGAAGTGTGTGTGTGTGTGTGTGTGTGTGTGTGAGTGTGTCTGACTGCAGAACAATACTCCATGCAATTTGTTTTCTATGACTGGTGACTGTCACAACAGAACCACTGTGTGTGTGAGAGAGAGAGTGAGAGGGAGGGCATTATGCTCTTGAAATAAATATTAATAGAGACACAATACATAATGAACTCAAAGGGGAAACAGAAAACTCAAAGCACAAGAGAAAAAACAACAGTACATTCAGAGAGTATAGCCCAAACTCCAATTTAAGAGATAATAAATAATGTATACATCCTGAAATTCAAAGGCACAGTTTTCTCCGAGGGAAACTCCTCTGCTACAACCATGAATGTTTTGAAAGGGCCTTGACTTTTCTTGGTATTCCGGGGTATAGCTTTAACGATTGTTAATGCACTCAAAACATGCTCAAAAGATGTTGAATATGAATACAATCATTCAAATCGATGACCATTAAAACCACACCCTGGAAAGACCCGTGTATTTTCACAATTTTTTTTCCCTAAAATGGCAATATGGAAATGATAATCTGGTGAATTTGCAGGCCTTGCTAATGGGATCTATGAACTAGTGTGCGCTTTCTTTCGACAGTACAGGCCTACAAGACACCGAGGCATTTTAAGTGCTCCTGGCAACAGTATCCAGGGAGCCTCATTTCTAGAAATGAGAAATGTTTTGAGGTTTAGCCTAATGCAAAATATATTTCAGCTTCACATCATCTATTTATGGCTGTTCAGACTTGCTTCAGTACTTGCCCTTTTCATGAGAAATTGCATCTTTTCACAATTTCAGATGCAGCCAGCCTTTTCAAATGTAACATTTATTTATTTATTTATTTACTTACTTACTTACGTATTTTATTTTTTTACCATCACAAAAATTTGATGGGAAGCTGGGCTCTTTGGATTGGTAACTCAGAAGTTTCCTTACTAAAATCTGCAGTGTAAAGTGGGTGAAATTATTTAAGCAAGAGAAGCTTCTAGTGGATTGATTCCTATTGGATCTGGGCACCAGGACTGATCGAGCTTTACATCTCCACTTTCATTCATATCAGTCAATTTCTCTTTACTCTTTCATCATCTCTCTGTCTGTACATCTATGCTGTCTCTTTATCCCTGTGCTCAACTCTTTTTCTTTCTGTGTTTTCATTTCTGTTCACTGTCCTGTTTCTGGAACGCCAGATCCATGTACTATAAGGCAGATGCACAGTGATCTCATTCCTGAAAAACGCAGAGGTATCACAGCTACAGGCTGCCCAATTAACAGAACAGGGTAAGAACGAGGAACAAGGACAAGTTAGGTGTGATGTCACATTACAGTAAAAAATAGAGGACATTGAAAACAGCCCATATAAGAACAGCAATGAGATTGGTGAATTTATTTCTGATCACCTTATCCGCCAATCGCCATTGTCGTTGTTATGTTGGCTGTTACCAGTGTACTTCGTGATTGGTGGAGCTCATTATTGTAGAGTCGCTTGGTTATTATCGCTAATGCAATAAGGTGAGCATTAGATGTAAAAGAGTCACACTTTCTATTGATAAATCCATATATATACAATTTCTATTTTTTGTGGTTTCTCAGGGTCCATTCTACAATCAGTGTTTCCAAGAGGTAGGGAGGCAGGTTTTAAAGGGAGCAACATAAATGAAACAAAAACAGAAGTATTTACTCCTGTAGAGTAACACAGATGAATAAATACACTGACACATTGACTGATGCAAGTATTCCTTTAAAATGCTAGAAGCATGTGAGCTGAGCATTAAGAAGCCGGTTACTCATAGGCAGCTAGCTGATGCACTTTCAGAGTTCCCTCATTGAGATACCATATCTTTAATGACACAGCTAGAATTATGCCTCCCTTGCTTTGAACTCACAGTCCAATCTGTGTATCCTTATACCTTGTGATTTTATTTTGCCAGCTATGTTTTACTTAAACATTACTCTTTGACAGGCCTGTTTGGCTGTCTGTACTGCACCTATACTTCAGTCAGTATTGGTGAAGTCACAAGCAGGCACATTAACATATTTATATAATGAGTGTTTTCCATCACTACTGATTGGTGACTTTTTGTGTAAATTACCTTCATAATGACACCTTCAACAACCAATGCCAAATACTCCAACTGTCAGAATATATGAACAGTTTTTCAGGATAAAAGTTTAGCTCAAAATCACAACAGAAAAACAAGTGCTAAAAATCATCTGGTTAGATTCACTAAGAAAAAGGTCCCAAGCACAGCTCAAGCTGCTTCTTGTGCATCAGCTGCTAACACTATCCACATCATATTAATGACTTATTCGCTAAAGTATTGATGCAAACAATAGATTGAGCAAGTCCTGATTCAATAACATTAATTGCCGACTGTCATTTTCCAAGGGATCAATTTTAATTAGATGCACAAAATGGTGCAGGGTTAATAATGACTAAAATAGGAATCATTGAACCACTGATGCGATTTGTTGAATGACCAGCAAATAAACTTTTTCAATGTTTCTCAGAGCAACTTACTCAATTCTCAATTCATTGAATTTTTAATGAATATTTAAGTGAAATAATAATAAGAAGAAATTATATAAGGGGGTTTCAAACTGTTTGGTGTGTGTGGGGTGGGCCATTTGTTGTTGTACATAGTGTAATGTCTAATGCGCCTCCCATTGTCCAAAGTCAAACCTATGCCATTCCTCATTACATTACATTACATTACATTACAATCACTTACTGCAACAAACGCTCTTATCCAGAAGGAGATACAGAACTGGAAAACATCAGCGTAACTCCCAGGAATGCAAAACTGTGATGTCTCCTAGAAAGCACAGAAGTCCATTAATAATCAATGAGTGTAATGTTAACCTAACAAACAACAATTTGTTGTAACTAAAGAAACTACCACTAGACAGTTAGCCTCCTTACACAGCTATGAACATAAAATTATACAACAGGACATTGTCTTGAATTGTTACAGTATCTAGAGGGGTCAGGGTAGTCATTGTGCAACATGAAGAGGTGAGTCTTCAATCCGCATCAGAATATGGTCAGGGTGTCTGCTGTTCTGACAGCAGTGAGAAGCTCACCACCTGGTGGGGACAGAAGGTCAGGAGACATGACCTGGAAGTGCAGGGTTGTGGAATGAGGTGCCAAATTCCCAAAGGTAGCAGAACAAAGAGGTCTGGGAGGTGTGTAGGGTCTGATGAGCTTTTGAAGATATAACAGAGCTAACCCTTTAACTGTCTGATAGACTTGCACCAAGATTTTGAATGTGATGCAAACTGAAATAGGTAGCCAGTTGGGGGAGATGAAAAGGAAAGTGACATGGCTGAGTTTGGGGAGGTTGTAGATCAGATGAGCAGTAGCATTCTGGATGAGCTGCAGAGGTTTGATTGCAGAGGAAGGGAGGCCAGCAAGGAGGGAGTTGTAATAGTCCAGGTAGGACATGTGCTTTATAAATAAAGTTTGATTGATTGATTGATTGATTGATTGATGATCAGTGCCTGGGCTAGGAACTGGGTTGAGTAGGTGGTGTGGAAGGGGCAGATTCTCCCAGTGTTGTAAACTGCCATGATGTTCTCGAAAAGGAACATTTTAGAGTATTACTTCCAGATTCCTAGCAGATGAGGAAGGTGACACTCTGAGGCCATCTAGGGTGAAGGACAGGTCCACCTACATGGAGGACTTAGCTGGGAAGTAGAGAATCTAAGTTTTAGCCAAGTTGGACTTCAACATGACGTCCAACTTGAGATGAATACCAAGACAAATGTATCAGAGGGGGGAGGAGTTGTGCATCAGCATATGAATGATAACACAGGCTATGGGAGGAAATGACAGAACCAAGAGACTTGGTGTAGAGAGGAAAGAGGAGAGAGCCTCCCGTCTGTAGCCGGGTTCCTCCCGAGAATTATTCCCATTGGAGAGTTCTTTCTTTCCACCATTTGAGTGTTTTTCTTTCCATTGGGGAGTTTTTTATTACTTCAACTGCTTGCTTTTTTGGGGGTTCAGGCCATTTTTTCTTTCTGTTTCCTCTGTAAAGCAACTTTTGACACTGCTTTGTAAAAAAAGTGCTGTACAAATAAAACTGAATTGAACAGAATTGAAAGGGAAGGACAAAGACAGGAAAAACTACGGTCTAGCTGTATACACTCTAATCTCCATCCCACCCTGTTAACTTCCCTCTTTCTTTCCTTCCGACTCTAACTTGATGGTTCTGTCTTTATCTCCGTTTATTCATCCCTTCTCTCTCTCTACCCTTAGGCATATCCATGCCAATCCCAGTTTTTGGTTTGCAGGATGACTCCAAGGTGTTCAAGGACGACAGCTGCTTCCTGACGGACGACAGCTTCGTGCTGGTGGGTTCACTGGTGGCCTTCTTCGTCCCCCTCACCATCATGGTGGTGACATACTTCCTGACTATCAGTGCATTGCAGACAGAGGCCACGATGTGCCTGGACCAGCTTGTACCGAGGCCCCGCTGGGCAACGCCTCTGAGCTTCCTGCCCCAAGGTTCGTTGACTTCTGAGAAGCTGTTCTTCTGGCGTTCGCTGAGCGGGCGGGAGGTGGCAGCCCCAGCCTTTGGCCGCAGGACCATGCAGTCCATCAGCAATGAGCAGAAGGCCTCCAAGGTACTGGGTGTGGTGTTCTTCCTCTTTGTGGTCATGTGGTGCCCATTTTTCATCACCAACGTGCTGGCGGTAGTGTGCAAGGGCACGTGTGATGCAAAAGTCATGGGAGGCCTGCTCAACATCTTTGTGTGGGTGGGGTACCTGTCCTCTGCTGTCAACCCGCTGGTTTACACCCTCTTCAACAAGACTTACCGCTCTGCATTCTCACGCTACATTCGTTGCCACTACCGGGAGGAAAGGAAGTCTCTGCAGCTGATCCTAGTAAACACCATACCCCCAATAGCCTACACCTCTACTCAGCTGCCCCTGGGCCACATCACCCCCCTCAGAAATGGGGAGCCCTCCCCAAGGTTTTTGGGGTCAAATGGGTCTGGGTCCCCGAGACCTCCTGAGCACCAGAGCAAGGATGAAAATGTCAGTAGCGTTTGAACAGCTTTTTTTCCATGACAAGTGAGGACCATGGCAACCTGGCACATTCCATGTAACACAGAGAACCTTTGAATAAAGGTTCATTAGATACTAGAGCGAGGCTGGGCTTCGATACCCTAGGTAATGTAATGCCGTACTTTCAGCCCTGGAAAAAAAATTATTATAACGCAAGGAGATAAAATATTTTTTTCCTAAAGAATGACATATATGTATTTAATACTGTTTAAAAAATATTTGTATCTTCATGTTTTTTTTTACTCTATATTTGAACAGGGAGGAGAGATCTTGCACATGGATGTTTTTTGTGTTGTCTCTTTGTTTTGTTTCTTGTGCACTTTCCTTTTTCTTTCATGTTTATGTTGGTTCAGGCTCTTGTGATAACAACTGATTTCTGAGAACAAGAAAATGGGGTGAGTCAAGGCATGTTAATCTATAAGGCAGATGCACAACACACACAACTCACAACTTGCCAGACAACATCTCATCATTACCTTTTCAATTAGGCTAGATCTATGGAGGCCAGGGCCTGTGCTTAAAAATGTCATGAAGTAATATCAGGATCAGATTTCCCCTGTTTATATCCTGAGCTTATCCATTATGAGAAAGATGGATCTTTCCTAGATCATCTCTCCTACTCTCAGGTGCATCATGAATACAGGCCCAATTCTCTCTGTGTGCCTGAAGTTTTTTTACTCCCATCATTTCAGTGCAACTGAGTAGGCAGACAATCGGCCAACGACATTACTGCCAGGCAAAACAGATCGCTCTGTCTCCATTTCACAGATTCCTAATTTTTTACGAGCCGGAGCTTGGCTTGGGTGACACTCCAACCGTCCCACGGGCCAGGAGTTCAGTTTTACAGAACGCCGTGTTGTTGTTGAAACAGCTCCGCGACTTGAGGTTTTTCACCAGATGAAGGAATGATTTCTAAGGTTTCCAAGGAGAAAAGAGATTCAGCTTTCAGCGTCCAATCAGAATTTACCTTTGGTTGCCTGAGAAACCAGATAAGGCTCAGATGTGGGGGGTGGGGGGTGGGAGAGTGAGCCTTTGGCTTGCGTCTCAATCGAGCCTAAATCCTGTGTTCTGTGGGGCTTTTGAATTTTACTGCTTCAGCCTAGCTGTGACAGACCGTGGGCAGTTCTGACTCATACCCAGGTAAAGCGAGGCTGCTCTGACTCATACAGTACCTGGGGTAATCAGGGTCATTCTTACTAATGCCTGGGCCCATCTAAGCCATTCTGACTTAGAACTGAGGGCTCCCTTCCCTTATAGCTTTATGAGTTTCTCTGTGACATACAGGTAGCAAGTGCTATTTAGGTTGTAAAACATAACAGACTCTCTGTACAAAAGGGTCTTGCGTGTGTGTGTGCATGCATCCATCACATGAAAACAAGATGCCAACTGAGGTTCACACACACTGTAACTAACATTGTCTGCAGTGGCAAAAACACAAAATCTCTCACTCTCATGCATATATAAATGCACACACACACAAACATTAGACAATCTCCTGAAACAACACTGCTCATAAAAACAAAAAAAAACGCATGAATTACTTAAAACATAAGCAATGACGATAAACTTGGGTTTCGCCAGTGAGATTTGTGCCCAAAGAATGTAAACATGGGTTACAGGCTATGTCCATCAAAAATCAAGTTATGTTCCCTAATTTAATGAACATATAACCATGGGACTGTTTGGAGGCTATTGTACTGTAGCTCTAATGTGTTGCACACTGCATCATGTATATGAAAAATCCTCTGGAAATATACATGTTTGCCAGTCAAGTGGAAGTGCCTTGGGACAGGCTGTACCCTCGGTAGAGACGGCTCTCGAAAAACATCAAGGCCTGTTGGCAAAGCTCTTTCGACTTCAGGATGGGAAACGCCAGCAGGCCTCTCTGCCTGAGCGCAGTGAGCAATTTGCAAGATTTGCGAGATGGTGGAACAGATTATTACTGAAGGCAGGGGCCAAATCTGTCATCCCACGTGATCGTCAGCCCCACACTGCTCTTTAATCTCACGCAAATACCTTCATCTGCTCTTATCTCTTTTTTCTCTCCCCACCTCGAGCTGCCCCTTTAATCATACATAAATAATTCAGATATGTCATAATCTTTTATGCTCATAATTTATAACTCATTATCCACTCTTTTTTTAACAGCAGCTTGGCACATACGAAAGAGGCACTACAGTAGCTGGCACACCTCACATAATTCTCTTCACAGTGCATGCCATTGCCACTATAGGTGGTACTGTGGATTCTAAAGCGTATTCAACATAGGCAAAAAGGCTTACATTTCAAAAATATTCAATTTTTTTATTTTGAGCTACCATATATAGATTTTACATTCCCTTTAATTGTTCTTGGACTGGACTGAGAAAAAGTAGTTGGATTAAAAGTGTGAGAACGCACATAAGGATGTTGCCTCATCTGACAGGCCATCATGGCCACTATCTCCCTCCCCTTTAGCTCCTCAGTCCTATTAAAGACCTGCTTTTGTAAGTACAAAAAGAGGGATACTCCCAGTTAACAAAACATTTCAAAAATTATCCAGATTGATTCCAGATGTGTGTCAATAACATTTTAAGAATGTTCCAAAATTTGTGTTAAAATTCCATATTGCTAAATATTGATACTTTCCTTGAAAAAATTGTTGTTAGTCTAAGGCTTTAGTTGTCTTTTTACTAGAACTGCAAAATACTCAAAATAATTTTTAAGCCCATGCCTGCAATGTTCCTCATGATTAAAAATAGCATTGTGAATGCTTACCTTACTTTCTGAGAATGTTCTAGGAACTAAAAGTTGTTAGCGGGTAAACACAGGCTCAACTCCAGCAAAATGTCCCTGATCCAGCCACTGCCCCATAAAAACACTTCCAGAATGTCACCATAATGCAGAACTGCACCTTGGCCACGTGATCAGCTGAGTGTCTTTAAATGTTTTGCTAGACAAACAGTTTTACAGACGATGGAACCTGATGTCTCAGGAGGTTCCTTTTGTCTCTGTGGGGTTTACAGGTTGCAGGTAGCCCCTAAGATCTCTGTATTTGCCAAAAAAGTGACTGTTTCTGTGATAGTGGTAGTATTGTGTGTGGACCACTATGTATGTTTCTGCTAATTATGATGATGCACACATAACATGTCTTGTGTTTTCCCCTGCCTTTACCTCAGTGTACTTTGTGAACATTGTGATTAATAAATCACACTTGATTGGAAATCTGTTTGAACCAGGCCTAACCTATGTAATGTCTCATGAGCTAGGACTCCAACAGTATTTTCTTTGAGTGTTCTACTGTATGCCGCACATTACTCTGTGTAAAGGTTTGGGATGCTCTTCCCAATCAAGGGAAGTTGAGCCGCAAAATTTCTGGACTGACTGTTCAATTAGTTTCATATTTCTTTAATTACTGTTTACTGCTAGCCTAAAACTCCAGTTTGCCTACCAAGGCATACTGAATCCTGAATGGCTTAGGCTATTTGGAATTTTGACCATGAATTAAGTTTGATCTCTTCAACCGTACTGCACATAATAGGAATCGGTAACACCTTGACTTCAGTAATTTGTACGCGTGAAAGCTTGAACAGCGTTCAATTTCCCCTCTTAAAGATCGGTGGAAGATCATCTGAAGAATTCTTATCGGGTGCTGCTGCGGGGATTTAATATGGAATAGCTTCAGTTCCCTGCAAATGGAGCATTTGGCCTCAGGACACCGGGGTGCGTGCATTCCCCTTCGACAATGTAATCAGACCGTGTTGAATTTCATATTGAAATTCTAAAGCAGTCATATTTTAACTTTAAATGTAAGATTTGCGACGGGTGAGAAAGGAGATGGTTGAATATTACGTCTGTAGACGAAAACATAGGCAGATTTTATTTTTAAAACAGTGTTTAAACTGGAGTGCAATGAAAGAAGACGCTTCTTTCTATCCTCTGAATTTGGGCTTTGATCCAGTTCACTGGGGGGTTTTCACATCTCTGCAGTTTTATTTCTCTGATGTAGTTTCACTGGAATTTTTCGGAGATTTAAATTAATGGTAAACAAGGTTTGGAGGACTTTAGAAATGATAGGCGAAGGAGAGGGAGGCTTCTTAAATTCTGCAGGAAGTGATGTTCTGTCAAACAAAGACTGCACAATAGGTCCATGTACTTTGTCTCGTACAGCTTACAACAAGGTCAGACTCTGCATTCAGTGTGTACTTTTTAAATATTTAACAGCAAAGGGTATTTATAATTAATATATCATTTTTTATTTTTATTGTGATATAACTGCCTGTCCATTGAACAGTTTACATTTGTGAAAGTTTTCTATTATGACTATGCCTTGTAGAAACAACATCCTTTTCAATGTTCACATTCTATACTTTTTTCAATATAGGGTTAACATTACCACATCTGACCACTGTACTGAAGTAAACCAGCAGGGTTGTGTGCTTTGCAGGAGCACACAACAAAGCCTAATAGAGAATGGAACCTGCAACCTTGTGGTCTTCATGTCCCAGCCTTCCTACCCTCTCTCCCTTCCTCTCTCTCTCTCTCTCTCTCTCTCATCTCAATGCTACAGTGGTTATTCAGCATTAATATTAACCTGTCTTGGTGTTAGTCCTCCCATGTTTTTCTGCATTTCTCTCCGGTTGAAATTCCTGTTGAACAGAATTATGTCAGACAGATCCCCCTCACTCTTTCCCTCTCCCCCCCCCCCTTCTTGTCTTTCCACCCTCTCAAAAACACTTACACTTACATACAGTCTGTTCAGATTTTTCCCGTTTTCATTTGGCGAGTTCCTGAACTGTTCAAAGTTTTTATCTTTATTTAATAACCTTGGAAAATATGTGGGTCTTTTTGGATCTCCATTTATGTTTTGTTAAATTTTACTTGACAGTTTGGATGTGAGGTACTGTTCTATTTAAAATGATTGTGTGTTCTTTTGTTTGGTAATAAAGTGCAATAAAAATAAAAGTCTGTGTGCTGCTGAAAAATAAATATGAATGGTTTGACTTCATTCCAAATGCAGACAGCTTTTAAATGTAATTCATTTCTGAATTACAGCCTGATGAAGACAGGACAAGGTGGCACACCATTACCTTTTAACTCCTCAAATCAAAGGTTGTCAAACTTGGTCCCATGTATCCTGTGTATGCTAGTGTCTGTTACAATCAATCACTTGATCAATTTATGTTGCTATAAACATAAAGTTCTTTTTGTACTTATTGTAACATAATTCGATTTCGATTCATTGGCATTTGTTTTGGCTCTGTCCACATTTTTCCACAAATGGTTTGGTTTCAGTTACCTGTTCTCCACATTTTTAGTACTTTAGTACTTTGACTCTGCAGACTTCACATTTCAGGCTCTAATTTATGAAAAATATGTCTATGCTCGGCATTTTCTTCTCCCATTTATTTAAAGGCATACTATGCCCAGCTCTTGCTTGTCCACCTGTATGTGTTATTCCTTTTTTATTCTTTCTTTTTTCTTTGTGGGCTGTATCTGAAATGTGTATGGATAGTCCACAGTGGTGCCAATCTGGCTGGTGGCTGGTCAGCATTTAGTAACATTAGGAAGCTGCTGTTACTAACTAACATAATTCAATTATGTTTGGCAATGTAAGCTGGCTGGTCCAAGAATTTGCTATGGGTCTGATATTTTACAAAATAACATAACATTTAATCTAAATACATTACCGTTGTCTAGACTGAAAAGGGATAATATTAAAGATTAGACTTGATATACTGTAGTTTTTATACTAATATTAGCTTTGCTTGCTAGTTTGGTTTTATATAGTCAGATGCTGATAGTTACACAAACTTGTTTGCTTCCTTAATTGTGTCAGCAAAAGTGTCTGACTAAAAACCATTTAAATCTATTATAATTAGAGGTTGCAGTTACATTTTAATGAAAAACCAGCATAGACTGGAGTCCCCAACAAATGAGACTGAGAACACTCACCTTGTTCTCAACAAACTGTAACAGAAATATTCAATGTTATTGAAAATGTCCTTCTTTTTTCAGTGTGCATAACAAAATTCTCAGTTAAACCAACTCTGAAAAAGTTTATTTGAGTCCATTAGGGACTATATGTACTATATTACAGTTAAAATCAAAGTTGCTTTAACACTGAGTTACCAGAATAGCCAATGGGGAATCAACATTTCAACTTGCTGAAGGGGCTGACAGTCTTCCAATAGTCATTATTCTGGATAATTTCTAGTGCTTACACAACACCTTCTGTTGATCAGTAAGCAGAATGAAATTGGAAAAGAACTGCAGATAAAGAAATACTGCTGGGAAAAAACCACAGAAAACACTAAGGCAAACAGTGACAGAAAACAGGATAAAAGCACGGTGAAACTGAAGAATGCACCAGGGCCTTTTCTGTGGCACATTTCTCCCTGCAAGGAGAAGACTCGTCCCCTCTGACTCGTCTCAGTCTCTCTTGTAATTTGGCCCTTTGAAGAAAGGGCCTTGGAGACTCTCCACTCCTCCACCCACTCTTCACTGGAGTTATTTAGATGATCAAATTTCCTGATTTTCACAGGGAGAACATACATGTGTGTGAACATACATGTTTCAGAGTTACTGTTTGTCCATTTAAAATTAGAATTATTTTTAAAATCTTGATGCCTGACTCTGTGTGGGTGTTCATAAGGGAAACTAGAGGTTTAATAAATTCCTAACTCGGCCAAAGCAGAAGTCCGCAGTATCTGCGGTCTGTATTGGCTGTCTGCTTGCAGAGGTGAAGTGGGGAGAGAAGCATGCGTGACTGATAGGATAGTATACACCGCAGCAGAAGCCTTGGCCTGTTAAGCCATGTCATACAGAAGCCAGGTTTCCACAGTGTACTGCTGTCTGAGAGAAGAACTGAGAAAAAGAAGGGATGAAGGAGGGATGGGAGGAGAATAAAGAAACAAGACTATTCACTATTTTATTTTTTTGCATTCTTTCTTTTAAAAAAATATTGAATCCCAACGTGGGGCTGAACATGTCCAATTCCCACCCTAATTTGGAATGTCTAGTTAGCCATTTGCAACCACAGCCTCATTCATGCAAGACCCACTGCTGATTTGGGAGTGTAGACACCCACTGTTCTCCAACAAAAAACACGTGGTGTCACCAGCCTGCTTCTTCTTACATCACATCCCTCAGCCAAGCTCACATACAGTGGAGTCGGAGGAAGACCTTTCATATGCGGCTTTGGCATGCAGTCCACAGGCACCCGATTGACCAGCAGGGTGTTGTTAGAGAGGGGTGAAGAGTGTGTTAGAGGAGGCTGTTAGAGCGTGGACCCAGGGCTGTCTTATCCCAATGGGCTACGCGGGCTGCTGTCCAGGAGCCCAACACTTCAGGGGACACAGACCAAATGTGAAAATGTTAAAAGTGTTATTAATAAAATAAAGATATTTAAAGACAGGCTAAGCAATTTTTGTCCTTTTGGCATTCCAAAGTATTAGCGTGTCACCCTGAAAAAAAAATGTGGGGCTCGTTGCAATTGCTTATTTTATCCGACCTTGTCTCCTCGGTCCTTGCCTGACCTGGAAATCGATCGAAGTCCGCAATCTTCTAGGACATTCCAGCCCATTAAATTCTCTTTGAAGGAAGTAGGAGCAAGGAGCTAGGAGGTTCCGGGAGGACACTTGAGCAAGGAAACACGAGCGCATCCTATAAATGATCAACCTGTGGATCTCCCCATCTACCATTTCTGTAATTGACGAGCCCTCAAACTGATGCTTGACCAAACAAGGATGTTCCAATTTGCCTATAATGTGTTTCCTCAATTCCTATGCCCTCACATCCTTTCCTCACTTCCTTTTGCACACATGTGCACACATACACACACACACACACACACACACACACACACAATGTGTTTGCATAGCTAAGGAGGATGAAACTGTGGACAGTGTACAGGGCCCAGCCTGTGCAGTATCACAAAGGCCCTGTGTATCAGCATGTCTAACACAGATGGCGGGGTTTCAGCTGTCCAGCTGAACTATAAAGGAATAGTATGTGCAATGTGAAAGTATGTGCTACCTTATCATGCTCTCATCCTATACCGAGACAGGAATATGTCAGCTACCACCCAAGTCTCTGGGCCATTCCATGATCTTTCAAGGGCCACACCCAGATCACACTCAGCTGAATTCAACAAAATTTTTATATCTCTTCAACATCACAGCAGAGCAGTCAATTCTGTCATATATCAGCGTTAATGGCTAAGCAGAGGCCCATAAAGTGGGCAGCCATCTTTACCGTTATTACTATTGCCACAGTGCCAAAGCCGGTCCAGCCCTGTCATCATCTCCTGTGACCCCCCTTTCCCTCATTTAGAAGAGCTTTCCAGCATGGGTTACAGACGAGCTCCTTGGCTTAATCAAATAAATCTGAGTACTGAGATTCTGGGGATCTGATAGCCCCCATATCAGCACCCCCTACAAGTAGGGCCCCAGTGCTCTCCTTTTCCACTCATCTCATCCAGCTAAATCCTGTGTTTAGTGTTGAAAGGAAAAGCAACAATGTGACTGCCTGTGGCAAACTCAGTCTGCTCAACGTCTTTAGTCTGCAGACATCTGAAATCTACAGGCTCAGTACAGCCTGATGTTCAACAGCTTGATCTACTCCAGTTGTTTTGCTTGCATTGTCTTGTACACTTCTGTTGATATGCAATGACTATATATAGTTTTGACTATATATAGATATAGAATTTTTAAATTTTTAAATTTTAGTTTGGTTGGGGGTCCCCAGTTCAAAAGCAGTTGAAAAAATTAAAGCCTGTGGTATTCAGATGAAATTGTTTTGTACCCCGACAGCAAAAAAAAATGCAAGAGGTATTGGTCATTTGAGGGCCACGTTTACTGCATAATTAAGATGGATACTGCATTTTACAGTTCAACCAATCAGACATTCAACCATTTTGTGGGCTGCCAATCAGAAGAACGTGAGGTCAATATCAGTACAGAATAAGCACATAGTACACCAGCTCTGTTTACCAATTACATACTTAGTATCAAAAGGCAATTTTTATTATTTTCATGTGAAATTTGTCAAAGTATACACCTTTATCTTGTCTTGTAAGGGGAAAGGTGACTGCACATGGTCTGCAACACATTAATGCTAGCCTATGTAATTTCCATTTAGTAAATATAGCTGGATTTAACCAGTGTATAACTCCTGCCCCGAGTCAAGCGCACTCATCAATATTATTTGCTAATGAAATATTATTATTTGCTAATGAAATCAGCACAATGTTTCTTTCTTTCAAGCGAAATAACCATTTGATTCAGGAACACTTACATCATTTTGTTTTGCCAACATAATCTACCTTGAAGAGCGCCGCGATTTTTAATGAAATTGTTTTTTTTTTTTTTTTAAGTTAAGTTAACTTCACCTTCATCTCTTCTCAAACTGCGCCACCTGCCGTGCGTAGTGCGACGTTTCATTACGTTGCAGAGGGGTGTGTCTTTAAACGTGATTACGCTGATCCCGACGTTCTCTGGACCCCGGACTCGTGCAAGTGGATAAAGCCACGAAAGATACTTTTATTCTACACATTTGAAACGTGTTAAAGCAGGTATGTGCGAAACTGCACAAAAGCAGCGACACGTGTAACGTTTATTTGACTTCCTTTAATTCTCATATCTGCAAAACCGCCCCATTGCACGCACGGTGTAGGTTATGCTTCGCTAGGAGGCTAGTTGGGCGTGCAAAGCGATATGATTATAGCGCACACACCAATAATATTGAGCACACTGATTTACCTGAAATATTTTTCTGGACGTCTATTCAGGTCTCAGTTGCGCTGCCTTTATTTCCAAAGTAAGTACTGACTGGCAGCTTGTGTGTTATTGCATTCGCTTATATCATTACACAGTTTCAGTTAACCGCTACTGCTGATACATTTAGTCATTTGTGAACTCTTCGGTGTAGGTTACTGTATGTAATAGGCCCCGAGCAAGTTGGGAGTTAACTGTGGAGTGACAGCTATCGTGCTATTTTTGTAGCCATGCAGCTACGATTTACTGACTGACGTTTAGCTGTTGTTTAGAGGCAGAATGAAACAACTCATGTTGCGGAAACGATTCCGACAGGCCTGTGCAATAAATCGGCCGGTTTTTCCCTAGCAGAAGCAAGCAAGGCAATGGCTCTGACCCAAGTTTCGTCCAACAAATGCTGCGGGGGGTTCCAAAAGGTGTTTGAGCATAACAGGTAGGCTACGTTACAGAGCAGAGCGGTAATCGGACATATCGTAGGGTCTTATTTTCACTCAGTGGTTGGAATCAGATTTCAATGATGTAGATGCCTTCCAGTCACAAAAATTCCAATGCTCTGGCTTAGACAATGTACAACTCAATTTCTAGGAATCCAAAAACGCTGGACGTTCATATGCGATATTTATAGAGAGTTTTAATGTATAAATTTAATATATAAATATGTATAGACATTTAACCGGTGTAATCCTCTAAATTTGGTTTATGGAAGTAATAACCGAATAGCTTGGATCTTCTGATGAATTTCTTTCAGCTCTGAATTGAAATGCAGAATGAAGTTTGGCATCTATCTCCCGCCAAAAGCGGAAAGTTCGAAGTGTCCCGTGTTATACTGGCTATCCGGTGAGTTAATTCAAATTTAGCTTTCCAGTGTAGCGTACGGGTTCCAGAAAGGAGAGAGAGACTGGACTACTACCTTGCTTCAAGAAGGGAAAAAACCCCGCGAAAGAGCAGTCATCCAGGGTGCATCAATGCAGAACAAAAGCTCAATGCATCATTTTGAAAATTTAAAAGGGAAAGTATCTGTAGCAGTGCTGTTTAAAAAAATCCAAGACAGTCCTTGTGTTAAAGGTTAAAACACCTTAAGATTTATTAAGGCTGAATGAGTACTGGATTTGTAATCATAACGGAGTACCTTGGATTCTTTATAACATTGCTCAAGAATTGTAGAAAAGATTTGATTTATTTGTGTTCAAACCAAAACTAATTTTGTGAATACTCCGCTTTACTAATTAAAAATATTCAGCATCTGGGATATACTATATTTTGATCTGACATGACGTGAGTGTGGGAGTTGAAGCTTGCTTCTGATACACTGTGCGTCTCGGGTATAAAGTTATTTCAAATGCTGGGCTGTAGTACTCGTTGGTTTGCGTCAGGGTATTCACAATATGGAAATTCTGGGCCAGTGTAAATAAGTGATGTTTGTCTGGCCATATTGGCCTTTTCCAGTACCTCCCTGTTTTACATTAATGCACAAATTCAAACTGCAATCAAGTTTCCACATTTATTGAAGAACTTTAGGAAGGAATAATGTAACAAATTTTATTTGCGCAATAAAATATTTCAACGTGTTTATAGTTAAACAATGAGCATGAGTCTAGAGAGGTACTGAGCCTCTGTATATGATAAAATAAAAGTTCAGATAAAGGTTCAGATGCCTGTGTTTCGGGTATGATATGAGCATGACGTTTTCATTATGAATACAGCATCAGTGTTGGATCAAATATGGCCCTCTGGTGCATGCTTGTTGTGTAATCACATCGGCCATAATCGCTGCACTCAGCCGATGCCGATAAGTTCGTTTTAAGCTATCAACTATTCGACTGATACCAGCGTGGCCTTGATATTATATTCTGTGTGCAATTGTGCGAGTGTGAGTTAGTGAGCGCGTGCGTGCGTATGTGTGTGAAATATCCGTTTCTTTGATGCGCAGGGTTGACATGTACGGAGCAGAACTTCATCACCAAAGCTGGCTCTCAGCAGGCTGCTTCTGAGCATGGCCTCATCATCGTTGCTCCAGATACCAGCCCCCGTACGTGAGACCACGCCCTCTGCTCAGTGAAAGTCTTTCTCAGTCCTATTGTCCCTTAACAGGAAAACCGATGTCGAATTTACACCTTGATACACAGTGGAGCAACAAAATGTTTCCCAGAGATGATGAAATAGAGATACGGTGAGGTAACGTCAACCTCCTAATAGAGAACATTGGAGTTCCACCAATCACAGACAATGAAAGAACACACTGTGACCGGTGGAAACCTGGCTATAACTGGCCCCCTGCAGATATTACCAAGGAAGTAGGCAGAAACTGTTTGCAAATCACTATCATTGTTCTTTCGTTTTTCCCAGCTTACTCCATGATTGGTTGAGACCCTCTGTTTTCACCAGTAAGGTGACATCACAACTGTATTGACTGTCTTATTTCTATTTTGTTATCCCCGTTGTTTCCTGGGAAACCTGAAGGTGATCCCTGCCCTTCCTTTAGCTGTTCCTCCCTCTCTGTGCCTCCAGGTGGCTGTAACATTGAGGGTGAGGATGAGAGCTGGGACTTTGGCACGGGGGCGGGTTTCTATGTCAATGCCACCAATGAGCCCTGGAAAACCAACTACCGCATGTACGCCTATGTCACGGAGGAGGTGGGGCCTTGTCTCTGCAGTCAGCTTCCATGTCACAGTGTTACCTAGCAACCAAGATTGTGCCGAGACTCATTTGTCTGTGGGAAGTGATATCTGAGGGGTAGGTCTAACAATTAGGGAGGATGAATTTCCATCAAAACTGACATGTCAGTGGCCATATTGGTTGATGCCGATACCTCTCTGTTGTACATTAGAGAAGAAATGCAAGCCTAAAGTCTCCCCATTAATGGAAAAGGTAGCCGAGCTCAGACATGAGTTTGGGTGGTAAAAATGATAAAAACATAATAAACGAGGTTCCAGTGACTATGATTAGGCTACTCATTGAACATGCCACTTCAAACAGCCTCATAAACATATGCTTGCTTTCAGCTCTTATCAGCCAAGAACCTTTGCGTCTGTACTAAAGAGTATAAACATGTGCATCTCTCTCACTATCTCCCCTCCTCCCCTCCCTCTTTTTCTCTCCCTCTCTCTCACTCCCTCTTTCTTTTCCCCTGTACTCCCTCTCGCAGCTCCCTCGCCTGATCAATGCCCACTTCCCTGCTGACCCAGAGAAGATGTCCATCTCGGGCCACTCTATGGGGGGGCACGGGGCTCTGATCTGTGCCCTAAAGAATCCTGGGAAATACAAGGCAGGTCTGGTGATTGCGGTGGGAGGGGGGCAGTGGGACATGCCTCTAAAGGCCCATATTTGTGTTTTTAAAATAGAAATGTCTGTGCATGTGCCGCTCGTTTGGAGCTGTACACCCAATAGCCCCAATAGTGATGTAATCATGCCAGGATGCAGATAAATCAGTTAATCAGTGTGACTCCACCAGCCGTTTGTGCAGTGTGTGAAAGCAAACGTACTCACAGTGAACTAGGAGCACTCCAATTAAAAAATAACTGTGGGGGTGAGGTCTATGGAGGAACAGGTTTATCCTTTGCTACGCCTAAATATTGCGTAGGAAATTCTTCTTAAAGGAACCGTGTTTTTCACAGATACACACAGCACCCTTTCATTCCGTTTCAGTTTCTGATGAAGTTCAGTTTTAGAAGTGCTGGCAGAAAATCCGTGGGATAAGAAAGAGCATGGCATGTCTCCTGAGATAGGACAGAGCGCGGAGGTTCCTTCAGTTTTTCATTCAGAATGCCGTATCCCCGGAGATCATAGAACCAATTTTTTTAATAACCAGCTGGGAAACATGTATTATTGCATTATTGCTTTTAGGTGACTGTTTTAATTTCAAGGTCTTGCAGTTTTTAGTTTTATTTTACATCATCCTGTTTTTTTTTTTTTTTTTTTTGAGTTACTGCAAAGTTTTTTTTTTTTTCTATTCACTTTAGGCTACCAAATTACGTATGGCAGATATTGGGTATGTTAAAGCACTGTTGTTGTTATTGTTATCATATTGCTAATGCGTGCTCTTTCCTTCCTCCCGCCAGGCTGTCTCTGCCTTCGCCCCCATCTGTAACCCCATGCAGTGCGCCTGGGGCCAGAAGGCCTTCGGTGGATACCTGGGGTCTGAGAAGACCGCTTGGGAGGTAGGGAGACCAGTGGAGGGCGTTACAACACTGAGGCAGACTCACCAGTGCATTTGGACATTAGTAAATAATTCAGCTGGGGATACAGATCGGTTTAACAAACAAAAAAAAACTATATTGGATGAGGAGAACAGGCCGTTCATCCCTTCTAGAGGCATCATTTCGCCAGCCATCTAGAGCAGTGGTATTCACTCTTGCCCAGAGAGAGGTGGCTGTTAAAGCTACAGTTGGTAGCTTTCTCAACAGCTGCAAAGTTGTAAAAACATCTTGAAAATCAAAACATTAGCTAGCATAATACATTAACACTAGCTACATCTCCTTGACAAGCAGGATTATAGACTGGCATAGCTAACTAACGCTACACTAAACATATTAGCTCCAAGAGTCCCGGTGAAACAACAGAATCAATGTTGCAGAGCTCACCGATAACGCAATGAAACATTTTCCATTTAGTCACCCTGTTTGGTAGCTAATGAAGTGATAGCTAACATTAGCAAAATATTTTTATACATGTCAATTGTTGAACAAGGCTCCCCTCTGACCCAGACTAACAGTTACCTGATACACCTATCCCCAATTCGGTACTCCACGGGACGTTTTATAATGCTGTCTGCTGTTAGAAAGGTCCAATTGTAAAACATCCAGCAAGGCTTTCTGACACACCTAACCTGAATTGCTTCAGTAAATACCTGGCTGCATAAATGTATTGTATGTAAGCTGGCATTTTGGTTAGTTTGGTTATTTTGCGGCAGGCTTACGATGCCACGGTTCTGGCCGGCTCCTACTCCGGTCCCCAGCTAGACATCCTCATTGACCAGGGTCGTGACGACCAGTTCCTCTCTGCTGGACAGCTGCTGCCAGACAACCTGATTGCTGCCTGCACTGAGAAGAAGATCCCTGTGGTTTTCCGTCTGCAGCAGGTGAGAGCTGCCCCCTGGTGGCAGAGCAATGGAATAGCCGCAATTGTGCTTTCCCCAGGTGGTGGAGGGAGGATGTTTCAAAATCCAATGCTATAAGCAATAGCCTGGTTGTATTAACTAGGATGAATTATGCATCACACCAGTGCACCTCTTTCTGTTTTTTTCTGCACTGTTTTTGATGTAGGAAACAGCGTCTACATTTATATTTTTGGGTAGAATTACCCTAAAGTGTTAGCGATTGTGTTATAGTGAGTACTTACATGTATGGTTGAGCATTCAGAAATGTTTTAGAAAAATCAAGAATCTTAGCCTCACTGCTCTTGTTGATGAAATAATTTGGCTTTACCACTAGCTTTGGATTTCCAAATGATTAATTACCCATTATTTCTGGGGGAATCCGATGAGAGGACATTACATGAAATCCCACTCATCAGTATTTACTGTAATAGAAATGTGTATAATAGGAGTTTAATATTATTATTTTGTTCTCTAGGGCTACGATCACAGCTACTTTTTCATCTACTCCTTTATCAACGATCACATCAAGCACCACAGCAAGTACCTGAACGCGTGATGTCACACTCATGTGACAGCAGTGCTGGCCTTTTAAGTGCCTTCATTGCACAGTCCATCTCCATGACACTGATTGCAACATCATTGGTTCAGTGGCAGTGCCAGAGTTTGAGGGGTTAGTGATGGGCATTAAGGGCTCTAGAATGCACTCTACCTGGCCCATGGCTGAATTTTCTAATTAACTGAACTCTGGCCAATCCGATTGCTCATTTGCTGAGCATAGTGATTTGATTGTATGGAAATTGGCAAAATCATATAGTCCTTGCCCACCACTAGAATTGCCTGGCAATTATGTGCTCCTAAATAAAACTTTGTGATTGGTTAATATTGTGTGGTGTCATTTTCGTGTTGTGCTGCTGATTGGTTGGTATGTGTAACACGACCAGGGCACAGCTGGTTGTTCTGGTGACTAGTGCCAAAGAACTTTGAGGTCAGGGTGATCCTTTGATGTTCAGAAAACAGAAACGACAACATTTGCGCTTTATACAAACAATGGATTTACTGTTACATTAATATTTCCTCTGCAGTTATTTACAGTCATTAAGGCAAAGAATGAACATGCATTTTAAATCACAAGTCCTTATAAAACAAACAAAAAAGTCACAGGAATAAAATGTATAACAAAATATCAAACAGTATTTATTTTACAGTTACAATTGAAGCATACATTTTAAAACCCTTAATTTAAAAAAATAACATTCATTCCACCTATGAAGATCCACAGTCCAAATATAATATTTATGCAACTCATGAAACAAGAAAAATGCATTTAAGAAAATGACTAAACCTTGCGCTCCAAAAATGTCCAAACGAGTCAGTGTGTTTCTCGAGACGGTTGCAAACAAAAAGCCTGCGCTCAAATTGAAAATATTTAAATCATAAAAAACATCTTGGCAGAATTATGCTACAGTGTACTTAATCAGTTTTGGACACACATCCTTCTATAAATATCATTTCTAATTGAGCTCTTTTAAGTTAGTGTTTTTATTCCTTCCGGCTTGAATGAAGCTCATCTCCCAAAAGCAGGACTGAGGCTGCTTTTGGGAGACGAGCTTAGTGACCTCTCTCACTTACCCTCAACCTTTTTCCTCCTCCACCGCTGAACTATTTTGCCTTTTAAACAAAGCACATTTTACCAAACTGTTATGGAGTATTTAGCTGTTAATTAGCGAGGCTCCTGTATTGTGGGAATGTGGAAGTGTCATTCTCTCTGTGAGGCCGAGTATACGAGACACTCCCTCATATGTAATGACAGTACTTTGCTTCAACACTAGGTGGTGCCAGTGGAAATTCTGGTTTTGTTAGAACTGACATGGAAATGCACATTAACATTGTACCCCTTTGATTAATGTTGTTGGACTGTTTTGTAAAACCTGATTCAAAATCTATGACCAAATTGTCAGCAAAAATAGGTGGTAATAATTGTGATGCTGTAAGAATTTATGTGCAAGTTAGTAATAATGAAATGAACATAATTTGTTCTAAAAACAATCTACTTGCACAAACCCTCATCACATTACAAGACCATTTCACCATTATCCATTTAAACTAAATCATAGATAATTATTTCAACATATAGTATAGTTTTTTTTAAAACTCATACTTTTCCACAATGGACTGAGCAATGCCTTATTCAGTGTGTTCTATAAAGGTAAATAGATTTTTACTCTCCTATCAGTGTTATTTAAAAATAAGTTTCTTTATTTCTTTATTTTTGGCAACTAACAAATCAGTTTTGTGAAAAGATTAGCTGCTGAATCTCAAAAGTGGTTGAAGCTATATTTATAAGCATCTCTACACAGTAAGATCACACACCCCAATTCCCCACAAGCGTACAAGCACACAGACATGTACATGCGCTCTCACTCTCTGTCACACACATACTGCAGTCTCGTTATTTCTGAATGGTCTGCTGTCTCTGTGGAAAAACAGATACATTATGTGCACATGCAGCAATCAGTTACTGAAAATTCCCCCTCTCACCCGCACATGGGTCACACAAACTGAGGTACACGTATCTTCCATCTCACGCAAAACTTCCAGATATTCTGTGCAAATGGTGGGTAGTTTTAATTAAGCAGCTGTACTGTACTACCCTGTAGGAATGTCCCGTCTTACTGCGGAAGTTAAGCAGGGCTGGGCTGGATTAGTATTAGGGTGGGAGATGTGGGAACCGTGTTGCTGGGACCACAGACGATGGCCTTCTCTCTGTTCTAATCATTAGTGATCCTGTGACCCTTACTGCCAAAATGTAGTGTTGGACATGTCAGTGATGTCGATGTGCGATTAAAGTTTTACACATGTTAATGCTGTGTTTATGCTGAACACATGCCAGCATCGGGCTCTGGATGCACTTTGATAAACCCTGGCAGAAATTGCGCAAAACCATTAACATGAACATTGATAAGTGATTTGTGAGTAGGATGTCAGATGGGAACTCCCTGTCCACCTACTTTATTCAGCTGCTCATAGACTGCTGTTTGGACAGTAACAGTAGGCTGGTCCAGCTAATAAAATACTAACGTGCAAACTCCTGCTTTACCCTCTCTTTCTCTCTCTCTCTCTCTCACACACACACACACACACACACACAAAGACCCTGACATATGTAATCCCACATAGACACAATGACATAAAAATAAGAAAAAATATTTGCAAACAACTACCCCTCCCCACACTCCCCTGAACAGAACACCACAACACCACTGTAGTTTAAGTCCAGAAGCACGCAAATCCACTCCTAACGAAAACATAACTTTCTCACAGCACTGTACTTGATGTCTGAGCATCTCTGAAAGATTGTTACGTGCTGGGGGCCAAAAGAATTAAAAACATTTAACCTCACAGAAAAAAAAAACAACTATCAAAATATATTAACTTGTATTCTACAAAAAAAGGGGTTTCTTACATTGTATACAGTAGCTACATCATTCATCTTGTTGGATGAATTTACAATAAATAAATATAAATATAATTAAGGAAGATCTGAGAAATATACAGGATTCATTATGGTCATAAACATGAGGCCAGTATAGAGGACATTTCTCTCTGTTATACCAGAAACTACACTCTAGATCCAAGTTAAATCTGAAACAATTGACAGTGAGTGCTTGAACATGTTACCAATATACTATTATGTGGGGGGGGAAAATACAGTCCCTTAAAAGCAAAAATGTTTTCGGAAGCACACATTAATTCACTTTGACTAAAGGCATTTCAGTAAAACACTTTTCCTGTGCATCTCTGCCTGTTATGCTCTCAGGTGAACAGGGCCTGTCTGATGCATGTCTCGTCCACCAGAGCTTGGACGGTGATGCACACTTTTCCCAAGCCTTTCTCCTCAAGAATGTGATGGGGCAGACACAACTTGTCCTATAGCAAAGGGGGAAAGACAGACAGACAGCAAAAGAGAGAGACGGGGAGGAGAAAGATGTAGATGGAGAGGGCAGTACAGAGAACATCATACATATGGTAATCATAAAAATCATACATATGGTACAAGCAACAAGAACCATGAGAACATAAACTGTGTGTGTGTGGGTGTGTGCATGCATGTGTGTAGGTGTGCAGGTGTGAGAGAGACCGATAATAGCCATAGAGCGCCTGTGGCCATACCAATACCTGGCACAATGTCCCAGAGATATAAAGCACCTGAAAACTATTGTGTGACTAATTTAGGTCAGACAAACAAATACCCACCATTAGTGCAGACCCTCTGTGGTGTCTTTTTTCATTAAAACAAACTGAGTGTGTTGCAGGCACAGCTGTTAGCCTAATGAGGCTAGTCAGGGCCAGCCACGCTGCATAGTCCCTCTGTGCTTTTCCTGCAACGGCCTTCCGCTCGCACAACAAACCCCTGCAGCGCACATTGCGAACACAGGCGCCCTCCGGTGGACGTTATGAACAGAAATGCCCTGCAGTGAACATTATGAACACAAGCGCCCTGCAGTGGATATTGTGAACACCAGCGCCCTCCGGTGGACAATATGAACACAAGCGCCCTCTGGTGGACATTATGAACCCAAGCGCCCTGCAGTGGATATTGTGAACACCAGCGCCCTCCGGTGGACATTATGAACACAAGCGCCCTCCGGTGGACATTATGAACATAAGCGCCCTCTGGAGGACATTGTGAACATAAGCGCCCTCCGGTGGACATTATGAACACAAGCGCCTTGCAGTGGATATTGTGAACACAGGCCCCTGTTTGACCTGGCCTCACTTGCCCTTTCACATTTTCTTTACACAAAAGACCAGAAACTTCAAACACCAGGCTTAATGTTCCTGCCCTTTCTTTATAAAAGCAACCAATTTCAGCCCTAAAAAGCACTGGAGTTACAGTACAAGACAATGGTCATTTTAAATATAATAAATGTATAAATAAAACCCAGCATCTAATTCACTAATACTCAGCTTTGCTTGTGATTGTGACATAATGATGGAAAATTCATAAATCGAGTACAGTAGGGGCTCCCAAACTTTCTGGATCCATGATCTATGTAGTGATGATACCCTCTCCTTATTAAGGTGTAGCCTGACATAAGTTCAAATACTGATTTGTTTTTAAATACATTCATTAAATATATGTCGTATACTTTGTCCATGCACTGCATGGGCAGTTTTTGGTGTCACTGGTGTGAATACCTGTGGAAAGTGTATTATATAGATTAAATTATCTACCATTGGATCCCTACCCACAGTTTTGGTTGGTTGTAGTTCAGTCGCAGCAGAAGAGAATAACTGTACACATACCAACTCAAAATAAAGCTAAGATGGAGTACAAATGCAAAGTTACCATTTATTCACTGTGCAATTTAAAGTATCCAGATATACAATCATAAAAAATACCAGTATCACAAAAAGGTTCTGTGCTGATTGTGGGTTAAGCTGAAATGGAGCAGGTGGACTGATAGCATAAAATTACCAGGTTGACATGGCAACAAGTCGAGCATCTGGTGTGGCTACCAGCATTTAAAGGGTAACCAATCAAATGTAAAAAAAAAGAGGTAAAGTGTTCCACCTCCGGGGTCACATCTGGGGCATCATGCTGAGTAGATTCTGCACACATTGTGTATTCATTACACAGCTTAATACTGGGATCCCCAAATTTGGTTTCTTGAAGTTGTGAGGTCCTTGGCAGAAATACATATTTTCCACTTAAGAATAATGCTAAAGCTTATATTTCTATATTTCATAAATAACACAATTTGACTTCCAACTTTGGACATAAGATAAACTTGTTTTACAATAAAGCCTGTTTTACACATCCTTGTTAATAATCATCATGACCACTGTAATCTATCACATATTTATATCATACAAAATACATAGATATACAGATGGTATTTGTTAGACATGCTTCTATGGCCAAGTGTGTAAAAGTGCCATTGTACTGCAGCCTGTAAGTGGTGTTGGCTAAAAATGTCAAACACTAAGCATTTTTTTTTTGAAGTAGGTAGCCATAGGCATAGTGTAGTACATATTAGAGGTCCTTGTTATGGAACAGAGGGTGGGGAACCTTGGTCTAATGTACAATACCAGACAGCGAAATGAGAGATTTCCAGATCAGTTCGTTTCTGTTGTCTGTGCTGGAAAACGTAATTCACACCGCATGACGGCCAAAAATGAGATCAAACGCCGAGTCGTTTCTGTTCACAGCCTGTGGAGACCGAGTTGACACTGCGTGTATGTGGGAGAGTTCTCATCCTGCTTCAGCACGGACTCATTGGAGAGACAGGGCCGCCTTACTGTACACGGTGCAGTCCGAACGACTGAAAACACACGCATTTATGACGAGGAGGGAGGGAGTGTTCTGCAGCATACATTCACAATATCTAAGCCCTTTATATGTACTCTCAGTCATTAATTATGTACAGCAGCTAAGACCCTCTCGTTTATCAGTCATTTAGCTATCAAATTATGTAACACTGCAACATTGTACAATTAAAAAATCTATATAAAAAAGTCTTCATAAAAAGGAAATTATAATTGGCGTAGAGCTAACAGTACAAAACAGGACTGAATACGGGTGTGAGCTCATGAACATCCCCTGTCCAGAACCCCTAATATTCTGGTAAGATAAGTGACTTTGTGAGGATAGGAAGTGAACATGGGATTCTGGGACAGTGAGGATCCGAACAAGTAAATTATCTCCTGCATCATGCCCAGTCATTGCACCTCTTTACACTAACCCACATGTGCATCTGCATGTGCAAAATATCACCCACTTTACTTACTCTTAGGATTAGACAGCAAAACGCTAAGATTATATTGAACAGAATCTATTATCCATTATAAAAAAGAGATGTAATTCCTTTAGATTTAAGTTGTAAATGTGCAACAATGAGACCATACATTATTATTGGATCTGTGCCCCACCATTTGGGCCAGCCATTTACTTTTGTGCCATATTTTGGAGGGATTCAGTGAACTATATCACATTCATTCTGAAAATCTAAGTAAAGTACATCTAATCTGTTAATCTGTTAATCTGCGTTATTATATGAACTGAGAACAGAACCTGTTGAATTCTAATTATTTATTTTGTAATGAATTAATGGAACCTGTGAATATGATTTCTTAAACAAGTAAACTGGCCAATAAGAAGTGCAAATGTATGTTTACATGTCTTTGCATGCATAAGTGTAGAGACCATGTTCTTATCGTGTAAATATACATAAATAAAGCTTAGTATCTAAATGCAAGGTGTGTGCATGTGTGCACACATAGGTGCACATGGTACATTCCTGTCTCTCCCAAATGAATTGCTAACACCCTCCTCCCGTTGCCGCTACCTTGTTACAACCTTACAGCAATGCTGGGGCAGGGGGAAAAAGAAGAGAAGACAAGAGAGAGAAGGAGGAGTACTGGCGGCAGACACCAGCTGCAGGGGCAGTGTGATGTTAGCTCACTAGCTCACTCAGACTGTACACCACAAACAGCAGGATCAGACAGAAAAGGTGCAAGAGGCTGGAGCCAATCAGATCCCAGAATTGCCAGGCAGGGGGCGGGGCCTGTGTGGCGGTGACTGCCCCCACGCTCCCGACCCCGCCCTCCCCAACAGCTTCAAGTGCCACCAGGGCGTGGACGGTGTTCCGGACGGGCCGCAGGTTCGACTGCAGGACGTCGTACGCTGAGCACAGGGCCGACTGCGGCAGTCGGGGCAGAGAGGAGGAAGAGGAGGAAGAAGAGGAGGAAGATGAAGGAGAGTAGCCGTCAGCAGACAGAGGGGAAAAAAACAAGACAGGAGATTAAAACACTGGGGGGGGGGGGGGCTTCAATGAGCCCCAGAGTAAAGGTAGAGGCAATATCACCGAAGAGATGCCAACAGCTGCTTTTTGAAAGAGAGAAGACATAAACGAAGAATTCTCTGGGCCTAGCAATGCCCATCCTTCCTTTTTTTTTTACAGTGAAAAGCTAGTGGGAGCAATATTACCTCTACCTCTGTTTTGCTCCCAGTATAGAATGTCTAACTTTCGTGTGTTCATGCTTATTGCTGCAATCTCCACTGTCAATTCAGAAGCTCTCTGAAACAACCAATTTTAGTGACTGCTTAGGTTCACATCGCAGTCCACAAGTTAAGCTCACAGACATAGAGAAGGACAGGTTAATGTGGAGTTTGAGCAGCCTACCTGTGGATGCCCAGATGAGGTGGCCCTGGAATGTGACAAGATCTCAACATCTTGCCAACTGAAATGCCTCAGTGTTTAACTGGCTATGGCCAGTTATTATGCATCGCCTCTTTGGGGAGCCGTACCATGCCATGAGACCAATTCACAGTAGAACTGAGCCTTAACAGGATGAGTTACCCAGCAACACTCCTACGTTACACACCTGAGTACAGGTGTAAGCTGACTCAGTGTTTGCTCTGAGCAATTGGCAAGCAACTGCAGCTTAGCTTCCTATAAACGGATGAACAGTCACTAGTCGCAGCTCCAAAGCTGCTTGCTCTTCGTTTACTTTTATATTTTACTTTTTGACCATGTTTTCACATTATTCAATTGGCTGCTATTTCTTAACAACTAGCATTAGAACTCTGGTGCTATGCAACTGTGAAGGCTCTGTACATTATGTAAGGGTGAGGAACTGAGCAGGATGACAGATATTTACAAGAAATTTCACAACTGTCAAATTCTCTAGAAAGTTTGGGGCATTAAAAAAAATACATCTCTCTTTCAGAAAGCAAGGGGTGCCATGGAAACATGTAAGGGTGGGGGTGGTGGGGAGTGGGGTGGTTTCTGTGAGCGACAAGAAGCCAGGCTGTCATATGCAGCACTACACAGGTGTGCATGGAGACATCTAGAAGCTGTGCTGAGGCTAGGACCAAGCAGGAGGAAGCAAGGCAATTTAAGCTGAGCACAAAAACTCTCATACATATACCAACTGTGGGAAAACACTGTACACAGTGACCGGCAAAGCAGAGGGCAGTCTACATTAACAGCAAAGCTACAGTCCAGTCTACAGTATCAGCATGGCTACAGCACAGTCTACAGTTACAAGGACGCTACAGCAGTCTACAGTGAAAGCTAGGCTCCCGTCAGACAAGCTCCTGGACAAAATCATTAGTCCCAGCAGGCTGGCCAGATTGACCTAATTCACAGCCCTGCATTAATCACCAGCCACACTTTACACAGTTTAATGGAGGCGGACGCTCAGTGATGAACTGCCTGTCACTCTTTGTTAACAGCATTCATGTCTGTCATTCTCCATTTATCTCTATGGAGGATGTTGTGAAGGACTATTACAGGTGAAGCTGTTCAGTCCTCAGTCTGCGCACCCTTTACTCTTTTCAAAGGGAAAAGTCACCATCACTAATAATCTATGTGGAACTGGGAAAGGCCACATGTTCCTGACTCTTCTCAGGTTAGTAGTTAAAGGGGAACTCTTATTTGTAGCATGTAATACTGTAGCCCATAACACAGAAAATGTGCAGAACTGAAAACAAGACTCTAGACAAACTTTCACTTGTGTATTAAGTACTGTGGTCATGACTTCAGAAATATAAAGAGAAGAAAATATTTGTCACCATTACACAGCATTCTCCTATTTGTAGTCCAATGACATCATCACCTCAAATGGTCTTTAGCAGATACAGATGAAAGATTTGATTCTGATAGATGAAATACAGGTGACATCAATTATTCTGTCTAACAAGGTAAGACAGAAGAGATCAAATTAGGATTCGTTTGGAGTTCCCCTGTAACACCTGCTTTATGGGCCTGTCTTCCTCTTCCCACAGGAAAAGCTAAGGTACGAACAAAAGGAGGACACGCCAAGTGAAGGGGGTGGTTTCCGAATAGACAAAACTCACTGGCCTGCGAAAAAAATCACCAGGACCTTCCTGTTGTTAACAATTAGTTAGCGCCTGATATGGATATCTGCTAGGGGTTAGACTATTATGACTAGATCTAAAAAAAATCCTGACTCCCATAAGAAAATTTACCCATAATTCATTTGCAATTCATTTAAGCACTGTGTGTATACTGAAATTACTGATACTACAATTTATCTTATGCTTCTCCTTTGTTCTGAAGAACAAAAGGTTCATTTCAATACAGTGGAAATATTGGAGAGCCAAGAAATGCTGACAGAAATGCAGAAACTCACCTCCTCATAAATGTTTTAGTTGGTCTTTAAGATTTGGGCCATCTTATACCTTTCAGATGTTCCTTATAACTCTCTGTGAGATATTATTAACCATAATGACCGGATATTCCTGTTGATTGTGGATCTATTCATAGACCTTTTATGAATGACCTTCATTAGAACATAGCCCAAAATAAACTGCCATTCCCAAGGAGCTGAGCACCATTAGAACTTCCTGTATCACAGCAAGCCCAAAATCACATGTCTAAACCCCCACTTTTTATATCAGTACAACACATACTTCCAGTTCGCATTTTCTTAAACTTTATCATGATTCAAGAAACAATGACAAACCCTAAAAAGGGGAAGTCCGATCGGTCATCTGGTTTTAAAAAGGCCCGTGTTGGCAATACTTGTGGCGCAGGCCGTAGATTGGCTGACTTGAGCGATAAGCAAGATAAGCAATGTGGGTAGTCTGATCCCTGCCTTGCCACGTTCTCAGCTGTGGTCCCTTCTCTACCAGTTGCTCTCACTGCTTTTTACCTGTCTAAATAAAACAAAATCTATGAAAGGAGGGTGCTCTCTTTTATTTAGAATAGATGTTCTGGTGCTGGGGAAAGCGCATGTCTCTGTGTCCTGTGATTTCTCTGCTTTGCAGCTGAGGCATATGATGTGCTCTGCAAAATACAGTAGCTAAGGACAGGCAGTGTTTCAAATAAATGACTGTAATATATGTATTTACATATATATTTTATATGAAATATGGGTTTCTCGGCTATTTTTTATATGGTTTTCCTCTGTGCCACCTACTAAGCCCTATGCCTCAATTAATTTGATGGTTTCTTGTAGATACACTTTTCATTTGGAATTTTGTATTTCGTAACATATGTTAGTGTATTTTGCCCATCCAGGGCTGCGGCATAAAAAGAATCCATACATGGTCACATCCCACCAGAAACATCTGCTCTGGCAGGAGCCCAGTCTGAAACAGGTCTGACCCAGGACAAAGAATGTCTGACCAAGGAATTATCTGGAAAGCCTGAGCCATGGGATGGAAATGGAATTGGCGGGATGAGGTCATCATTCTGGGAGTGGGATCAGGCTAGTGCTGGGATCAAACACTTGAGACTAACTGGCCAATTTGGTCCAGGCCTTTTTAGGATTCTGGTCATGCCTGCCACCCTGATATACCCCTCTACACACCCAAAAGAGACAGCATCATTTTGAGTGGATTTTGGGTCTAATTTGCCACCTAGATGGTCCAACATAGTTCTTCCAGCACTAGCATCTCCATAGCACCCCAAAAGTATCTTGGCTATAGTGCTATCTCTACAGTAGACGTGTTACTGAACTTGGATCAGGTAACAGCACCACAATTCTAATCCCACAAAATGGGAGCAACTGAAGCTGGGTCAGTATTGTGTTTCCTATCTACAGGAAGTATGTCACTAACCTCAGGGACGCCCAGCTTTCTGCAGGCTTCCAGGAAGTTCTCTACATTCCTCCGACACTTGGCCATGCTCAGTTTGGGCTGGTTTTTGGGGTCGGGGTGGGTCACAAGGTCACAACGTCGCAAGGTAAAAAGGAAAGAAAACCATAAAGTCAATTTGACAGTCTTAAAAATATACAACTGTATTCTGTAATCAACAACTGGACCTGTATCAAGAGAGCAACATAACTGGAACATATCCATCCCAGAGGTAGGCTGTGAACCACTATTCAGAGACAAGAAGGAAGCTTAAAATCCTGAGTCAGGTGCTTCAGACAGCTTGGACATCACAGTCTCTATATTGTTTTTAATACAATACAATTTAACTCCTTTGTTAAGAACAAAGGTGTACAACTCCATTACTAGAGGGCCAGTGCCTCATTTATAAAATGTTTTACGCACAGATACGATCCTAAAATGAATTGATTTGACATACAAATCAAATCAATTATTAATAATATTATTAATATTATTATTAATAATAATAATAATAATAATTATAATAATAAGCAATATTGTTATGGTTTCCAAACTTAAAATCAACGTGCATTTAAAAAGAAATGCTAAATCGTTCAAAGCTATATTAAGAGTGAGCAACAGAAGGCTTGTATGGATGGCTGCCAATGACATCTCCATTATAATAAAATAATAGCAAAAAATATTAAGCTCAGCAATACTGAAATGTATAAATATTGCTGCAAACCGAAATCCTGCAAGAAATCATCCTTGTGAGCAATGCAGTGAGCGTGCCGGCAATGCCAGGAGCATTTAAAAGCTGCAGTGGGCTGTTTCTGCATGACAGGACTCTGAAGAGAGACAGCAGCTCTCTCTTGCAGGGCATTGTGGGTCGCCTGACTTACCACGGCAGGCGAAGGAATGTGGATGCTGGCAACAGAGCGAGGGTGGACGTAGTTGGCCAGGTGGCACAGCACCACCCCATCCATTAGGGCACCTCCCAGGTCCTCGGACAGTACCATCTTCAGTCTGCTCTCAATAATCTGTAGGAATACGTACAGGTGTGCACAGGTAAGTACATAAGTACAGTACACACGCAGGTAAACATATAAAGCAAGGGTACATAATGGAGGGCCCATGCACTTCAGGATTTCAGCACGCTGTGTTCTCAGTTTGGCTCTGGTCCACACTGAACATTGCGATTCCATTAGTTCCCTTTAATTTCCAAGGAAAATGTATCGTGTTGAAAATTTCCAGGATTATGCAACCCTAATTCACATATAAACCGAACCAGTCAAATATAGTTACAAGCGCGACTAAGAGCACAAATAAACTCAAGCAGGGTGAGCCTCTTTTATCCCTTCTTTTAAATCTATATGGTGTTTGTGTGTGTGTGTGTGTGTGTGTGTGCCTGTGTGCAGCCAGCAGTGGTATGGTTAGAGACAGGCAAACAGATGAATTAAGAGAGAGCAGCAGGGGGTTCTGGGAAACTAAGTTCCCAGCATGCCTAGTGGGTGCAGATGGCCCTCACCTCCCTGAGCTGGCCCATCATCTCCAGCTCCTCGCGAAGCTGCTCCATCTTGCGGCGCATGGTGAACTGGGGGTCTGATGACTCCAGGCTCTTAGAGTTCCTCAGAAACACTGGGGGGGAGAGGACAGTGAGACACCCACTGCTCAGAGAAACTGTCCCATCGAGAGAGAACGCACCCCTGATAGTCACTGCCCACATACACCCCCACCCCCCAACAGAAAGACAGAAAAGAAGGTTTCAACCTGAGCAATGAAGTAACATACTTCAGCTATGCACAAATGCAAACACCCGTGTACAGCATCTAAACAGGAGAATAAATATTTTCTGTTTTTAACAAGCTACCATACTGAATTGTTGCTCTGCAGCCCCAAAATATTCTGTCAGGAGTGGGATTTGAACCCACGCCTCCATTCAGAGACCAGAAGGGCCTCTATGTAGGGAAGCATCAAATTTTGAGTCTGGTGCTTTATACCACTCAGCCATCATGACAAGACAATACTACTAACAATAGTATTGAGTAAAATTTTATTTTGATTGATGTGAAGGCATCACACACAAAGACAAGTTTGCACACAAGCACACATACTCAGTGCTCTAAAGACAATGACTTGTGTGTGCACATATTCAGTCAAATGTGATAGGCAGAGACTGATAAGTTGAAGAGTTACATCCTCCCTCTCTTATTTATACACTCACAAAGCCTCTGTATCTCTGAACCAGACTATGTACATCAACTAAATGATAAGGCAAAATGACAGCTGTGATATTCAGGTGAAAGCAGGAGGACCAATTCTGCAATCTCCCCTCCTCCAATTGCAAGTGCTCCAAGAACCAAATATGGTCAAATATGGATTCTAGTACCTTTTACAGAAATTGTGCAGTGCACAATCCCACAGAGCAAAGTTGCAGAGAGAGAGAGAGAGAGAGAGAAAGAGAGAGAGAGAGAGAGAGAGAGATTTTATCTGAAGCAGTACATATGCAGGGTTACTGATTTCATTTGGCTCATTGTTTAATTTTTCAAACACAACTGCTACAAAAACTTCTATGTTTGTCTTCTGCCTTATGCCTTTTCAGTGTATCTCCCGACATTGACCACCCAAAAGCATGAAGATTAAGCACTTTTGTTGGCCACGCAGCCAGAGCATGACAGCAGCGCATGCACTTACATCCAAAGGAACTGAAAGAAGGCAGGTGGAATAACATGAGATCTACAAAGAACTCTTCACTAACTGCGGCTGTTGCTGGGCTCTTAAAAGCACTTACAGCAAATATTTATTGCGCTAGAGTTCAGGTGCATTCATGCAGTAACTAATAAGAGTGGCACTGAGCAAGAAAATGTTCTTCCACCAGCCTTAACTGCTGTCATAGCAACCCAATGATCTAATTACCTCTTCCCTAGCCTATGGGCAATAATTTCTTTTCTTTTTTTAATGGGTAACATTATTCCTGTTCACAAACAGACCAAACATATTTATTAAATGAGCCTGCCTAGAGACAGGCACATACATGCTGAGTGCCAGGAGCAATAATTCACAGCTGAGTTCACTTTTCCAGCCTTGCAGTACTAAGTGTATCCAGCTGGGAGAGCCCTAGCACAGTCCCACATGCAAGATATCCCATGTCCTGAGATATAGAGCCCTCAAGTTCTGTATATATGAGAGGAAGAAATGCTCAGCTCCTAATAAGGATAAAATCTGGCACATGCAGCAACTCCTGGTGGGACGGTGCCCTTTCTTTTTTTGTGTCGCACAGATAAAATGAACTCATTGAGCCTACACGGCAGAGATGAGTATCGCATAGGGCACCGGGCCGAGTTCGCTCAGGGGTTATCTCGGGAGAAAATCGGAAACAGGATGTGAGTGGCAGAACAAGTCACAACACGAGAGGGGAAGGGAGAAGAAGAAAAAGAGAAAAAAGAAAGAGAGAGAAGGAGACCTCACTCATTACCCCTGTGGCAGTCGAGTCTGGCAAGACTCTACAGGGTCTCAAACCTTCCAAACTTGTTTTCGGTATTCTCTTACCGTAGACGTAACATTGCAAATACTGTGGCAACGACTGCAGCACAACAAAAACATTCCACTAATTTTAAATGGCCATTTAGCATCCCTAATCCACTCTGAACTAGGGGTGTGGGGGGGTAATTAGAGGGCAAATCTGTAACAAACCAGAGAACAAGGGGTTGTAGGGATCACATAGACACTCAGACATACACTTAGCTCAATTAAAAACTTTGCATCATTACAGAAGTTGTCCTTTCTTGGTTTCATCATCAAATCATTAACCAATTTAGACTCCAGAAACCAGGTGATGTGTGGTAGCAGTGTAAGCAACTACACTCCTGGGCAAAAAAAATGGGCCAAGCCCAAAATGGCTAAATATTAAGCTTTTAATGGTCTTAACAACAAATCATTGGTCAGAAATTAGCAAGAATTAAACAAATGCACTCCTGAGACTTCCTGTGCCACCATTTGCTCGTTTACTTTTGCTGCAGTGAACTGTTTGGGGAAGAGCTAGAAACAGGGAAATTCACTTATACAGTAGACAAATTAACATAATGTCAAATAAAAGAGTCATGTTTTGTATTTGGTTGTATATCATTTGCATGCCATGACTTCCTGATGTCTGTGACCTATCAACATCATCAGAGTCTGGATATCTTATTTTCAGATTGTCCTACAAGTGATACAAAAACTCTTTGCAATGACTGGATCTCTATGGGAATTGGGGGGTGGGGGTAGATTCAGCTGTAAATTATGCTGGTACAGTATGGAACACATTTGTTGGCTAAATGGCTTTAAGTCATCAAGGGTCCAAGGTATCAAATGAGCCTCAAACCACCGTGCTGCTGCCAGATATGCAGTAGATACTACGAGCATTGTTTCACCTGAATATTTTTTTCCATTGAGTTCAACAGGAAAATTAATCAGAAGAAACAATGTTTGTAGTATCTACTGCATATCTGGCAGCAGCACGGTGGTTTGAGGTCTTGTTCATGCGACACACTCATTTTTACTTGTCGTTGACCGATTTGCAAAATATTCGAGAATTCAGGTCCTTGGCCTGCTGCCAGCATGCACAACAAGTATTAGGCTGATCGGCCCAGTAGTATGCCAGATTAGCTGTGGACAGATACACAAACACACGCACAAACACACACACACACGCGGCCAAACGCATAATCCCCTCCAGGCTCTCACCTGGCAGAGATAATGAGTGAATGAATGAATTAATGAATGAATGAATGAATGAACACACTTACAGTATATGCACACTAGCTCCATAATGTGGGCTCCATAACGTTTTGGAAAAGACATTTTTTCTTGATTTGGCTCTGTACTCCACAATTTTAGATTTGTAATCAAACAGTTCGTATGTGCACATTCACAGCTTTTATTTAAGGGTATTTCTATACATTTTGGTTGCATCATGTAGTGGGTGGGAGGTGGGGGGTGTATAAAAAGTGCTATTTCTACAGAGTGAATGTGTAATAAAAATATTCATTACTAAAAGCTGTGAATCTGCACTTTCACTACATGTGAACTGTTTGATTACAAATCTAAAATTGTGGAGTACAGAACCAAATCAAGAAAAAATGTGACTTTGTCCCAAACGATATGGAGCTGACTATAGACGCTTTCATCGGACGCACGCGCGTTGCCAAGGTTATGCGCTTGGCCCTAAATTAACTTCCGCTCTGTGTTTGTTTATATTGGGTTGGTGTTTAATATGACACCGATTACAAACGGAGTGAAAGTTAAACTGATGAGCAGACTGATGTTGGGCTCAGGTTGTTGTGCTGTGGGGTGCAACCTGATCTCGGGAACAAACTACATTTCGAAAATTTGTAAAAAAATCCATAATTTAACTTTGTAACCCCACTAGGGAATTGTGAAACTAATTGCTTGAATCCCTGCGATTATTATAGCTGGTGCTTGTCCGTTGTTACCTCATATTTTTGAGAAATAACTGGACATCATTACCTATTAAATGTAAGACCAGTAAAAATACACATAATAAACTGTATTCGCCTTCACACATTTAGTAATACTAATACAGCCTTATTTACTATATCAACTTAAGACAAGCAACACGCTCGTAATTATCTCATCGTGACCCATTAAAGCCAATAGGGCAGACGTTGCTTCATCATTTCAAACTGCTTTCCTAACGGCTAATTTGCATACTGCGACTTGGGTTACAACCGTGAATATGTACGGATTCCTAGACGTGCTGATAGAGACCACCCTTTCTCATATTAACCTCAAATACCCACGACAGGATACTAGCAAATTTATGTCAAGTTCCATTCATTTATATGTGGTGGTCGATACACGTCCCCTTAGCAACCAAAAGCTAGCACTGGACCACCTCGGACTTATTTGCCGGCACAGAAAAAAAATCGCGAAAGTACTGAAAAAATAACCACAAGGAGGATAACAAGGACATTTTTTCCTACATAACTAAGTACAGGTTGTTACCGGTATTTCGATATTTCATATATAGCTGCAAATCAGTTTACGCTTTCCTGTCTGTCGAACGAAGGTGGTCGAACAGGTCGAACACTCTAGCACCGACTTCGTTTCAGGTAACAAACTCATGATAAGCGATAGCTAATAGCTAGCTGACCAGTAATACGCCTGCAGTAGTTATGCATTAGCTAACTAAATTGATTGTAGCTAGCTAGCTAGCTAAACGTAGCTAACATCGTATAAATTATGCACAGTCACGTTAGATCAATGCTAGTAGTTAATACGCTTTAGCTACGTTTTGAACTAACTTATGATACCTGTTTCCAATGACTTCAGTGTTACGTTGCCTGATCATTTTTTGTTGTGGTAACCTAGCAAGATGACCCAAACTATTAAGAGCCACAATGTTTTTCCAGCAATGCATGCTATACAAATAAATAACCTACAGTAATTGCATTGGCTACACATGCTGCCCACTACTAGCCCCAGTTTGTGTCTCTAATCGTCGTTTTTAAGCAATATCATAGAAAGAGTGCACTTTTTACACAGGAATGTGCATGAAACCCAGAACAGTTATGGATTATGCAAGGAATGTATGATGCTCAGCAAGGTGCAATACTGTCAACATCTGTTTCTGTCACTTGTTTTTCTGGTAGTGTAACGTTATCACATTTGAGTTTGGCCAAGTAACGGTTCTTTTATTCGACTGGTAACCTCAAATAATACTGGCTAGACACAGATTTAACTAGCTAGCTAACGTAATTTACTTGTTATTTATTTTGCTTGTTATCGGAAATAGTCTAGAGGGACTCTGTTGTTATTGATTGTTTGCGGAAGTCTGCCGGAAGTTAAGTTAGGGCCAGAACAACGCACATGCGCAGTAACGTTTGTTTATGTTGTTACCGTTGAAAGCGTCTATATATAAGATCCAAATTATACATGCATTAACAGAAGTGCCAGCATCTGCTGTGGGAGGGAGATTTGCGTTTTCTCTGCAGCGGTACCATCTATGTGTTTCCACTCTGTTAGCATTACAATGTTAATATCCATGTACTTCCTCTCCACTAGTGTTGCAGTGTTAGTATCTGTGTATTTCCTCTCAGCTTCATAGTTTCAGTATTTGTTACCAATGGTAGCATCTGTGCATCTTCGTTAGCTGTGCAGTGTTAGCATCTGTGTTTCCTCTATGTTAGCCTTGCAATAATTTAGCATCTCCGACAGCAATGTTAGCACCTAAGTATGTCCTCTCTGCTACCTTTGGCTGCTGGAGACTAATAACCAGCCTGTACGGAAAAGTGCTTCACACCATTATTGCACTTCATTAGCACATTAGCATGTGTTTCTGACACTCTAAAAGCACATAGGTTTTTGCTAATCTCACCATCTTCCATTATTATTCAACAGCATTCTTACTGAGAGGGTGGGTAGAGTTAAGATTCTCCAAACATGATTTACTGCCCTGAACTTAATAACCAGCCATGGCCAGTGTGAAACTCTGCGATTTCAGAGAAGGGAGTTACAAAAAACAAACAGGATAGAATCATTAAAATGAAGCCAAATATTCCTGCCCCCCTTGCTTTCCCAACTACGAACAGCACAGCCTCAATCTCTCCCACAATTCCCTTCTCAGCCAAGATGACTTCACACCATCTTCACCAGGAACAGAACATTCTCATCAATCCCACAATTCTCTGCTCTGCCAGGACAACTTCCAACTGTCTACAGGAGCAGAGAGACCCCAACAATATAAATAATAAGGTGATTAATCTGAATTGAAACTACAATATACTACACACCACCAATGAGCACCTATATGAACATGTATACACACACAAGTCGAGGCAAGCACACACATAGCACCGCTGTCAGGGGGGACAACCAAGTATATTGCCCAGGGCCCTGCAGGAGGAGGAGGAGGAGGGGGGGCCTAATGGTCAGTGAAATTGTGGTAAGTATTACTGCCCCACGCCTGGGAAAAATACAATAATATAGCAGCCCTGTACATACATGTACACATCTCTCTCAAAGAGTACTTTGGTCAAGTGTATAAGAGTCAGGACAGCGAAACTGGGACACCCTGACATACACGATTGCTCACTTATGTATCCAGATGGAGAAAGAGAGATCGAGAGACAGACAGACAGACAGACAGACAGACAGACAGACAGACAGATAGATAGATAGATAGATAGATAGACAGACAGATAGATAGACAGACAGATAGATAGATAGATAGATCGATAGATAGATAGATAGATAGATAGATAGATAGATAGATAGACAGACAGACATTCCTTATATCTAACCCAAGTAGTTACAGACCTATCAAGTGTAAGAGGAACCGCCTTCAAAAAAAGAGAAAGAAATTACATCAGGAAAACTGGGCCAAAGAATTCACTGACCAATCACATTTGTCATTCCCACCCACACAGAGGACAGAGAAAGAGAGAGGGAGAGCAACGGACATTCCTTCCTATTTGTGCTGTTCTGTTTTCCTCTGAACGAAAGAGGAGGTTGAGGTAAGGTTTGTGAGCGGGGTGGGGGGGGGGGGCTTGGGGGGGGGGGGGGGGGGGGGGGGTCAGATTGGCTGCCTGTTAAACACCCACATGTCCACCTCAGCTAAGATGTAGAAAGTGTTCTGGTGCAAAATTCTGCATTACATCTCCCAGGTTGGTGAGCCAGCTCCCTTCACCGGTCCATTAATATTATTTATTTAAACCTCCATGGGCTTTCCAGACAATTCCTACTTGAGTATAATACATGTTCCACTGTATAAAAAAGCTATTAAATGAGAACAAGCTTGTAAAAATCTATGGAGGACGTGAAAAAGGAAGTGGGGAGTCATCACATCACTCAGAGTGGTTAGCTGTGTTCGAAACTGTACATAGCATACTGCATACAGTACTACATCCTACGACAGGTAGTATAACAGCTAGTATGTACGTGTTTTGGTTACTTAAACGCACCACAGACCTGCGGCCCTCAGTAGCCTATTTAAAACATGTTTAAACACATCTAGCCTAAATATTTGTGAAATTATTAATTAATGTTTTTATCCATGGCCATAATAAATTTAAATATTGATATTGTAGCAAAACAGTTGCATGCATTTACTCCACTAGCTTTTTAGCACCACCAGAGGGGCACTTGACTAGCCTAAATGCCCCTCTGGTGTGACATTATGACAAAAATGAAGCATAGAAGTGTTAGAGGTGAATTACTACTACTACTACTACTACTACCACTACTACTACTACAACTAATAATAATAATAATAATAATAATAATAATAAAAAGAATAATAATTGCCTCTCTCGACTGTATGAACTGCGACACCTGACCGTTTTTATTTTTTTTAACAACCATAACATTGCTTTTACTGTTGTTGCCAGTCTCTGTGAGTCTCTTTGTTCCCACTCTAGATGGTTTGATAGGCACTGCACAGTACCCGCCCTTGTTCATGTGAAACACTCAGTTTTATCAGTACCCAATAGCGAAGGTTGGAAGACCAGAGTAACAGGCTGGGTCCAATCACAAGGCAGCATTGCCATAGCAATGCTGGGGGGTGTGTCTCTTTGCTGTTGCTTAGGCATCGCCATAGCAGCCACAATTATGAGGCACGTCTCTCCTCGAAGCAGGAATTACATCCACACTATGCCCCACTCCATTTCCTCTGTCTACCCCCAATCAGGGTCGCACAAATACCCTCGGGGTTCGAAATACCTGAGCTCAAAACCACATTTTCCGTCTGTCCCATACATATTCTGAATATTAAGTGACTGTTAGTATTTCAATGTGTATTCTATGTGGCGTGTGATATTGATGCGTAAGACGTACAAGATTGTAAAAGCGCTTATGAGCATGAAAATAAAACACTGAAAGAAAAGCATTTCCTCTCTCGGGTACGGGGGGGCATTTGAGACCCGCAGCACACTGACTCAGGCACAAGTTCCAGCACCACGCCCCTCCAGCGATGCGTAGCAGCCTCACTCCCCCCACCACCAAACTCTGCCCCTCTACCAAATCACACCCCAACAAGGGCAGCACAGACAGTAACCCCCTAGCCCTGGGATGGAGCCACCTCAGGGTTCACATAGGGCGGGGCTACATCCCCTCTCTTCCTCTGCAATTGCCTTACCTTGACATGGGGGGCAACCTTTGAGAGCACAACACATCTTTAACATTATTACACACCGTTATATATATGATAATAAAACATATGAAGTGTCCATTAATAGAGCTGGAAATTTAACTGATGTTAAGCACGTTACTGAACATTTTCATTCTCCTTAACCCTGATGCTGCACTGCCGCACAACTAGCTCCTTCCACAGGGGAAGCTCCTCCCATCAAAACAAAAGGAGGGAGTGGGTTAAAAGGCGTAGCTGACATTTTAACACCCAGAATCAGTTCTATTTCAGGCTGAAATTTCAGTATTACGGGAAGTGATGTGGTATTACTTAATCCCTTACAAGGAAACAGGTGAGATCACAGGAGTCCTGTGACTTCAAACTCCATCTGTTTGACTTTCAGGGGTCCAGCAGTACCAGATAACATAGCTTTTTAAAAAACATTCTAAAAATGAGTTCAGTATCGACCCCCAGTCATTAACACACAGACACGTCCAGTACATCATGGTAGACTGGTTCAACTCTGTCCACCTACTGACTGTTCATTCACTATGCCACATTTTCACAAGGTGCCTGTGCTGCTGATTAGTTATTTTGAGCTAGGACACAGGACAAACAATTGCTAACTTCCGGGACCACAACCGTGTTGAAAAACAAAATTCTTGCTACCATAACTTCATGGCAGTGTTAGAATACTGACACAATGCTTTGGCAACACGATGAGATAAAGCATGCTCTTTATAAAGGAAGAGTAACAACTTAAGTTCAGGAGGAAGGATCACACCTCAGCTCTTCCAGTTACCAAAGAAGGCAATGCATATAATATTTACTGACCATCCTTTACGGTTTTGGAATTAACATATTCCTTCTCCTCCACTTCATTTCACATCATTTCCTGTGTATTCAGATTCCTACGGTCAGGGGGACTGACCACCTGTGAGCTGGAGAGTGTTGACCCAAGGCTCCAAGCCAAACACAGGCAGCTTGCCGATCTTTGTCTGTACAATCTTTACTATAACAATGTTCTTCCAGCTCCAGATTACTAACTACTGCTAACGTATTTCTTTACAACAAATGGCGGTGCAGTGCTCTCTGCCTTAGCATGGTCAGTACAGTGTTTACAGCACTGTTAACAATTTAAATGTCACCAGAAGTCTAATGGCTCCCGTGAGACCATCATCTAACAAGTGTTCAAAAGTAACAGGGAATTCCTCTGATGGGACCCACAATTGCTGGCATTAAGTTGCACTCTTATCTCATACTTCACTAAGTAAAGCTAGCCAATGAAATATCCCTCACACAAACATGGGAATTTTCCATATTAGGTGTTTGTGTCACAGAACACCCAATCAAACAACCACACATGGAAAGCCAAGAGCACACAACAAACATTATGTCCCTTTAAAATGGCAGAAGGTATAAAAACCTCCTGATGCATCAGTCAACAGTGAACCCATGGCCACAGTCCAGACTACATATACCCCCATGTCGCACCGATGCCCACTTATGCATGCACAGACACACATATGTACAAATGCAAATATGCAGGCATTCACATACATGCACACATACACATATATGCAAACATACTCACATAAACAAGCACACACATACTGTATATACCAACATGCGCATGCACACACAAATATGCAAACATACTCATGCAGGCCGATACACACACATACGGAATATGCTAACGTGCACAAACACAAATAAATATATGCAAACATATGATTTTTTCCCCACTCCCTCTCTCTGATTGGTCACAGTGGTTCAGTGGAGAGAGAGGACCTACCACTGCTCTGCTCGCTTCCTTCATCAGGGCTACAGGGGGAGGGGTCACTATCGGCGGACAGGGCCTGTGTGAGGGGGCTGAGACAGGGCGGGGAGCAAGCCGGCGAGGGAGGGGCTGGAGAGGACACAGGGATGGGGGGTGTGGCACGTGGCAGCAGGACGGAGCAGAACAAGCCAGAGAGGTTCAAACCCGGAAACCAGAAGGAAACCAGAAAATTTGGAATATATTCAAATTTTAAATTGAAGAAATCAATCAAGTGATCAATTTATTGACAGATCAGCCCAGGGGAAAGGTACCGTAAGCATACAGCAGCAGTTCAGGTGCACATGCACACGAGGTGGAGGCAAAAACGGTGCGATTCGGTTAGATTTCACAAACACACATATGCAGGTTTACAACAGGATGCAAGCGATTCAGTGAAGTGAAGTGAATAGGTCAAAGGGACACATTGAAAGGGGTATTTAAAAAGATTGGTGTCAACAGTCATGCCACGTTTAAAAAAACAAAAAGGGAAGGTAGAAGTAGAGGCGAAAACACAGCACAAACACATGGAGGGTAAAAATAACATTAGTGCCATTTCTCAGTTCTGATTGATGACATGCTGTTAAGGTTAGCATTTAAAGCTACACTTCAGACTCCAGCTACTGCCTTGAATAAGTGCTACCATAGCTGAACACACATTAATGCAGCTACCATAGTCATCTCAGAGAAACTGAACCCAAGGCCTTCAAACACACCTCAGACAGAGGAGAAAGGAGACAATGAAAGGGAGAGAATGAGTGAGAGAGAGAGAGAGAGACAGAGAGAATGAGAGAGACATAGAGGGGGAGAGACAGAGAGACTGCTGAATTATTTGGTCTTGGACATCCGGCATGGTTTTTTTTTGTCTTAAGTTTGTCAAACCGTCTCATGACTGGCGATGCAGGTCAGTATTATAGTGTTTTCCTAATATCTTTAGCCCCAGAGTTTGTCTGTCACTCATGTTGGAAAAAAGTTCCACATGCCATGCTAGAGGAGTGATCAGACTTTCGTCTAAATTACATATTTTTTCAAAATAAATAATGGAGAAATTCTGGTGACCCTGAATGTACTACTGTTCATTTATTTTGATGCCATACTGCTGCCCAGTTGGGGGATGTATGGGGCAGAGGGGACCCCTCAAACATAAACACCCCCATTCTGCCCCATCTTATATGGCAAGGGTGGGTAATTTCTTTCCTGAAGAGACATTGTGTTTGCAGTTTTTGTTTCCAACAATTACCCTGGCTCAGTAAACAAATTAATTGCATTCACAAATGCTGGTTCATCTGTAGATTAAACCACAGTGAAAAGTTTCATATAAGGACATAAAACAGTCTTCAGCTGTTATTGCTGAGCGTATCCAGGACTGCCTTTAACATGTCAGGTCATGTCAATGATTTGTCCAATTAAATAAGTAACTGGCCTGGGCCTAGGAAATACGTCCCTCTGTGTCTCCTTTAGCACATTTATGTAAAGAGCTTTGGGTTCAGTTTCTAACAGCCAGCAACCTCCCAGAAAATGCAGCAGCATTCCTGGGCAACACTGTTATAGCACTGTTGCAACATCACAAAATGGCAGCAAAACAAATGTTCTGTGCGCACTGGAACTGACCAATCACGGGCGAACTGCTGCTGCTGCTGCTACTGCTGCTGCTGCAGCAGCATGTGGGGAGAGGGGGTTGAAGATGGAAGGGCAGGGCTACAGCCTCCCCCCTCCATGTGCAGCCCCTCCCTCCCTGCAGGTGCATAGTGAATACACTATGAAAGTGCTTACATCAGAGCCGACATCACACTGGAGACATACCACAACTGTCATTACATTCATTTTTTTTTTTTCTGTCAGAACGGTTACTTGTTTCACCTAGCTTACACACTAGGACAGTCGTAGTTTTGGTTCCTGGACAGACCCAAAATTGAGGAAGTTGCGTGAAGTGGAAGTGATGAAGATACGTGCAGTTATGTTACTGAAAAAACTGTTGTTACAGTCAGTGTTGTACAGCCAAATTTGCTACATTGTAAAAAATGTCTGTGAATTTTACAGCAAAGGTCTGTCAAATAGCAAAGGTACGAAACTGTAAACAGCTGAAATGTAAATAATTGCATTCTTTACGGTTTGTTAGCTATACAGTCTAAAACCGTATGATTAGCATGCTGTTACCTTTATTTATATGGCAAAGATTTGGCAGTTAGCAGTATTTTGCCATACAATTTACAGTGTACTGGGAGTTTAATACTGATAGTGCTGAATAATGAATAGCTAATTTTACCATGTGCACGTTTCCTAGCTAGCTGTTGAATTAACAACATAAATTTTCCTTAGCCAACTAGTGTTTGCTCACTTAATAGAGTGAGTCAATAAAATGACCATGTTATGTGGATGGTAAATGTAATAAAAGGCGTTAATGTGGTCTGTGTTGTGATGAGACGTCATGTAAAATAACCCTCCAGCTCTTGCTTTGTATGTTTTCTGTGTTGATTGCTGCACTTTCATAGTCTACTCAAGCCAGGCTGGTGGAGGTTGGAGGGTGGGGGGGTAGCATTGTGTTGCACTATTGAGCCATAACAGGAGGCAGTCGTCTCTACCGGGGGGTTCTGTTCTGGGGTTCTTCTGAGAGGGTTTCCACAGAGCTGCTCAATAACTCTCTTCTGGGCTGAGATGCACACTGCACGACTCTGTTTGCTGCCTAATTCTGAGGAGGGAGGGGGGCACAGGAGGGTGACAGTTGGGGCCAGGGTGGAGAGGCTGGGGAGAGGCGAGGTGGGGTTGGGGGAGGGGGGTGGGAGCGGAGGGAGGTGGAGATGGTGGGTCAAGGGAATAATGAGAGGTTCTAAGGGTTCCGGGGTTCTGGGGTTCCAGAGAAAGAAGCAGATATTTTAGGGGTGATGAGGGATCACCAGGGTGGTCACGATCAGTTAGATTTTGTGTGAGTGTGTGTGTGTGTTTTATGTGTGTGTGTGCATGTTTGCGTGTGCATGAGTGAGTGAGATCACAGGTGAGTTTCAATGGACATATACCCCTTCCTACACATCCGACCAACTCCTACTACCCCCCAACTACTACTTACCGGATCGGGGCCTGAGGCCAAAGGGCGCTGAGCTTGATGATGGTGACATGGTTGAATTCTTCTCTTTTCCCTGAGACGCACAAAAAACAGTACTCACAATGTCAAATGCAACCTCTCAATGCAGTCGCATTCTCACCCCTCGGAACCCAAACAGGGGGTCCCCTCCCTTCCCCTTCCACATATCACCTCCCGTGTATCTGTGACCTCTGGTCAAGTGGGTTTGATGTGGGACACTTACACCTCCTCACCTGCACATGGAGTACCCCTGGAGGGTACGGGACACTGATGCAGAGCTGAGGCGGAATTTAAACTTTACACCCTATGCACAAATCTTACACTCATCTCTCTAAACTTACACCCACCACACAGTCCTTACACTCCTCTGTCTAAACCAGCGGTGTCCAATGTGATTATGGGTTTTTATTCCAGCCCAACATTACAATACCCAATTCAACCTATCAAAGACTTGATTGAAGACTATAATTAGTTTATTAGCTGAATCATGGGCTTCAACCAATCAAAGACTTAATTGAAGACCATAATTAGTGTATTAGCTGAATCATGGGCTAGAACAAAAGCCCCCACCTGCACAACCCTTTTCAGATGAGAGACCCAGACTAAGCTAACACACCCTGTACAGAATGTTACACCCCTCTGTTCCTGCTTCCTTGATGCACTTGAGACAGAAACAGACATTCCATCACGCAGCAGTTGAGGTTTGAGGAGAGGGGAGAGTCAAAATTCCTTCAATCTCTGTGTAGTTTGTGCTGACTGGACGGGCTGTTGACATTTATTACTCAGGAAAAAATGAACAACAAGAAAAACAAAATCTGATGTTCTTAGCTCAGCCTATTATTGGATGTGAAAGAAAAAACCTGGAGACACAATCCAGTCTTGTTCTCTGTCTGAGCACAGTTCTGTTGTTCTTTTGGTACTGGGCTGTGACAGGCATAGGCCAATCACTGCCCACCAGTTTTTTCTGGTTTGTGAGTCAGCGCTGAGCCTATCAGAGTAATAGAGGATCAGAGGGGTTCACAGAGTCTGAACCAGTCACAGACAAGACGAGCCACAGGCCTAATAGGGGCTGAGCTTATAATGTTCCTTAACACCTGCCGGATCCTGTAGGACTGGTCCAATCACAGCTTGGTTTAATTATGACAATACTATAACCCAGTCAACAAAAACAGGTTACAGCCACATCAGCTCATACAGCAAGGTAGCAATATAGTAGCAGGGAGACAAAAACACTTGGGGGAAAATACAGGGCCTGCACTACTTGGGTTGGCTCTATGTTGTTGAGGAGTTTGGGAAGTGAAACAGCAGAAGATAAAATATACAGGGTTCTGTAGCTTGTTACTGGGGATTGTTGGTTACCTGGGGCGACACCTGTTTTTCAAACTGCTGGCATGCAAGTTGGGCCTCAAGCCTGGCCCTCTCTAGAATACAGTCCCGTTTCCTCTGGAACTCAAGGCTTCCATCAGAACTTTGACTCTACAACACAGCAACCATCAGAACTCTCACTCTACAACACAGCAACCATCAGAACTCTCACACAACAACAAAGTAACCATCATAACTTTTACTCTGCAACACAGTAAGCATCAGAACGTTGACTCTACAACACAGCAACAATCAGAACTTTCACTCTACAACAAGGCAACCATCAGAACTCTCACACAACAACACAGCAACCATCAGAACTCTCACACAACAACACAGCAACCATACCACTTTCTCTTTACAACACAGCAACCATCAGAACTCTCATACAACAACACAGCAACCATCAGAACTCTCACACAGCAACACATCAACCATCAGAATTCTCACACTGCAACACAGAAACCATCAGAATTCTCCCACTGCAACACAGCAGCTATCACAAATTTCACTCTGCAACATACTGTAGCTACCATAAAAACATTCTGCAAAGCAGAGAAATCACAGGCCACACAGAGACACGCTTTCTCCCCAGCACCAACACAAAATAAGCTTTTCTAAATAAAAGAGAGCACCCCACTTTCGATCCCATAGTGTTGGATAAGAAACATTTGATTGTAATGATTATTCACCATAGCAAATTCATTCCAGTTGTCTGAAAGCTGCAGCTAAGCTTTTGAACAATTAAATATAATGCTGATGCATTCAAAAGATGTGAGAACCTCTTTTACAGTCTATTATGTTGTTATGATGGGAGAACACAAAGGTTTGGTTTCCAAAATCCAATGAAGTGCAAACGATAGATATACTTTATAGACAAAAACCTTAGGTACTGTATGTGAGTAGAAGGTGTAAAAAATAAGGGAAAGGCATAGAGCCTGAGGCTATAAAGTACACTGGTAAGCTAATTCCTAGCCCTGGAGAGCCACAGGGCCTAATTTCTGTTGTTGAAACAGGAAGCAAAAGCAGTTTACCTTGATTGTGGGTTGGCCATCAATACTGTCCTGCCCACTGCAAGGAGATACAAACATTGGAAGGGTTAGTAAGGTCAACAGTCATAAGAAATTACCCACAATGGAGTGCGAGAAAAGGAGGGAGCTCACTTACTTGAGTGACTCATCTGACGTGACCATTTCCACCGGGTAAAGCTGCACTCCGGACAGTTCTGCGGGCTCACGGTTCAGCCTGGGAGAGGGGGAGGGTTCAGGTTAGCCCGGCTCCTTCACCCCAAACGCTAACCCACTGGCCCACGTTCCCCCACACAGATGGTGTAAGCCCACGTCCCTAAAGCACAGCAAGGGTGTTTTTGCCACACTTGGGACCACACTTTCAGCTCATGGGTATCCTCAATTTCACCTCAGCCCCAGGACCTACACATTCTAAAAATGCCTGGGCTCAATTAATTATGTAAAGAAGGATTTCTCCTGAGATCAGCAGAGTACAGATCAGAACATGGCGCAAAGCAGCCGACACTGAAAACATGTGATCTCTAGAGAATCCACCACTAAAACCCTGTGCACACCGTCAACATTATTTTATTCCCTTACCACTGGCTATCCCCAAGTTACTGGTAAATAAATTCCGGCCAATAAGAAACATGTTTAATTTCTGGGTTCTGTACAATATTTGGTCCACATCAGTTATCCTGAGACATTCAAACATTGATCTCTGTCAATTCCAAAATTTAAAAAAGAACAGTTCTTATTAAGATTCAATGTAATGTTTTGAGGATCCTTAAGAATGCAACAAAGTCAAGTAATAATAATAATAATAATAATAATAATTATTATTATTATTATTGTTATTAGTATTGTTGTAGTTGTTGTTATTATTATCATTATAATTATTATTATTGTTATTATTATTATATACTAATTTGACACCATCCTGGGAGGGCTGTCCCATACATACCTGTCTGGATCCTGTAACATCTCCACTGCTTCCTTCAGCTGGCTGATCATATCAACGTGGATCTCTGAGCCCTCTGTGACCTGTGACCTGCAGGAAGGAAAATATCAGTCATTTCAAGAGGTCATTTTACAAAAAAATGCACATTCACACATGCAGACCCACAAACACTTCCAGATTTGTGTGGAGAAAAACCATTATGGAATTTAAGTGCTCCCATCTTATGCCAGAAGTTTAAGAGGGTAATGTTGGAGATTAGTGGGGGTGGCAAATAAAATGAGGGTAGAGAAAAAGAAAACTTGCATGTTTGAACAACGATGGTGCACAACTTAAAAAGGAAAATCAAAATGACATATTAATGAAACATGAATATACTGTACCTGTACTGTAGTACATGCAGCTTTACCAGTACACTGAAAAGTATGTTCTAACAAAAGTGCTTCTTGCCAATTCACATGCCAACTGTCAAATACACAAGCCTTTTCCTTCAAAATGTATAAGTCGACCATTTCGTTGGCTGACAGACGAGAACTACATAAACAAGTATTTGTCCTACTCAGAATGCTCTGGGGGACACTGCTTCTTTCGATCAGGACCATTAAAGTTATCAAATCACAAAAGAAATTTTTTTTGTTGTCAACTCTTGGTACTGTTAGACACAACAATGCATATTTATTTATTTAACTGTCAGTGTTAGGTGTCTGGGTTTTCGAGTCACCATGTGCCCTTGCTATTACAAAGTTTTAAATAATACAATTGCATACATTTGATCAGCTCAGAAAGCTGGTGGGCGGCACAATTTCCACAGGAGGATGTTTGTACATGAGGAATTGCTGGCGGTAAGGGAGGCTGGCGGTGTAATGGGGGATGGTATAGTGCAGGAGCACTGCATAAACATTTATACACAAGAGCTGTGATATTCAGCCAAAGGGACATTCGCTGTGTTCTCCGCTACCACCAGCAGTTCAGGGTAGGTACTTCCCTCAGAGGGTTGAATCCTAGCCCCAGGTGACCTCTAACACATCCTAGGCAAGTATTTCCTCAACAGAAGAGTAAATATCATTGTCACCTACTCAAACAGTACTCCATTCTCCACACAATAGCCAAACCTTAAAACTCCACGACAGAGAGAGGTAAAGCAATCCAGCTACACTGGAAGAGAGAGGGACAGAGTGAAGAAAATGTGGAGGGAGAGAGTTAAAGAGATTCACTGAGATAGAGAGAACATATTATTAACCGCGTTACTGTATCGCCATTGCTCTTTTAGTTTGAAATGCACATGCGTTTGCCAGACCCAGTGCACGGATTGTGTGGTAATGAAGCAATCAAAAAATGAGAGCTGGAAAGAGAGTGATCAAAATGGAGAGTAAGAAAGAGAGAGGAACAGAGGAAAATGTGTGAGTTGGAGATAGGGACAAAGAGACAGAATCAAAGAATGTGGGTGAGAGAAAAGAGGGATGAAGGGCAGGAAGGATGGGGAGAGACAAAGAGAAATATACCCACGTCTGTTCTGAGGCCCAGCTAGTGTCTTCCTCTATCCTGAGGGGCTCGCTGAAGTCCGACGCCCGGCCCTGCAGGGGAAGGAACAACACACCAGCTGCAGTCAGGTCAGGTGATCCCCAGCACAAGCTGCGATTGGCTGATGCAAACACAGCCCCCCCCCACCCATTGCTTGTCTGTCGGAGAGAGAGTGAGACCAGTAAGATGCCCCCCTGCCTGCCCCTCCCTATTGTACTACCCCCTAGGCATACAGATCAGCCGATGCACTAAGGGCAGAATCAGGGGTGTCTCTCTCTCTCTCTCCCTCTTTCTCTCTCTCTGATTGCCTTTCCAGAATCCCTCACTGTCACTTGCACATGCTGAAATGCCCCAGGGGCTGGGTGATGGTGGTGTGTGTGTGTGTGGGGGGGGGGGGGGGGGCTGGTGATGGCCAACTGGAACTTCACGCCCCCTTCTCCACACACACACACGCACATACACACACGCACACACACACACACACACAGGCACACCATTCTAAGCTAGGAGGACAGCTTCCAGTGGGCAATGTATTTCAAATGACAACATTTGAACAGCTAACCCTGCGGTTATTATTAACCTCAACAGCTAATATTGTGTTTATTGTAAAGCACTGAGAAAACATAGTATCAGTATATGCCAGAGCATTGCATGTACTCACTCACTGACCATGACTTGCTCCACCCTGCATTATTAAGGTTAAAGCACTTTTACATTAATCTTTCAGAAGCACAGAGATTTACAGTACGTGAGAGACCCCTCCAGTCAATCGGGCCTCTGTGTATACTCTTTTAAAAAAGTTATTCTATTCTATTCCTCTCAGAACCAAAGGTTTACTATTAATGCTGTCTTCCTTATACACAGGGGTTGCAGTCTTGATTCCTGGGGGGAGGGGCCAAAACCATGGTATAGCACATGAGGTTTACAAACTTCAAGATACTTTATCTGAATTCCCCATTAAATATCTGTCTTTGTAAACAGACAGTTCATTGAAACAAGGAGCCATGTCAGGCACCTAGGATAGGCCAGGGCCTCTGTGTTGTGGAGTAACTCTTTTTTTAAATGGTGCTGGGGTCTTGCCTTGATGTAGTTGGCAAATGGTGAGGTTAGGTCAGACTGTTCCATCTGTTCCTCAGAGCCTTCACCGTCCATCCCCTGCACAGAGCTTGGCTGGGGGTCCACTGGGAGGGCTAAAATGCATTTAGATTTGTGAAACTGTACATAAATATGCTATGATATGTTTGCATATATTGATCCTAATTGGCAAATACACGTATTTAAAAAAAGAATATGGGGGTATATGAAATACCAGAACATTTATAACGAATTCTTTCTGATGTGACTCTACCTGTGAGAGCGCTGATGTGGTCGCTGGAGTCTTCCTTGCACAGGTCCCGCTCCTCGGTGATGTGAGACATGGGCATGCTCAGACTCAGGCTGTCCTCATCCGAGGGCTGGAATGACATGGGACGACCTGCTGGTGTTAGCAAACATGAACCCCAAACATGAACCCCTCCCATGTCCACGCTCCTCCTCCCCAAACCTCTAAACACAGCGGGGGACAGGCACTGATTGAGGGGAAGAGATAACGAGTGCAGGTGATGGACTGTGCTCAGGGTCTGAGGATAGTGGGAGTGCTCTGTGCAGCTGGGTGAATGGGCTGTGTATACACAAGATGGTTGCACAGGCTGTTTCATTCATTCTAGATCATTTAACAAGGCACAAGAACAGCCTCCAATCACGACTCAATTTTAAAATTCCACAAATCTTCTGCTCTAAAACTGACACAAAGCATTTTGCCGGCCCGCAGAATGTCCCCCCAATGCATAACCTTTCCTGTCAGTCAATTTTGCCTAACACATCAGTTCTCATTTGAGTCACAGCGGCACTGATTCATGATTCACTCTGGAAAGCCTGCATAGTGATCCATATAACCAGGTAGCACAATTTCAAAAAATAAAACCAAGAAAAGAGTGTAAACACAAAGACAATTTAGCACATACACACGCACACACACACACACACGCACACAGCCTACCTCAGTGGTTGACAGCCTCTTGTCTCCATTGTCACTGCCGACCCCAGAGTCTGTGTCCTGTTTCTTAATTTGCTCTATGTCCTCAGTGCTTTGGGTGTCACATGGAGAGGATTATGGGTAGGAAGGGGAGAAAGAATCAGCTCTGTTGTACTCATCCACCAACTATTCACTCACTTATTCATGCACTCACTGGCTCATTTGCCCTTTCACTCATTCAGTCACTCTCTCATAGTCACTCATTCACTCGCTATGTCACTCACTCACACATACGCTCAATCACTTATTCAGTCCCTCCTTCACTGACTCTCTTCAGGTGAGCAGTGCCACTGCTCAGCGTGTGAGTAGATCTAATACAGCACTGAGACCCAGGGGACAGGTTTATGGTCCAGGGTGGGTGGGGGATGCAGGTTGGGGCTACAATTATGAGGACAGATAGCAGTTTGAACAGTAAAATCTTACCATAGAACAAAGTGGGAAAAATTTCACTTACAACAGTCAGAGCCATGCAGAGTCACATGATCCAGATAAAAATCGCCTGCTATGTGACCCTCTGCATTTTTTGGTGTTGTGAGTGGGTTTATAGAAACATTTATAAATAGTACTTTTCCCCATCCCTGTTGTCAAGGTTGTGGCACAGGATGGCTCACCTGCCAGAGGAGGGGTGAGACAGGCCCTCCATGACGGGGAGGTAGAGAGAATCGGCAATCTTGTCACCCCGACACGCCTCCATGCTCAGGTACTTAAATATGTGCACTTTTCCCTTCATGCAGATCTGCAGGGTGGCACATTATGTTAAAAACAGCGACATCACTGCCGCTGAACATGCACAGAGACATACACGTGTGTGTGTGTGTGTGTGCGTGTACGTGTGTGCGTGTGTGCGTGTACGTGCATGCGTGCATGCGTGCGTGCGTGCGTGCGTGCGTGCGTGCGTGCGTGCGTGTGCGTGTGTGCATGTGTGTGTGCGTGTGTGTGTGTGTGTGTGTCATACACACAGACACAGTAATGCACACAGTCCTCACCTGTGCAGGTGGGCTATGCAGGGGGTTATTGTCCAGCTGCAGGGACTGTAGCTGCTTCATCTTCCTGTAGCAGAGGGGCACGCTGGTGACCTTGTTGCAGGAGACATCCAGCTTCACCAGGGGCAGCTCCGCCAGGTCTGAGTGAGAGAGAGAGGGGGGTCAGGGTGGCTGACCAGCCTGTTCACAGCATCCTCTTAGCATTAGTACAGGCTCTGAAGACTACTCTGTGTTCTCATGATCCTGCTACCATAGATCCTACAGAATAACCAGATAGTCAGCCCTGTATTTTTAACATTTAAGTTATATTTCTCTATGTGCCAGTGAAGTTTTCACATTTTTATTCCAGTTCTACTGAACATTCATGAATAGTTGTGACCAAGGATAATACAGTGATGAACCAATGGGCAAGAATGATGACTGCAGTTGCAACTGTTGTGTGATGCCCATGGTTTATGTTGATCAAAGTGTGCAGGAACAGGCCACCAAAAGATACAGATTTTAAGAAAAACTAGTCTCTGCAACCTACCATAGATAAGTGAGCAGGCAAAGAATAAATAATTTTTGGTTATAAATGATTCTCCCTGAGAGTTCATTACATAGAGGGATGTTTTTGAGGAAACAAAGGTGCAGTTTTCATTCACAGTGTTCTATATCTGGAGGTGGCGGGAGACAGAAATGTCTTTGTGACTCAGCGCATTGTTTTCCTTAAAGCTCTTTTGGAAAGGGCGGATGTTATATTGTTATTTTAAAATGATTTTTGTTTTCATTTCTGTCATTTCTTCCCTATTTATGATCCCTGTTTTCTCTGTAAAGAGGTAAGGAAGGAGGGCTCATCTTACTGTATGTGCACATGCCATAAAAATCTTGGGCAGCACTGCATAACTCCTGATATGTCAATAAAGCCAGTGTGAAATACTGAAACCCTGGGCAAGGGAGAAGGAGAAAGTCAGAGTGAGTATGAAAGCAAGTGAGATTGAGAGATTGTGGATTGTGAGAGTGAGCTATGTGGATTAACAAGCGTGAATCCGCAATAGCTGCGACCGCACACGCGCATGCATCCATGCGTGCATGCATCCACGCACACACCCTCACACAAACACGTGACCTCTTCTTTGGCTCATGACCAACCTTTCCACAAAATCTTGTGCAAATCTGTGAATCCATTCGGGAGTTATACGCCTTTTTGTGATAGGCCACGCCCATCGCCACGCCCCCTCTTGGTCAATCGGCCTGAAAGTTACTCAGCTCTACCATCTGTCATGACCAACCTCCATGCCAAATTTCAGCCTCCTGGGGCGAAAACTGTGGCCGCTATGAGGTGGGACACTTCTGTGGACCAACCGACCAACCGACCGACCAAAAGACAGAGCTATAGAGCTGCGGTCACAGCTAAAAAAAATAACTAGCAATACCTAGATCTCATTGATAGCCTTTTACAGCTCCTTCATAATAAAGATGACTGCATTCGTTTTGCAGTGATACACATTTCAGCAGATCACAGTCTGGATGGAGACCTATATCTGTTAAATTTGAACAAGCAGGCATTCTTTTTTGAATCAGATAAAAATAAGAGAAAAGAACGACCCAACTGATTCAGCATTGATCCATGAACTGAGGAAGCACTTTTGGAACACCATTTACCCATTATCACTGCAGTGGTACCTCCACAGAATTTGTGTAAGTCTGGCAGCACTGTGTCCCCCTGCCAACTCCTCCCTCCCCCAGTGATGGTATGGCTTGAGCCCACATCACATAAATGCTGACAGTCCGGCTGCACTGCCATATAAAGACTGGTCTCTCACTCGCATAAGAAGCAAGAGACTGAAAATCCTCCATGTTGTTTGTAGGGAAACAGGCAAAAACCACTTCTACAGAGATGTAGGGTAGACCTCCTTCCATCAAGCCCAGGCAGAGATCACGCTAAGGCTGAGTGCAGTGACTATGTGTCCTCATCGGCCAGCTGTCGGAAATCTCCAACCCAATCTCTGGGCCTGAGGAACCATAGACGTCACAGGTCGATTAGAATGGCTTGACTGCCTGTGCACACTTCCTGAAGGTGAGTACTGGAGAAAACATAGACGTCACAAATGTGTAATATCATATTACGTAAATGCTGAGATGTGAGCAGCTGCTGTGTTACTTTACTAAATTTCAAAGCTGTCAAAGCTGACTCTGTTCTAGATTAGACCTGCAGAAACCCTGGAACCCGATGGCGAGTCTCAGGGGGCTTCTAGCAGACAAAAACTTTATCAGATTTGTGCATATGGTGGAAAACAAAATCCCACTCCAAAGTGAAGCACCCAGAGAAGAAGCTCTGTGACCACCCAGCACCCCAGTGGAAGTTCAACACCAGATTTAAGTGTCAGTGTGGCACATTAGTTAATGAGGTGTAGTGCTTAACTCCAATATGAGGCACAGTAATAGTTCCTTACCAACAGCTATTGGGCTGCCAACATTTTACAGCAGTTTTGAAAGCTGTGCCAATGGCAGGCCACTGCTGGGTACTATATGCTTGCTTGCTTGCTTGCTCGCTCGGTAGGATTTCTCTAAGATATGTCACCTGAACTGATTCAGTAAAGTAACACAGCAGCTGCTCACATCTCAGCATTTACGTAATATGATATTACACATTTGTGACGTCTATGTTTTCTCCAGTACTCACCTTCAGGAAGTGTGCACAGGCAGTCAAGCCATTCTAATCGACCTGTGACGTCTATGGTTCCTCAGGCCCTAATGTTCAGGAAGTGCTCACAGTAAGCAGAGTGATTCTAATGAATCTGTGAACTCTATTGTTCTTCTGGCACTCACCTTCCGGAAGTGTGCACAGGAAGTTCCTCCTCACATTGAGCTCCCTCAGGGCCCGAAGCCTCCTGATGTGTCTGGGCAGGGCGGTGATCTCGTTACAGCTAACATCCTGCAGGGGGGTAACATGAGCAACAGAGTGGGTCTTAACGGGAAACTGACCAGGGAATCTCACTTTGGTTTACAGTATATAGCTTTAAGTATGTAGTATATATAGAAAATTTCATTCTATCATTTCCATACTTTTGAAGGGCCCTGAACATGTGTGCATACGCAAATATACACATACTTACACACACACACACACACACACACACACTCAAGCATGTCTGCTCACATCCAGGAAACACACTCACCAGCTCCATCAGGTCCCTGAGCTGGCCTATGGCTTCGGGAAGAGCTCCCAGCTTGTTGTTGCTGGCGTTGAGGACGCGCAGTGGAAGTTCACACAGGCAGGCAGGCAGAGCCGAGATCTGGTTCCGGCTGTGGGGAGAGTGAGATGGACAAGAAGCAGAAGACATGATGCCATTAAAAGATGCAATTCATTGCCAAGTATAGCCTTCTTCAGTTGCTGCCTAGAGGGTGCAGTGTCAATTCCCAAGCGGTGGCATTTATGATGCATATAGTGCAAAAGGCACTATAAACCCACAGTGCTTCAGTGACCCTCAGGAAGTACATTTGGAAAATATGCAGAATTTAGCCCAGAAAGGGCTCAGTGCTGCACAACAACGACATCACCAGAGACTCATCCATCATTTTTGGGAGCACTGTAGACAATCACTGTCAAACTGAATCAGAAAGAAATAAGAGAAGTAAAACGGAGTTCTCTTCTGACGTCAATTCTTATTCTTATGTGAAACACACTCACACATGCACACACATGCATGTGCGCACACACACACATACACCCAACTGCACACACACACACACACAGATCTTTGCAGATTACTGCAAATAGGTGTATTACATAAACACAGCTTTTAATCCAGTTCCACATATAAGCCCAGCACACAGAGGTCATGAAGAAGAATAAATACAGAATGATATACACACACATTCACGCACACACACATTTCAGCTCTAAGCAATCACTGCTGAAATGAAGCCTTTTGTATGGCATTTTCAGATTAAATGTGCAGAGAAGGTTTCAGCCCACATCACTGGCAATGCGCACAGGCTCCTACACAGCACAGCCTACAAACGTCTGCCTCTTGGAACCCAGTGAACATTCCAAAGCGCTGGCCACTTTGTTTTCCAGGAGGATTCCGGAACACTCCAATCTGTCTCTTGGGACAACATACTAAAGGGAACAAAGTGGAGAGGAGGGCCTTTCCTAGATTACCTCATTTTGGAATGCTCACACATTCCAAAGTCTAATGAACATGAATCCACCTACCTTCCTTCCGCATTGAAAAAGCAACACCCACCCAAAAACCCACCCAACAAAAAAGCAGGAACTTTCAGATAATTTTGATGCCCCTTTCCTTACATAATACCCACCCTCACATTAGACAGCCCTCCGACCCACCCCCTACTCCCCAACGTCATGGATATACAGTACATAGACAGGAGACATGGGGGGGGGGGAGCAGAGAACTGGATGACAGCTTTGCTGCAGAGGCTTGGCAGATGCGTCCTAAAGTTAGCATTAATGTCCCTGTGTCTGGATCAGCTCAGGCACACAAAGACAGGGAGAAACGGAGCGGTAAGTGGGACCACACAAGCTGCACTAGACAAACGCAAATGCAGCCCCACTCCCAAGGCTTAACAAATAATGCATTTGGAATCCTGACAGTGCCAGTGTGTGGTGGCCAGACCTGTAGGATAGTTTTAGGAGAGAGGGGTTCATTCCGCAGGTTTGTCTTCATCTGAGGACATCTAGAGCCCTGAATCTGGGTGGGCCAAACACTCCTTTGATGGAGAAACAGGAAAAAACCTTATTAGGAGCCAGGCGCAAAAAAGAGGGAGACCATCTTCCTCTGGTCAGCTCGGGTTAACCAACATGACAGTCCATTTTCAAGTCAGTCTGCTGTTCGAACTGAAGTTTGCTAGATCGTGGTGAGCAATGAAGGAGACTGGGCCTGGTTTGGTATTGCCACTCTGCAGTCTGCAGTATTGTGTAGTGTGAGTATTCATCATTGAATCAGGGGTTTACAGGTTCAGATCTTTAGGTGATGCACCACTGTTGTAAATGTGGCACAGATGGCACATCCAGCTGGTGTAAGATCACAAATAATCACAAATATGTGATTAGAATATTCTTAACTGAACATTTTAATGCTGATGTAACATTCACTGCTGAGAATAGGCAGTAAGTTCTATAAAGCTGACTTAGATTTTTTTTAACATTACAAAAGCCTACTCTTTGAAGGTTTAAGCTCTTATGCTTGTTGTACTAGGGGAAATGACTGCTACTTACAAATAAAAATAGAACAAAAGCTCAAATCCAGACCAAAAAGGTTTCAAAAGAAAATGAGCTCCTAAGCTGCTTAAGCAAATGTCCAGCTTTATAAGCGGACATCATGTAAAATAAGAGATACATACAGGTAGCTTAGCCTATGACAACTTCACGGTTTGGAAAAGAGCGCCTGTATGCATGAAAAATAATGCAGCATAAAGGCTGTGGGGAGCCCAAACGCAACCTAAGAGCACTGCCAAAATATGCCACAGCTCATTTAGAACAGGAAACATCATTCATGTCACTCCTACAGCCATTTCACAGTTGCAGAGTGGCTGGCTGAAAATGCCACTGGGAAGCACAGAGTCCCACAGCTTTAGGTTCGGGAACAGTCCATAACGGCAAACCGCAGGTCACAGTTGCCAAATCAAACGAGCGGCTAAAAGTTTGATACAATCCGTGGAAATCAATTCCGGTTGTTACTAAGGAAACAGACATGTGAACCAGATGCTTCCCAGTTAGAATTCTGCGTGGGCTGACGCTGTGGAGCCCTAGTGCAAAGTACTGTAACATGAGTAGCTTCTGTAATAAATATCTAGCTGAGTAATAAACTCATAGGATGGAAAATGAAAGGATAATATGTAATAATGGAGGCCCGGCAAGCACCTACAGACAAGGTGATGTCACTACACAAACAGGAAAGGTGAAGCAATATTCAAAGATGAGGACCAAAATGGTTGTATAGGGCCTTGCATGCTGTTGTTCCAGTGTCAGATCATAGAAGTTAAGCATGTTTGCACATAGGAAAAGGGTTCTAAGGATGCATGTTTGCACATACAGAGATGGTTCTAAAGATGCATGTTGCACATGGAGAGATGGTTCTAAGAATGGAAGTTTGCACATTGAGAGATGGTTCTAAGGATGCATGTTGCACATGGAGAGATGGTTCTAAGGATGCATGTTGCACATGGAGGAATGGTTCTAAGGATGCATGTTCACATAGAGGGACGGTTCTAAGAATGCTTGTTTACACATGGAGAGATGGTTCTAAGGATGCATGTTTGCACCTGGATCATGGATCATATTTATATATTTCTCTGTTAACTGAGAGGAATCAATGAAGCTCAGTTTCTATGATCACTGTAGATTTACTGGGGACACTGAAGTTCATGCAAATGCCTCCAAACTCATTGGACAGCACTTCATCCTACAGAAAGACAATGATCCCAAACATACTGTTAAAGCAGCAAAGCAGTTTTCCAAAGGAAAAAAATGGAATATCCTGGACTGGCAAAGTCATTCACAACAACTGAATCCAACTGAGCATGCGTTTCTTATGCTGAAGATAAAACCTAAGGCAACTAGCCCCGAAACAAGCAGGAGCTGAAGATGGCTGCAGTACAGGCCTGGAAGAGCAACACCAGCGACGTTATCCACATCTGATGATGTCTATGGGTCACAGACTTCAAGCAGTCAATGCATGCAAAGGATATGCAACAAAGTACTAAACTGCTTTCATTTATATAACATTAATATGCCCCAAACAGTATGGTGCCCTGAAATGAGGGGAGGGGGGCCTATGTATAAAAAGTGCTTAACTTTCTACATTGTGAAACCAAATTGTATAACAATGCCCTTAAATAAAAGCTCAGAATGTGCCCTTTAACCACACATGTTAATAATTGTTTAAGTGCAAATCTAAAATTATGGGGTACACACCCATATCAAGAAAAAAATATGTCTTAGTCCAAATCATTTGGGAATTCACAGTGTATAGTCTCTTGCTTATTCTGTCTCCTGTAATAACATAACAAATTAAAAATGTGATTTAAGGTTGGCTTTAACAGATTGATGTAACAATGCTTAGACACAAACAAACACAACGTAGGAGTACAAACCCACAAAGTACATCATTTCATGAAATTGCATCACAAAATTCAGAACTGATTTATATGTTAAATGCTGACCTCAAAAATTGAGATTGCGGTAACAAATGGGTAAAAGTCTGTTGCGCATCTCCCTACCACATGTGGATGACCTCTTTCTGAGGCCCATATGATAGACAGTGTGTTCTTGCAGGCAAGTGGCCTACTTCCTGTACCCAAGAGACTCATGGGAGTACCTAAATTAAGTTCCCAGGCACTGAAAAATACATCCCTAAAATACATCCTTACATCTGTAAGGAACCGACATCGGTTATAGCAGTGGTAACCAAACCTGTTCTGATAGAGCTACCGTCATGTAGGTTTTCAAAGCACACCTCATTCAACAGCTAGAGATCTCATTGAGCTGCTAATTAGTAGAATCAGGAGTGCTAAATTATGGTTGAAATGAAAACATAGAGGATGGTCGATCTCCAGGAGTTGGTTACCCCTGAGTTATAGTATCTTGAAATGGAAAAGCAAATAGTGATGGGACTGTAACTATGAATCCTATATGAATATGAATGAATAGGTAAGAATATTGAGCTTTAACTTACATTACTTTACAGAGAGTCTGAACATAGTGACGGGAGAGTGAGGCCTCATGAACCACATAATGGGCAAAGCTATATTCATCTGCTGTGAATCAATGACTCGCATGAGCCAATAAAGAGCCTTCGTCATTCACAGTAAAACATAATGACTAGTAAAAGTTAGCAAGTCCTTTGAAAGCCGTGGTGGCGCCAGCCATTTTCTGGTTCAAGGGGTGTCAACCACCCATCACTGTTTGGACATTGAACACTCATTTCAATGTTTAACTCTAGTTAGTGCCAGGAGGGAACACAGTGTGAGCTCTGCAGAGCGGGGAAAGGGAGGTCAGAGGAGGAGGTGGGTTTCCAGGCTGAGGAAGAGGTGGGGAGGGAGGTGGGTTTCAAGTCTGAAAAGGAGGTGCTGTCCTGAGATGTCATGGCCCTCGGAACAGGGCTCCATTGTGTCTGTGCAGGGAGGGGGAAACAAAACCCGTCTCGACACACTGCCAAATAATAAGACCACAGAGACGCCCCTCATGCACTCCTCTTCTCCAAAATGGCCTTGAGCCAGGAGAGCTGGAGTGGAACGAACAGAAAATGAGACAGAATTAAATCTTTTCATCTGCGTGTTCCTGACGAAGGGCATGGCAGGCCCCCCCATCCGTCACCATAGAGATATTAAAAGATACCAAGAAATGTGATTAGCTGCTGAAATCTTCACAGGCCCAGACAACCCATCTCTGCTGCACTCTGCCAGGCACGAATTCTGCCCCCATCATCGTTTTTCTCTGGTGAGACTGTGACTTGTTATCGGAGAATGAGAGGAGGTGGTTGTGCTGTGTGTGGCTCATTATCATTATTTGACCCAGGTCTGACATTTTCATAGAGTGCGCATACATGTGTGTGTGTGTGTGTGTGTGTGTATCTGCGCATGCAAGGCCCCCGTGTACGCATATGTACACATGCATGTGCGCATGTTTTTCTGTCTATGCATGCATACAGCTGAATGTGCTCATATTTGAGTGTGCATATGTGTGGGTGTGCGTGGGCTTAAAGAGGTGGAGGGGGGTGTCTGTCGCAGCAGGAAAAAAAGACTGCTGGTGAGAAAAGCATTAATGATAGAAAGAGATGATGGCTGTTCTCAGGTCAGCTTGGAGGTTTCACCAAGCCTAATAAACAAATATAATATAACATAAAACATAAAGAAGAGAACAGTCCATTCAGCCCAACAATGCTCGCCATTTTGCCTAGCTAAATTGTTCCTAGCGATCTGATTACCTACAGACTGTATAGTATCCAACACTGTATCAAGCCTGGTTAGGAAAATCCCCAGAGTTTCTGCCTCTACTGCGTGTCCTGGCAGGCTATTCCTCACATTGACAACTCTCTGCATGAAAAAATTCTTCCTAATGTCTGTTTGGAATTTACTTTTTGCTAATTTCCATTTATGTCCCCTAATTCTACTAACAGAACTCAACCTGAAGAAATTCTTGTGGTTCACTTTGTTAATTCCCTTTAAGAATTTAAAAGCTTCAATCAAATCACCCATAAGTCTCCCTTTACAAAGCTTGAAGAGATTAAGCATCAGAAGTCTTTCCTCATAACTTTTATCTTTCATACCAAGAATCAATTTGGTAGCCCTTCTTTAAACCTTTCCCTAAGCCTCTATATCTTTCTTGTAGTACGGTCCCCACCCACTCTGAAATGCCTCCTGTAATTTATACTGTCTTCATTTTGCTAATATGACCCTCATGTGGTACCGTATGAAATGCTTTTTGTAAATCTAAGTATATAATATCATAATAGCCATAACACTTAGTAGTTACTTCCTCAAAGAATACCAAAAGGGTTGTCAGACATGACCTTCCTTGCAAAAGCCATGCTGGCTATCCCTTAGGATGTTGTTAGTTTCAAGAAACAATTCTAACTTGTCCCTAACGATAGATTCCAGTCTTTTACATGTGATGCAAGTTAAACTGACAGGCCTGCAGTGAGGTCTCTTGAGGTCCAGTGTTTCAATGTAATGGGAAAACTGGGGGAGGGGTTGCCTTATGGAACTGGAACATGCAGTGCAATATATTGTAAATATGAGGACATTTTAAATCTTATCAGACTGCAATGTCTGAAGGCAGCAATAATTCATTTATTTGGCCGCATATTGTGAAGTGTTTATAATATGTTACACTTGAATGAGCTCTGCTATCAGCAGTTGCAGGCGGTTTCTCACACTTGGAGACAAAAAGGAAGTGCTGGAAGTGCAAGAGGCGTCAACCGTACATAAAAGGCGACAGAGCCTTCAATATTACATATGAAATGCAAACATGCAAATATCAAATACATGCATTTGAAATATGGCCCATTCATTGGTGATGACATCATTGCATGAAACACTAGCCTTCAGGCTTGTATTTAATAAGCACTGCAGCTTGACCTGACATTAAACACCTCAGGCTCTGCTTGTGCTTACTCCAAAAGCAAGGACACATCCACCCTCTTAAACCCTACTCAGCCTTCACTCAACCCTATTTGGTGTGTTAACCCTGTCCACATTCCACTCAAACTCCACCCGAACTTTACTCACAGAAACCCATTTACACATCTCCCTTCCATTGCTCCCTCATTTCCCTCTTTTATCAAAAAGAATGGATTAGAAGGGGAAAATATAATAGCGGTAATGGACAAAAGCTATTTAAAACTGATGTAAATCGGGGCTTGTATTAAAAACAAAACCAGTCGTGATTGCAGTTGTTCTTGTAACATTACCTCAGCCTACCAAGCTTGATGATGCCTCCTCTTGAACTGACCACACCCCACTCAAATCCCTGGGGGTGACACTCCTCACTCTACCATGCCCTTTTCTGAACCTAACATACAACCTCAGTCTACAGGTGCTTAAAGCATCACATTGTCTGCATGACCTTTTCGCCAAAAATACACTTCCACCTTCTTTACTGCAACAGACAAACAGGCCAGGTTTTCTTTTAAACTTAAACTGGCCAAAGGATGAGGAGACCTGCCGTGGAGATTCCAGAGATCACTGCACATCATAGAAGAGACCAAAGGGCTTGTTTAACCTAACCGAAACTATTTTTAATTACACTGTGATAATAGCACGTTCTTATCTTTAGGTAGACGATTAGAGTTCCTGTCCCAGGTTAAGGTGGTACGCTGCATACTATATAAATGCCTATACTATATAAACATAACATAAATGCCTTCTTAAAGTTGCGACTTCTTATTATTCTTTGAACAGTGGGAAGTACGCTGGCACTGTACTGATACAGACCTAGATATAATCACAATCAATATTCCCCCTCAAAAAGACAGCACAGTCCACTCTCCTTTCACTTTTATATACTTTGTTCAGACAAGGAGTCGGCAGAGAGTGTAACAGATAGAGAAGGTATCACAGGGCAGAAGGTGCCATGGTGGAGAACCCCCAGCCACGCAGTATATGGCTCAAGCATCAGCTACTCTAAAGGCTAGGCCACACCTCTCACAGTTATAGTCACAATCTTCGATGAATCAGAATAATATTTTTTTTCTTCATAATGACCATCAGTTGAATAACCCTACCCCACAGGAATCTCCAAAGATTATCCAATACATCCAATAATGATCCCATGCTCAATTGCTTTTTCTAAGTGGTCAGATATGTGTTGCAGAACAACGTAACTGAATTGTAAGAACTGAATATGAAAGTGTTTGAATTCGTTTTTAATTTAATTTAATTTAATTTAATTTAATTTAATTTAATTTAATTTAATTTAATTTAATTTAATTTAATTTAATTTAACAAAAGTTAAAAGTGAAACTTGAGTGCAATGAACAACAAATTCAATTTCAGACCATTAAATTCATTTTTTGAGCACAACACTCAGTTTAAGCATTTCAAATTCAAATTACTGCATTACAAATTCAAGTTATGCAATTCAAATTCAATTTCTGCTGGCACTGATTTCTAAACAAAATTTTCACCCAAATGCAAAAAGAGCTACTTTTTTGCTCAGAAAATGGGAACTCTAGACCACAACAGGCAGGTGGTTGTATAGTCAGTACAAACACAATACCGTAGTTCACCATTTATTTAAATGACTTTGTGATTGAAATAACTGTTGCTAGCTGGCAAACCTGTGCACAGATTGACTAGCTTCTGTTACGTCACCAGGGTAGTTTAAGTGGGGAGTCCCTTTTGCTACACCACTAGCCAAGATAAGGCATTGTGAAAGGGGTTCAGTTTCTCTGCACTTCTGCTCTTGCAGCCAGAATAATACTTTTAAGTCATCCTCCCCATGAGTCCAGTGTTATAAATATCTTATTAAACTACAACAAAATGTTGCTCTACAAGGTGGGCCTGCTCTAATGAGGTTTCTACTATTCAAGGTGGCTCGCTTTGAGGGCATACCTGAGGTCTAAGGAGGTGAGCGACTGGAGGTTGATGATGATGTCGGGGATGGTTCTGATGCAGTTGTGATAGAGGCTCAGGTTTTCCAGGGCAACAAAATGACACACCTCAGATGGAATGTCTGTCAGGCGGTTCCTGGACAGGTCTGGAGACAGAGAGAGAGATTTTAACATTGTTTTAACAAATGCTTTAACATTTCCAAACCCCTTTATTGGGGTATCCTGACAATACATTGACTAAAAATTGAGAGAGAGAGAGAGATTACGTGATAAAGCAGGAGGAGAGACAGACACATTACCACATACAGCGGATAAATTCAATCCCAAATAAAGAACTTTTACATTTTAAAGACAGCAAGTGAACTTGCTATTTTAACATATTTTTTTTCAAATAGAAATTGATTAAAATGAGCTGGGGTCTGCTGCCCAGGGGCTGCAGGCGGAGTTCCCAGGTGGGGACGTTTCTGTTGCACCCTTGAGCAAAGGGCACTACAAGCCCCAAACTGCCTAACCGACCCTCAAGTACAAATGGGAAATAGACGGAATTCAAACTATGTAAATTACCATATGGGAGTGCACTAAGCAAATAAATACATAAATGTAATTTACCCAAACTTCATTTCCCCAAACAGCAGGGATACTCTTACATGGCGCCATATCATGTACCCCACGATGTCATGCAACTGCAGCAACCCAGAACATGATTTTAGCTCCATTTTAGTCCTCATAGCTACAATAGGATTACTGCCGAAATTCAGCATTTCCACCCAAACCCTGCCTTGGCTCAGCAGTATGTGGCTCTGAGTCTTGCTTATTATCTACAGCTGTTGTTGAAAGCACACACATGCTTCTTATGGTAATATAGTGCTATCAAAGACTAGATTTCCATCTGTACAACTAAGACAGCTCAGTCAAGGCAGAATACTGGAAGAACAGGGCCCTATAATAACACAAGGAGCACATGCGGTCCAAAGCTGAAAGGTTTAGGAGCACATTAATGCATCCCAATTAATAGAAGTGCTCCTAAATATTTTTTACCAGTTAGCACACATCAGTTTTCATACGCAAATGCTCCTTAAATGGAAGCACTGTAGACCCAGCAGAATACTTAAACTGTGACATAAGTTTTAAGGCCATGGCAATAGGCACCTGCAACAGCACACACCAGCCACTAGGGGCCCCACCAACAGTTATAAGTGATCAATGCATCTATGAATGTAGAAAACATTTGAGGCTCTACAGTTTCCAGCAGGGTTCCAATGCTTCCTGTCCTGTGCCACCATAGAATAAAAAAACAGAAACCTGGATATTAGCTAAGGCCAACTCATTCCCAGCACGCACAGCTGCAGGACATTCTATTGTTCTCTCCCTCTCGTTTAATGAACCCAGCTGCATTTTTCTCAAGTAAAAATGTCAATAAGGAAGTCAGCATTCCATGCAGCTACAATGATGGAAAATTCTTTCATATAAAAGGTAGGCTAAATAAAATAAATTACCCACACATGCATGCACGTACATGCGTGCACACACACACACACACACACACCTACCTATACACACACAGACACAAACACACAGACACACACAACCACAGACACAAACACACACACTACCAAAGAGCACCGTCGTTGCATGATTTCCACACAGCTGTTTTTGCTTTCACCCAAGCGAATAACGACCCGAATTTCATGGCAGGCTATACATCTTGTTCAAACACCTAAATATAGTTTTCCTCCATTAGAATCCCGGAGCTCACCTCATGTTATTAAAAAGGTCATTAGCGCGTGTCAGGGCAGCCACCTTCTGCAATGAGTCATGCAGCGCTGCAGAAATCACCCAACCGGCTGTAGCGCGCTGTCACATACTGCAACACAGCCGCAATGTTCCATCGCCACGGCGACGGTGTGACATTGTTCTGTGGCGGTTTGGCCTTGAGGAAAACAGGTGAGCACGAGAGGAAGGTGCTGTTTCGAGGAGAATTCTGTGTATAGTTCAGTAATACTGTCTCACGGGAGATAAATCTTCTATTCCAGCATTACACTGACATGTACTCCTCCAGGCTAAATACTGTTAGTAATATAATATATAACTGGCCTATGGTAGTATTAGGAAAGATGCTCAGTAAATCAGCCGTAATGTTCTGCTTTTGTATTTCAGTACAAAGGGCTATGGCGGGCCCACAGAATGGCCTACAGCCATTACCTGCTGTGACACAACACGTGTGGGACATGCATGACACATGTACTGAATCAGCCTGCTGAATGGACTGATGGATTTAGGAAGTCTCTCTGGATAAGAGTGTGACAAAATGAATGTCATGTAAATGTACCGTAATTCTGTTCGAACCACAAACACTTGCAGTACCAGGTTGCAGAATTTATCATTTTGATCATTGGTTTCCAATCCCAGAACAGTGGGCAAGTACTGTCTCTCTGGGGAGTTTAAGGCATATTCCACTTGTTTCACTTCTGCTGGTAACCCCCCAAACCAGGTAGTTTCAGGAACCTGTTCTCCTCTGACTCTCCATGCGTTTCCAGGAATGGGTAGTGCTACCATATCTCAAAATGGCTCATATTTCCATTAAAAATAGCTATACCACATTACTCTCCCAGGGCAAAAAGCTTCCATTCACAGCTACCACCTCCATAAAGTCAAGCACAGACTAGTACAGATAAAGATAGTGTTTTACTGCCTCCATAGTCCATTACAGCCAAACACTAATAGTCTAATACAGTTACACACAGTCTAATAAAACTAAACACACTCAAATTAAAGCTAACCACAGTCCAGTCTAGCACTGCTAAGCACAGTCTGACAGAGTCTAACATGTTTAATGTTTAATACGATCTCTTCAACACAGTCACACAGTCTAATATCGCCTCACAATATTCTAATAATACAGTGAATATCCCCATATTCACTGACTGTATACGGCTGAAATGGAATGGAAAGACAGGGTACACTGGAGAGGCCAGATTGCTGAGATGATCCTCAGATTCTCAGTGTTTTTAGCCAGGCCCATATGAAAGTTTTTCGCATTACTTTTTCACACTTATGTTCATGCACATTAGTAACTCCTTCCAGATAGAGAGGTCTGTTAAATGACTGTAATGTAATACACAAGCCCTAAACACGACGCTGCCAAGCAGACTTGCACACACAGGCTTGTGGCTCCGGGCCCACAGAGAGTTTTGAGGTGAATCACCGTGAGGCTTCATTAACTGCATTGTGAAGCCTGCATTTCCAATACCCAGCAGGCCCATCAGGTAGAGACATGGCATGGGTGACAGCCCAGGGCAACGGCTTTAAAGACGCCAATTGATCAGAGCACGGCATGATGGGAAATCTGCAGGCATGGTAACGGTGGCGAATATCCCCCAGGTAAGCAACTACTTTTAAGTATCAATCATATGAAAGCTTTCATTGTTACGTGTATGAGGATGAAAACATTCATCACGTGATGTAATAACTGTAGTTGCTAAGCACCTGATCAACCACAGGAGTTGTTCTTGAACAGGGGAGTACAAGGGTGAATCCATTTCACGGTTTCATGCCAACTTCTGCTCTCTATGATTTGATTAGCATTCATTAGTATTATTTGTGCTCACATTCACAAGACTGAACTAGCAGCATGTGCACCAGTGCTGCACAACTAAAGCCGCACATCCCTGCTCCCACGTAATGAGATCAGGACAATTCAACCAAATACCCTGCTCCCTCCCTGGGAGGTACCATAGCCGCAGGTCGCACTGCAGGGCTACCAGCCACAGCCAGTCCTGATACTCAGTGCCAGACTTTGGGACACATCAACACACTGGAATCCAGAATCTTAGCAGGATGAGCCACTCGGTAGCTTCTAATGTGTTGTACATGTTGATATTGTCTCTATCTGAGTCCTGTTGCTTGGGGAAGGCTCTGTATTACTCAGATGAGAGGGGGATGGTTCACTATCAGACTCAGTGAGAGGGAACAAGCAGCATTAAGATCACAGATGGCCTGACATATAATCCTTCAGCAAGCTGCATGCTAGTAAAAAAAGCTTGCTACTCTGACTGGGGGCAGGCTTTACAGCATCACAGAGACAGAGCTTAACTTCAACCCAGCCGTGACAACACTCAAATCTAGCTCAAGCTGATGGCACGTGGGCACATGGGGGGTCGTCATAGATACCCCAGATGACACAGAAACACTTGGAAAAATGGCCTCTCTCCCAGGCTCTCTCTCCCTCTCTCTTATCTACCTGAGCAGGTCATATCTACCACTCTCCGTGTGTGTCTGGGGAGTGAGTGACCAGGTTTCTCATCTTTAAATAGAAAAGGCCATGTCCCAGCAAGCAGGAGAAACACACCACAGTCCATAATTCAAATATGGCAAGCACCTGCCATACCCAGCTCCGCAACACTCCTTAACCTGGCTCCACCCAGCTCCTCCAAACCCTACACCAGGCTCCACTCAGCTCCATTACAATCCTACACCAGGCTCCACCCAACTCCTCCAAACCCAACATCAGGCTCCATCCAGCTCCTCTACAATCCTTCACCAGGATCCACCCAGCTCCTCCAAACCCAACATCAGGCTCCACTTAGCTCCTCCACAATCCTACACCAGGCTCCACCCAACTCCTCCAAACCCTACACCAGGCTCCACCCAGCTCCTCAAAACCATACTCCACCTACCTCCTCCATATACTCCCCATCCACCCCCATTCTTAACTGACACTGCTTCCCCAGTTAATGTTCACCTAGCTCACTTCCCTATGCTTTCATTTTGTGCTGCTTTTGTCAAGAAACCGGGTCAATCCTTAACCCTGCCATACTGCTACAAGAGGCCTGATTTTCAGCAGAGGCGAGAGTGTGACTGGAAGATTTGCGGGTGGTGCGACTCTTACCTTTACTTACTGCACCCATGTGTCACTCTAATTTACAGTGAAAAAGTGCTCACACATTTCTGCACAATGTTAAGGGACTCATCACATGTGACTCACATTGGGAGTTTGCTAGAAGTTTGTGGATACAGTGAGAATAACAGAAAGAACACAGGGCAGGAAGCCATTTTATAAACAGCATGAAAATACACTTTGGCATGACCCTCATGCCCCCCCCCCCCCACTTTCTCCCGTATAATCTCTCCATCTCATTCTCTGTCTTTTGTTTCTCCCCCATTTCCTCCCTCATAATCCCTTTGTCTCGCCATTTCTTCCATTTCTCTCTCCCTCTGACCCTTTCTTTCTCTCTCACTCTTTCTCTCTCCTCCCTGTTCTCTCCTAAATGAGAGATTATAAGAAAGAGAGAGAGAAGTAGGGATGGATTTCTATGTCAGCCCTGACCCCGAGGCCTCTGCTGGCAGAGTAGAGGGGCTAATCATAGCTTCCGGTGTTGCCCAGGCTGCCCAGAGAAACTCCGCCCACTCACGTGTCATCCCTGAACTCCTGCTGGAATAGGCACGTGTGACTGTGAGTAACCTTCTCAAGGAACTGGGCCTGTCCGCCCCTGTCAGCATCAACCAATCGCCGAAGCGATGGGGGGCGCTTAAATTAAGCAGAGAAAAATCCCCTTAACACTTCATTGGGTTTATTTAAAACACTTAAAGCAGGTCAGATTTACATCGCGTCATAGTCTTGTCTTATTCTATCACACAGAAAAGGAAGAGGAGGCCAGGCTGACTTGCTATCTGCACTGGGTAAAAGTGAGAGAAAGAATCCGACTATCCCACTTTCAAACACACACAATTGCAGAGATGATAAAACATTCATACACTCCCACTCAAACACACACGCACACACACATACACACACAGATACACACGCACAAGCACATTAATGCACGTCCCACTCACAGCGGTCGGGAAGAACAGCAGCATTATTCAGCAAATATCTGTGCTGTACAGACATAGTGTTTCAGTCTGGTTTTATGAAATGTTGACATCAGCACCATACACACACACACACACTCACACACTGTTGTGCACACCCGCACATGCACACACAAATGCATACACATGCGCATGCGCACACACAAACACACAATCACGTTTGCGGCACGCACACACTGACACTTACTGTAAATCTTGACCACTTCAGTCTAGAGTTCTAAGTCACCCTACTGGAAAGGTACTAATTAAACAGCCCAATCAGATGTTCAACAGGAAGTGTATGGTGTGACGCAAGCCCCACACACCGTCATGTAATGAGGGACAATGGATTTCCTGGGAAATGGTCAGCAACCGTGAGCAGCCTCAGGGCATCGTTGTCACGCATCCGAGTTGGCCACCGGAGCGCTTGGAGAATGCAGGAAGAGGATGAACGAGATGCAGGAGAGGGAAAAAAGAGGCCCTGGATACTTCTGAGACACAGAGGGACCTAAGACCAGCACGATCCTAAGCACACCACTGGGGTGGTGAAACTGCACCTAACTATGCCCTGAGCCTCTGAGGTGCCGAGCTGTAGCACGTTCAGGTCATGCTTTTCACTTCACTTCGCCTTCTGCTAAGCAGAGCGAAAGAGAGCCTGGATTTTCACAACCCACAACTGGAAACCCCCCCACCATTTCCCTGAACTCTGGTATTTGCATAATAAAAAAACCCTCATTAGAAATGGCCATCTATGTATGATTGGATTGAGAGAAATGACTGTACCCTCCTTACCGTCAAGAGGGAAGGAACTCCATTGTTTCACCAGTGCGCAGTGCTGCCTGGTTCAGCAAAGGAGTTGCCGTGGAGTTGTGCCCACCCCCTGCTGAAAATCGCTCCAACAAGCTGCTTATGAGTGTACTAATGAGCACATACCATTAGAGCCAAACCCCCAGTCCTGCCATAGCACAGGCCCTCCCACAGGCCCTCCCTCAGACACATCCTGGTACATGCTGGGTAGAGACCTGCTGCCTCCACCTCACTTTCCCTCCCATAAAGCCCACTTAGGGCAGCCATGTTGATGGTTCCTGATCAGATGTGGTTATGCAGGTTTACTGTAGGTTTGGTATAATTAGGCAGGATTTATGTATAATCAAGCAGCTGCTTTTTCCAGAGTGCTAGACAGAGGCTAATTTCATTCATATACCATGTCATCCAACACTGTAATGCAGTGCTAGAAATAGAACCAGAATTTTTTTTTATACCTGTCACACATTGTTTTTCTCAGACCTATTTCACAAAAGCATGAAAATAACCTTGACCTATTAAAAATAAATAAGACGGCTGTCTGGTGACAATACTATCAGTTCAGAGACTCTAAGACAGCATGGAAGCACATGAAAGCAAGGAAGCACATTACAGCCAAAATCGCCTCCACACACCCGCTCCACCACCCCCCCTCCCTCTTCCCCACCCCAACCATCCATGTTCCCTGGCCCTGACCCTTATGGTGATGGGGTGGGGCCTTGGGGGCATTAGGTGCAATATACCCTGACTTCCTCCAGGAGCACTGCAGAGCACTCAGGGAGTGAGAGGAATGCTGGGAATTCTCCAGGAAGGGAGCAGCCAGGATGGTTAAATCATCACAGAAGTAACTGAGGATCTGCACAGAGTGTAGCTGGCAGAGAAAGCAGAAATAGATATAGCTCATAGCTCACACCTGAAAGCTCATAGCTCACAGCCCATAGCTCACAGCTCAGTTATATACTCTAGCTGATAGCTCACAGTTCACAGCCCATAGCTCACAGCTAACAGTTCATAGGTCATAGCTCACAGCTAACAGCTCATAGGTCACAGCTCACAGCTAACAGGTCACAGTTCATAGCTCATAGCTCACAGGTCACAGTTCAGTTATATACTGTAGCTGACAGCTCATAGCTCACAGCTCACAGCCCATAGCTCATAGCTCACAGTTCACAGCTCATAGCTCATAGCTAACAGCTCACAGTTCATAGATCACAGCTCACAGCTCACAGTTCATAGCTCACAGCTAACAGCTCACAGTTCACAGCTCACAGCTAACAGCTCTCAGCTCACAGTCAACAACTCATAGCTCATAGCTCACAGCTCATAGCTGACAGAACATGTGGCAAGGAGCTAGGTTGATATTCAAATATCACGACGGCATCAAATGCACAAGTAAACTAGATTTTCCTGCCGGTACTGTAAGAAAGTTAATCGTACATCACCACCGTTTCTATATTAAATGGCTTACAGCTAACGGCTTAAACATGGGTTCCAACAAGGAGTCCAAACAAAGCGACTAGCCAATTCCTGCCAGCACCAGATAGCAAGCGGCTCCGTGCCAGATCTGTGCCGTTTCTGGCCCAAAGTCAGAGATGTAGGGCCGAATCGGTGCAGATTCGGCCGAGTGTTGCTTGCTATCTGGGATGCTTTTTATTTTATTATTTTTGGAAGGGGGAGTAGCAGGTGACAGAACAGAAAATTCCTCAATCAGGCTGATCATGTTGAAGCTTGGGAGCAGTTGGGAAATTTGGCAACAATCTAACAATCTTTGACTTCTATAAGACATGCTTTCATCAGGTCTGAGAAAAACAGGCTGATTTCAGCACATGTTCAGACAGGTCAGCCCATTTCTAACATACCAGCCCGGTGCTCAGCTGCCAAGCACAACAATCCCTTCTCTTTCCACTCCTCCTCTGCTCTTTTCTCCTCTTCCCTTCTTCCTCCTCCTTTTTCTTCTCTCCTCTTAACACTTTTCTAGTTCCTCTTCCCGTCATCTCGATCTCTCACATCTCCTTCCTTCTCTCCTCTCTTCTCTACAGAGGCTTTTCTTTTTTTGCCCTTATTAAACATCTCTCCTCACTTCTCCCCAACCCCACCCTCTCTCCGTTCCTCTTTCCTCCATCATCATTTCTCTTCTGCCCCTCTCCTCTTCTTCTTTCTCTCCAGAAACATTCATTCTGTCTGAGGTTTGGTCAGCAGAGTGAGGGGCGGACAGTCCAGGGAACCAGGAGCGGTTTATTTAGCCTTGCGTACCCCACTCTGCTATAAACCTGTCAAAACCAGTGCAGTTCACAGGCATAAACAACAGAGCAAGAAAGCTGAGGTGATGATTCAAACCAAATCAAACATAAACAATAAGACCTAGGGAAGTGGTTGAATAGTGTGAGGGCGCATGTGTTCAATAAGTCATACTTCTGGATATTCCTATATAGTAAGAGTTATTCCAAAACAGTATGAGGATAACATTTAGAAATATCTCAAATATACAGTTTCAGAAAACTACAAATATGCCAGGACTCTTATGGATGTTAGTATAATGGCCTGTACCCCACAGGTTGCAGGTTCGATTACCTGGTAGGAATCGCTGTACCCTTGACCAAGGTGAATTGCTTCAGTATAAGTTGCTCTCAATAAATGCTTATAAATGCCAGCAATGTAACGTCATTCGAGTGAGATTCAACAGACCCAGAACACAAAAGACAGCACAGCACATTGCACACTGTGAAGCATATATGTGCAGGGAATAACTCAGGAGATAAAAACAGCCACATGACCACATGATTCCTCAAACAGGAGAGTTTGCTTTTACGCTGAATATGTGGAGCATGAAAAGTGCTCTACACATCTGCCAGCCCAGACCTTTAACTCCGCCCACACATTCGACATCACCCTCACCAATCCCCCTTAATCAATGAGCAGTGAGAGATGCATTTGTACCATTGTCGTTGGCTGGGCTGTGCTGGGCGAATGTACAGCAGTGAGAGAACTGCAAGGAAGCAATAGGCCATTATGCCAGGAGATATTATGGGATGCAAATTCTTACTGAAAATGTTGGTGTAGTGTGAGTCACAGTACCTGGACACAGTCCTTTTAGTTTTGGAATTTTTCTCCAAAGTGACTTCCTTGTCCATTACTGTGAATAACACAAATGTGAAAATAACAATGGTAACAGGGTTATCCTCATGCCAGGTGCAATTTTGTCATTGGACTCAAAGCCTAAAATCAAATGCATTAAAATATAATATACACCCTTTCTTCATAAACACCTTTTGAATGCACATCTGTTGTATGGAAATTTAGTCTACTGAATTAATATTCCAAGAAAAACAGAAGCGTTTACAATGAAATAGAAAAATGATTGAAGCGGTATAACGGTTGGTGTAATTGTTGTGACATCACTTAGCAACATACATCAGAGTCAATCAGCAAGCTCCAGAGACCAAATTTCACAGCTAGGGAGTGAAGCACAAATTAGCGCGGGGGGGAAAGGGGGGGCAACAGCATCGAATGCAGCTGGCCAATGAGACAACAGCTCCAGGGGCTCAGGCGATTTATGTGTTTGTGGCAAACGCTGCTAATTAGGACACATTTCTGCCTCTCTGAATCTATTGCTCTCCCCCACTCTCTCTCTGTCTGTCCCTCTCTCTATCTATCTATCTGTCTTCTCTCTCTCATTTTGACAGGACAGAATGGGACAGTGGAATGAGGATTAAGACCCCTGCTCCACCTCACCCATGTAATCCCATTCATTGAGAATAGAAAAAGAGAGAGAGAGAGAGAGAAAGAGAGAGAGAGAGAGTGTCAATAATTAACTATTTTTTTTAATTCTACACTGCTGCTAAGAATGTGATGCAGTGTAACATTAGGTGAGAGGGCCTGCTGGGTGTCTCTCTCTCTCTTTCTCTGAGACACAGGGCTCTGGTGTGTAGCGCTTCCCCTGGGTCTGATAAAAACTCCACACAGTGCCCACCATGCCTGGCAGCACCACAGGGTGCTGCATAAATGGCCGAGGGAAACATCCACAGAAAAATGTTCAACGAAAATTTTTCTACACTCTTCAGAATTTATGGAATATGTTCTAGTGAGACAACATAATGATTGCAATTTGGTGATTCCCCATTGGGATTAAAAGGAAAGAAAACTGCGGCTAGATTTTGGTTGTTTTAAACGGTTATGCCATGAGCAGTATGTCAAACAGCATGTCACTAAATTCTCACACAAGCGACCTGTTTAACGGTTGTGCTATGGTCATGAGGGTGCAGATGGCTGGAACAAATTGTGGGGAAGGGGTGTCAGAACCACTGAGTAATTTTCATGGAAACAGGACACAGCTCCGCTACAGCCAGTCAACAAGCAAGCAAACACCAAAGCATGCTGGGAGCTCCACAAACTGAATGGGGCTGACGGAGAGCAGATGCAACAGACAGGTGAGATTCCAGTACATAGAGTCACAATTCACATTCCTACAGAACAGAACACAGCAATGGACATACATTGCATCAAAGAAACATAGCACAGATGTCTAATCCATGCAAATTATCTCACAGTGAAAGGGCATGTGTCTATGTGCGTGCATTTGTGTGTGTGTGTGTGTGTGTGTGTGTGTGTGTGTGCATGTGTGAGTGAGAGTGAGCGTGTGAGTGAATGAGTGAGTGACTGTGAAGGAGAGAAAGAGAATAAGTGAGACTAAGTAAAAATACAAACAATATATCACACAATAATACATAATAATAAGATAACCATCACAGCCTGGCCATGGAAACAAGACAACACAAACAAGCCTGGCAGCCCAAAGTGATGGGGCAACCTTACATCCACAGCACACCAGGGTAACAGAGTACAGGTACATTCATACAGAGTATACATAACTTATGAAGCAAACTCACAGAAGTTCACATCCAAGCAGTATGGCACTGACAGACACAGACTGACAGATGTCATATACTATATGACCAAAATATCTGGACACCTCTTGGTCTGGGGCTTTTTTTCATGGTTTGGGCTAGGGCCCTTAGTTTCAGTGAAGGCAAATCATAAAGCTACAGCATACAATGACATTGTGGACAGCTCTAGGCTTCCCCAACAGTTTTGGAAAAGCCCTTCCCTGTATCAGCATGACCAGGAACACAGCAAGGTCTATATAGGAATGGTTTTGCTGACAACGGTGTGAAAGAACTTGACTGGCCTGCACAGAGCCCTGACCTCAACCGATCCAACACCTTTGCTATCAGTTGGAAAGCCAACTGTGAGTCAAGCCTAACTGCCCAATCAGTACCTGACCTCATTAATGCACTTCTGGCTGAATAGAGCAAATCCCTGCAGCAATGCTCCAACATATTGTATGCAGCCTTCCCAGAAGAGTGGAGGTTGTTATAGCAGCAGAGGGTAGACCAACTCCATATTAATGCCCACAATTTTGGATGAGAAATTGTCCACATACATTTGACCATGTAGTGTATCTAGGCAGAGTTCAGATCAAGCTCAGTATCACTAATGAGGCATTAAGTCATCTGGCAAAACCACCGGTCTTCTAAACTTTCCCTACCACTAAAACTTTTTTGTTCAGCTGCTCTCATGTTAAATATTCTCTAATTCCTACCAGGTTTCTCTCCTCCACATTGTCACAGCTGGTCCTAACTGAATCTGGCATGACAAAATTAACTCTCCTTTTCTCTGAAGTAACCCACTCTTCACAGGGGGAGTTCAAGAACAGCAGCGAATGAGGTCATTGTCCTCCAATCGGGGGAATATTTAGCCCCGTTTCCCAGGCAACCAGGGCTCATCCAGGCCCATAGATGGCAAGGGAACAGAGTTTGTGAAGCTAAGTTATGAGCCCTCCAGTGTAGTCGAGGGCAGAGAGTCACTTAAGTGCTTTCAGTACTGGGTTTATTACTCTTTTTTCAGATGTTCTTTTTCAGGTTGACTTACACAATGTGCTAGTATAATGCCCTTCATTACATGTGGCAGCTGGTGTATGTTATGTTTGTCTTGTTCTGCAAAGGAAAGGGGTATTCTACCCACCTACACTGAGTGCAAAAGCAGGCCAGAGAAAGAGTGGGGGAGCAAAGGGTCAGCACCCCCCTGCCCCAACTTCCAGCATACACGCACAGTTGCCATGGTTATGATCATGTGTCGCTATGAAAAGTCTGCCAATGAAATATGAGCATGATGTAACAATCGTGCTGAGTAAATAAAGCTACATTCCAATGTGTATCATGAAGTTTTTACTTTGCTGATTTACATAATTTTACCAAAGATGTATGTGAACTAACTAGCTACATATACAGCAGATAGACGGATTCAACCTATAGCTGTTTATAAAATGTATGTTCTGCTTGGTCCCATCTAAGGTAAGTCAGTGCTTTTCAGCTGCCTGTCTGGGGTGTGTGTGTGTGTATGGAAAAAGAGGAGCACAGGCTGAGATGCATCATGGGAAACAGGTTGAAGTGCATGATGGGACACCAGCAGAAATAAATGCTGGAATGTACAGAATGTTGGGATAGAGAGAGCGAGAGAAAGTGTGTGTATATGAGAGAGAGAGAGAGAGAGAGAGAGAGAGAGAGAGCTGAGTGGGAGAGAAAGGCATAGAGTTTAAGGGAGAATGAGAGACCAGGAGGAGTACCCTGGCAAGCAGCCCAAGAAAAGGCATAGAGCAGTGCATGCTGGGAGGATGGGAAGAACACAGGGGTAGGAAGTGAAAGTCAGGAAATGGTTTGAGCCCTGCCCAAGCCCCTTACATACCACCCACTCCTCCCAGGCACTCCAGCACATCTGTGGCCGGGTTGTGACCCCAGGTGATAGACGGACATGGGGGTGTGGTTGTATGTCAACACTTTTAAGGCTGGTGCTAACAATGTCATGCTGCTGCTGGCTTTTTTGTGCTGCCTAATCCTGGCTGCTAAACGTGTCCAACCATTCTACACCTCTACCCCTCAACACACTAACAAACAGAAATGCACACTCTCACACAGGCACCCGTACACAAACACACATGCACCCACACGCACACATACTCAAAGTCAGGACTTGCATTGCGTTAATTCATTTGCAGGAATTTGCTCACTATGCGATTTCTGCCAAAAAAAACACTGAAAAGAAAGGCCTCGTTTTGGTTGTTTTTTTAACTATGTGGACTACAAACTCTGGAGCACCTTGAATCTTTATTCAGCTCCAGGATTGTAGTTCCTCTCTCCTTTAAGTCACATCAATGTCTACGACAATAAATCAGTCTTCATGTTGTTTAGCATCATTTACAATCAGACTGTCACACAGGGCTTCACAATGGACCATATTTCATGGTGAATCAATAAAAAACAGCCTTGTGAGAAAAACTGTGAAGACTCCTTTGACTCCATTATAACCCATTGAGCTGGACCCCTTGGGGTATAAAGATTGCACATTCTATGGCAGAGAACCTAAAATGAAATGCATCACTTCTTAAGAAAAAAAAGATAATAGCAAGTAATCTCAAGCAGCCTAAACCCATCACATAGTTTAATTTCATCTATCACAATTAGGAGCCAGTGGGGAATTCAGGGCCATTAATGCCTGACTGGTCAATGAAAACAATTTAGAAAACACAGTTGATCCAGTGAGCTTTAGAAAGGGAAGGTGTTTGAATAGTTCAAAGCAAAATGGACAGCAGAATGCATAACAGATAAGAGGCGGATATCAAACAGGGAGAGTGTACTGCGGGTACAGAACGGCTATGAAAGGGTAAATCCTTAAATGTGGGTTTGGAATGGGGTACACCAAGGTTTCCTCAGTACAAACAATGGTTCTTCTGGATCTAAAGGTCCAAATATTGGTTACTGTCAGATCTCACAGTTAATTTCCCCAATAGGAATCCCTTTCTGCTGCTGTGGCTGCTAAATTTCTTTTTAAGAGCTCAGCAGAAGGACACCAGTTTACAGCCTTCTCCTTCTGTACCTGAGTCACAACTGTTACACATTCTGCTCATGCTCAGTTCCACAACAGTCAACAGCAGTGCAAGAAATTAGACACTGTGTTGCGTATCACCTTGAATGTTAACTTAAGCAATCTGCATTAACTTTCTCTAATATCTTTGAGATACGGTATATATGCTCCCAGTTGGTGGGAGTGTTCAATGGTGTAACCAGAAGCAGTGAGCAACATATTTAAGAAATCTGAATCACACGGTACAGAATTGCGCTATCGGCAGCCATAGTAACAGCAAACTGCAACAGGACATGCAACACAGCATCATGTCTGTTTATGAAACAGTTTATAGACCAGGTGTTCCAGGCTTTAACCTGAAGGGCCAAGATGTGTTGGTAGGAGCCAGTACACCTCCTGTTCACAGATAAGTCAAGCATGTAAACACACTTCTGCAATAAGCCAACAAAAGAATAACAGGTCTGCACAATTACCAATGTCGGCCAAATCCATTTCAATAACAAAATATGCTAACAATGGCTGCATAAATACCTCAGCTTGTGTTGCCAAGCACCCAGAGCCCTACCACAGGTGCCAGTGCATTGTGCATTGCAATACACATTACAGAGACAAGATATTCACATATTCACAAGATCTGACACATTGCCACAGTTTTTCAGCACTGTAGACATCTGGGTTATTTATTCCCTGTGAATGTTATGTTCATGCCTGGCCCTCATCAGTTTTTTATTTAGTTTTTTAGCTGCAATAGGAGAATCATAAAAAGGCACAAAGCTGCTAGATGGCTCATTCAGTTAAAGCCCTACAATGTGGCCTTGCAGCCTCAGATCGAAACCAGACGAAACAGTGCTAGAGCCAACTGTGGCTGGTGTAACTGTGCTTGCTACATTCTTCCGGTTCATGGGTCATTGTGAATTTTTTACCCCTTATTGGATGCAACGCTATCACGTGTATTTTGTCACACTGTTTTGTGTATGGGTACGTACAAGTAACTGTTATGTTAGTTAACTTAGTTGCCCAGTATGTAGATTTATTAGCTAAAAAGGTAGCTAACAAGGCTCTGTTGTATTATAATGAGTAAGGAGCTGATCTTGAAACCAAAAGGTCACAGGATCAGTTCCCAGGAAGGACACTGCTGTTGTACTCTTCAGCAATAATTCCAGTTATATTTTATACTAGATAGTAACAGCTACATAGCAACTGGGGTTTGGGTAAGTTAGCTAAAGTTAGCTACATTCAGTAGCAAGCTAGCGAAATTGTGAAGACAAGTTACACTCAACTGAATAAATGTGGGATTTAATGTTGACACAATCTGCTGTCACAATAATTGTGGTTTCCAATCAAGAATTAATATATAATTAATTATAACCAGCTGCACTTCCAGCTTCACCTTTGCACTAGGCTGACCCACAGGCTTTTCTACAGTTCACTAGCTTTAGCTAACTACTTAGCTTGCAGTACTTTAGCCAGCAGGCTAATAATGGGTAAGAATGTCCAGCATAGATCTTATGTGAGTAAGCACATAGTTACACATGCTTAGAGTTGGTATCCAATAAGGAGCTGATATGTCCAAATGACACCTGGACCGAAAACGGAAGGATACAACGTGCACAGAGACACTCTTAGCTCCATAGGGTGGCATGACATGCGTTGTCCAGGGTATGGGAGGGTTCAGTCGGTTAGGGATTTCACTCTCTAGCAACCCCCGCTGGTCCATCAGGCAACCTTGGGCCGCATATCAAAGCCATATGTGAAAGGTCTTCCTCCGATTCCACTCCATGACAGCTGTAGTGTGATAATAAGTACGCCTGGTAGTCTAGTGACACCACATGTTTCAGAGGAGAACCACGGATGTCTATACTCTCCTGAGCTGGATGTGACTGCAGGTGCAGATAATTTGACATTACAAATTATGGTGGGAATTCGATATACGCAGCCCTGCACTGAGCACCAAAATTATAAGGAACAAAACTGAGCAACACAGGCGTTTGTTTATAGCAAGTATTAGGTCAGTGATAATGTTCAATTATAGGTAAATGGTTGAGTTGGCTTGAACTGCCGGCTCTAATCAGTGTCCCACCTAAACAAGATTAATATTTGTCAGAATAAGCAATAGGAAGGTCTTTAGCAAAACACAACCCCTGAAGTTAGGTGGACACATCACACATCAGAATGTGAACCTGGTCAGGCACATGACATGGCACTATAAGGCCACAAGCCCAATAAGTGAGTTTACTGCCAGTGTAAATAAAACACGGTCCAACGTTTCACAGACAAATCCATGTCCCCCTCCCTGCAGGTGGCAGTAAAGCCGTGATAAAAATCCACAAGCCTCAGTGGGAGACAAGAGAAAAGTCACCTCTCTATATACAACACAGTAATAAATATGACCCTACGTTTAATTAGGGACCAGGAGACAGTGTATGGAGGCCATCTCACCATTAAACTTCCACTGCATGTTGTAATGGCCAACAAAAAATCTGCACTATTGACATAAAGTGTTCTCATGACAAAGACCCATTTTGAAATTCAATTTCTAAAAGAAAATAAATCACAGTTGAATTTACAACAACTTTCAACAATTGTGAAACTGTTTTTAGAGACATTGTGTTTCTTATGACTAAAAGAGAATGAATGTGGCCCTTAATTGTCACCTGGCCTGTGTAGGATGCAGATATGTTATGGAGGAGGAGCCTGCATGCGGATACTGTAATTATGGGACCTCTTCTACCATAAACCTCTTCTACCATACCTTGGGCTAAATTACTTTAAAACAGCATCTGCGTCATTATTATTATGTTCGACTACCCAAGCCTGTTACAAGGAAACGAGGGGGTGGGGGACGGCGTCATAATCTATTGTCTTCCTCTGACACTGTGGACTACAGTTACAGGTCAAAGTTTCCTTTTAGAACGGTAGCTAACATGTCACATCATCACAACTGAAAACACCTAGCTCTCCATGTTCACCGGGTTGCTGCGGAAGCTTTTCATCCCAGCGACGGCAAAATAGTGGCTGGTGAGATGTTACAGTGGCCTATATGCGTCAATAACGTGCCGCTGATCTGGTGTAATTTGACAGATTGCCTGCTCTGCTACTTTTCGCATGTCATTTGAAATGGAAACTGAAAATCTGGACTGTTGCTCTGGCAACTCGTGGGGAATTTCCAGGGCATCCTAATGCCTTTGCCAAATAGGAAGCAAAATTAACATTTACACATTCAAAAAAAAACTGGCTGTGCTCAGCGAAACCCCGGAATGTTTGACCCCAGCTTAATCCAAATTTACGAGGGCACTGCGTCCATGCCCCACATTTTCTTGCCTCAACAGCAAACTCAACATTGCTTAAAACGCTGACTATCCCCGTGAGAAACAAGTTCCGTGGTGCTCAGTACAGCACATCGGCATCCCGACATCCACATCATTCTCAAAATACAGCATCTAGAAAACTGTTACCAAATGAACGCTGTGCCTTGTCATACACATAAACATAATTGTTGAGGTATGTGTCAATCACAAATAAATCAACAATAATGCACACAAATATTAAATAACCATTTTACATAGTCAGTTGTTTTAAACACCCACTCAATAACTGGGTTAGGAAAACTGCAGAATTAAGAACCCAACGGTGTTACAGATAGCCAGCTATAATGTAACCAGTCTTTTACCTGCATCTACTGTATCCGACAGATCGTGCTTCGGAGCAGTTACTGGAAATTCTTTTAATTTTCTAGCGCTGAGGTTCAAAATCCCGGAGTTCGCCGCTTCTTCCAAAGCGCGTTCAAGACCCCGGTTAAGGGGCATATTGCTGTGGGAGCCCAAACTGCTGCTAGTTTGGACTGAACCAGAGGCGAGCTGGGAATTGGGACGAGAGTCCGGTCCCAGCGTCGCCATTTTTATTCCCTCTTTATACTTTTATACGGCGTTATAATTTTGTATCCACAAGAAAAATCCAAGGGAGAGTCCAGCAGTGCGCGAATTTCCTCTCTTCGAACGACTTGCGCGCCGACTGCGACTGCGCTACTACGCTTCTGTAGCCTACAACATTAAGCCTCGGCCAAGGCAACGAGCTGTAAGTGCGTTTCCTGACCCCTATTGGTCATATTCGGAGCTGTAGACCCAATTTTCTTTCCCACGATGTGGGTCATCTCCAACGCATCCAGCGAAACATTGTTATTTGTTATTTGGCTACCTCAAAAAAATCAGCTATAGAGATAAATCAAAATGACATTGTCGAACTAAGTACGCGTTGTTTCTTGTTGATTAAAAATATTTAAGTAGAACCGTCAAACCTTTTCTATAGTTTATTTCAAGCAGTTGGTCTGGAGACGTGCACCGGCAATTATACATTAAATCAGCTATCAGAACTTTAGCACAAATAAAATAATTGCCCGCATCCTGAAAAAAATCAGCTAGGACCCTGTTGAGAGGAACACAAGCTGAAATAACTGCACCCCTACCATGTGCAAGTAAGTACCCTACTGTAATTTACAACATAATTTCAGCATTGTATTCTGTGATCTTCACCCATGTATGGTAGATAGCAACCATAAGTACCACCTAACCTACAAGCAGCATTTTGCAGCAGTTTGCTAGAAGTGTATTTGATTTACAGTTAACTACAGGAACTACCAACTACTTTTGCCCCGAATATATTTTTTCATTTTTTTCCTGGTGGGAAGCGATCTACTCCACGATACAATAGGTGCCAACGGTCATTTGCCATTCATTGCTGGTTCTCCCAACTGAGCTGTATTGATTCGCTCCATGTGCAAAAAGTTCATAATAAATTTATTTGGTAGTTTCTGTTTCCCCAACACTCCCCATAAATCAGGTGAAGGTTTATATATGTTGTGCTAAATTAGACATTCAGGGCGTAATCTCCTCCAAGATACACTCTTTGCAGTCATTTTGAAATGTTTCAAAATGTGTTACTATGTTGCCTGCCAGAAATCTGCTCCTGATACTGTTATGTTGTTTTCTTTCTGAGGATGTTTTAAGTAAATACAACTCGCATTTGACATTACAGCATGTTTATTGGTATGGTTTCCCCTAAAAAAAGTGGAGAGGTCACAGAGGGAACATAAGTGCCCATCGTGCCATTGTACAAGTCTCTGGTCTGTGTGGGGGAAATATCAGCCAGCCATCAATGGCCAGCCGGTCCTCTATTTCTAAGTCAGTACTAGGTCCATACAATACTGCAAATCTCTCTTGCACATCTGTACATAATATTTCCATGGCACTTTCCACAATGGTCTCATCCCACCTAATCGGAGATATCATGCACTTATTGTGGACTCGAGGAATAGGTATAGTTTCAAGAAACATGCGCAAACGTTCAAGACAAACTATAAAAACAAATTTTTCAATCCACAAGGTGGCAGCATAGTAACACAAAGCAAAACAAGGTAACATCCCTGATGTCACTAACTTCAAATACGGAATCAGTTGAAGTGAAATACCCAATGGCCATAAACCACTTTCCCTTTCAGTGTGATTCATAATTTAATAATTAAGTTTGAAAGATATCGTGGGCAAGAGCTTTCAGTTCTGTCAAATTATTATCTCGTACAACATTTTGAATTTCCATTTCTTCAGAGTTTTACAGGTTAGACGCCATGCAATGACCAGGTTTTATAACTGTCGACCTTTTTTACTGTCCATCTTTGCTGGCTGTGAAAATTATATGGGACTGAGATCATAACATAGCCCTGCGGAGTGACCTAAGTTTAAAATGTGATTCCAGATGAGTCAGGATTGTATTTGTACTAATGACATGTAAAGAATACACATTACAATGAACATTATTTCACAGCAATGAACGGTAGTGTAGTTATTCAGAAATTTAGAAAAGAGTGCGCCGGCAACTGCCTGGCGGATTAGTCTCTCAGTCACGTGTTATTACTTTGTTTAAGGAAATGTATAACTTGAGGCCGATCCTGCGCGATGCAGCTGGTGTCAGAATATTAGCAATACGGGAAACACAGGTCTAACCGTCTCCGCGCGGAGACAGGGCATTATACAGTTAAGCCCTTCCTTTTACATAAATGCCTGGCACATTCCCTCTGCGATTGTGCAGCGACTATCGTTGAACGCGGGCAAGTGCAATGGTATGTGTTAATATTATAACGATATTGCGATTGTAACTAATATTTTCTTTCAGTACAGTATTTTACGTATGGAATACGCTACGATTTATATGCTGAAAGTATTTTGAGGGTGGTAAAGACGAAATAAGGACAGAATGCCTCCTTTAGTGAAAGCGCGTGCTTGGTGTTTATAATATGACAGGCATTTTTTGTTATGAACTGAACTGCAGTTGTGAAACTGGTGTTACTGGATTAGTTCAAAACGCACAGACACATACAGCACAACACACCGCTAAAGAATGTCATATGTGAACCCCAGTTTGTTAGCTTTTTAAAAATTCTTATATTGGAAACCTATCCTACTAGTTAATTTTGAATTAGATAAACACCGTATTTATTGTCCAATTGTTTAATTCGACGACTCGTTTAGCGCAATTATCAATGACCAGATAACATCAGTGGTTCAGGTATTTTACTGTAGAAAATCTCCACGGAGAAGTGGTCTTTGTTAAACTGAGGATGCCGGATCGGTGGCTTGAGCCAATCTTCGGACAGTGACCTTAAAAACCAAGGCAAGAGAAGAACCACGACATGGACCCGGATGGTGTTCTAAAGGTGCGTGCCATCAGAAAACGCGAGATCCTCTGTTGTTTTGCCCTCGGACGACTTGAGTACTGGCAAAGACAAAGCGTTTGTTTTCTGTAGCCTGTGCCTGTTTATGTATGACAGTGAGGATGTTGATGAAATTGCGGGTTAGGAGTCTGGGATTTACTCCAGAGCATACATGTTAGATGGTCAGGTGGGACCTTGAGCACGGCAGCCAGCTAATTCTACTTGTGTCAGCGCATAGCGTGTACAAGTGTAATTTGAGAGGTGAGGTGTCTCAATGGGGCATTGCACTGCACGTTTACATTAATAAGTTAAATCAGCTTTCGGTTTCTTCTAAAATAATAGCCCCCCTTGTTAAGCTCCACAAAACCTTATTTATGAAACTCAAAATTGTTGGCGTTAGTATGATACTTTTCAGCTTCTGTTACCTTTTACTGTTCAATAGACAGGTAATTTTGTTTTTTCAACCATGCCAATACTTTCCCCTGTACATGTTTTGTTACAGTGTTGTCCAGGTGTGCTTAGGAGAGACCGTTTCTCCCTCATAAGGCCTTTTGCCCTTTCAGGTGTTTCCAGGTGTAAGTCATACCTGGTCACACTGGTCTCTAGTCATTCACCTGTCAGGTTACAATTTTTGCATATAAATGAGGACCGTGGCAGCCATAATTCAAATGAGCTCAGAACTTCGTTTTGCATGGGAACCTGACAAAGTGAGCTGGCTGATCTTTTTATTCTATGCAATGTAATCCTTCTGCTAACCCTATAACTAGGGCCACAAGTCTGTCTCCCCTTGTCTCGATTGGTACTCCGCCAGCTAGACGCGGTGATAGCCTCTTTGTCGAGCTCCTTCTCAAATAATTATACACTTTCCTTCCTGACTCTCCCCAAATTAGATCAAATCATTTTTTTTATTATAAATGTCTCAGTTAGAAACTCATTTGTATGATTAGTCAATTGACTGTCCCATTGGAGTGCCTATGGGGACCACTGGAGGATAACCATTGGGATACAGGTTTAAACCCATGCAGGTCACATGGTGGGGACACACTAATGGCCCTACCAACAAAGAATGACTGGGTGTTCTGGGTGTGATACAAGTGATTCTTGGTCTCATCTGTCCACAAGACCTTTTTTTAGAACTCTGCAGGCTATTTTAGTTACTTCTTGGCAAACTGTAACCTGGCCGTCCTGTTTTTGCGGCAAACTAGTGGTTTGCATCTTGCAGTGTAGCCTCTGTAGTTCTGCTTGTGAACAGTCTTCTGTGGACAGTAGTCACTGATATGTACATGGCTGCCTTCTGAAGAGTGCTTCTGATCTGTCATACAGGTGTTTGGGGTTTTTTCGTCATTATGGTGAAAATTCTTTAGTCATCATCGGTAGAAGTCATCATCCTACCAGGCCCTTTGTGATTACTGCTCTTTTTCTCCTTAATGATATTCCAAACAGTTGATTTTAGTAAGTCTAAGGTTTTGCCTATGTCTTTAACTGTTTTTTTTCTCACCATCACAATGGTTTCATTAGTAAAACACTGGTCCTTATGTTGACAGTTGCCAAAAACAGACTTTGGTGGCAATCAAAAGGCTAAAATCAAGACTAGTTACCAAAAGCTCTCTTATACTTGCACGAAGGAAACAATTATACACCTGACTAATCAGAAACACCTGTGAGGTCATTTGTCCCAAACATTACAGTGCCCTGAAATGGGGTGAGCTACAGATATATAAAGTGCTGAAATTCTTACATGGTGAAACCAAAATGTATAAAAAAATGTCCTTTAATAAAAGCTGAGAATCTGCACTTTAACCCCTGGTGAATTGTTTGATTACAGATCTAAAATTGTGGAGTACAGAGCCAAATCACCAAAAATACGTCTTTGTCCCAAATATTTATAGATATTTAATGCAGAAGCTAATCAGAACTGGCGACTACACAGGTCAATGTAATGGGATATTAAGTCAATAAATGCTTGACACAAGGCCCTTTTTACTAATAAGTAGTACAGAATTACAGTGACATTGTTGGTACTGAATGTAAATTTAAAAAATTAAAGAGGATGATGTCTACGCTGCTCAGTACAGTTGTTTGTTCTCACATAAAATTTGTTTTGTTTGCACATGTAAAAATAAATATTTGCAAATTACAAAATAATGAGAGTTGTGTATTTAGGAAAATGAACTTGCATAAGTTAGGAGTTAAAGATTAGGGTCTGATTTACTAAGATCTTTAGCACATGCAAAACCTTTTAGCACACATAAAGTGAATAAGATGATGAATGCTTGATCATGGTATTTGTTTTGCACCAATCATTGGTTACGTTATTAGTTTTGCATATGCTAAAAGGTTTTTCACGTTAAGGTTTTTAGTAAATCAGGCCGTAGATGTGAGTTTGGCATTTCCTAACTTTGTTGGACAGCCTTTGAGTGAGTTGAGGCCATAGGGAGGAAAGACCCTATCATTTGTACTGTTTTGCTGATTGAAAAAAATCTATCATAGATTAAGCTTGTGCTGTTCATCAAATTATGGACATATCAAGATCAATCAGAAGATTGAAAGTTCTGAAAGCTCACACTCTTTCACAGTTAGTGTGTGCTTCACCTTGTTCTGTAAAATGAACAATGTCATAAAAATGGAAGGGAACTTTAAAAAAAGGAACTGAATCCAGATTTGCTCAGAGGAAATGTGCACACGCGCACACACACGTACACACACACAAGCGCATACTCACACGCGTATACACCCATAAAACACATGTGCACACATATCACATGCAGACAGTGAGAGAGCTGATCCACAGTCAGTTTTTATTGGGACTGATGTTGAATCTGTACTCGTGCACCTACTGTGGGATTTAACCACTTAATTGTGTTATAGGTTTATGCATGTTTGACAACTGCAATCAGTTGCGACAATAACAAGCCTTTGTCTATGCAATTTTGCAAGTTGGTCAAGATACAAATGTCTGCTAGAAGCCTAAATGTAAATGTAAGATTCAAAGTTCTCCCTCACCTTCTCTGTTTTATCGGTTTGCTTCTCTTTCTCTCGCTTACAACATTTTAGGCCAAGAAACAGGACACTATAGTATGATTAATCTCTCTTTCTCTGACATTCAGGTGAACAGGACTGGCTCTGTCCTTCCTCATGGTGCTCTTCCTCGCTCACAGCCGCACTGTGTGAGCTGGTTCGAAGACTCCACCCCCCTCCAGGCCCTGCCTCCACCCCTGTTAGCCCCTGGCCCCTCTCTTGCAGGTACACGTAGTACATATCTCAGATAATTTCTCGTGTCATTTCCTGAATATAATGTCTGGTAACGTCACTCTGGCCACTCACATTTCAGCAAATCTAGGGAATACAGTAGTCTAGTAGACGTGTTTGTACCAAATGGGGACTTCCAGTTTGGTATGTGCTTCAAGCGGAACAATTACAGTCTTGTATTAATGCACACGCAGCACATTTTTTGTGCTGAACTTAAATTAAAATCTCCCAAGTTCCCGCCAATGATCTGCAAAGGGCCGGATGTTGTTAGTTCCGCCCAACTTGATCAGCATGGCTAATTCAAAGGACAAGCCTGAGCTTGAGGACCCTCAAGCTGGCATTGTTCAACTAAATCAAGTATGTTGCTGGGAATACGTTGAACATGCTAATCCGTTTGAAACGGCATCACCTGAACGTGCTTATTACTGGAGAAAGGGAAAAAACAGGCTGGAATGCAAGCCCTTCTCATGATGACCTTCAAGCAGCTTCTTGCTCCAGATCCAGGCCAAGCCAAATCAATATAATGGTAACAAATACCATTGCAGCTTTTATCACAGTGGATCTGCAACCATACTTATGCTTGAAGTGATGTTGCCATTTTGGTACTACCTACTATGTGTATATTTAAGAAAGAAAGACCACATGCAAGTATCGATGTGCCTTATTCTTTTTCAGCAAGAAATTATGGCCGGTTAGTCGCTGTTTACATTTTCCTGATGAATGAAAAGCAATTTTATATTTAGTGCTGCATTTTTTACTAGTGTATCGAAAATTTACCATACTCTGAGGTCAAAACTGAGGTAGGCCAAACTGCGATTTTTGTGTACACTGCTAGACTACAGTCAGTAGTTTCATCAGGGAACTGGACAAATGTTTTTTTTTCTTCTAATGAATTGCCCTGAGATTGTTTTGAGAGTGCAGTCTCTCACAGTCTTTAGCTTCCCCTCCTTTGGGTCCTTTGCTCCCTGCAGCAACACCAGACATCTTGTTTCCCTCCTGTGGTCGGCATCAGTGACATAGTGATGTGAAACCTCCATTACGTGTCTCTGCTGTGGTAACATGTATAGTTCTTGCAACTAAGCCATAATGTCACAACCAACTTGCATAAATGTGTTGGGAAAATCAAATATGCTAAATGTTGTTGGTGGGAAAACTGTATTTGCTAACTGTTGTTTGTGGGAAAACCATATATGCTAAATATGACAACTGCGTCGGTCTGAAACTAGCAAAGACACTTGTGTTGCGCTTGGCGCCGCTTTGCGCCGGATGTAAGATAGAGCCCAATGACTGTATTTCTATGAGGGTTCGTTTGGGGGCCAAAGTTTGTAAACAAGCCCTCTTAAAACACCTTTTTTCATTTGTTTTCCTGCTCTCTCTCCACTCTTTCTCTGTTGTTCTCTGTCTCTCACCCCTGTGTGTGACGTACTGTGATACATGATGAGACACATCTATAAAACCACTTGTCCAGGAAGCAAAGCTTATAACCTTGTTGTACGTCGCTCTGGATAAGAGCATCTGCCAAATGCCTGTAATGTAATGTAATGTAATGTAATGTAATAACCGTACAGTCATGTATGAAACATGACAATACCTTTATATCAACATAAATTCAATATCAACAGAAATCCAGTATTTAAAAATGACTAATACCTCTATAAACTGTTCTTGTTTTTCAGAGGAGTTCTCCGACCCCGCAGTGATGGGTCACTTGGGTGGCTCAGGGCGGTGTTCACCCTCTCCGGTGTCGGTAAGGAAGATGCTCCTCTCTCTGATAGAAAGTTCAGGGGGGACCAGGTACCAGCCCCTGTCACAGCACTCTCCCCCGCCTCGCCGTGGCACCCCGCCGTCCAGGGACGGCTCGCCCTCCAGCTCGGTTACCAGCGAGGACGAGCCGGGCGCGGGGCTCTCCACGGACAGCGAAGACGGCGGCTACAACGAGCCCACCGGGGACGGCGCTCTCAAAAGACACGACACGTCGCAGCTCGACGCAGACGCGGACCAAGGCCTCTCCCTGCCACGGATCAACCAGTTTATCTCCCGCAAGAAGCGCCTATCCCGTCCCGCGAGGACCCTCTCACAACCAACCCCCGCCAAACACATCGCGAGACGAAGGGAGCGAACGGCACAGACGGGTAAAAGTCAGCTCCCGGACCTTCAGCCACACCCACTCCAGTCATCAGAGAAGCCCCGCTGTGTCTCCCTCTCGGCCAATCTGAACCGCCTTCTGGGCGTGGGACTCCACCTCCCTTTCAGGGGCCCTGGGGTGGTTGTACAGGGCCAAGAAGAGGGTCATAAACCCCGCTCACAGTCGGATACTCATGTCTTGCCAGGTACTTATCCACAACTGTTACCATAAATGTATGCCAGTGATCACACATGGGTAATCCATATGGTTAATCAGTTCAGGTACACACAGGTAATCAGTTGTCAAACACAGGTAATCCATTGTGGTAATTAACACTTAAGTTATCAGGTAATTAACACTCAAGTTACCCACAGGTAATCCATACGTTTCATCAGTTCACTTCAGGTGAAGAGCAGCCATCACACACAGGAAATTACCACCCAGGCCAGGTACAGAGTATTGAACACAACCAACTCAAGACTCACATCAATGCTCACACCAAAGTAATATTCCACCGGGGTAATCAATACTCATCCTTAGGTCCAGGGCAGTGGTAGTATCCTGAGTCTTACTGTGTTTTTACCACATTTCAGGGCCCAGGAACGTCAGTGAGAATCTTCACACTCCTGATAGCATCCTCAGAGCCAGCAGTGACCTGGAAAAGGTGGGAGTAACCCTTGACCCCAGACAGGTGGCCACTGGACACAGGTCATTTAGTTCCAGTGTACCAGTGGCTATTAGCATGCTCACCTGAAGGAGTATTGCTGTCCCACTGAAACCACTATTGGCCTAGAGTACTTCTAGGTTTATATTCACACTTGAAACAAGAAGGCTGCTGTAACTAGTAGTGACTGGTTATAATGATTTAAAATCAGTTAAGGATTTAGTTAAACACAGTAAGAGCACATTTGTGCATAGTGATAGTGTGTGCCCTGTGTGTGCCTGCATGTGTGTGTGTCTGATTGTGTGCGTGTGTCTGTGTGTGTGTGTGTGTGCGTGTGTGTGTTTTGCAGGAGAATGCTCACTTCCTTGTGGCGGACATGGTGTTGGAGGCAGTGGAGGGGGCGAAGTGGGCAGTCCTGGGTGAGAGGTCGGCTGGGGTGTCACCGTGGTGTGCAGACTGCATCCAGGAGACCCAGAACCAGACCAAAAACTGCAGGTCTCTGTACATAAAGCACTCTGCATCTGTAGCTTCCTCTGACAGTGGCTATGTAGGTAAGACCCTGTGCACTGCATCAAGCTACATACGCACAGAGAGATCTCTTTAAATAAGCAAAACTCAGCTATTTTAAAGGGATAGTCCAACATTTTGGGGAATTTGCCAAATATTTTCCCAAATATTTGGACTATGCCTTTATGAATTACTGGTCAATATAAGAGCAGAGGTGGTACTAAGACTAGTGCAGGAGTGACCATGTGCATGGGTGGTGCTGTGGTTGAATTAGGAGTGACTGGAGGAGGTGCTGGGGTAGATTGAGGAGAATGGGTGCTGCCACAGGTGTGGCATACCACTTTTCATTCTTAGGCTTAAATTACTTAAATTACTAATGACTTGTTAATGCTTTTACAGTCAAAGGCATGTCACGAAGTGTTACCTAATTTTAATGTTTTTAGATAATGTGTAAATCCATGTAAGTATCTTTACACACATTCACATTTTACTGTACATTTACATGTATATTTTCTGTCTCATAAAAGTTAATACATGTCAATTTCAGGTATCTCCGTTTTATTTTGATTTCCTGAACAATTACAGCAAAAGAGAAAAGTATCTTATAACAAAATATTCACATTTTAGGCTTTTGACAGGGCTGGTTAAACATTTTTCAAATTGTTTTATTATTTTGATGCCTGGAAATTTACGGAAGCAGGAAAATTGTAGCCACAGCTTTTCTATACTATGTTTCAGTGATTGCAGGCACAAACACACACACACACACTATAGGGACTTGTGCCTCACCCGCGACATCAGAATTAATGGGTCCCCGATTGTCTGCCCGATTGTCCGCGCTGTTAAGGAGTGACTGTGGTTGATGTTTTCCGTTTGTTCCTCAGAGTGGTGTACTTCACAGTCCTCCTCGACCTGCCCCCCCTCTCCTTCCCTCACTCAGGAACAACCACCTCCCTCAGGTGTGAGTCACAAAAAATGCCATTTTGCACCACGACTCCCTTTTCCTTTTGTCATACATGTCAAAGTGTGACCAGGGACGGGCTGCATTTCAGTTACACGTACTTGATTGAATTTAGGAAAAATCTTAGCGTGTCTTTTATCACAATACTTCAGAAAGATGTATGGATATTCCTCCTATTAAATTATTTAAAGTGAGCCTTTGTGATCCTCACCCTCTGTTCCATCTTTTTTCACCTCATCCATAGACATATGCACTCTACACTTCACACACATCTGCGTGTGTTTTGTAATTCAAATATTTTAATCACTTAACTCTTGTTAATAACGCCTGTTATTAACCATTAGAAATGAGGCAGCTTCATACAGTTTGTATTTGTTGGATATAATAGCAGGGATTCATTCTGCTAGCATCAATTTGCCCTGGCATATTTAATTGCAAGTGAGGCTGGAATTAAGTAGGCGGTAGGTGTTTAGCTAAGCTAACTAACAAGATAACCTTCATTTGCTAATGCTGCTGTAAAAATAAATTAGGGCGTCTCATAAGAAGATTAGTGTGTTATTAAAAAGGCACAAACGCTTGTTTCATTCCAGTTAGGAAATTTGTGCTTGCAGATCACCAGTCTTTACAAAACTTGACATAAGGGGAGTTAGTGGTGTACTGCAGAACTTAGTTATTTAACAAAGCCTCTCCCATTTTACCAGGATGGACAAATATTTACGCAGAAAACTGGAAACTAACTGGAAGTTACCTGAAAAATTATGTGTTCCTCTGCCTTTTTCAACATACTGCTTTTCAAGAAATTTATTTAAAAATTGTAATTTTCATAATACAAAGTACTACATTTTATATCCTTGGAGCAAGTATTTTGTAGTTCATTTTGATACAAACAGTGAACTCCGTAAGTATTTGGACAGTCTCGCAATTTTTGCTGTTTTGTCTCTGTACTCCAGCATATTGGATTTGAAATGAAACAATGAATATGATGTTATAGTGCAGACCATCTGTCAGCTTTCATTTACTGGTCTTTACATCTATATCAAGTGAACCATGTAGAAATTGCAGCCCTTTTCATACATAGTGCCCCCATTTTGGCAAAGCAAAGG